>NC_138877.1:6904996-7571726 GCF_965194805.1 Balaenoptera borealis
TTCAAAAAGACACATGCACCCCAAAGTTCACTGCAGCACTATTTACAATAGCCAGGTCATGGAAGCAACCTAAATGCCCATCGACAGACGAATGGATAAAGAAGATGTGGTACATATATACAATGGAATATTACTCAGCCCTAAAAAGGAACGAAATTGAGTCATTTGTTGAGACGTGGACGGATCTAGAGACTGTCATACCGAGTGAAGTAAGTCAGAAAGAGAAAAACAAGTATTGTATATTAACGCATGTATGTGGAACCTAGAATAATGGTACAGATGAACCAGTTTGCAGGGCAGAAGTTGAGACACAGATGTAGAGAACAAATGTATGGACACCAAGGGGGGAAAACCGCGGTGGGGTGGGGATGGTGGTGTGCTGAATTGGGCGATTGGGATTGACATGTATACACTGATGTGTATAATATTGATGACTAATAAGAACCTGCAGTATAAAACAAACAAACAAACAAACAAACAAAACAACTAATACTAAACTTTCTTTGGGTTATTTGTATGGAAATATGTTAATATAAATGTTTCAGACATTACATGAAATTTCTAAAAATCTTATATGTTCTGGTATAATGTTATAAGTCATAATTCTAGTTATTACTTTAAAATGTATATCTCAGAAATAACTAAATTTCCTTGTCAATTGGATTATTATGAACTTTCATCAGATCTTTAACCGTGGTCATTTTTAAGTCTTTTGTCATTTACAGACAGTTCTGGGTGTACTCTGATGCTTTAGCAAAAATGTTCCTATAAAAGGGTTTCATCTTCAAGGAATTCATGGAAAAGACTCTGACAAGTACAGGTTTCTGGTAACTGTACTGCTGAACTGAATGAATAAGCATTTTCAGAACTCTAATGAAAAACTGATGAACTCATAAAAGTGCTAACAAAAGATCAAGATGAAAAAAAAATTAATTACATGGGACTGAGTGAACTGATGAGGATGATTATAATTTTTGTGACTTTCTGTTTGAATAAAAAAAAGCAAAAATCCCCCCCAAAAAATAGACTGTTTTTATATGTATAACTGAATCACTTTTCAGTGCGCCTGAAACTAACACAACATTGTAAATCAACTATACTTCAATTTCAGAAAAAGAAAAAAAAATCATATTCCAGAAAAGAAGAATAGGTCGTTTTAAACTCTGTATTTGCTTTCTGGGGGAAGAAATATGTGAATATGGTCTGGAAGGGCGTAGGGTGACTCTTCTCCCCCAGCTACACGATTCCCCCTGGCGACAGCCACTGCCAACCGTTGCTTGTGCATTTTCCACAGGTTTTGTGAAGAGCTTCTTAATAAGTGAAGCTTTCACTGTGGAGAACAAATTCCTATAACCTGGCTTCACAGTTACTTGCGGAAACGATCGTCTTCCCTCTCCTGATTCCAGCCAATCCCCGTTATCACCTGCACATTTCCATTGCGTTATTCCATTCTGAAAGAGAAGATGAATAAAGGTAACAAAAAGGCTTTGAAGGGGCTTCCTTGGTGGCGCAGTGGTTGAGAATCTGCCTGCTAATGCAGGGGACACGGGTTCGAGCCCTGGTCTGGGAAGATCCCACATGCCGCGGAGCAACTAGGCCGGTGAGACACAATTACTGAGCCTGCGCGTCTGGAGCCTGTGCTCCACAACAAGAGGCCGTGACAGTGAGAGGCCCGCGCACCGCGATGAAGAGTGGCCCCCGCTTGCCGCAACTAGAGGAAGCCCTCACACAGAAACGAAGACCCAACGCAGCCAAAAATAAATAAATAAATAAATAAAATTAAAAAAAAAAAAAAAAAAAAAAAGGCTTTGAAGGAACGTAGACTCTCCACTGTGGCCAAGGTTAGCAGGAATCATACTTGGCTCGGAGCCCCTTCAGAGCGCCGAGCCCGAAGCCAATTTCTCTATAATGGAATCGTTCCCTAATTGTTCCCTAATGAAAAGGAATGATGTTTGATATGATAATTATATATTGTAGAATCTATTTATAGAAAAAAATAAATGCACCATTGCTAGTACAATAGCAGAAATACATATATACAAAGGTGGTGGGACTATTTGTGAATTGCTTGCTTGCTTGCTTTTTTCTACTTTCTAAATATTCTTTAATGTGCTTTATAATAAAAATATATATACTTTACAATTTGCAATACTTTGATTTAATTTTATCTGGGCGTTCACTCTGCGTGTGTATTTAAATATTAATTACACTCCACTGAAAGAGGAAAGGTAATAAAATCTTCCGTTAACACAAACACACTGAGCGAATGAAATCCACTCTGTTCTGGCCTGTATGTTTATTTCTTGAGAGCATATACAGCATCACAGAAAGTGACGATTCTCTGCCAGGCTTGAGTGTTGGGCTCACCTGGGGATCTTTAGAAAAATCCAGAGGCATAGGTCCTGCCCACAGAGATTCTGACGTCGTTCTGTGGTGTGGCCTGGTCTGGGGTTTTTATAAGCTTCCCAAGTAATTCTAACATGGAATCAAGGTTGGAAATCACTGATTTAAAAAAAGAAAACGGGAGTGAACTCCACTGAGAATTTACTGAAATAAAACATCTAAGAGAGTGTCTTTATGAACTATAGCCAATCTTGCTCAAATTAGGAGAAAAATCTAGCATTTTGGCAGTTCAAGAATGAAAAATACCCTAGAATTTAAAGTTTATTAGAAATAATCATGATCCTCCCTACTCAGCATGTGCCTGGCATTTTACATACATCACCTCTAATCTGCATAAAAGCTCTAGACGTGAAATAGCGTGGGACCTTAGTTCCCTGATCAGGGATTGAACCCTGACCCCCAGCAGTGGAAGCTCAGAGTCCTAACCACTGGACCACCAAGGAAGTCCCCAGTACCCATTTTAAAAGATGAGATTCAAAGAAGTTACGCAATTTGCCCCAAAACACACAGCCAGTAACAGAAGGGGCTGGGGGCTTACAGCTCTGATGCAGAAGCCTGCGCTTACTTCCCACCCCATGTCACTTCCACTTAAGAATAAAAGATGCACTGTCACGCAGAACAATGCACAGAGTATGACCTAACTTTCGTTCAAACAAACAGTTCTCAGTGTGCGTGCCTGGAAGAGATCCAGGTGGATGGTCACCACCCTGCGGACCCCCTTCTGGGGAGGCAGGCCCAGCGACTTTTGCTTTACATACTTTAAATATTTCTGTTGTTTGGATGTTTTTACAAGGAGCATGAGTTCTATTTGTAAAGTATAATCTATAAAATACTAATATTGAAGTAACCATCACCAGTAGTTGGGGCTCGAGGGCGAACTTCTCAAGTCCAGTCCAGGGTTCCCTAAACCTTTGTCCTCTTCATTGTCGACTAGGAGTCATAGTCATGCCTCGGGCGGATTCACACAAAAGGAATAGTGTGTACACTATACCTACATTATATTACCTATAGTCATTATAATAATCTATGCATCACTGTGCCATACAGCAGAAACTAACACAACATTGTAAATCAATTATACTCCAATAAATAATTAATAAAAAATAATCTATGTATTCTTTACACTGAAAGATCTTTAAATTTCTTCCTTATTTAAAAACCTGGCAGGACTTCCTTGATGGTGCAGAGGTTAAGAATCTGCCTGCCAATTCAGGGGACACAGGTTCGAGCCCTGGTCTGGGAAGATCCCACATGCCGCGGAGCAACTAAGCCCGTGCGCCACAACTACTGAGCCTGCGCTCTACAGCCCACGAGCCACAACTACTGAGCCCGCGAGCCACAACTACTGAAGTCCGCGTGCCTAGAGCCCATGCTCCGCAACAAGAGAAGCCACCACAATGAGAAGCCCGCGCACCACAACGAAGAGTAGCCCCCGCTCACCACAACTAGAGAAAGCCCACGCGCAGCAATGAAGACCCAACGCAGTCAAAAATAAATTAAAAAAAAAAAAGATTTAAAAAAAAACAACTGGCATTTTTTGCGGATGGGGAACCGAGGTCCGACTCATGCAATACTTCCATGGCTGCTTATATGGCTTCGAAGTTTCTGAATTCCTAATCTCCTTTCCTAGCACCAGCCCTGCTCCATCTCTGCACTCTGGGGAGATTGGTGACTTCCCATGAAGTCACATTGGACAAAGGTTAGGTCATTTTTAAAGCTTGTTTGCTCTTTTAACCATGAGGGGGAAAAAAGTCCAAATCAGTCAAAAACAAAACAGCAACCCTATGTGTCCAGAGATGTCCATGGAGAAAGTGGAGATAAACAAGCCGCACTCCTGCGTCTCCTAACAGCAGTGCGTCTCAGCTCACTCTTTAAAAGCTGCAGGGTGCCAGGCCCTGGGTTTTATCAGACCCCCTCAGCTATCCCCACAGCTCTACCAGGACTCACTGCAGGGGACCAAGAGCCCGTCCTGTGGTTTCCAAACATCAGGGCAGGCCTCGGTCACAAACAGTTCCATGTTTTTGTTTTTAGCATAAGATAGAACAAATAAACTCTGCAGACTTCTTGGTCCTCAACGGTATTGATGAGGGGAAATTGCAGATCACAGAGACACGCTTTAAATTAACAGGATGTACATGAGCCAGACATAATTAACCGAGCAGGACCAAGGGAAAAGAACCTGCTTTGGAACACTTGTTGAAAGCCTCCATGCAACTTCTCAAATAAAAACTCCAAATAAAAACTCCAGGATTTAACTGCTACCTCTGACATAGTATAAAATAAGGAACAGCTACTTCCTGGAGAAAGTTGACTATAAGTTGAAGGGAAAGGAGAGATTGATCTTCCCTCTGCAGGAAGCGGGGAGATCCTCGTGGTCTCAACAGCCCTTTCATGTGAACACGTAGCCCTGAGACCGGGGTTCAGGCTGAGTTAATTAGCAGCGTCTACTTGGGAGAAAGTTCCAAGCAGGATGCTGAGGTGGAAGGAGGGGCGGGCCAGAGCTCACGTAGGGGCAGACCCGTCCTGCTGTGCCTCCGACGACAAATGGGATGCGGAGTCTGGGTGAAAACGGGGTACTGGCATTGAAGAGAGAAAAGACACGTGCTCTCCCTCTCACGCACACACACAGGATGAGAACACAAAACAAATGATGGGAAGTGTGATGAAAAAGATCTAGGTCCCAAGAGGAGCCAGATTAGAGAAACGCTGAAGTGTTAGCAACGGGTCACATACTTGGAAGTCATTGGGCACAACCCAAAATGAAGGGCCCGGTCAGCCTTCTTCTAAAGAGGGAGAAGGAACTGGTGAGGGGACAGTGTGTGTAAAGAGAGGAGAGACGAACTTTTCGTGACTATTAGAGGCTGTTTATCAGGTAGTTGGAGTGCGTGGGGGGATGGGAGTGTCCAGGAATGAAAGTCTTCATCAGAGAAAGAGCTCAAGGCCTCAGGGCCAGTTCCGGGATTAGAAAGGATGAAGCAAGACTCAGAATCAGGGGAAATGAGAGGGCAACATGGGTGGGGGAAGAGGGGGGCAGCAGCCCTTACCCTTCAGCTACACCATCTCTCTTTTCTCCATCAACTTGAGGTAGCTTCTAGAAAATTCTACTCCATGGAGGAGGAATTCTGAGGCTCCAAAAAATTAAGTAATAGGATCAGCTCACACAGTCATTAAAGGAGGTAGAGATGGGATCTCACCTCACTGCGGCCTTGATGCCAAGGCCCCTTGCTCCATCCCCTCCACCATGCTGTCACTCAAGGCGGGGACAAGCCATGGAATATCTTAAAAAATAAAACAAAATGAAACAGCCTGAGAAAGTTGAGAGCAATAGGAAAGTATCGAATCAGTCTGACTGACCCTCTCAAGGGCTCTGACATCTTAAGATGCATGGCCTACGTGACATAGTGCCTGAGTAGGAGAGTTTACTATTTTGCCATATTGTTTTTCTGGGTGTGGTGCGCTATTGTTACAGGCTGCACACCCAGACAACATTGTGTGAGGGTTGCTGCTTACCTGGAAACTCCAGGCACCGGGATTTTAACTGCAAGAGTCAGAAGGGGTCCACCCTTTGCAGGTATCTTGCTGTAATAACAGCTGGCAGCTCTCTGTGACCCAGGACTTTATGAAGATGACAGAAGGAAGTATCGAGAATGCTTGAACCCGCACTACGAAATAAGATCAATGCAGGTATTTCTAGATAACTTACAATTTGATGCAACAAACTGTACATGATATAGAAAGGAGTTTTGGCATAAACTCCCAAATTCTTCTCCCTGAAGGGTAAGAAAAACTCTCTAGCCAGGGGTGGCTCAGAGAACGTTCTGGTCTGAAGTCCTCTACATCTTGGGTTTTCATGTTCTGGTGTTCTCCTAAGCTTATTCCACGTTGGTCTCATGTCTCTACATGGGACTTGCTCAAATTTCACTTTATGCAGTAAATACTCAGTAATAATATTCCTAAGGAGATTTGTTCTCTGCCATGGGCTCACCCAAATGCCTGCTACTCCTGACTGTTGCTTTGCAAAGGGTTTCTCTACCAGAAAGTCTGAAAACCCATGGTTCTGGCCAGTGGTATTTGGATTCTGCCCAGTTTGTGTCAGAAGAGATTGTATTCAGCTTCTTCTGATGGGAAGAGTGACCTCTTTATTTGGGACCCTCCTCTGACCAAGCACAGGGATGCTGGGACACTTGGTGTGTAGTGTATCACAAATCTTTAGGAATAACAGTTCAGGGGGCTTCCTATTAACTATTTCATCCTCAGTATTGTGGAGGCTGCCCTACGATATGCTGCTAAAGGCCCCAGTAGGTCTAGGTCCTTAAAAGAAAACCATCCAGGTTTTGATAGTAGAGGAACTAATTTAATTTAAATGAAACGTGAACACCTTTGACGTGCTAGGTGCTATGTTCGGAGCTTCACATACATGCTTTTATTTAGTTCTAGAATGTCTTTATGAGGTGGGTGTTCTATGCCCATCTTACAGATGAGGAAACCAAGACTCTAAGAAATTAGCTGGCTTGTACAAGGTCAAGGTCACACAGCCACTAGGAGACCAGAAGATCTAGGATTTCAAAAATTTTATGGTGGTGGTGCTAAAAACACATAACATAAAATTTACCATCTTAACTATTTTTAAGGTATAGTCCAGTAGTGTTAACTCTGTTCATATACTGTGCAAAAGATTTCTGGAATTTTTTCACCTTGCAAAACTGAAACTCTAAATCCATTGAACAATAACTCCCCCTCCCCCCTCCCTGTAGCCCCTGGCAACCGTGAGTCTACTTTCTGTTTCTATGAGTTTGACTACTCTGGATACCTCTTATAAGTGGAATCATACCTAGTATTTTTCTTTCTGTGACTGGCTAGTTTCACTTAGCATAATGTCCTCAAGATCCATCCATGTTGTAGCATGAGTCAGAATTTCCTTTCTTCTTAAGGCTCCGCAATATTCCATTGTATGCATACACCACATTTTCTTTACAGAGCTAGGATTTTAATCCAAGTTGGGGAGGCTCCAGACCCCATGCTCCTCTCTTGTGCGTAAACCACGTTCCCTGGTCAGTGCTTTAAAGAGAATTGTAAATTTCACGTTATACATTAAATGCAAGAGAAGTGAGACAGCGGTGTCCCGGCTCCGCTCTCAGCATCGCAAGCCCAGAAGTGGAGTGGCAGAGGGTTGCCTGACTTACACGCTTCCAGGGGAAGCACCCCGGCCTTCTCCTCGCACAGAGCCCAGCTCGCCACTCCTCCCATCACTGCCTCCTGACACACGCCTGCTCCAGCACACGCCCGGGCCTCTCCTCTCCTGTATGTCACGTACCAAGGTCTCCAGGACGTCTCCGGCTGAATATAAATAGCCCCGAGACCTCAAACTCCCCACCCGTCCTCACCCAGCCTTCCCTGTTGCCCAACTTCCCCGTCCTGTGGGCTGTGCCAGTGTCCTGCTGCTTCTGCAAGTCTGCAGCCTGGTAATCTTTGCCGCCTCTCCGGTTTTCATCACTCACCAGCCACTGCCAAGGACACCAGCTTCCTCCTCGGCAGCCCGAATCTTTCCCTTCCCCAGAATCCCATCCAAATCCCCCGACCAGGCCCAGATGGCTTTGCACCTGCGACGTGGTTCTCCCTATTCGCCCCCAACACTCCCACCCTCCCCTCCCCCACCCCCGAAGGCTGGTCTTGAATTACCTGTAACCGTTTCTCCACAATCATCTAATCAAGTCAAACTCAGCACCGTCCTGCTCAGATCTTTCCCCCGGCTGCTCCTCGTCGTCTTCCATCTTCACCTGACCCTCCTCGGTCAGCTTTGTTCTGCTCACGGGTATTTTCTGGGCCCACCCCACCCCCAAGCCGTGCACCTGACCTTCACCTCCACCTCCAGCCTGTGGACAGGCACCTAAGCCACCTCGGTCCTGGGTCTCCTCTCTCGTGCACTGCCAAGCGTCCCCACCCTCCTCTTCTCCCTCCTTCTCCTTGGATTGCAGTTTGTGACCCAGATTCATTCCACCCCACTGTCTCGTCTGTCATTTCTGACCTTTCTCAGGTTTTGAGATAAGTAACCTGTGTCTTTATAAATATTTTAATCAACTGTATATGGCTTTATCTTTCTTTCCGCCTAAGTTCCCTTGAGCATGAACTTGGACAGCTCTTCATATTCCCAAGTGGCTCCCTCGTCCTCCCAGCATGTATTATACCATAAATAAATGACACCATAAATAAATCAGGGGCGAGGAGAGTCAGGATAACAACAGAACTGTTTCTCCAGCCAAGATGAGTTCAGTGGGGTCAGGGACGGGAAGGAGACTCAGAGGCAGTGGAGCTGGGGTCCAGATGCTGACGAGCTCCTGAGACGAGGGCAGCATCTTCTAGCAAAACAAGCCCTGATGGAGATCCCTGAGCAGTTTAGGGGGTGTCTCTGTTCAGGCCTGGCACCTAGGCATGAGGGAGGGCTCCCCGGGCCCTCAGCTAGAGCATGATCCCGAGGGAGACCGCCAGCTACGCCCGCCCCCCGGCACGGGATGCACAGAAGGGCCGAAGGAAGGAGGAGCCACACGCTGGACACCACAACCGGGGAGGGGGCTGGGGAGGAGCCTCGCCTTCGGCAGGGGCCGAGGGCACCGCTCTGGACCAGGGGGCGGGTCCCAGCTCATTGGAGGCCAAAGACAACCATGGACCAGACACACCTGCTCTTGTTCTCCACCCTGTCACGGACGTAACAAAACCTTAAATAAGCCTCCCTTAATCCCAATTTAATCCTGAGAGAAGGAAAGGGAAAGAGAGAAGTGGGAGGATCCTGACCTGACTGACGGTTTACCCCAAAGCAGCAGAGTTTAAACCAGAAGTGACCCAGTTACTCGAATTGGCAAGAGCCAGGCTCTGCCCCCAGGAGGAAACGGGGCTGCAGAGCTGAGCTGGCTTCATGACGGCCTGTGGAATTCCTCTCCTCTGTACAAATGATGTGCCCAGCACACAGCCTGCAGAAACGGACGACTTGTGAACTAGGCCCTCTGGGACGGCAGGGGCTTTGGAGGTGACCTAGGTGGAGCCTGTCACTTCAGTGACAAGGACCCAGGACTTGAGAAGGAGCAGGGATGTGGCCAGCAGGTGGGGACCCAGCACCGGCGCCTGCTCCCCCGGTTCCCCGGCCAGGCTTTCCATCACCTGCCGCTGCTGCCCGGCTCTGTCCTCCTCTGAAAGCAGGAGACGCCACACTGAGGGTTACAAGGACAGGCAAACTGAGTTAACATGACAGCACTGGTTTAAATGAAAGGACTCAGTAATGCCCAATATCCCACTGCCTGTATGTACATTAAGAATGTGAAATTGGGGCTTCCCTGGTGGCGCAGTGGTTGAGCGTCTGCCTGCCAATGCAGGGCTACACGGGTTCGAGCCCTGGTCTGGGAAGATCCCACATGCCGCGGGGCAACTGGGCCCGTGAGCCACAACTGCTGAGCCTGCGCGTCTGGAGCCTGTGCTCTGCAAAAAGAGAGGCCGTGATAGTAGGAGGCCCGCGCACCGCGATGAAGAGTGCCCCCCACTTGCCGCAACTAGAGAAAAGCCCTCGCACAGAAATGAAGACCCAATACAGCCATAAATAAATAAATAAATAAATAATTTTTTTTTTTTAAATTTTTATTTTTTTATTTTTTTAATGCTATTCTTGTCTGCTTACATTCTTTTTATGTATGTATGTATGTATGTATGGCTGTGTTGGGTCTTCGTTTCTGTGCGAGGGCTTTCTCTAGTTGTGGCAAGCGGGGGCCACTCTTCATCGCGGTGCGCGGGCCTCTCACTGTCGCGGCCTCTCGTTGCCGAGCACAGGCTCCAGACGTGCAGGCTCAGTAATTGTGGCTCACGGGCCCAGTTGCTCCGCGGCACGTGGGATCTTCCCAGAGCAGGGCTCGAACCCGCATCCCCTGCATTGGCAGGCAGATTCTCAACCACTGCGCCACCAGGGAAGCCCCTAAATAAATTAATTTTTTTAAAAAAATCTTAAAAAAAAAAAGAATGTGAAATTGATGTGGGAGCAGGGGCGTGCCGAGTGGGAAGAAGCTTTTTAACATCAAAATCTAGGTGGGGCAGAGGGGTTGGGGGAGTGGGCAGGTAGAGGTAGCTCCCTGCCAGGCCCCAGGCTGGGCGACTCGGGGTAAGAGATCGGGCACCTGGAGCCCCCATCCTGCCGGGTGTGAAGGGGGAGGGCCCTGGCTGGGCATCCCTGCAGCTAGAGGGTTAAACTTCAATCATTCCTCACTTGAAGAACATTTACTGTACCTTTTATAGGAAGGGTGCTTCCCCCCCGCCAAATTATACCCATTCTCACAATTATCTAACGCTTTTTCACAATTACGGAGAAGAAGCAAACCCAACTTATTCTTACCTTTTTCTGAGTACAGTCCTGTCCCAAATCCCCCTACACTTCTAAGCCAAGGGTAGAATCTCTTCGTGTTGAATGAGGGAGTCACAGATCATCATTCTGCTGTGATTAAGGATTCATCTTCCCCATGTGAATGCTTCATTTCCCCCACAGAAGAACTATGTGTAGCACAGAAGCAGAGAAACGTATTTAAAAGCTTATTATGAGTAATCTCATAAGCTTATTATGAGTACCTTTATTCCAAGTGATAAGTGAAAGCGAATACCTCTTTATACAGTGTCTAGATGAGCACGCCTGATGTTTAAGAAGCACTTGTTGAATGAAAAGTGTCTCAGCAATTATAGCTAAATGTCTCCTTCCATTTTGTTGGCTGGAATAAGCTGCAGCTAACTATGTTAATCACACCTGTCATTTATATCCAGAGTATTGCTGATCTTACATTAGAAGGCAACAATTTTCAAGTTTGTGAAGCAAGGTTACCCCGTCAAATTGTTTCTTGCTGGCTTTTAGGGGTGGGGAGAGAGAAGGGAAGGTGATAGAGAGACCCCTGGGGTCTTTGGCTCTGGGGTGATCATATGTTTGTGCTTATGTGCAAATAAACAGCCACAAATGAATCTTGAGTCGCTGGGCCCAGGGAGCTAGGAAGGGGCGTGTGCTCAGTGTTGCTGTGGACTCAAGCATGAGGCTGAGGACTGGGAGTCAAGTGGGAGGCCTGTAGTACTTTCTGCTTACAAACCCCCAGGTGATGTGACGTTTACACAGGTGAGGGTACCCGGCACCACTTCCTTGCACTGCATGTTAAAGGACAGCTAAGTTCTCTCAGGTTATTTTGTGCAAGGGAGTCAAAGGTGACAGTACTAATCATGACCATGTGACTAAGTACCGTAGGAGGAAGGCATGGTGGACCCTGATGCTTGTGATCACCCCCGCAAATCCATATGTTGAAACCTAATCCCCAAGGTGATGGTATTAGGAGGTGGGGCCTTTGGGAGGTGATTAGGTCATGAGGGTGGAGCCCTTGTAAATGGGATTCGTGCCCTTATAAAAGAGACCCCAGAAAGCTCCCTTGCCTTCCACCATGTGAGGACACAGCAAGAAGGCACCAGCTATGAACCACAAAGTGGCCTCTCACCAGACACTGAATCTGCTGGTGCCTTGATCTTGGACTTCTCAGCCTCCAGAACTGGGAGAAATAAATGTCTGTTGTTTATAAGCCACCCAGCCGATGGTAGTTGCTATAGCAGCCCAAATGGGTAAGACAACCCCATTTGTGTGTGGTGGGTAAAAATGGAAGTGGGCAGCTGAACCCATCAGTACATACCCTTGCTTTGTTTTATTTATAATACTAACATAATATTCACAGTGTGCTGGGCACTTTCCCTAAATGCCTGACTCAGGTTCACGTTCACTCATGACAACCCTGAGCCTGGTCGCTCTTCCAGGGAGGTGGAGCTGGGCTGGGGACACTTCGCGGCTGGTGCCAGTCTGTGCCCCCTGCACCGCGCTGTCCTGACCTTCCCTGAGGGTCAGCAGTGCCAGGTCACAGCGTGCGCCTCTCCCTCTGGCCCTAATCACCTCGGTAACCACCTAATTATTTGTTCACTCCTTCAGCCCCGTGTACTCCGCAATGGCAGAGACTAGACATGTGACACTCACCAGTGTCTCCAGGACCCAACTCAATACCTGGCACATCGTGTAGGCCCTCGAAAACGAATGGCTTGATTCAAGCATCGGTTCTATTCATCTGTAATATATGTAGAACTGAGCTGACGACAAGAACAGTCTTAGAATTAATCTTGTTTGGTTGAAATTGATACATTCCAAGTATATGAGACATTTCCAAAGTCTGAAATCGTCTAAAAACTATGGTTTTACAAAATAGCAATTTGAGATATCATCTATTAAAAATGTACTCTTTTCTAGGCAGTTATATTAAGCATGTGACATGCATTTTCTCATTTAATTTTTATCACAACTCTATAAAGTAGATACTACTTTGTCTACTTCTTTTCTTTCTTTCTTTCTTTCTTTTTGCAATTTCAGATGCACTAGCACAACATTGGTTAATTGTAACTGGTTAATTGGTTAAGGAACACTGTCGTTCCAGGCATGGCCCTCTCCTGCTTGTCTTTTATTCATTTATTCATATTTTAATTAACAAAATGAACTTGCCAATGAACTTGCCGCCCAACCCAAGAACCAGAGCATGAACAGTAACTTGCATCCATCTCTGTGCTCCTCCCAACCCATTCTCTTGCTCACCCCACACACAACCACTATCCAGAATTTTGCATTTCCTTGTTTTTTTCTATTGCATACCCAAATACTTGATTGCTTAGTTTTAGTTAGATTTGGACTTGATGAAAAGGGTGGCAGGCCTTTGTTCACTGGGCATCACATTCCTTAGGTTCATCCATGCTTTTCACAAGGGGCTGGAGTTCATTCATTTTCTCAGCTGTGTAATTTTTCCATGCATTCTTCTGTTGATGGGCATTTCTGTTGCTTTCTATTCTTTGTTATTATGAAGGGCTGTTTCTCTTGGGTATAATGTCGATTTTACAGAGGAAGAAATGGAGGCACAGAGAAGTTAAATAACTTACCCAAGATCTCCCAGCCAGTAAGTGGCTGAACCAGGATTTGAACCTAGGTCTCTCTAGCTCTGAAGCATGTCATCTTTCACCACTTTATTCTACAGCCTCTATCAGCCTTCCCATAAGAAAAAGATAACAGGAGGTAAAGAACACATTTTCCTTCCTCATTTTACTGGTAGAAAGTTACCCCACCCTCGCTTTGTCTATAGGAGAAGAAAAACTTGTGCGTTGAGTTAATTAGCCTTTCAAATAAAACCACTAACTCTTTTGAATGAAGCAGCTATCCACTCCTCCCCATTTCAAAAAGTGACATTGTTGGGTACAGTATTTATCTCAGAGACTACACGTCCAAATAGTTCGGCTTTACACCTACAATCTGTTTAGCTCCTGGTTTGGAGCCTAAATTCCCTTTACAATAGAGTCAATTGCAGGTGCCTGTGTATATATATATATTTTTTTTTAATCAAAAGTTTTAAAGTAGAAAATGATGGGAAAATAAAGTAAAATGTTCATTTCTACAGCCTTCTATAATGTTCCTAGGAGCAAGATAACTAAATTCAACTCTTTGGGTTAAAAATAGGTTTTACATGGAAAACAGCTCAGTAAAATAAAAGAAGCTCTCATCTATAAACTGTAGATCACAATTTTAAAACAGAAATGATTTTACTTACTTGTGAGGAAACTTTCCAAAGAAAATGCTTAGTTATTTGGAATTTAGAAAAAATAGGAATGAATGCAATATGTGTTTGTGTTTATACAGTTTGCTCTTTGAAAAAACAGACATTGCTGTACTTTGGGCACTAAACAGTGTAAACCTTGAATTTGTGTAGATGTTTGATGTGGACCAGATTGAGGTCTGGTTTCTACAAGGTCACGTTCTGGCTCCAGAAACCTCAGTGACCCGGTGCTGTCCTAAAACAGACCATTCTGTGGGCAACCCATTTCTTTAACAGCTATTTCTCACTTCTATTTCCAACCTTTCTGTGTATGTGGACTTGAGGCACACAGATGTTTTTACTGTTGCTTAAAAATATAAAACAGAAAAAGTTTATACTCATATAACAACTTTACAGAAAGTTTAGAAAATAGAAGGAAAAAAAATCTAACATACTCTCACCATCCTCATTCAAACTCCTGCCATTGCTGTGTTTTTCCTTTTCATCCTGGCCTGTGTGTATACACATCCTCTATAGGGCCAAACAGGGATGTGTCTACATTTCCCTATGCTGCATGTCTTTGCTTGGATTTTCCCAGCATCAGACCCTGAGGTGAGGTATTCACACAAAGGTAGTTTATTCGGGAAGTGCAGGCAACACCACGGGCGGCATGGGTATCAACACAGGGAAGGGAGAGCAGCTGATAAAGAGCACCCTTATCAAGTGATAGAAGCTTAACCCCATAGGAAATTTGGGGACACAGTGCAAAACACGCAGCTCAAAGGGGTACTGAAGCTGGGGAACTTATACATTGACTCCCCACAGCCATTGCTTAAGGACTGCCCCGGGGGTGGAGAAGGGGAGCCAATTCCTAATTAGCTAATTCCTAATTTCTGTGTGTGTGTCCATAATTGAGCGTGCTTGGGAAAGACCCCCCCCCCCCCCCATTCAGAGATGCTCAATCTGGCTGCTGGAACTTGGTTAGAACAACTGAGAACACTTGGTGGCGTGGCTGGACCCAGAGTGTCTGCTCTACTGCTTTGTTCACTTTACACTCATTACGATACCTACCTACATGTCCTTGTTGTTACACAGTCTTTACCCTTATGAGATTATTTTCTGCACAATATTTCATAATGGAATCATAATCTAACTATCCCTCTAATACTGGATATTTACATTGCTTCAAAATGGAACAAGTGAGTTGGCAACAAATAGCTAACTCATTTCTGTCCAAGCTCTAAAAGCTGGAGCTGTATACTGGGGGATGGAAACATGTGTTCTTAAAGATATTGGAAGTTCTCTAGTCAAACAAGCCAAGCAGAACCCCTCAGATGAAGACAACCAAGAGAAGCATGACCAAGTAGCCCAGCAACATGTGCTCTGAATCGGATGTACTGTTATTTAGAGTGACACTTGAATTGTTGGTGTGTGTTCACGTGATAGCTGTACTTTGTTCTTCAAAATGTCTAAAGGTCTACAAATTTTGTATATCAACACTTTGTACCCGGGCCATGATAGTTAGGAAGCACAAAGCTATCAAATCATTTGGTACCAGAAAGTAACATTGAAACAGAGACCTAGATTTGGCTGTGGTTGGCTGCCATCTTGGGGCGGCCACGTGCATCTCTGTGTTTCACCTGGAAATCAAGGTGTGCAGCAGACACAGTCTGCAGCTCCTCCTACAGCCATACCACCCTCCCCCTTCTTCCTTGCTAACACTACTCTGATTTTATGTAAATGCCAGGTGGAGAGTCCCTCTCCTCGGGGAAATCAGTCCTGACACAACCCCAGGGGAAAGTCATATTTGGTTTGAGTCACTTGCAGTAATTCCTTTCTCCTTAGCCACATACTCACTTTCCCAGCTTCCTCTGAGGTTAGGAAAGGCCAAGTTAAAATAATAATTCATACATGATACAACATTTTCCACGTGCCTTTAGGTACTTTGTGTATATTTAAACTCATTTACTTCTCAAAACAACCCTAGGGGCTAAGCATAGTATTACCATCCTATTTTACCAAGGAGGAAACTGTGCAACAGAGAAGCTAAGTAAATTTCCTAGGGTCACATGGCTAGCGAGTGTTGGAGCAAAGACTCTCACTCAGGCGTGTTTCCAAGATCAATACTCCTTTGTCATATGGGGAATACCCAGGCTTGTCTTTATGTAACAAGGAGTCCATCCGAGTATATGCCTGAAGGAGCAAAGGTTGTCCTGTGGAGACATTGCCTTTCCTGTACCGCCTTCCTCATCACCAGTGATTCCCACAGGAGTTACCTCCTGGCTTTGAATGATCAAAATTCAGAGTTTCTCTTAAAGGCCTCACAATTAATCATAAACATTAGTCAGAATCACCTTACTGAAAGGTAGCAGGTAAGAACGCTTAATTCCCTCTTTTTCCCACCCTTTTGAGGTTTGGTTGTGTAGATTAGACTGCTTGCAGAATTGCTTTCCCTCCAGTTCCTCCCTGTGTCTCACACGAGTGCATGCGTGCGTGCACACACACACACACACACACACACACACACACACAGCACCCATATTGGTGGCACTTCAGGACAGGCTCTCCTTCTCTTCCTGCTCTTTCAACTTCCTGTTTAGAGAAACTTTTCCTCACACCTCATCCCAACCTGCTCTCAGCTTTTTAGGTCACTGACTTGTATTTTTTCTTTAGTTTTTCTGTTGACTCTCACTTGTTGGCCCAAGGCACACCATAATCTTTCAGGAGAGAAGGATGGGCTCTTTTCACAGAGTCCTTATGTTCTGTCTTAGCAATCAGCCAACACTGCTCCCAACTCCACAGGGCCTTTGGGTCCCACCTACCTTGACCCCCACCTCCAAAGTAGCAACTTGGGCTGGAGCATCAAAGACTCAGGCAGTAACTTTGTAATTGTCAGTTGTCAGTGACACTGGGCCCTCCAGCAAGCACCACGCATCCTTCCTCTAGGTCCAGGTTAATGGGAATACAGTCCTGGGAAAAAAATGACTTGAGGTTTTACTTGAAGAACCATTCTGAGTTCTCTTTGAGAAATCACATAGAATGATAGAGTGGCCAGAACATTGGTTATAGGAAAACATTGTCTCAGTGTTCAAATGGGAGAAGGCTGTATCACAGAAACTCTAACCCTATAGCTTAATCCACCCTGGACATGACCTAGAGCATTCTGAGAAGTCCAGGGAGAAGCCCCAAGAATCATCACGAATTCACGAAGAACAAACCAGGCCAGGCTGACCTTGCCTTCACTTTCGAGAGGGCTGGTAAATGAGAAAAGCAAATCTTAACCTCAGCTCTCAAAACAACCAGTGCAAGGAGGGTGGAGTTATAACTTGCCCTCCAGGGATTAGACATATATTCAGTCTATATTACTCTGTTTCTGGCTCTTAAAATATAAAAGAGGAAGCTTTAAACCGGGCAGTTGTTACTCTTAAATACTCAGAGGGCTGTTGTGTAGTAAAGGGTTAGACATCAGAGGGCAGAACCAGGATAAGTGTGCACAAAACACAGGGAGGTTGTTCTGCACTCCGTATAGGGAAAAAGTTTCTCACACTTAGAACGGGGTTTCTTAAACCTGACTCCTGTACAGACTCCCTCATAGAGCAAAAATATTCTTGCAAATCCCCAGGGTTTACAAATATTTTTCTATAATTTTTCTTTAATTAAAGTATAGTTGATTTACAATATTATATTAGTTTCAGGTGTACAACACAGTGATTCAATATTTTTATAGATTATACTCCATTTAAAGTTATTACAAAACAATGGCTATATTTCTCGGTGCTGTACTATGTATCCCTCGTTGCGTATCTATCTTATACAGAGTAGTTTGTATCTCTCAATTCCCTACCCCTCTCTTGCCTGCCACACCCTCCCCACTGGTAACGACTAGTTCATTCTCTATATCTGTGAGTCTGTTTCTGTTTTGTTATATACATTCGTTCGTTTTATTTTTTAGATTCCACATATAAGTGATAACATAGAGCATTTTTCTTTCTCTGTTGGACTTACTTCACTAAACATAATACTCTCTAGGTCCATCCACATTGTTGCAAATGGCAGAATTTCATTCTTTTTTTTTTTTAAAGGCTGAGTAACATTCCATTATATATGCATACATACCACATCTTCATTCGTCTGTTGAGGGACACTTAGGTGGCTTCCATATCTTGGCTATTGTAAATAACGCTACTGTGAACAATGGGGTGCACATATCTTTTCAGATTAGTGTTTTTATCTTCTTTGAACATATATCCAGGAGTGAAATTGCTGGATCATATAGTAGTTCTGTTTTTAGTTTTTTGAGGACCCTCCATACTATTTTCCATAGTGGCTGCTGCAATTTACATTCCCACCACAATGTACAAGTGTTTCCTTTTCTCCACATAGTTGCCAACGTTTTTTATTTGTGTTTTTTTGATGATAGCCATTCTGACAGGTGTGAGGTGGTACCTCGTGGTGGTTTTGATTTGCATTTCTTTGATGATTAGCGATATTGAGCACCTTTTCATGTGGTTGTTGGTCATCTGTATGTCTTCTTTGGAAAAATGTTTATACAGTTCTTCTGCCCACCTTTTAATTGGGTTGTTTGTTTTTTTTGGATATTGAGTTGTATGTATGAGCTGTATATATATTTTGGATATTAACCTTTTATTAGTCATATCATTTGCAAGTATTTTCTCTATAGCATTTCTTAATTATGGGGCATACAACTAGGTATAAGCCCTTATGCTTACAGTTATACAAATTTAGAAATTAAATTAACAAACTACATTTACAAATGTATAAATTAAATGCAAACAAACTACAATGTCAACAATATTGAAATAGCCTTATTTTAATGTGAGAGATTATATCGTTTGCCGAAACAAAATCACCCTTCAGGACACGAATATGGTACCAATGATGGCTTTTGTCTTGGGGAGGTGTAGACCACTGCATAATTTGTGGTAACTCAAACCAAATACATTTCTTTTTCTGAACCACAGACAAACCTTCATTTATGAGGCATACTATGATGTCACTTCCCTTCACTAAAATTAACATCATTTGTTGCCTGTTCAGTCCAACTCTGTTCTTTACTTATTCGTCCCAAACAATTAAAGTAGAACTAGTCCCATAACACATAAACAAAAGTAAGATTGAAAATATCTCTGGTGGTCCTCAGATAAAAAGTGGTCATTGCATTTGTCAAAACCCCTAGTGGTAAGGGAGGGATGGATTAGGAGTTTGGGATTAGCAGATGCAAACTATTATATGTAGAATGGATAAACAACAAGGTCTTACTGTATAGCACAGGGAACTATATTCAATATCCTATGATAAGCCATAATGGAAAAGAATATGAAAAAGAATGTATATATATAACTGAATCACTTTACTGTACAGCGGAAGTTAACACAACATTGTAAATCAACTATACTTCAATAAAATAAATTTAAAAAGTAAAATCCCTAGAATGTACAACACAAAAAATGAACCCTAGCAGTAAAGTATGGACTTTAATTAATAATAATGTATTGATACTGGCTCATCAACTGTAACAAACATGCTACACTAATGTAAGATATTAATCATAGGGAAATTGGAGGTGGAGGGGTTAGGGGGTATGAGGTATGTCTAAACTTTTCACTCAATTTCTCTGTAAACCTAAAGCAGCTCATAAACAGAAAGTTTACTAATGAGAAAAAAGTGGTCATGGTGGCATGTTTACATATTAATTCTCTTTCAATTGTTGTCCAAATAAAACAACAAAAATTTGCAGATCTTGTTTAGAACAGTTAGACCTCCAAAAATATGTCTGTGCGTTCTAGGTTCCTCACCATGGTTCAAGAAGTGCTGAAATCGGGGGTTCAGGAATGGAATGGGGTATTCTGAAAAGTTGCTAGAGCTCTTTCTTCAAAGTGTTCAAGAAAATGCCTAGAAGGTCACCTTTCAAAGACGTTCTTCTGGGGATATTTGCTTTGGGAGAGAGGTCAGAACACATGATCTCTAATTCCAAGATTATATAATTCCAGTTTTTATGAAGATTTAACCCTGAATTAATTTACTTTTAGCTCTGCTTTTCACAGACTGCAGTGACCCAATGCCAGAGCAATAATATGCTTGAACCTGCAGCTTTCTAAGTCTTTCTCTTAATTCCCACAACCCAGTCCAAATAGCAACAATTTCATTTAGGCCATCCAGTTGTCAATTTTTGGTCCTGGGAAAGAAAAACTAATAAACCCCACTTCATTCCAGCAAACGCAGATCACATTCCTTTCCGATGGCCTACCGCATTCCACTCCGAGCTAAGTACCATAGTTCTAGCTCTGCTTGACAACTTCGGGCAATTCATTTCCTAACTGTTCTCTTTGAGAAACCCTAGAAAACCTTTTTATTTCATGATTCCCTATGGAAAATATTTCCTTCCATGAATCTGAGGCTAGGATAGATCTGTAAAGGACTTCTGTAATTCTAAACTTTAAAAAAAATCCACTTTTTATACTTTATTGAATTCACATGTGTACATCTTTGTTTAGTTTTAGCAAATGGCATTGACATATTAGAAGTTGTAACATCATGGGCACTGAGTAAGTAAAAACCCTTCTGCAAAGTGTTCATTGGGTCTGAATATTTAATTTCACTTGGGGTAGAGTAGTTTTCCATTTGAAAGTAAGGAAGCTGGATCCTAGTCATAAAAGTGGGTGTCTAAGGGAGGAGTAGACACCCAGGTTTTCTGGTTCCCATCTGTCTCTCTCTCCCCTGCCCCATGACATCAGACTTCTCACACTTCTGATTTGGGACTGCCAGAGAGGATGGCTGGCTGAGAGGCATGGCTTTTCATCGCCACCTACCGTCTACTCCAAGAACTGCATTAATATTTCAGACATCCCAGTCCCAAATCCATGAGTGGAGACAACTCTCCCAACCGCAGAAAGAAGAAATGTATTGGAATAGAAAGAAAGAATAAAATGGAAGAGCAAGTGAACAAAGATTCTGGGGAATAAGGCTGAAAAATGAGGCACCAAGGAAAACCTGCCTCTATCTCTACTTTGATATTTCCAAAAGGGAACCCTTATTTATCAAAGGTTACAATCAAACTCGAATAGGTTGGAATAAGGTGATGTTTCCAGTGCAATAAGATCTAGTAATTATTCTCAAATTGAATTAAAAGCAGTTATTTGATAACATACTTATTGAGTGATGTAAACACCCGTTTTTATAATTGCTATCCCTGTGTGTTCCTTGTCCGAAAGCTATTACAAGGTTAGCATCAAGATATTTTTGAACACAGTAACAATCTAAAAAAAGACAAAACATGCATCCCTGATGTGTTGAGATTCTTCTTTTTTCACTTCAGTGGTAATTTTTTTTTCATACTTTCACCAGTTTCAGGAAAGGGTGGGTTAGAGTCAGGGGCTTCCTGAAACTTTTTAGAACAAGAATTCTAATTCAGTGTGTTTAGAGGGGCCCCCTGAGAATCGTGTTTTGGAACATACCAACCCCATGTGGTATTATCTTTGCCAATTTTGCAGTTTCGTGTGAGATTTATTTTTAATCTTTAACAAAGCATGCCCGTGTTTATCTTAAGTTATGAAAAAGTGTAATCGTTTAAAACAAAACTTTTAAAAATAATTAAATATACAATGAATGCTGAAACATAAAAGTCAGACAGAATGTTACCTTAACAAGAAAGAGCTTCCTAAAGATCAAAGGATTGTTGTTTGTTCTATTTGCTAAAGACAAGTAACAAGTACTTTCACTTTAAGGGATTCGGTGGCTATTTGAAAGAGGCTAGGAGAAGTCTCCATTGCCCGACCCCAACAAGATAAACGCTTCCCACCCCTCACATTCACAGAGCTGGAAAATTTACTTATTGACGCTGAAAATATGTACTTCGTGTTTAGAATGGAATGCTGAGATTTGATTGAAGGCAGTACATGAATCAAGCCAATGGCATTTCGGGGGCACGTCTTTCAATCTTATTTAAAATTATGGGGGAGAGACAATACTTTGGACTTTCCTTTATTTTGTGTATGGGCAATATGTAATCAGTGCAGCACTGAGTAGGAATTAATTGAATGGGCTTATGTACCCATCATGGAATGCAGCTGCTTCCAAGTTCAATGCACCTCTCATGTTGTGCTGATTTGATGCTACCTTTAATAAAGAAGGGAAGAAATGGGCTTT
Organism: Balaenoptera borealis; assembly: GCF_965194805.1. Lineage (NCBI taxonomy): Eukaryota > Metazoa > Chordata > Mammalia > Artiodactyla > Balaenopteridae > Balaenoptera > Balaenoptera borealis. The sequence continues at coordinate 6,927,178 of NC_138877.1, forward strand.
TAGAGCATGAAACCTACAGATCTGGGTTTTCTTTAAGTCAGTAATACTAGTTAAGTCACTTATGGACTGACATGTCAGAATAGGATAAGATGGAAATACACTCTCAGTTCAATTGGTGGTGGCCGGTAAGAGATGAGTTTGTATAATGGTGGTCCCTACTTTTATGAGGCCATTGTAATCAGCCGAAGCAACTTTAGATGGTGCAAATATCAGGCTGTTTCCAATCTGCAGCTATCAGGTGAGCCCTACCAAATGCTGCAAAAATACTACTCAAAGAGAAACGACAGTTCTTTTCATTTATCTCCTATGTGTCCTCTCCAAAGAGCTTCAAAATATGCTTGCTATTTTTTATGAAAGCTTTCAACTAATATTTATTTTGCATGTGGCTAGATTGTGATTTCTGTTTTTTTATGGCATTGTGGCTGGATTTTCTACCCAGGAAGTATAGCAAAATGCTAAGAGCTTGAGCTCTAGAGCCTGACAAACTGATTCTGTCACTGGCTTACGAGATATGGGCAATGAAGTTTTCTAAGCCATAATTTGCTCATTTGCAAAATGGCAAATGTTAATAGGAATTAACTTGAAAGGTTTGAACATAGGTCGGGGGCTCAGCACAGGGCCTGGCATTCTGTGGTAACTGTTGTTATAATACTGTTGTTATAATCACTTGTAAGTGATTTAGGGTCATGTCCAAGACCCTAAATCACTTACAAGAAGCCTAAAAGATGTGAGGCAGTAGTTGAGGGAAATCCCACACCACCTCTCTTTTCACCTCGGTTCCTCTCTGCTCTAGTCTCACTGAACGATCTGGAAGTTCTTAGTAGAGTGATCCTCAGGGGGCAGTCCACAGCCTCATGCTGCGAGGGGTGAAAGAAGGAAGAAGGTCCTGCAGCAAAGAGAGTGACCCCGACAAATGCAGATATGACAGAACATTCATACTGAAGAGGGTTTTGCTGGTCCAATCATTCTTCAGAACCCTACCTGGGACTGAACTTAACTGCAGTGTGTGATAAATATCCCATGACGTTGGGAAATCTTACAGAAAACAAACAAAAAAACCCTCTCGTGGTTGGGAGCGCAGTAATGCAAATACTCCAAACACCAGATACTCCCCAAATCATGGTTTAGGAATGCAATGAATCAGCAAATTACTTTGTTTTGCTTAGTTTACTTTAATGGGCAGCATTATGGCAGAATGATGAAGTCAGGAAGCTCGGTTGTTATTGTTGTTTTAAAAATTATTTCATGGTATTGTTATTAGTAATTGTTTGTGATTGCTGATTGACATTTTGTAATTACAAACCCATCAGAACAGCTGGAAAGGTAGTTCATATCTATGAGAGATAATAAAAGTAAGTTTTAAAAGTATTGAAGACAGGGCAGGGGACTAGTTATTTTAAAAGAGAGGAAATAGGATAAATTATTTGGGGTACACTAATTCTATTATATCAGGTTTCCAAGAGAGTTGTTTTTGGTTTGCAGAAAGACTTGAGTTTGGATCCTATCTATTAAATATGTTTCATACATAGGTTTCTATTTAGTTTCCAACTGACTGAATAAGTGATTTTTTAAAACCCTTCCTTTCATCCACAGCATGATTAACATTAATATTTGGACTAAGTCTACAATGCTTTTCCTAATATTGATTTCATAGTTCCTTTGCAATTCTGGATTTGGAGAAACTTTGGCCTGAGTATGGCTGACTCAATGAAGGTAGACTGTGCTATGAGATGGCCTTGCCATATCTTTATTGGAATGTTTTTTATAGTCACATCCTGATCTGCAAAACTATTGGTGAGTAGACACCAATTGTAGCCCCAATTCCATAACTCTAACACAAAAATAGAATTTCAGACTCTGTCAATATGAACATTATCTAGATAAAACTATATCTAGGTCTTCCCTGACAAGTTTTATGATTCAGTGCTTTGTTTCTATATACTAAAGTTAGAAACTCAGAGTGACTCACTTTTCTTTTTTGCATGCATCTAAGTGAACAAGGAAGTTAGACTGCTTTTGGTGTTGCTTTCTTTAAAAGAAAAAAAAAAAAAGACATGCTCCTTCTCAAGTGTCCTTTTTAGGTCAGCAATTTTGAAGTGCAAGACTTATTGGTATCCAAGCGGAAAGGGCTGATGCTCTGATTTATCACGACTCCCTCCGAGTGGAGTTCTTCCATGGCTGGAGAAAGGAAGACATTTGCTGTACTAATACTGAATCTGCTTCCTGTGTAAAATAACCTTTAACTCTGCGGAGATCCCCCATTTTAATGACCAGGACATAGTGGAAATAGAAGGAAATCCAAACACCCCACTGGCAGCCATTCTCTTCCCCAGCAGGTCAAGCTGCAACCCTCCTCAGGACAGAAATGGTTGCTTGGGGAGTGTTCGGCTGGGCTGCTGTTTTTCCTATTTTAAGATATGACCATTTGGATTGTTTAAAGATGTGTATGACACTCTGACCCATTAAGAAGCCTGGGCTATGTCAATCAGGGATCATGAGGTGGGTGGGCCTGGAGAATCCGGGAGGGAATCTTGTCAACTACAGAACCAGCTCTCAAACCCCAAGCCGGACTGCAGCTTCATATCTTCATTACAGAAACACGACTGAGTCTACAGTGACTGCCATGACCATCGGAACTTCTCTTTCTGTGTAGAACCTGAAGTGGGATTCCCTACACTGAATGAGGTGAAAACCGGGCAGTGTTCGACTAGAGAAACAAGCTTTTCAAGTATATTTGAATTTTTGCAGTAAAGTAGCCCAGCTCTTTAGATTCTGGGAGAGTATGTCTGCGTGATGGGGAGAGGAGGTTAACACATGCTTTCAGAGCTTCCCTGGAGCGCGGGCACTACGTGTCCTACTGCAGTACACAATCACGTTCTGTCTCAGGAAACCACACCTGAATAATGCAGTCGGTATTCCCAGAATGCAGTGAGCAGTGGATGAACAGGAGAGCTTTCCACAGGTCAATCAATGGCATCTCTGCTTCCAGCTCACTTGCAGATTGCTCCTTCTCAAAAGACACATCTACTTTCTAAAAGACAGCTGAGCTGATTGGGAGAGAGAAGAAGAGTAAAGGGGACCAGATGTTTTGATCTCTCTCTCATTCTCTATCTCACTCTCTCCTTCCTCCTCATCCCCACTTATACCTGCAACTCCCTCAAGCCAGATATTCTGATTAATCTGGATTTTCATCTGTTTTGCCTCCTCCTCCCTAAGAATGAATGATTTGTCTCAATGAGCACAGACCAAACCTAATGACACAAGAGTCATGTATTTCACATGTCTTAGACTGCATTTCTGGTTCCTAAAACTCCAGCTAAGTCTGACAAGCTATGGTGTAGTAGAAGAAACACTGACTGGTACTTTAGCAGGTATTTGATATTAGTTTGTCTTTTTTTTAAATTGATCTGTAGGTCAGCTATAGGTTTTTGATGAAAAATTCTTAAATATAATCAAATTTATCAATATTTTCAGAAATTTTCAAAGACAAAACACAGATTTCTCCATGTACATGATCCAAAATGATCAGTAGTCATTTGAAAAATGTTACTGAGCACTTACTCTGTTACAATGTTTGTTGCACTTCACAGGAGAAATAAAGGATCATGTTTTAAGATTAAATTTGAATGTAACAGAATACCTGACTAAAGAGTATACATTAAGTAAAAAGGCAATTATTTTCCTACTATAGCATGAAGCCTAGAGGTAGGCAATTCAGTGCTCATTGAGGTTATCAAGGACATGGATTCTTTCTCTTCAATTTCTCCATTCTTGTGTTTGTAACCTCATGATTTGAAGATGATTCTCACAGCTCCAGATCTCATAACTGTGTTCAAAGGAGGTGGTGGCAGTGGGGGGAAGGATAGGCAAGGGTAAATGTGACTTTTTTTGAGTGTCTCCCCTGTTTTAGCATAGAAATATGCCTAACAAATTTCAGGCAGGATATATAAAAAGGCATTCACACCAAGACACATTGTGGTCAAATGCAGACAAAGGGAAAATCTTAAAAGCAGTTAGGGAGAGAAATACAGACTATTCACAGAGGAATAACAGACTTTGGGCATACTTATCAAAAGCAACATGGATTCCAGAAAGCAGTGGAATAATATCTTCAAAATGCAGAGTGAAAATAACTGACAACCTAAATTTCTATACCCAGCAAAACTATCTTTCAAGAATGAGGGCAAAATAAAAACATTTTTTTACAAACTACAAAATGAGAGTTTACTGTCACTCACCAGAGAAATTTCTATAGGATGTACGTCAGGATGAAGAAAACTCATCCCAGAAAGAAGGTCAGAGATCCAAAATAGCAAAGAAAATGATGAATACATGGGTAAATCTGAACAATCACTGGCTGTGTTAAATAACAATAATAATGTCTTAATTATGGGGTTAAGAAATAATATAGAATCAAAATGCTCATAAAAAATGGCATATAAGTAGGAAGGAGATAATAGAAATAAGGCATTCAAACGGCTGTACTTTGCTCAAGAGGGTAAAACACTGACTAACTTAAGACATTAAATTACACATTTGATTAGTTATACACTTTACTAAATTACACATACACATTTGTATATTAAAAAGTCTAGGACATCCCATAAAATATAAAAAAACCAAAGGTATAAGTGCTAAACAAATAAAGGGAAAAAACAGATTAAGAGAAAACAGATAAGAGAAAAATAAAACATGAAACTTAATCCAAAAAAAAAAAAAAAATTCAAGGAGATAAAAAAAGAATATAGAAAAAGTAGAACAGAATTCATAAAATATGCTAGAAATTGAATCCAAAAATATTAAAATAAGAATAAGGGTAAGTGGACCAAATTTTTTATCAGATTGGATAAAAAGCAAAATCTTGCTACATGTTGTTTATGAGAGAGACATAAAATAAATAAGTTCATAAATGAGTTGAAAGTAAAAAGATAGAAAGACATTTAATAAATACCAAAAGAAAAATTGTGTGAATATATTATCAGATAAGTAAAAAATACCTTAAGGTAAAAAGCAATACTAGAGATAGAGGTTCATTACCTATTGAGGAAGGTCCAATTCATTAGGGAGATGGAAACAATTCTACACTTGCATACTTCTAATAGCATAGCTTCAAAAAATATCTAGCAAAAAATGACAAAACAAGAAAAAGAAACAGACAAATACACCATTACTGAGGTAGAATTTAACAAGTCTTTGTCAGACGTTGACAAGATAAAAATATCAGTAAGAATATGAATGATTTGACTATCACAATAAACAAACCAGGTCTAATGAACATATGCAGATGCCTGTACCCAGTAACTAGAGAATACACTTCTGTTCACAGGAACAATTATAAAAACTGACAATGTACTAGCCCACAGAGAAAATTTCAACAAATGTCAAAGAATCACTATCTCATAGACCACAGTCTCTGACCATTACACAATTAATAACAAAAACAAAAAGACTTGGAAATTTAAAAGCATAAATCTAAATTGTTCATGGGACAAAAGAGAAAGCAAAGGGAAATTAGAAAATACTTAGAACCAACAATAATGATTATATAGGAAAGCTTGTGAGATACAGCTCAAGTGGTAGATGGAGGAGGTGAATAGCTTTATAATACTTACATTAATAAAAAAGTTGAAATTATGAAAAGAACCCCCCCAAATCTAAATAGAATTGAATACAGGAAATAATTAAAAATAAGAGCAAAAATTAACAAAACAGAAAACACATTCAATAGAAAGGATCAACAAAGCAAAATGTCGGCTCATTGAAAAAATTTTAATAAAACTGACAAACCTTTAGCAAATTAATGAAGAAAGAGAAAAAGCAGGTAAAAATTTAAGAACGGAAAAGGAAGTAAAAAATACAACAAAGTATACAGATAAAACATTACAAGCAATTTAGCAATAAATCTTAAAACTTGGGCTTCCCTGGTGGCGCAGTGGTTGAGAATCTGCCTGCCAATGCAGGGGACACGGGTTCGAGCCCTGGTCTGGGAAGATCCCACATGCCGCGGAGCAGCTGGGCCGGTGAGCCACAATTACTGAGCCTGCGCGTCTGGAGCGTGTGCTCCGCAACAAGAGAGGCCGCGATAGTGAGAGGCCCGCGCACCGCGATGAAGGGTGGCCCCCACTTGCCGCAACTAGAGAAAGCCCTCGCACAGAAACGAAGACCCAACACAGCCATAAATAAAAAAAACCAAAAAACAAAAAAAAACTTAAGTAAAATGGAGAAATTCCTGGCAACATAAATTTACAAAACTGACTTAAGAAGAAACTGTAAATCTGAAATTTAAAATATAAGGGCTGTTACTTAGCTTATATGCAACTGTATCATCATACAGTTTGCTTAGGGCCAGGGTCATTTCTGATTGATTAGTGCGACCATCCTAATTGGTTAAGTAATTTGATTACCACCTAACCTATAATCATTCACAAAATTTTATCAGTAGTTAAAATTTTTCCCACAGAGAAAATTTTTCCCACACCAGGGCCAGGCAGTTTTATAGGCAGACTTACCAAGATTCGAGGAATGGATAATTCCAATCTTAAACTCTTGCAGAGAATATAAAAGGAGGAACGTCTCCTAACTAATTTCATGAGGCTAGTATAACTTTATACAAAAACCAGAGAAGAAAAAAGTTACAGTCCAACTTCATTCTTAATCATGGATGCAAAAATCTTAAACAAAACATTAGCAACTATATATATAAGAAAATAATGATCAGTTGGGTTTATTCCGAGGATGGAAAATTGTTGCACCATTAGAGAATTTATTAATGTAATTTACCATATTAACAGATTAAAAGAGAACAACAAGGTCATTTCAAAAGAGGTTAAAAAAGCATTCAAAAAAATTTTACAAGGCATTTATAATAGAAACAAATGGAATACTCATAGCCAAAAAGGAATAGAACATCCTTAGCCTACCTAACAAAGGATATCTGCAAGAACATCTCCAGCAAATATAATACTCCACAGTAAAAAACGTTAAAAGCATTTCCTTTAAAAATAAGGACTAAGACAAGGAGATAAGCTATTACCATTCCTGACAACTTTGTGCTGGAGTTCTAGTCATTGCAGAGCATCAAGAAAAATAACAAAGGGGTATAAGGATTGGAGAGGAAGAAACCAAATTATCATTATTTACAAGTTAAATGATAGCCTATGTAGAAAACTCAAAGAATCTTATTTCTTATAAGAAATAAGAAAATTTATCAAGGTTGCTAGATATAGGGTCAAAGGCAAAAGTTAATTGCATTTCTTTGCATTTCTATATACCAGCAAAATAGCTGCAAATTTTAACTTTAAAAGGATACCATTTATAATAGCACAAAAAATAATATATCTAGGAATAAATCTAACACAAATATTTAAGAAACTTCATGTTGAATGCTATAAAAACTTATGGAAATATATGTAAAAACACCTAAGTAAATGAAGAATATACTGTATGAATGGAGAAGTTCCATCTTTTCCATTAAAGTTGTCAATCTTCCCCAAACTCTAAAGATTCAATAAAAATACAAATAACCTCTTTAACTAACTCAACTTTAAATGAAAGAGCAAAGTGCCAAAGATAGACAAGTTACTTCTAAAGAAGGAAGGAGAAATCTTGTCCTATCATAGATCAAGAGATATCATAAAGCTATAGTTATTAAGACAATACAGAACTTTCACAGAGATAGACAAACTAACAAATAGAACAGAAAAGAGAACACAGAAACAGATATTTGGCAAAGGTAGCATTGCAGATAAGTGGAGAAAATGATGGATTTCTTAATATGAAAAGAGCTGGGATAATCCATAAGGGGAAAATAAAAGAAATTAGATCCCTATCTCACCCAATATGTGCATGTATATTTCTGTATGTGTATACAATTACAGTTACATTAGGGACATGTAAAAAAATGTGAAAGGTAACTCTGAAAATTTCTGAAGGAAAATATTGATAAGTTTAATTATATTTAAGAATGTTTATCAAAAACCTATAGCTGACCTACAGATCAATAAAAAAAAGACAAACTAATAGACAAATGAGCAGAAGATGTGAACAGGCATTTCATAGGAAAGAAAACATGAACTGGCCAATAATGTGAAAATACACTCAATTTCAAAAGTAGATATGAAAATGAAAATTATAACCACAATGAGATATAATTTTGTACCCAACAGACTGAGAAAAATGCAAAAGTTGATTAAGACCAAATACTGGCAAGAATGTGGAGAAATGGGAAGTTTATTAGCTGGAATGTAAATTACTTCAACCAGTTTGGTTAACATTTTGGTATTATCTAGTAGCTGTGAGTTTACAATGTAGCAATTCACCTCCTGGTAGAGAAACTCTTGCATAAGCAGACTTGTACAAAAAAATTATATTACCACTATTTACATTAGCAAAAAATGGAAACAATCCAATGAACCAGTAGAATAGATTTTTTAAAATGGTGTGTTTATACAATGAAATATTATACAATAATAAAAATGAACCAACTGTATATCAACATGGATATATTCCAAAAACACTGCTGAGTAAAAACTGGAAGTCTCGGATGAATGATGAATATACCTTATGATTTTGTTATTACAAGGGTTAAAAACAGGCAAAACAAAATAATACATTTAAGTTACAGAGAAATTGAGTACAACTATAAATATAAGGGGATAATTTAAAACTTCTTTTCATACATCAGGACCAGACAGTTCAAAGTTTTAAAAATTATTCTAAACCATAGAAAAAGACCTGAAAGCTACACATTTGATTGTATAAAGCCAGCAAAATCTTAATCTGATTTTTTTTAAAATAGTACAATGAAATAAAATATAGAATGACCTCACTTAAGATTATTAGTGCAAAAATTCTGAATAAAATCTTAGGAAATAGAGTATTTTGGAATAATAAAAGAAAAATGTATTATAACCAGGTAGGGTTATTCCAGGGATACAGGGCTGGTTCAATATTAAGAAATCTGTCAACATAATTCATTGTACCAGCAAATTAATGGAGAAAATGTTTATATAAATAGATGATTAAAAGCCATCTGAAAAAGGTGAGCAGTCATTCCAAATATAAACTCTACCTAAAATCTTATTAGAAGATGTACTACTAGCATAGGCTAGCTTATCTTACAAATAGCCCGACCTCAGTGGCTTCACATAATAAATTATTTCTCATCACATCATAATCCAATGTGGGTCAGCAATACAGCTCTCCTACAGACAGTTAATCAGAGACCCAGGATATTTCCATCAGTAGCTCTACCATCTACAAGGACCTCAGAATTCTCCACCAAGTCCTTTGCATCTGAATGGCAGAGAAGGGAAGACAGAGTGGAGAACCACATGGCAGGCTGAGGTAGGACTGGAAGTGTGGTAAATCTTTTCCACCCACATTCTTTTGACCAATATTCAGTTAGACGGACCTGAATCATAATACTCACTATCACCATTATTTACTCAACATCATTTTGGAGGTTGTAACAAGTGCAGTAAGAAAAGGAAACAACATAAATTTGAAAAAGAGATTAAATTATCTTTTGCTGATAACCTATTTAGAGACTGCAAGATAATGCTTTTAAATAGAGCATACTACATTATAATGGGCATCATCAGAAAATCTACAAACAACAAATGCTGGAGAGGGTGTGGAGAAAAGGGAACCCTCTTGCACTGTTGGTGGGAATGTAAATTGATACAGCCACTATGGAGAACAGTATGGAGGGTCCTTAAAAAACTAAAAATAGAATTACCATATGACCCAGCAATCCCACTACTGGGCATATACCCAGAGAAAACCATAATTCAAAAAGACACATGCACCCCAATGTTCATTGCAGCACTATTTACAGCAGCCAGGTCATGGAAACAACCTAAATGCCCATTGACAGACAAATGGATAAAGAAGATGTGGTAGTTATATACAGTGGAATATTACTCAGCCATAAAAATGAACGAAATTGGGTCATTTGCAGAGACGTGGATGGACCTAGAGACTGTCATACAGAGTGAAGTCAGAAAGAGAAAAACAAATATCATATATTAACGCATATATGTGGAATCTAGAAAAATGGTACAGATGAACCAGTTTGCAAGGCAGAAATAGAGACACAGATGTAGAGAACAAACGTATGGACACCACGGGGGGAAAGCAGCGGGTGGGGGGGTGGTGGTGGGATGAATTGGGAGACTGGGATTGACATATATACACTAATATGTATAAAATAGTTAACTAATAAGAACCTGCTGTATAAAAAAATAAAATTATTTAAAAAAAGTTTTTTAAAAGAGCATACTACAAAAAATTTTAAAAAAAGAAAAAAAAAAAGGGACTTCCCTGTTGGTCCAGTGGTTAAGACTCCTCCCCACCTCCAATGCAGGGGTCGTGGGTTCAATTTCTGATTGGGGAACTAAGATCTCACATGCCACGGGGTGCAGCCAAACAAAGCATACTAGAATTAATAAGATAATTGAGTAATGTGGCTGGACACAAGATTTATAAATAAAACAGGCAGAGACACATACATATACAAATCAGTACCTGCATGCATATAAATACAGTACAAAGAGTACAGAAGCTCTCTTAATTCACTTCTCTTTAAATGACCCTTGGGACTTATGAGGCTCTCAATTTCATCTGTAAAACCTACAGATTATTAGCTACAGAAAGATAAATGTTCTCACCTTGTGAAATATCCATTTATTCCACTTTCACCAGTTGACTGTACACTTACTAATATCCAGTTGTGCTTGCTCCTAAACATTTTTACGACAGTTGTACTATTATTATAAATAAGTAATTTAAAGAAATATTACTGAATCCAATAAACAATAATGTGAAAAGAATGAATTGTTTTTATGAAAACTAAGTTGTCTGCTTTAGAAAGATTAAACAAAGTTACAAAACATGCTGTTGGTTTGGGTATTACAATTATAAAAGTTTAAGGGGAAGTTGTAAGATTCTGTATTTCTATTTTTCTACAAGTATTTTAAAGTTCTTGATCCATGGTAGAGAAATCCAAACTGGAAACTGTATAGGATGCACTATGAATGTGGTTTACGCCATATTATGGCATCCAAATCACTGGACCGATCCTTAAAGAACTTTGTCCTACCTAACAATACGGGTCAATGAATACACACACACACACACACACACACACAAACGTTTTTTGTTAAAATATGTAAAATAGGTATGTTGTATTAGTCAGGATAGGCTAGGCTATGTTGCAGTAAAACAAACAAACAAACAAACAAACAAATAAAATCCCTTAAATCTCAGAACTTAAAATCATAAACTCTTCACCTGGGTGGCATGCAAGGCAACTGTCTTCTATACGATGGCCCAGCATTCTAGCTACATTGGTCTTTTGGTACTTCCGCATCAACACATACTTCCACAACCAATATGGCAGGGAAGATAACTTGGGGAATCATGCTCCAACTCCTCAGTGCTTCCATGCAAAGTGCAACACATCAGTTCCACTCATATTTTCACTGGCCAGGATTAGTCAGATGGCTGTGTATAATTTTAAGAGACAAGAAAGTATAATCATGCAAACTTGGAAGGAGACAGGGACTGGATATTGTTGAACAGTGATATCTATTACATAAGCATCATTTTCTAGGATTTCTCAATCTTGCCAATGTAAAAACAAAACACTGTGATAGACTGTATTACCGATCAAAACCTTTGCTGCCCTTCATGTTGGAATATTACTTATCTCCATCCCACTGACGCCAGACTTGGTATTGTGACTTGAAGGGTCCTTCCCTGTGGGAGGATTATGCGTCCTTGACACTTCAATGTCAGATATGGGCTTGTGCTTTGCTTTGGCTTATAAAACGTAAGGCGGAGAGGGGTATGACATGGGGCACTTCTTTGTAGAAGCTTTATGAGCCAGAAGACGCTGTACCTTGATTCCTTTCTCTCTACCCCAAGGCTGCAATGTGCCTGACAGCAGTTACTCCATTAGCCTGGGTCCCAGGGTGAAGATGATGTGAAGGAGCTGCTGCCAGCTTGTGGTGGACACACAGCGTGAGCAGAAAATTATTTGCTGTTCTGTACTACCGAGAATTCAGTTTGCCACTGTGGCATAATTTACCCTAAGCTGAATAAGAGACACACTATCCTTACTGCATCAGTAAGAACGCTTATAGGAATAGCCAGAGAGAAGCGAAAATGAAAAAAACATATATTCCATTTCTAATAGTGATAAAAGTACAGAATACTTAAGGCTAAATTTGACAAGACAGGTTTAAGACGTGATAAAATTTACAAAATATTATTGAAGGATACAAAAATGTTAATTTTCCCAAGATTACTGTATAAATCTAATGTAATTCTAATCATAATCCAGATGGTTTCTTTTTATTTGATAAAAGCATTTTAAAGTTCATGTGGAATAATAAAATTGACCTACAATGTTACTGCCAGGATTAAATGAGCTGAAATATGTAAAGTGCTTAGGACAGTATTTGGCACATATATGCCCAATGAATGTTACCTAATTTTGTTATTTGAAAAAATAATTAGATCATTAGAATGGAGAATCTCAAAATGTATCTTAGTACAAGCAAGATTTTAACATAGCCTCTAAAGGAAAATAAAATCAGACTCCTACCTTAATCCATATTGAAAAATAAATTCCATATGAATTTAAAACAAAATGTGAAAAACTATTTTAGAATAAAATTTGAGAATAACTTTATACACTAGGAGTCAGGGAAACATTTTCAACTGAAACAGTAAGCCAGAGAGTTGTAAAGGAAAAGAGACATTTATTTAAAATGTTTAGATCAAAGATACAATAAACAAAAGAAAAATATTACAACAGATTGTGGGAAATATTTGTAATGCATAAAACAAAGGTTAATATCTATAGTATACAACAAGCACCTACAAATTTATAGGAATAAGAAAAACTCGGTAGAAAATTGAGCAAAGACTGTGTGAACAAGCATTTCCAGAAAAGCAAATCTAAATGATAAATAAACATGAAAAGTTGCTTAATCTTACTAGCAATCAGGAAGACACAAACTAAAGCGACAATGAGCCATCACTTCTAACCCATCAGATCAACAAAAATTTTAATTGTTGGCAGAAATATGAATTTATACATTCTGAATCACTGTTTTCTTTTAGAAAATGTCTCAAAACAATCCTTTAATAAATACAGGGGCTTCCCTGGTGGCGCAGTGGTTGAGAATCTGCCTGCCAATGCAGGGGACACGGGTTCGAGCCCTGGTCTGGGAAGATCCCACATGCCGCGGAGCAACTGGGCCCGTGAGCCACAACTACTGAGCCCGCGTGTCTGGAGCCTGTGCTCCGCAACAAGAGAGGCCGTGATAATGAGAGGCCCGCGCACCGCGATGAAGAGTGGCCCCCGCTTGCCGCAACTAGAGAAAGCCCTCGCACAGAAACGAAGACCCAACACAGCCAAAAATAAATAAATAAAAAAATAAAAAATAAAAAATAAATACAGTGGCAAAGGAATTACTTTGTATTCCAAGTAATCACACACAAACTACAGTATTTTGAAATTTCAGATTCTCAGGGAATATATTTTGAAAAGACTGATTCCTGTTACTCTTTGTATTTCCCACACTGCACGTCTCTCTCAGCTCCAAACAAAGAATTCTGCTACTACTTGTGGTCACTGGACAGTGTCTTTTGACTCCATTACCACTCTGAGCCAGGACCCAAAGGAAGCCCCAGTAACACACCCCTGAACGCCCAACCCATGCAAGTTCTGGCTGTCTGCACCTGACTCCTCGCCTAGTTTCTCGCAGCCCCTGGCGCTAGGGTCAAGGCAATCTTGATATAGGAAATAAATTAGACCCATGTTAATTGTGCCCTGAAGCCAATTCCACGCAGTCCGCATCAGACCTTTGAAACACCAGCCATCATTTACTGAGCTTGTAGTACTCTGGAGATGGCATGGAGAGTGAAATCAGGGAGCAGGTGAGCACGGAGGGGGGCAGGCAAGCTGAAAGGCTATTACAATGTTCCTAAAGAAAGATGAAAACTTCAAAAGGATATATATAAGCTCCCAAAAGATGGTGAATGGGGTTTGCAGACTAAAAAGCTTTGAAAAAGATGAGAGGTACATGTGCAAACAAGTGCAACAATGTGTTACAGATGCAGTGAAACAAGTATGTATATGTGATGGGGCACAAAGGGTCCACTCTCCCAGGAAGGGGGAGAGCACCGGGGCAGAGCAAGTCAGGCAAGATATCACAGAGGAAGTGATGCTGAGCTGAGACGGTGCAATAGAGCATTCCAGAAAGAGGGGAAAACAGGAATAAAAGTGCAGGGGCATGAAAGCAGTGACATTTTCAGAGAATTCCAAGTAATTTAACATGACTAGCATAAAGGATTTAAGAATAAGGTTGGCAGTCAGATCACTGAAGGCCTGTTTGCCATTGGACAGTCTGGAATTAATCCTGGAGGGCAGGAACCAGGAGCAAGTGAAGGGCTTTAAGGAGGGAAGTCACAGATTTGAATTTTAGGGGACAAAACATCTTTGGCAGCAGTAGAGAAGATGTTTTGGAATAAGGCAAGGAGTTCTTGTGGCTCAGGCGTAGGGTAATTACCTCCGTTAACTATGATACCCTATTTCTCAGGATATTTCACTGAGGTATTTTAGAAATAATACTTTCCTTTCTCGCTGATGTAAAGACACCTAAGTAGAATGATAAACAAGGTCTTTTTTCCCCCATCTAAACTCCATTGTGTAAACTTAGTTGTACACTCTAATTTAATAAATGGAGTGAGGCTGAATAGCCTTTGGCATCAATCCCAGACACTAGAACAGTGAGAAAACAACAAAACATGGAACATAATATCGATCCGTAAATCCAATTGTATGGTTCGGGCTGTGGAGCATTTTAAGAGTTATGATTTCCCTAGCCAAGTACCGAAAAAACATACCTTCAAAAATCAGAACAGCCATTTGGCATCCAACCAGGCTGACAGAATGAAAAATGTTGAGTAAATAGCCTACGTGTAATTCACCACTCTTGAAGAAGTAAAGGAAGGGTGTTTTCTAAGACTTCAGAATGACATATTTTATTAAGTAATAACATGGTCATGAAAAAAGCCAAGAGAAAACTTCCCAACTCACTTAGAAAATGGAGTCACTCTATTTTCTTCAAAATGATAAATAGATATATTCTGTCATATAAAAGAATATCTCAGACCTGGTGCATTCACAGTGGTTATCTCTGCTCTCCATTCCCTTCTTTTTGCCTTTTGTTGTTTTCTAATTTTCTGCAGTGAGCATGCACTGCTTCTAGAAAGAAAAACAGTGAAATAAACCAATCATACAATCAGAGTGACTTAGGCTGTCTTTTTCAGCTTTCTGATTCCAAATAAGATTAATGTAAATTGCTTTTGAGATAACCTTCTAGTGTGCTTTGAATATAGGCAAATTTTCTCTCAAGTCTTTGTCTTCAAGAAATAAATTTTTGAATTTTCAAAAATACAAAAACTTTCCCTCTCAATTATTCATGCCAGTGGAGGGGAACACTGACACTAGTATTCGAAAACAGCATCCAAATAGAAAACATCAGACATATGGGTATAATATATTAGGCTCTGTAAGGCACTGTACAATGTTTTTGGCAGATACGCCTTCTGAATTAAATTTTTTAGTTAATATTAAAATGATTCTATGCTCCTACATGTGGGCTGGCAAATGAAGGGTAAAAGAAACAGGTCTAGAATTTAAAATTCATTGCATATAACCTACAAGATGCATGCTCCACAGGCAAATGAATAAAGACTCTCTATGCTGGAAATATAAACCGCTTCCTAAAAACACAGACCTGAAACAGGGCTATGAAAGTATGGAAAAATGGAACGCTAACTTCAGCTGTGTCTGATGCAATGCAGATGTAAAACAGTAAAACAAAACTCCTGGATTCATAAGAGTCAACTTTAGTAAGTACTATCAAAACCCAGCTTTTCATAATCAGAGGACACTCTTTTAAAAGCAGCTCCAACTGAAATCATAGTCAGCAAAGTACTTCAGAAGAAATATGAAACATCTCTTAGGGTTAAAGAGAAGCGTCTGTCAAATAAACTTGATGTAATGCATTGCTCCATCTCTTAACACTTATAAAGGGACTTGCAAAGAAAAATGTGTAAATAGGATTTATCTTAAATTAAGCACATTGAACCTTTCCCAACACTGTAAGAATTCAGATAGTTTAAAGAGGATCTGGGTGCACTCTTTATAATTTGTAGATTCTTTTCAGGTCCTCTGAAACACAGTAACTTTCTTACTAGTTGAGATTTGTAGCCCTTGCCAAACTTTGTAGGGGAGCAATTTCTGAAATTTACACTTAATACAACATTCTAAGTTTTAGGTACCTTGAAGAGACTATGTCTTACAAACTTTTCACCCCAATGGAATTATTTTCCCTCCCATATCTCTCAGACAATGGGGCCCTCATTCTTCTCCTACCCTAAACGCCAAGGGAAAACCATCACCACCAACTCTTGCCGCCAGCCCCTCTCCAAATCCCCCCATTCTGATTTCAAAGCTCTACAGAATCCATCTGGCTGAGAAGAAGTGTCCACAGAGGCTGGGAAGGAGAGAGGCCAAGTAGGCCTGGCCAGCATTTGTAGCTGGCGGGGGAGAGGAAGGCTGGGCACATCACACACACACACACTCCTGATGTTATTGTATGTCAGAATTGTAGACTTTGTGGTGGGATGCCCGTTTTTGTTGAGTCTAGCCCTGGGGGAAAGGGCATAACTGTAACCAGACAAGGATTTAGGGCCTTGGCTTATGGTCCTGAGCTCTCAGGTTGGGCTCCAGGCCCAGGAGGGTGCTTCCGGAAACTTCTCCAAATAAGTTATCTTGGATCGTCCATATCTACCTCCAGCCTATTTCCCAACCATATTAGTCAGTCTTACCTATTAGGCCCAAGTATCCATTCATCCATTTTTTCCCCACTTTTCATTTAATAAACATTTATTGGGTGCTTTCTATGTGCAAGGTGCAGATACAGTAATGTGTAAGACATCGCCCCTGTCTGAAGGAGCCTGTGGGAGAGAAACAGATAGATGTGGCCACAGATCAACACAACTGGGTGCTAGAGGTTATGCTAAAGGGTGTATAGGTTGCATGGGGGCAAAAAGGAGAGAATTAACTTCTCTGCCCCACGTACTCCTCTGCTACTGTTACCTGCTCGGACCCCGAGCCCCCTGAACTCACTCGTCTTCCCTTCACAAACCCCTGCCACTGTGTCCCTTGGAACATGCAACCAAACTTTCCGGTATTTTTTACTCTGCTACAAGATCTTTGCACATCTCAGCCCTGGCTAAAACCTAGCTTTCTCAGAAATGATGCCACTTTCCTCAAACGCTTGTCCAGTGTTATCTGCTCTTTCTCCCACTTTCCCTGGCAAGAAAATGTCGACGCTACCTCTTGCTGATGACAGTTACTGCTGATTGTTAACATTATCACTCAACTACCTCTTCTCGGAAGTGCATGCATCTGCTCAACTCCACTCTTTCTCTTCTTTTGGAGGGAAGAGGATTCAACCAAAGTCACGGGGATTTTTCAACTCGGCACGCTTTTACATTTCCTAATAACCAGCTCAGCTCTTGTTCGGCTGTACTCATTCACACGCTTCTCAACCATGTTTCATCACCGGCCCGCAGTCTAGATGGGAGTTTTTTCTACATTCAACAACACACTTTCAACACATATTTCTGCCAGAGAGGCCTAAGAGTAAAGTCAAGAAAGATAACAAAAAGTAAAGTAAAATGGGGTACTTGTTCTCATACAAGGCACATAACAAGGCTTATTATTTAAAATGTGGGTATAGTAGGACCTACATCACAGAGTAATTGAGGATTAACTGAAATGACATACGTAAAGAACTAGGAACAGGGCCTGACACACAACAGATGTTAACTATTATTACTGTATCCTCCAAACTATATAAAATACACAAAGCTTAAGCAACGATATCAAACCATTCTAGAATCAAATCTAATTTAATTCTTCAAATTACTTTAGCATACTCAACACTGTCTTGCATTAATTGATGCTGTAACAATGTGTGAGCTGCTCACAATGAGGTGAATTTTCTCCTTGCTTGCCTTCACATTGGTCACCAAAGGCCTATTTTTAAGACTCCATGATTTTTTTAAGCTATTTTAAAACCACTTTCTAACCTCTCTTTTGAACTGCTTTCAACCCCTCAGCACTTTCTTCCCCTCTGGATTCTAAGACAGCAGTTTGCTTCTCCTTCTGCCTCTCTGACCATTTCTTTTTCGTCTCCATAGCAGGCTCCCCTCCCTCTGGCTGCCTCTTGCAGTCTACTGTTTCTCAGGTTCATCCCTCCTTTTCGCTGCTTCTCAAAGTCTTTCCAATATGCTGTGCCACCTTCATTTATACCTTTACCGTCTCTGCCTTGAACTACTGCAATGCTCTAGGTGGTATTCTGGTGTCTGGTTTCTCCTGATTCCATATATCTCTCATGCTGCCACCAGAATAATTTTTTTTTTAATGTCAAGTGTTTATGACAAGGCCTCCATCATCTCCTGTTCCCTGTAGGAAGAAGCCCCAAACCTCAGCACACCATACAAGGGCCCTTCATGTCAGCTGCAACCAATCCCTCCAGTCTCATCTTTCTCCCCCTACTCACCCAGAACTCCAGCCACATGGAAACAGTCTGCAAACATGCCCTTTTGCAGATCCTCACCTTTCCACGTTTCCTCTTCCTCAAGTGCCGTTCTTTCCCTGTTCCCAACCTGATCCAGCTCCTTTCTCTATTAAGCATTGACCACACTGCATTTTAAATATCTGTTCATGCGTCTATTGCCCCAGGAAAACAAAAGCATCTCAAGTACAGGGAAATGGTTTTTTCTTCTCCTTAGCTCCAGAATCTAGTATCAAGCCAATGCTCAACAAATATTTAATGACTGAACTGTGAGTGATCAACAAACATTAAAAAAAACTTTTTTAAAGAGATGCAGTTTTAGAATGGATATATGTGTCTGTATAACTGAACCACTTTGCTGTACACCTGATACTAACACAACACTGTAAATCAACTATACCTCAACATAAAATAAAAATTAAATTAAAAAAATAAGAGATGCAGTTTTTAAATTTCTCCTTAGGTAGAACTGAGTGAAAGGAAAAGGATGCAAATGAAACACTCGATCTCAAATCTCAAGGTAAACATGGATATTCTGAAGAGTGAGAAGGAAACACATAAGAACAGCAGTGCACAATACTCAAAATGTGGATTATCGCAGAAGTTCAAGGTTGTGGAATCCATGACAGTATCCACTGTCCTACGCTGCATAACGCATACAACCTTATGACCTCCCTCCTTAAAATCCTTCAATGTCTTTTTAAAGATAAAGCCTCACCCTTAATCTGGCACACAAGGGCCTCCGTGATAAATCCACCTCCATCTCCTAAGCCGCATCTCACACTCCTCTCTAACTTACTCACTGAAATTCAGCCACACAGGCCTTCTTTCTCACTTGAGCTTTTGCACAAGCAAATCTACCAGCAATGTCTTTCATATTCTCTCCTCCCTAATTTACTCTTATACCTTGACTGTCAGCCCAAGGATTCCTTAAATTAGCTCCATTACATGGTGACAACGCATGAGTCCGTTTTACCACATCACATTTGGAAGGCAACAGAGTATAGTGTATGACTGTAACTATAATAGATTATGTGTCCTTGGGCATATCTATTTAAACTCTTTTATGTCTTGCTTTCAGCGCCTGTAAAACTGAGGTAAGTGCAGAACTCACTTCATAAGATTATTCAAAGGGTTAAAGGAGATAGTTCACGTACAGCACTTGGAACTGTGTTACTACATAGTAAAAGCCCTCAAAGGTCACTGATTATCATACTTACTTCGTTGTCACCCTGCCCACCACAAGAGTTCCTCTACTGCTGGAGCCCAGGAACCACACGAGCCTGTTCATTTCTGCATTCTTAGTCTCAGCCCAGGGTCCTGAACATAGCTGGCCTTCGATACGTATTTAAAAAAATAAAAGCAAACCGGCAAAAGCTTTGGCTTCCACGTTTGCCTTACTAACTGGATGACTGCACGCGAATCACTCATTACACCTGGGCCTCGTTTGCCCTTATGAAAAACGTAATCTCGACCTGAAAGAGATTTTCGATGAACAGGGCGATGCATCAGCAAAGTACACTGCCCATCTCCCAACGCCGCACAAGCGGTCGGGGCTGATCACGAACAGAGTGGACACCCGCGTCTCCCCTCCCCCGCCCTCCTCCAGTCCACACCCTTACTGCGCCCTCGGTCCCCGATCCCTCGGGACTTCAGGCGTGGGAGCTCCGGCCCCGCGCTGCTCCCTCCAGGTGCCCCGCACCCTCCTTCCTTCCTCGCCCGGACGGACGCACTTCCGGCGGATGTGGGGGGGCAACCCCGGAAACGGAAGTGAGCCGCGGGGTCGTCTGACGGTAACGGGCTGAGGAGCTGTTCGCGGAGCGAGTTGAAGATGGTGAGTGAGACCCTGGGTGACACGAGTGGCCTGCGGGCTCGGGTCCGTGGGCGCAGGGGCAGGCCGCCGCTCCCCAGCCCGTTCCCCGGTGGCGGCGGCGGGAGGAGGAGGCCGGCCTCGGGCGCCATGATTTGTCGAGTCACGGGGTCCGGGGGTTCGTGGCCGCCGCCTGGGTAGGGCTCCGGCGCTGGTCCCGCGAGCGGCGCCTCGGCTTCATCCTTTCCCACCGCCTCCTCTCTCCCACCCCCAAGTCCCCCAGTCGGCCCCGACCCCGGTCCCTTCCCGTAGTTGGCGCCGAGCCGGAAAGGACATCCCCAAAAATGCAACGGTCTGGGGTGCGGCGCGGCCGACCACCCCTCCCCCGAGGGGAGGACCTTTGGGAGCCGAGTGCCCGACATCCTCACCCACCCCTGACCCTTGGAACTGCCTTGATAACAAACCCACAGCTGTAGGTCGCATTTCCATCACTCAGCTTTACTCCACAAACATTTTTGGGAGCTCGTAGTATGGCACGTGTTGGAGGGGGGAAAATTGGATAGTTGCTACTCCCCGTTTGT
Source organism: Balaenoptera borealis (assembly GCF_965194805.1). Lineage (NCBI taxonomy): Eukaryota > Metazoa > Chordata > Mammalia > Artiodactyla > Balaenopteridae > Balaenoptera > Balaenoptera borealis. The sequence continues at coordinate 6,948,237 of NC_138877.1, forward strand.
CAGTATTGTTAGTGAATCTCCTCCTGCCCCGCCCCTTCTCTCTTTTTAACTTAGAAGTTTGATATTTGGGAGAGATTTTTGAACCGTCATTGCTCGCGACTCTGATACCACCAGTACTGCTGCTGGGCCATCCAAATCTAGAAAGTTTCTGTTGGTAAACACTGCTGAGCATAGTAAAGAGGTTTTAGAAACACCCTCAAGTAACTTTTAACTCAGTTAACTCAAGTGTTAACTCAGGTGTTAACACTTTTAACTCAATTAACTCAAGTGTTAACCTCAATTAACTCAAGTGTTAATTAACTTCATAGATTTGTTTTCCTCTGCTACTTTATTAGAAATATCATGTACTGATTCTGATGTTTTACAGGAGGGAATTGGGAAAGTGATAACAGTAGATCCCAGAGATCAGAATCACCCTTTTCTTTGTGTGTAGAAGAAACTTTTCTTCCTTTCCTCTACAGTAAAGCAGTCTGGGAGGAGGAGAACCTTTATGTAGGAAAGTAACAGAAGGTAGTTTTGGAAAGGTACAATCATACAACGCTGGTCCTGGAAGGAGTTCAGGCAGCTGGAAGGATGAGTAAACAGGGCCAGGGAGGTTCTGTGCTTTCATCAGGTTAGCGGCATGCACACTAGATTTCAGCTTCTTTTCCTAATTAACCATGACTTCTACGTGGGAGAGTTGAAACCTGTTGTACAGCTTCTTGAGTTCCAGGCTTCGGAGGCAAGACATTGACAGACCAGTGAGAGAGGTTTTTGTTTTTCGTTTTGTTTTGTTTTTTTAACAGCTTTGGTGAGGAAAATTGCTTATCAGGCAAATCTTGCTGTGCAGAATTGGAAAATAGAACAGGCTAGAGGCAGCGCTGTTAACATTATCCAGGTGTGAGAGCCTGGACTGGGGTGGTAGATTGAAGGAACCTGGGACAGGGTGCGGTACCTGACCTAGTGAAATATACAGATAAAGTAAAACATCAATTTAAAAAGCTGGCTTCTCAGAATAGTTTCTCCTAGAAGAGTATAACACTCCAAACTACCTGCAGCTGTTTTACATTTTCCTGCAGAATAGCAGGGATGATGTATTTCAGCAACTAGTAACTTAAACTCAGCATCTTGTGTTTTATCTATGGTAACATGTATTACATTTTAATTGCATGTTTACTGTATCTTCATTAGATTAAGCCCTGGAAGACAGATATGTATCTTCAGTATCTAGTAGAGAACCTGCCACATAGTAGATATTTAATAAATATTTGGTGATTAAATTATAGCATAAATGAGTAGGGTGACAATGCAGCGGTACCAAATATACCGTGAGTCTTTGTTTTTATTTCTTTTTATTTATACCATCCTGATTAGATACATTCGTTTTTCATAGGTAGTACCCTCTTATGGGAACCAAATACTTTCGAAATTCCCTTTTTTTCTTAGCTTCTGTGACTACTCTCTTCTAGTTGTTCTCTCTGTTCTTAATCCCATTTTCCTTGTTCTTCCTTGTCCATAAGGAATGGTATTCCCCAAGATTCTGCCCGCAACATTTTTCATTCTGTGCCAATCATTCTAACCTAAGGGAGGGATCTTTCCAATGAAAGTAAATCTGATCATGCCATAACCCTTCAGAGGCTCTCTATTTCAGAATAAAACAGAAGTTTCTTTGCATATTTAAGCCTTTTCATTTTTTCTTTTTGCCAGCCTTTACTGCTCTACTCAGACATGTAGTTAGCTGGTCATCTCAAACTACTTGTAGCTTGTTCATTTATATTTTTATACTTTTACCCATGTTCTTTTTTTACTTGAATGCCTTTCAGTCTGACAACACTCAGAGATCAACTCAGGAATCCTTCCTACCCCAAATTCGATTTTATTCACTGAACCATGTATATTCCTCTACTATAATGCTAAGGTTCATGGTACTTGTCTAGACTGGGCCCTTTGAGGGCAAAGACCTTATCTTTTCTTTCCAGTGCTTAAACAGTGTTTTTTACATAGATGTTCAGTGTTTTTTTGAACTGTTTATATTTAATAGTGTTTTCCCTTTGTGTTGTAGAATGCCAGAGGACTTGGATCTCAGCTAAAGGACAGTATTCCAGTTACTGAACTTTCAGCAAGTGCACCTTTTGAAAGTCATGATCTTCTTCGAAAAGGGTATATGGGGGAATTGTGACTTTGACTTTGTTATGATAAAATGTGAATTATTTCTCACAGTATTCTTTAAATATTTTGATAGGCCATAAATGTATATTTAATTTAGGAGGTAGCAAGTAATACACTTTAGACTAGGGGAGGAGGGGGAGGGTAGGATTGGGTGTGTTCTATAGTGGAAGAAGCATCTTATCAGAGTAGTAGGTTCCCAGGAGAGGGCGTCTTCCTAGGAGATGTTACCCAGTAGCATGATTTGGTAGGATTCTTCTTTGTGCTGCTGATAACTTGGAGAGCCATTTGTCTCTTTATCTTATTAACTACTGGAGTAATTGACTTTTCTTTGGGAGACACTAGAACATAGCAGTAAAGAGCGTGGACTCTGGGTTTTGGTCCTGGCTCCGCCATTTACTAGATGTGTGCCTGTGGGCAGGTTAGTTAATTGTTCTACGTCTCAGTGTCCACACCTGTGAAATAAGGCTAGTAATAGCATATATGTTATTTTGAATGAGCTAGCACATGGAAAATACTTAGACCAGTACATGGCATTAGTAAGCACTGGGTAAGTCTTAGCTGCTCTTATTTTTCTTTTCTAGCTTCAGTACAGTTATACCCCTTCCCTCGATTTTCTTTATTTTTCTATATGTTTGGGTCTGAATTTCTAGTACTGGTCCTTTTCCTTGGCAGATTGTTTTTCTGCTTAATCAAATAAGGATAATGCTTTCCTCCCCCCTGTGTATGTACTGTGTTTTGAATTTTTGAATTTTATATCTAATTTTAAGGTGTTTAGTCTTACTGTCTTAGACTATCATTTTAATATTGGTCTCTGGGAGCAGACATAATACCTTATTATTGTCTTTTCATTCTGTAGTAAAAGATGCACTATATTGCCTTTGGAATTGGCAATAGTATAGTATAATCAGATTTATAAGCTAGCCAGTAACCAATGCGGGTGATTTGTTTTTTTTTGTTGTTGTTTTCACATGAAATGCTTCTTTTTCTTCCCAGTTAGACTGTAAGATTGCCATGAGCAGAGCCATTATCAAATTCCACTTTGCGGATAATGTTCTGTACAAAGATAGTATTCAGTAAACGATTGTTGCAGGATTTCTAAGGTTTCCTTCAGCTCTCAGATCCTGGTTTGGACAATGAGATAGTCATCTTTATATATCTAGGGTGATAAAGACCAGCGGCCTGGTTTTAGCTGTATATCACCTAATATGGTACTTTATACATAGTAGGTGTTTGGTAAATGTCAAACAGATTGTTCAACATGTGTTTACCAAAAATATATTAACTATTGAATATGCATTAGATCTGAACAAAAGAGGCTTAGATATTTTATATAATACAAGAATCATGTCATCAGAGTAATAGTATTAAACATACTTTATTAAATTTCTTCTAGATACAGGGCATCATTTAGCACCATTTTTGGGGGAGTTCTCCCCAGTGAGTTGAAGTCTTGACCACCAGTGTCTATAATAGATGCATTTAAAACAATATTCAGTAAATTTGACTTCTTGTCTTCCTTTTGGTGTATAGTTCTATGAATTTTAAAACATGTGTTAATTCCCAGAACCACCACCACCACACTCAGGGTACAGAACAGGTTACTCATTCCCCCAAAACTCCCTTGTGCCATTTATTTATACTACAACAGTGATAGATGTGATTTTGAGCTCTAGGTATTCAGTAATATATAATCTCCATCTTAAATGTTTATTTTCAGTTTTTCTTATGTGAAAAATGAACTTCTGCCCAGTCATCCTCTTGAATTATCAGAAAAAAATGTAAGTATGTTACCTGTGTTTTTATTTTTATCGTCTAGCAGAAAAATATTTTTAATAATACCTGATTAAGACACTTCTGGTGTTGAGCATTTAACCATGAAGAACTTGAGGCCTTGTTTTCAATATCCTAATCTTTGAGTTATCATTGTATTGCTTCACTAAAGCTCCCTTTCTACACATTCTTCTTTGTCTTTTTTATAGACATTTCTAGAGGTTAGTCCACCTTTCCATTCCTTTCATATGTTCTCCTTTGATGATCCCATTTTCTTTTATATTTTTCCCCTGCCATTTTTGCTGTTGATCTTCCCAAGCCCGTATCTCTAGCCTTGATCTCTTTTTCAGACCCTGCATCTCCAGGTTACTGCTGGGCACAGTAGGTGCACAGGTGAATATGACGTAGTCCCCATCCTTAAGGGGCTGCAAATTTCATGGGAGGATAAGCAGTGGATAGGGGCTTCATAAAGTGTTGTAGAGGACCAGGGATGGAGCAACCACCTGTGGAAAGCTGTCTAGAAGAGGGCATTTGAACAGTTTTAGAACAGTATTAACCAGATAAATAGGTGGGGAAAGGTTATTCCCCAGAGGGTATAGCTTGTACAGATGTCCTAAAGACCACCTAAAGGGTTTCTAAATAACGCATTCAGAGCAAGGAGCAGGAGGTGTCTTACTACTTGGGGATGATGGTGCAGTGTTACCCAGTTAACAGGAAGCCGACCTATTCCGTTTTTCTTGTTTTGTTTTGTTTCCCCCCTCTTCAGCAAGGGGAAAGATTTTTCGTTAAGAAAGAGTAGAACAAATAATTTGATGATGAAATTGAAGTTCAAATTAGACGAGAAAATAAAGGGGCCCCTGGCTGCTTTTGCTGCATTCTGGTTTCATGCTCAGAAGATGACTTGAGAAGGTTGTTTTTCAGAGACTTCAGATTAGCCATAGGAAACATATAAATCAGGTTTATGGGAGAAAAAGCTGATAAGGATAGCTCGTTTTGATGAATAAGTGAACTACATCATAGATGACCCAATAGACCAAAAGACTAGGCCAGAACTTCAAGAAAAACAAAGAGGTGAATGTGAAGTTCTGCATTTGGGTTCAAAAGATAAATTATACATATTTAGATGGGGTAAACCTAACTTGTTTTTTAGAAGTAGTATCAGTGCTTAGTAAAAGTATGATTCCAGAATAAAATTGCTTATTAGTACCCAAGACAAATTGGACAGACTTCAGAGTTTGGGTTTCTTTTTTCCCCCCAGACCCAATTACTCAAAAAGGTGGAGTTTAAGCATTGTAGTTTAATTAACAGGACCATATAATGGGTCTGATTATTTCTTTGATGAAATCCTTTGAAGTAGATACTTTCATACTTAGAAATTTCTTATTAATTATTGTCCTGTATCAAACTGTTTCTGGATCTGAGGTTATTTATACGTTTTCTTTGCTCTACCAGTTTTGCAGTAATTCTAATCAAAAGCTAGAGGTGATCAGGGTTTTGTTTGCTTGCATAATCATAATCAAAATATGATTATGCTTTGTAAATACACTTTTGAAATATGAAAAACATTCCCTTAATGTATTAGTTCTGTAAATCTAAATTTTAGGTGGTAATTTTACACCAGTGAAGGGCACCTGCATGCCAGGTAAAATATAGACATACATATTCTAAAATTTGTCAAAGAAATCAGTAAAAATACTTCGTTTTTATTTCAGTTAATGGATATTGAAATCCTTCCTCTGAGTATTGTGTCACATGCGTATCAGTGCTAACTGTTTTGAAAGCAGAATGTTGAGTGTAACATTTAAAATTACATTGTTGTCTTTGTAGTTCCAGCTCAACCAAGATAAAATGAACTTTTCCACACTGAGAAACATCCAGGGTCTATTTGCTCCATTAAAACTACAAATGGAATTCAAGGCAGTGCAGCAGGTGGGTTTATGAATGTCAGTTTGTATGCATCCCACCTGTGTGTTGATATCAGCTGTACAAACAGCTGTACAAACCTTACCTTCTCTTCTCCCCTACAACCTATCCTACTTTCCCCCTTTTAGGATATGACCTTGATTTCTGCTTCATAGAGAAAAGAAGCTCTGAAATGGAAAACTCCTTTAAATTATAGGCTCAGTGTCTGACAACTTACCTGTGTTCACTTTCATGTTTTTCTGCTTTGGGAGGTTACATTGAATCTGAGATGCCTCTAGGAATATCCAGGTGGAGGTATCTAGTAGGCAGGTTGTATATTGCTGAATATACCTGTTGCTTAGGAAGAAGATCTTCAGAAATGTCCTTCCAGGTGTGTAAGAACTGTCCCCCCATCTGTGCTCTGGATTCTGTCACATCACACTACATTGATTCCAATGATTGCTGTACAACTAACAAAGAACAGAAAAACTGAAAATTTGGTTTGGCTACATTAAAGTTTGTTGGGTACAAGCTATGTGCCAGTGACTATATATGTATACTTTACACTGCATCATGCTACAGGTTTGAGAGGAAGGTGCTACTATCCTAGTTCACAGATACGGAAACAGGGTGAGACAAGTCAGGTAACTTAGGCAAAGCCTAAGTAAGTAATAAAAGCAGAATTTGAATCCAGATCTCTCTGACTCTACAGCCCATGCATTCTCCACTGTACTTAGATACTAGTCTGCAGTATATGTATTTAATAATTGAAAAAAGTACATAACATTAGTTCACAATGGCATTGTGGTTTTTAAAGTCCCACAGGTGACTTTGATCTTCATTTTTCGTTACCACTACTGTTTTTTGGTTTTTTTAAATTAATTAATTAGTTTATTTTTGGCTGCGTTAGGTCTTCGTTGCTGCATGGGCTTTCTCTAGTTGTGGCAAGTGGGGGCTACTCTTCGTTGCGGTGCGTGGGCTTCTCATTGCGGTGGCTTCTCTTGTTGCAGAGCACGGGCTCTAGGCATGCTGGCTTCAGCAGTTATGGCACGCAGGCTCAGTAGTTGTGGCTTGTGGGCTCTAGAGCGCGGGCTCAGTAGTTGTGGCACACGGGCTTAGTTGCTCCGCGGCATGTGGGATCTTCCCAGACCAGGGATCAAACCCGTGCCCCTTGCATTGGCAGGCGGATTCTTAACCACTGTGCCACCAGGGAAGTCTCTATCAGTACTGTTTTAAAGGGTCATAACTTAAACGTTTGTGTGAGCAATACAGAACAACATAAAAAATGAATAATTGGTTTACTAAATAGAATAATGCTCTCACTGAGTTGGAATTTCTTCAGGAATTTGATCATCCCACGTTTATTAGGAACAAAGAATGGTGTTAGGCTCTAGGATTTTGCATTTCATCACATGGTATGTGCTTTGGTTTTCCTGGACAGAAGCAAAGCCCTCAAATATGAGCAAACCTGATGGGATTATTAAGTGTTAGTAAAATGCATTCAGTTTCAGTGTATATATTTTGCGTAAAGTGTTGAGGAATTTTTAAAATTTTGGTTTGGGTCTTAAATGTGAACTTGCGTGTTAAATTGATTAACCCACATTGGTTAAATTGATATGTTACTTAGTTTTGTGAATTTTACAAATAAAGAATGAAGAATGTGAAATTTGGTCATGTATATTTTTTCCCCTTGGTTTTTTCTAATTTTGCCTTTTTATACTTTTCCTGAAGGTTCAGCGTCTTCCATTTCTTCCAAGCTCAAACCTTGCATTGGATATTTTGAGGGGTAATGATGAGACTATTGGATTTGAAGATATTCTTAATGGTAAGTGTCATTCCATACCTTTTTATAGAGCCCCAGTAATGTACAAGACAACAGCAGCAGATGAAACATACAGCGTCTTTTTCCTCCTGGAGTTTATAGCTGATTGAATTCATTTGTGTTTATTCAATGAAATAAGATAAAATTTAATGGTAATAACTGTTCTTTAACTGGTTTTAAAAGTGAAAATTATTTATGGAGTTCTGAGATTATAGTCATTTCGGTCAACTAATGACAGTCATTCCTTTCATATCCTGAGGATAAAGTCTGATGTGTGAGTCCAATACAATATTCATAGGGTAGCTTAACCAAGGATTGTTGTTGCACTCTTCAGAACGTTTGTGGGATGTGGCTAGTTTTAAAAACAACTAGAAAAAATAAGATCAGAGTTTTCTTTAAAAAATACCCACCCTGTCCTGCTAAGTAATTGTTGTGTTTCTATAGATGGTGAATAGTAAAGACGAGTCTGTCATTTTTAACAGAATTATCTGGATGATTATATTATGTATGACATAAATGACTTTTAAGTAAGAGCAATACATGGAGCATCCGTTATTTTTTTCTGGTTCTGAGGAAGGCAAACAAATACAATTCTGTCCAGTATTACCTCTGTTCATTATGCCTCAGCAGTTTAGGAGAAATGGAAAAACCCAACAGGATTAAATTGTATTACTTATGCTTGGCTGCTAATGTCCAGTAACGAGATGCTGTGGACGCAGCGGAAGTCTCATGAGCCTCCTCTTTGAGAATCTTCCTCAAGGGGACTTTCTGAATGCAGGAAAACCTGGAGTTCCTAAGCGTTTACATTGAATTTAGACCTCATTTAAAATTAGTAAGGTGATAGCCCGGGTTTATAATTATCTTTTAGTTATAAAAATGCACTCATTTAAAAATCAGCCTCTGTAAAGTCATGTGATAAAAAAGGGAGAGGGACTTACTGAGCATTTATTCAGTCAGTAAAATAATTGTTATATGTCAGGCACTGGGCTAGGCTTTGAATATATGATGGTGAAAAAAACAAAACATCTGTGCTTTCTAATGGGGGAGGTAAACATTAACAGATAAAACACAAACATGTAGTTACAAACAGTGATTAAATTCTAGGAATAAAAAGGGTAGGTGTATAGTTTGTTGTTGGGTAGGAGGGTCAGGCACCTCTGGGAATATGACATATAAATTGATTCCTGAAAGATACATGAATTAGTTGAGCTAAAAGTAGAGGGAAGAGTATTTCAGACAGAAGAAGCTGTATGTCCAGGGTCTCTTACCTGAGAACAGCCGAAGCGCTCTGAAGGGTTTATTTCACTTAAAAGCTCACAAGTTAGCCCTCTGTGGTTTCATGGATGCTGGCAGAGACCGACTCCTCGAGACAAAGAGCAGTTTGTTATTCACAGCAGTGGCAGAAGCCAGAGCAGCAGCTTTTCTCTTGGGTCCCTGAGCCCCAGTTCCCACAGGGCAGCAAGAAGAGGGTTAGATGAAACCTGCATATAGAGTGTATTTTGTTACAGTAAGGGGAACCCCCTGTTCAGGGCACCTGAATCTTATAATGGGCAGTCAGCCTGCCTGTTCTGTGCCCCAAGGGCAACACGATCTCTTTAGAAACAGCCTTGGAAAGAGAGTCCAGAACAAAGGCAGACAGTGCCTCTGCTTCCAAGACTTGCGGAATCAAGAAAGGCTTCTAGAGAACTGTCTCTCAACACACATAAGAACATGTTAAGAAGGCCTATGCAGCTGGAGTGTTTTGAGGGAAGTGGAAAGTAGAATAAGGTGAGGTTGAAAAGTCAGGCAGGTACAGAGGAGCCGGAGCCTTGCAGACCATAAAAAGTTTATTCAGAATGCAACAGAAAGCCATTGAGTGATTTTTTTTTTCTTTTGACATCTGAAGACTGTAACTTTATTTTATTTTTTTCTTCAGCTCTTTTTTTTTTTTCAGTTTATAATCTTTATTTTTGAATTTTATTTTTTTAAACAGCAGGTTCTTATTCGTTATCTATTTTATGCATATTAGTGTATATGTGTCAATCCCAGTCTCCCAGTTCATCCCACCACCACCACCCCCCGCCCCCGTTCCGACATTCCCCCCTTGGTGTCCATACCCATTGAGTGATTTTAAGCTGTGACGTGTGATAGAATTTCAGATTTAGAAAGCTGACTAGCTGTCTTGTGGACATCTTTATATATTCATTCCTTGCATCTCTAAGGCAGCTAAGAACTGGAACGATCCTCTGTTTAGGCGGGTGGTTTTTGTCAGGATGAGGTCACTGTGCTGCACTTCGGGTAGCGTCCCCTTGTGGGGACTGTGACTGTGTGATTCGTGGACAGTTTATGGCTTCACCTTCGGGCCTTGCCGTAGCTGTTCCTTCTGCTTAGAACACTTCTGCCCTCGCTCTTCAGATCCCAGTTGAAATGTCACTCCTTCAGAGACTGCCCAGTCTAGAGCAGTCCCCGCCACCCTGCCACCTCATTTGCATTCTTCGCTTCTCACTGTTTCAGTATCTTTCTTGTTTCTTATTTGTTTTCCTCAACATAAATACAGGCCTCATGAGAGCTGGGGACTTTGTCTTGTTAACTCTTGTGTCTCCAGTGCCTCATAAGGTGCTTAATCCATGGTGAGTGTTGAAAGCTGTTGCTCACCACACTCTCCTCATCACATTTGACCCAGAAGGAATTTTAAAGTCTGTAATGAGGGAGTAGTGTGTTAATCTAAGCGTGATATGAAGACTAGTCAACTGTGATGAAAATCTGCATAATTCTCCAATTTACATTTTTTAAAGTGTTGGAGGTGATCAGGGTTTTGTTTGCTTGCTCATCAGAGAAGTGCTTGGCCAAGAAAAATCTGCACATTATATTTTAAGGAAGGGAAGAGAATGTGAGGAAGGCAGTAAGAAAGTCACAACTGGACTATTTCTTAATGCTGAAAGCGGCCTTCCGTTTTCTCTAGTTCTGTCACTTTAAGATGAGGGAACTGAGACTGACCAAGAGGCCCGGTCCTCCCTGGGAGTCTCACGGGCCAGGGCCTTGCTTACATGGTGTGCTGTCTTCTGGTGCAAGTGATTTATTTAATAAGCACGTATTTTACTGAAGTCAAAAGCTTTAAAAAGGAGAGTTTAAAAGGAAAGTTGTTATTATATAAATAAGGATATTCTTTGTTTTAAAATGGAAAACATTACAGCTGAGACTCAAGTCCTCCATGTTTACCCCAAACCCATTTCTCTCCCTCCTTCCCTATTTGCCTGCTGCTTGCTGCTTTTAGTTAGTGTATGTCCTTCCAGACTTTTTTCTGTGTGTCTTCGTACAAATATATATAATCAGAAAATATCTGGCGTTGCTTTGTGTATATTTTTTTATCACAATTGGTATCATACTATGTCTGTCTTACGGTAGTAGGTGTGCTGCATCAATACATGTATTGAGTCTTCTCTCTTATTAACACAAAACAGTGCTGCAGCAAACATCTTTGTTCTTTGTACTCATGTGCGGACATACTTTTTCTTAATTTGGGTTTTGGATGCCTGTTGTATACATAGCCATTTACTCTATTAATAATTGTAACAGTATCAGTTGTTGCTAAGGTTACTTTGTTGTGTGACAAATGTCAAGAGTAGAGATTGCTGAACTAATGTGACGCAGTAATCTCCAGTCTCTTAGGAGATCCAATGAGGAAACATCCAAATTGATCTGTTACTCTTGGTAATCATTATTTTAATGATTATTTATTTTTACAAACTGATTTTACAGTTTATTTCGTTGGGTATTTATTCTGTTTCTTGTCCTGTGTGGAGGAGAAGAGGCTTTGTTTGTTTGTAGGAAGCTTAATGTTGTTATTCATTTTAAAAACTCTTAGGTGCATTATTGCAGTTAAAGTAAGACTTTTGTCTGACTCATCAATACAGACAAGAGAGTGAAGATTTTTAAGGTTTTCTTGCTCTAGAATTCTGGTTTGTGTATATATGTATTTGCAACAGAGCACAGTGTGATAGAAATAAAATGGGTTTTGCAAATTAGATTACGGATTGTTTAATCTCTTAGAGATCGTTCCTAGAGTCAACTGGAAAGCACTGGAAAACTTAAGAACTTTGAAAAAGAATTTATTCAATCTATATTTTCTTTTACAATCACCTGAATTGAGGTATACTTGACATACAGTAGAATGCACCCATTTTAAGTGTCCAGTTCTTTAATATGTTTGTTTTTGTTTGTTTTCAGACCCGTCACAAAGTGAACTAATGGGAGAACCACATTTGATGGTTGAATATAAGCTCGGTTTACTGTAATGCACTGTGCTGTTCATGGAAATAGAGGGGCTGCATCTTGTTTATAGTTGTTTTTTACTATAATTTGACGTGCACAACATTAAAAGTACTGACACATGAGAATTTTTGCCTAAGTGGTATCTGTGATCATTTGAAATTATTTGGGTCTTTGGTTTATGTGATAATTGAAGGCACTAAAGGGAGATGGTTTTAAAACTTCTAATTTATATTAAAACAATAGCCTTCTATGTCTTTAAAAAAATGTTGCTAATTAATGTCATGAAACTATGCACAGGTTCCAATTCAGCCTATTTTCTAGTTATTTCATAAATTTAATTTTGAATAACCATTATTGGTATTTGAGTGTGCAAACTTCATAGCATCTTTCAGAATAAACATCTGTTCAGTGGCAGCATTTCAAAGTAAGTACAAAATAAGAGTATTATATTTTACCTTGTTTCAGTATAGTCCATTAATACCCATAAGAATAACACTTGCTTCATTGTTGCTACTTTAGAATTATAACTACATTCTTTGATTCTTTCAGGTTGAAAAGTGTAAGTTCAGAGGTTTTGATTTTGGTCTTGTCTTTAAAGTGAAAAGTTAAATAAAACAATCAGCAGATGTCAATTAAACTGTAGTACTGCATAGATTAATATATCATAAGATGCTTAAATTAAAAAAAAAAAGAACATTCATGTACACACACAACTATTCATGAACAAATTCCATAATAGTTTATTTAAAAATAAATCTTCCCTATGGTGGTTCTTTCTTTTCTATTTTTTTATTTTTTGGCTGTGTTGGGTCTTCGTTTCTGTGCAAGGGCTATTTCTCTAGTTGTGGCAAGCGGGGGCCACTCTTCATCGTGGTGCGTGGTCCTCTCATTATGGCGGCCTCTCTTGTTGCGGAGCACAGGCTCCAGACACGCAGGCTCAGTAGTTGTGGCTCACGGGCCTAGTTGCTCCGCGGCATGTGGGATCTTCCCAGACAAGGGCTCGAACCCGTGTCCCCTGCATTGGCAGGCAGATTCTCAACCACTGCGCCACCAGGGAAGCCCCAGTGGTTCTTTCTTAATAAGGTATTTTTTTATGGACCTAGTATACAAAAATTAAAGATTATCAATTTCTCAGGAGTATTTTTATTGTCTAAGTCACTGATTTATGACTGAAGGCAATGTTTCATTTAACAATGTCTAGAGAAATTTCTGGTTGTCACAACTTTGGGGAGGGTTTCCAGCTGGCATCTAGTGCAAGGACTCCAGGGATGCTGCTAAACATCCTACGGTAAAAAGTGCTCCTGACCGTTGAGGTTGAGTTTAAAACTGTCTTTGCCAACACAGTATTTGCCAACCCACTTTACACTTAAATTATGAGAAAATATAGAAATAACGAAGGTTCACTAATTGATTGTTTCTAAATGTGTTCTCTTTCAACTAATTAACAAAGTTGGAGATTTCTGTACCTTAGTTTTAGGAATAGTAGATACTCTTCCTGACCAGTAGAAGGTACTATGAAATTAATGAACATAGTTTAAGTGGAAAAGCTGATACTTTAAACACAGAAATTGGTAATCATGATTAGTGCTTATTCTCTGAAGGTCTTCATGTTTCCCCCCTCTCCTTCTCTTCTTTTACCTTCTTTGTGTTTACACCCATGATCCTTATCCCTGGGTGCGTGTAAAATCACCTGGAAATCTTGTGAAAAGATTTTGGTGTCAGGGTCTGAATCTTAGAAATTCCAGAATGACGAGTCAGGAAGTCTACTTTTGAAAAGCTCTCCAGGGATGAGAACCTTTGATTCATATGCTTGCTTTCACCTTTATAGTAATAACATTCATTAGCATCAGTTAATTCTTCCCGTGTACCTCAGTGCTGGAAACTTTGCTAGTAGTCTCTGCAAACTACAGTGTGTGCCTGGAGTTGGGATGATTTGGGTTCCTTCATAAGAGTAAATTGCAGGTTCCTCTGAGATACTTTGCCTAGGTGCCAGACTCTTCAGTTAGGCATTTTTTCTTTCAGATGCTGTGGGGTTTTTTTTTAAGGAATTAGTTTAGTATTTTGGGGGTTTAAGAGATACTTCACAGGTTGGTGCCTGATTAAAATTAATTTTATTAGCACTAAAATGATAAAATTCACAATAAAAGATATAAACATACTTAATGGACTATAATGTAGTTTTGTGTTACTTTTTAAAATAATATATGTGAATAAAGGAATTTGTGGGTTTTATTGTCTCAAAGTGTTGGGTGGGTTGGCAAATAACTGAGCACTGTTTGGCACATCATGGGATGGCTCTTTCACTAGACACGTCTCTTCAGTCCTACCCTCTGTACAAAATATAAATGATAGGCTTATCCTTTTTTATTAATTTTTCTTTTTGCAGTGGGTTTTATCCCTCTTTCAGGAGTACACATAAATATAACCCAGTGCTTTCCTGCATTTTGTTACTCCTTTGAATGCAGACATTTCAAGAATGTAGAAAATTGTCTGAACAAGTAGATTACTTTTGAAAAGCTGAAAGACTGTATAGTGTATAATCTTCCACTGGAGTCTACAATTGCTGAATCTAAGTTTAACCAAATTTTGACTTGATATTTCAATAAAGCTAAACCAAAAATGTGATACTTCATTGAACTTATTTAGCTCATGATTTCAAAGTTGAAATTCAGGTTCCTTCAAGTACAGCAAATCCTTAATTAAGAACCCATACCTTGGTGGGGGCAGTGGCCAAGATGGCAGAGGAGAAAGTCCCTGAACTCACCTCCTCCCATGGGCATGCCCAAATGACAACTGTTTACAGAGCAGCTGTCTATGGAAACAACCTGAAGACTAACAGAAAAGATTTTCCACAATTAAAAACATAAAGAAGGAAGCACGAGTCGGGTAGGAAGGACAGAGATACAGTATATCAGGACCTACACCCCCAGGTTGGTGAGAAAGTGGGAGGAATATCACAATTATAGAGATCCTCCCCAAGGAGCAAGGGGTTTGAGCCCATTGGACTCCCCAGCCTGGGGGTCCTCCACCAGGAAAATGAGCCCCTGGAACATCTGGCTTCGAAAACCGATGGGGCTTATGTTCAGAAGAGCCAGAGGGCTACAGGAGACAGACTTCACTCTGAAAGGGTAAATGCAATCTGACTCCCAGTGCAGACGTTAATTTGAAAGGACAAAGGGTCAGACCTGCTTGCTGATCTTGGATCCAAGGAGGCAGGAGGCAGCTGGGACTCCCCCTGCGGAGAGATGCTGGCAGCATCCATTTTGGGGCACTTGTTTTACCACAATAACACCAGCATCGTGAAGCTCCATTTTGGAATTCTCACGTCCTGTTAGTGCCAGGGACCTGGTCCCACCTATCAGTGGGCCAGCAGCAACCGTGTGCCCCCCTGGGTCAAATACCCAACCACATGGGAAGCCTACCCTGCCCTCTGGCAGGTAGAAGCCACTGCATAAGGCACAACCTCGCAACCACATGGGTCAGGGTCCAGCCCCACTGCCAGTGCACCCACGGTAGTCAGTCTTGCCACAAGAGAGGGGCACACACAGCCTCCCTAGAGCATAAAGCTCTGGTGACCAGAGGGGAGCATGCTGCTGAACCCCATAGAACATCTCCAACATAGGAACACTTCTCCAAGATTAGGAAAGTGGCTGACCTATGTAACATAGAAATAAACACCGAGAATTGGGCAAAATGAGGAGACAGAGGAATATGTTCCAGGAGAAGGAATGAGAACCTCAGAAAAAACTAAATGAAGTGGAGATAAACAACCTTCCTGATACAGAGTTCAAGGTAATGATCTTAAAGATACTCAACAAACTGGAGAGAAGAATTATTAACATAGATTTTCAACAAAGAGTTAGAAAATGTAAAAAAGAACCAAACAGAGCTGAAGAATACAATAACAAAAAATACACTAGGAGGAATCAATAGTAACTTAGATGATACAGAGGAATGGACCAGTGATCTGGAAGGCAGAGTAGTGGAAGTCACCTAAGTTGAACAGAAAAAAGTTTTAAAAAATGATGACAGTTTTAAAGAGACCTCTGAGACAATATCAAGCATACTAACATTTGCATTACAAGGGTACCAGAAGGAGAAGAGAGAGAAACAGGCAGAGAACTTATTTGAAGAAATAATAGATGAAAACCTTCCTAATCTGGGGAAGGAAACAGACATCCAGGTCCAGGAAGCACAGAGTCCTAAACAAGATGAACCCATAGAGGTTCACACCAAGACACATTATAATTAAAGTGGCAAAAAAATATAGAGAATCTTAAAAGCAGCAAGAGAAAAGCAACTAGTTACGTGCAAGGAAACTCCCATAAGACTGTCAGCTGACTCTGTAACAGAAACTGTGCAGGCCAGAAGGGAGTGACACAATATATTCAAAGTGATGAAAAGAAAAAACTTAACAACCAAGAATATTCCACCTGGCAAGGTTATCATTCAGAATTGAAAGAGAGATAAAAGAGTTTTACAGACAAGCAAAAGCTAAAGAGTTTGGTGTCACTAAACTGGCTTTACAAGAAAATGTTAAAGGGACTTCTCTAAGCAGAAAAGAAAAATCCACAACTAGAAAATGAAAATTATGAAAGGAAAATCTCACTGGTAAATGCAAACATACAGTAAAGGTAGTAGACCAGCCACTTATATAGCTAATAGGAAGGTTAAAAGACAAAGGTAGTAAAATCACCTATATCCACAATAAGTGAAGGATACAGAAAAAGATGTAAAATATGACACCAAAAACATTAAACATGGGGTGGGGAGTAAAAATGTAGGGTAGTAATGCATTTGAACTTAAGAGAAAAAATAATCATATACATGTTATTGTATATAAGTCTCATGGTAACCAAAACCCCAAAATCTATAATACACACACACACCCACACACACCAAAAAAAAAAAAAAAAAAAAAGTAACACTAAAGATAGTCATCAAATTACAAGGGAAGAAAGCAAAAGAAGAAGAACAAAAAGAACTATGAAAACGACCAGAAAACAATTAAAATGGCAATAGGTACATATCTATCAATAATTACTTTAAATGTAAACATAGGAAATTCTCCAATCAGAAGACAGAGTGGCCAAATAAAAAAAACAAGACCCATATATATGCTGCCTACAAGAGATACACGCAGACTAAAAGTGGGGGATGGGAAAAGGTGCAAATGAAATCTGTGGTGGGATGCTTATATCAGACAAAATAGACTTTCAAACAGACTGTAACATGAGACAAAGGGCTTTACCTAGTGATAAAGGGACCAATCCAACAAGAAGATATAACAATTGTAAATATATATGCACCCAAAATGGGAGCACCTAAATACATAAATATTAACAAACATAAAGGGAGAAATTGATAGTAACACAATAGTAGGGGACTGCATTTACATCATTGGACAGATCATCCAGAAAATAAGGAAACATTAGCCTTAAACAATACATTAGACCAGATGAACTTAACATGTATACATATATAAAACATCCCATCCAAAAACTATAGAATACAAATTCTTTTGAAGTACACATGGAACATTCTCTAGAATGGGTCATATGCTAGACCACAAAACAATACATTTAAGGAGATTAAAATCATATCAAGCAACTTTTCTAACCACAACAGGATGAGACTAGAAATCAACTACAAGAAAAAAAAAAAAAGAAACAAAAAACACAAACATGTGGAGGCTAAACAGTATGCTACTAAACAACCAGTGGGTCACTAAAGAAGTCAAAGACGGAATAAAAAAAAGATATTTGGAGACAAATGAAAATGGAAACAAGTAGCCAAAATCTATGGGATGCAGCAAAAGCAGTTCTAAGAAGGAAGTTTATAGCAATACAAGTCTACCTCAGCAAAGAAGAAAAAGCTCAAACAATGTAACCAAACCCAGTTAGTGGAAGGAAAGAAATCATAAAGAGCAGAGTGAAATAAATGAAATGGAGACAAAAACAAACAGTAGAAAAGATCAATGAAACTAAGAGTTAGTTCTCTGAAGGGATAAACAAAATTGATAAACTTTTAACCAGGCTTATCAAGGAAAAAGAGAGGGGGCCCAAATAGTCAGAAAAAAAGAAGAAAAAAAATAAAGCTTTTGCACAGCAAACTATCGACAAAATGAAAAGGCCGCCTACTGAATGGGAGAGGATATTTGCAAGTGATATATCCGATAAGGGGTTAACATCCAAAATATACAAAGAACTCATACAACTCAACATCAAACAAACAACCCAATTGAAAATGGGCAGAGGGACTTACCTGGTGGCACAGTGGTTAAGAATCTGCCTGCCAATGCAGGGGACACGGGTTCCATCTCTGGTCCGGGAAGATCCCACATGCTGCGGAGCAACTAAGCCTGTGCGCCACAACTACTGAGCCTGCGCTCTAGGGCCTGCGTGCCGCAACTACTGAGCCCGTGTGCTGCAACTACTGAAGCCCGAGCTCCTACAGCCCATGCTCCGCAACAAGAGAAGCCATTGCATTGAGAAGCCTGAGCACCACAACGAAGAGTAGCCCCTGCTTGCTGCAACTAGAGAAAGCCCGCGCACAGCAGAGACCCAAACGCAGCCAAAAATAAATATATTTAAAAAAGAAAAAAAAGGGCAGAGGATCTGAATAGACATTTTTCTAAGGAAGACATACAGATGGCCAACAGACACAAGAAAAGATGCTTGACATCACGGATTATCAGGGAAATGCCAATCAGAACCACAATGAGATAACACCTCACATCTGTCAGAATGGCTCTTATCAAAAAGACCACAAATGACAAGTGTTGGCAATGATGTGGAGAAAAGGGAACCCTCCTACACTGTTGGTGGGAATGTCAATTGGTGCAGCCACTGTGGAAAAGAGAGTGGTTCCTCAAAAAATTAACAATGGGACTACCATACAATCCAGCAATTTACTTCTGGGTATTTTTCTGAAGAAAACAAAAACACTAATTTGAAAAGATACATGCACTCCTATGTTCATTACAGCATTATTGACAATAGCCAAGATATGGAAGCAGTGTAAGTGCCCATCAACAGATGAATGGATAAAGAGGATGTGGTATATATATACCATGGAATAATACTCAGCCATAAAAAAGAATGAAATCTTGCCATTTGTGACAACATGGATGGACCTAGAGGGTATTATGCTAAGTAAAATAAGTCAGAGAAAGACAAATACCATATGGTTTCACTTACTGTGGAATGTAAGAAACGAACAAACACAACAAAATAGAAACAAACTCACAGATACAGAAAGCAAACTGGTGGTTGCCAAAGGGAGGAGGATTGGGGGTTGGGCAAAATCAGTAAAGGGGATTAAGAGGTAGAAAACTCTAGTTATAAAATAAATAAGCCACAGGGATGTAATATACAGCATAAGGAATATGTCAATAAAATTGTAATAACTTTGTATGGGGTCAGATGGTTAGTAGAGTTATCGTGACAGTCATTTCATAACGTATGCAAATGTCAAATCATTATGTAGTACACCTGACACTAAAATAACATTGTAGTCAACTATATTTCAATTTTTAAAAAACCTATACTTTTGTTGTATTATACATCCTTAAATATTTAAGTATGAGAACATACGGTTAGGTTTGTTAATAGAATTTCAGCAGTCTTTTTTTTTTTTTTCAGATTGAAAAAGTATAAGGGACTTTAAAATGTTTTTTCTTTTAAAGATGGAAAATCAAGTTTTGAAAATTGAGAGTTTGCTCCGAGATCTTGAATTTATTTCTAGAGCCAGTAGACATGCTTTGTCAGTTGTACTTTGTCTTCTTGCTTCTTTTCGGTGTCTCAACCTGGTGGAGACAAAAGCTATACTGTTCATCTCTGTGATGAAATAGAGGTCACATAGAGGATACAGCTTTGGATCAGCGAGGGACCAGAAGGAATTCAGCTTTCACTTTGGCTAGGCTTATTTACTTTTGGAGAGATGGATTGATTTTAACTCAAGACTTCAGCCACTCTTTTTATTTGTTTGTTTTCTGTATTGTATAGAAACCTTGCAAAACATAAACCAAATTATTTTTTTCACCAACTCTTATTGATTTGGAAACTTGGAGAAAAATAGAAAGAATAATACATAGAGGGGAATTGCCTGGCGGTCCAGTGATGAGGACTCTGGGCTTTCACTGCCATGGTTCCGGGTTCAGTCCCTGGTCGAAGAAGTAAGATCACGTAAGCCACGTGGTGCGGCCAAAAAGAAAAAAAAAATACATAGAACACCCAGTATAACCTTCCTGAGATTCACCAGTTGTCAGCATACTGCCTTATTTCCTCACGAGTACGTTCAGGATGAACGTTTTTGGCAAGAAGTCTACAAAGGTGATGTATGTACTTACTGTGTCACATCAAGAGCCATATGAGGTCAGGTTGTCCCACTTATTGGTGTTGCTAAGTACGATCACTTGGTGGACAAGTGGTGGCCGTCAGAGCTCTCCATTGTAATAGTACAGTTTTCCTTTTGTAATTAATAATAATCTGTGAAGTAATAACTTGAGACCTTGTATATATCCTGTTCCCGAAGAACCTTTCACCCAGAGGTTTTAGCATCCATGAAAAATCTGTACCTCAGTCATTTACAACATGGTCGTTGGGGACAGGAAAGTGCCAAAAAATTGTGATATTTTATTATTCCTTCTGCATTTATTGGTTGACAGATTTTTGTAAAGCCAGGTTTCCCCCCCATTTCTCTTCCTCTTTAAGGTATCCTTTGGACTCATGGATTCCTATTTAATGTTTTATAATCCATTTCTATCATTACTCTTCTTAATGCCCTAAATCTAATCATTTTAATGAATACATAGACATTCCATTTGAACAGAAAATTACATTGGTGTTAAAGTGCTACATTTAATTTTTAGCATTACTAATTAATGTTTTTCACGGAATATCGAATATATTCGAGATACTTTAGTTATCATAATCGTAGTTATAATGGAAGTTATGACCAAAGAAATCCTATGTTAGCCATAGGGGAACGCTGCTGCCCTTAATACTACTGATGTCTTGCCCGATCACATGAGAAAGTCACAAGACCAGGACAAGCAAGGGCAGCCAGAGCCTTCTCCATCTGGCACTGTGGCTTAAAAGTAGGCACTGTATTATGAACATTTAAGAAAAGACAAAGGGAACTGATAAGGCCCAAGAAGCATTGCATTTTTCTTGTTTTTAAACTTTTTCTCATGGAAAATTTCAAACACCTAAAAGTAGATGGAAAAATACAGTATAAGCTCATGTTTCCATCATCTAACTTCCATAATTTATCCATGGCCAATCTTATTTCATCTATATTTTTTACCCACTTTCCCCCTCAATGTCATTTTGAAAGAAATTCCAGATATTATTTATAGGTGTAAATATTTCAGTTTATAAAGCTAACCTAACCACAATACTGTTATTATCATACCTAAGTTAACAATAATTCCTTATAATTAAATGTCCAGTCAGTATTCAGATTTCTGAAGGTCCAGTAATAGTTTTTAAGCTATTTTGTTTGAATCAGATCCAAGTAATTTACACGCATTGTGATTGGTTTTGTGCCAGCTGTTTCATAATTTATGGCTTCTACCTGCATTTCCTTCTCTTTTTCTTGCTAGTTGTTGAACAAACCAAGTTGTTTGTTCCATAGAGTTTCCCACAGTCTAGTTTTTACTGTTTGCATCTTTGTGATACAATTTAACATGTGCTTCTCACCCCTGGCTTCAGCAGCTCTCTCTTTCCTTAATAAAATGAAAACTGAATACCTCCAGGGTTTGGCTTTGGGTGAAAGATAGGCAAGGTCAGCACCCAGATTCCATTTCTCTTTATTTCACCTTGCACTTTGTAGGACTCATTTGTCTTATTTTGGCTGTCCGGCATCTACTCTGATAGACTCTGAATTCTTTAGGGGAACCACCTTTCCTCTGAGTTGTGTTGTCTTGGGGGAGGTCGTGCTGTTCCCTCTCTAGAATGCTAAGAGGGCCCACCTCTCTGCTCCTAATGCCTCCTGGGGAAGGCATGTGACCCAGGTCAGCTGATCAAACTTCAGTCCTGGACTTGGATTCTAGAGCAAGGACAGGAGGGGAGCAGTGAGGTGACCTATCACTGCCAGAGGCAGTGCCCTTCGCCCTTCGTGCTGCATGATCACTGCTGTGTCGCTGCCGCTTTATGTCTAGAGCTCCCCTGGCTCTTGATTGTTTTCTTAGGCTGTTCCTAAGCTTTTTATTGGAGCTGTGAGCTCCTGCTATTATTCCAGTAAATCCCTGTGGGCTTAAATAAACAGAAATAAACAGTACAAGTTGTTGCCTGCAATCGGGATCTCTGAATGATGCAGTAATTGGCATTAAACAGTTGGTGTTATAGGAAACACGTCCCCAGAGAAATTTGGGAAGTGGGGCTGAGTTATCTCACTGAGTCAGGTTAGGCAGTGAATCCAGGTAGGAAATCTAGCTGTCCCTGGCAGGCACTTGTAAAACAGCTACCCCATCTGGTCACATGAAGTCACACGTGCAATTTACAGCAAGGTTCTGAGCAACCAGAATGGGAAGAAGTCAGGATGGTGGGGTGGCTGCTTCTGACAGCAGTGAAAGTTTAAAGCAAGTAAATAACATATTCAACTCTCCAAACCAACCTACAGAAACCTAAAGAGTGTCATTTCTTACACGTAGAGCACTTGGCAAAAGACAGATGTGAGTCTCCTGACTTAGTACAGCTGGTGCAGTTACTGCCCTACCAGGTTTAAAGTGTGAAAACTGGAGCACTGTGTAGGACCCTGAGAACTAAGGGGGAATATGATTGAGGAAGGAAGCAGATTCTTCACTTAGAAGGAAGAATTCACTTCACTTAGAAGTCATCCTTTTTTTCCTTAAGACTTTCTTCACCTGAGGGGTCAGTGTATCAGGGAAGCCAGTAAGCCTCTTGCCCCAGTGCTCTTTATTTCTAAACCCAGAGCTAGTGGTTAGAGCCTAGCATGCCCCCTGGAGGCCAAACCCAAAGAAATTTAACATGTAGAAAGAATGTGGGGACCTTGCCAGTTTATGTCTACAGGAATTTCAGGGACATGTGAAGGAAGAGATCTTGAATGTGCTTTTAGATTAACAATATGATGCCCTTACACAAGATAATTCCAGATAAATTTAACTCAAGAAGGTGGATGTGTTTTTAATAATTTCCCAAACTGGATTCAACACAGGCCTATACTGAATGAAGATGAGATGCCAGAAGTCCTTAGTGTAGTGCAGAGCGGTGGTTCTCAGACTTTTCTGTGCATTAGAATCATGGGGCAGCTTTTAAAATCACAGATGGCTGGGTCCCACCCCTCGAGTTTGTGATTCAGGAGGTTTGAGGTGAAGCCTGAGAATCTGTGTTTCCAGCAAGTTCTCAGGGGATGGTGACGCTGCTAATCCAGGGACCGTGCTCTGAGAACTGCTGGTACAGAGGGAGGAGATCACATACTTGGAGAGGAGGGAAGGTTGGAGTAGTTCGCCGATGTAAATCCCCTGTTCACTGGCCACCTAACTGTCTTTCGCAAGACAAGCTGGATAACATACCTTTACCAAGGCTTTCAAACATATATTAGTGCTGGCTTCAAAGCCCTGATATAGTCTTTCTTATTGAACATTATTGAGGTGTAATTTACATAAAACAGATGTACCCACTTAAAGTATACAGTTATATACATTTTGACAAATACACGTATACAACTGTATAACCACCACCAAACCACCCCTAAAAGTTCTGTCCTGTCCCTTTTTATCCCTATCTTTCCTGATGCGAGCCCCAGGCAAACACTGATCTGCTTTCTGACATTGTAGATTAGTTTTTTTTTTTTTCAAGAATTTCATATAGAGTCATACAGTATGTAATTTTTTGTGTCTGGCTTCTTCTGTTTTGTATAATGTTTAAAAACTTATCAATGTTGTTGAGTAGTTTTGTTCTCTTTTATTGTTGATTAATATTTCATTATATGGATATAGCAATATTTTGTCTACTCTTTCATGTATTGAAGGATATTTGGGTCATTTCCAGTTTGGGGCTATAATGGATGAAGCTTCTATGAACATTTATATACAAGCCTTTGTACGGACATCTGTTTTCATTTGTCTTGGTAAATAACCTAGGTGGCATTGCTGAATCACGTGGTAAGTGCATGAACATTCCAGGTGCTGGCACCCTCATTAGTACTTGGTCTTGTCACACTTTTTAAACTTAGCCATTCTAGAGAGTACGTGGTGGTATCTCATTGCGGTTTTAATTTGCATTTCTCTGATGACTAATGGTGTTGAGCATTACTATATCTTTGTTTTGTGAAGTGGTTTCTCAAATCTTTTGCCCTTTTCTCCACCTTTTAAAAAGTATAGCCAGTCCCCACCTTACGATGGTTTGACTTATGATTTTTCGACTTTTCCATCGTGCAGAAACAATTGGCATTCAGTAAAAACCGTACTTTGAATGTTGACTGTGGCTCTTTTTCTGGGCTAGCGAAACGCATAGATCCTCTCTCGTGATGCTGGGCAGCGGCAGCGAGCAAAGCTCCCCGTCAGCCGCGCCGTCACAAGAGCGAACAACCGGTGAACTTACAACCATTCTGGACCCAGACAACTCTTCTGTTTTTCACTTTCAGTCCAGTATTTGATGAATTATGTGAGATATTCAACACTTTATTTTGAAATAGGTTTTGTGTTAGATGATTTTGCCCAGCTGTAGGCTAATGTTAAGTGTTCTGAGCACATTCAAGGTAGGCTGGGCTAAGCAATGATGTTCGGTAGGTTCGGGATATTAAATGCATTTTTGACTTATGATATTTTCAGTTTATGATGGGTTTATCTGGACATAACCCCATCATAAGTTGAGGCAGATCTGTAGTTTGCTTACTTCATTGAGTTGCAAGAGGTTTTTTGTTTTTTTTTTTAATGTATACTGGATATAAAGCATCTGTCAGATATATATATTGCAAATACCTTCTGGAATCTTGGCTTGCCTTTTCGTTTTCTTATTGGTGTGTTTCAAACAGCAGAAAATTTTAATTTACATGAAATCCAATTAATCTAAGTGTTGGTGTTTTGTGTCTTTGGCATCCTATCTAAGGAATTTTGCCTAACCCATGATTATAAAGATTTTCTTGAATGTTTTCTTCTGGAACTTTTATATCTTAACAGTGTTGTCTTCTAATATATAATAAGCACATATCTTTCCATTTATTTAGGTTTTCCTTAATTTCTCTCAGCAGTGTTTTATAGTTTTCAGTGTACAGGTCTTAAACATATTTTGTTAAATTTCTCCCTAGATATTTTGGTTTTTTTTTCAATGCTATTTTTAAGTGGTATTGGTTTTGATTTTGATTTTATCAGTTGCTTGTTGCTAGTATATAGACATAGAATTGATTCTTGTACATTGACTTTGTATTCTGTGACATTGCTAAGTTCATTTATTAATTCTAGTAGTTTTTTTTTTTAAATGAAGCTTTAGAATTTTCTATGTCATGTCATATGCAGATAAACAGCTTTACTTTGTCCTTCCCCATCTGTATGCCTTCTTGCCTTACAGCTAGGACTTCCAGTATAGTGTTGAATAGGAATTGTAAGATGGGCTATCCTTGCCTCATTCCCAATCTTAGGGGGAAAGTATCCAGTCTTTTTACTATTAAATATCGTGTTAGCTGTATGGATTTTTTTGTTTGTTTTTGTTTTGTAGATGCCCTTTATTAGCTTGATCCTAGGTTCTTGAGAATTTTTATCATGAATAGATGTTGAATTTTGTTAAATGTTTTTTCTGCATCTATTGATATGACCATGTGGTTTTTTCTCCTTAGTCTGTTAATATGATGCATTATTACATTAAGTGATTTTCAAATATTGAGTCAGCCTTGCAGTTTCTGGATACCCTCACTTCGTCAGGATGTAGTATCTTTCTTATATATTACCTGATTTGTTAATATTTTGTGGTGAATTTTTTGTTTATGTTCATAAGACATATTAGTGTGCAGTGTTGAAATAACTTTCTAGGCCCAAGATGGAGCTGCTCCTGCCTGGGTGCCACATCAGCAAACCAAAACTTAGGTAACTTTCGTGCCCATAAATTCTCCCCTTGACCAGAAAGGCAGTATATCCAGTCAGCCCATCCCCAAATGCCAAACCAGCTCTGGGCTTTATACAGTTGGTCCTTTGTATCCACAGATTCCACATCCTCAGATTCAACCAACCTCAGATCAAAAATACTTGAAAAAAAAATTCCAGAGAATTCCAAAAAGCAAAACTGGAATTTGCTTTTCCAGCAACTATTGTATTAGGTACCATAAGTAATCTAGAGATGATTTAAAGTGCACAGGAGGATGTGCATAGGTTATATGCAAGTACTGTGTCGTTTTATGTGAGGAACTTGAGCATCCATGGATTTGGGTATCCTCAGGGGGAGGGGGAGGGAAGGGTCCTGGAACTGATCCTGAGCGATGACTTTCTTGACCCGTGTTCTTTATCCTATAAAAGCTTCCTGCCTTCCACTCCGTTTTGCCGTTCTCCAAATGTAGATTGTCCCCTTCATGAAGGTTAAAGTTTGTATCACCTAACTTGTCTTTTTAAATTATTTCTTTTTTTTTAGGAGTAGTTTGCTTTTCTTGTAGTTTCTTTGTCTGGTTTTGTATCAGGATAATGCTGACCTCATAAAACAAGTTGGGAAATGTTCCTTGCTTCTATTTTATGGAAACACTTGTGTAGAATTGATCTGTTCCTTAAATGTTTGGCAGTGAAACCATCTGGGCTTTGTCCCATCTTGATCACATTCTAGCTGCATATCATTCCCAAGAAAGCTGTCTCTAAGTAATGATCTGTAGCCATGTAAGTCCAGAAACTTCTGTCAAGTGCAACTAGAATCAATTTGACTCAAGGGACTACCTCACGCTAATCAAATGAGACTGATTTTTCAAGCCTGAACTGAGCCAGGCGCTATAGCAAGGGTTTTGTATTTACACTATTTTATGTATTCTGTAACCTAGAATCCCAGTAATTACAATGAGGGACGTATCTCTCCAGTAACCAAAATATGTGTGTCCTCCATTGAGAGCAGGGGTTCAGCACACTACTGCCCTGGGCCAAATTCAGCTTGCTGCTTGTTTTGTTTATTGGAGCACAGCTATGCATGTTCGCTTATGCACAGTCTAGGATGCTTTGTGCTACGACAGCAGGTAAGTGAGTAGCCGTGACAGACTGTGTAGCCCACAAAGCCTAAAATATTTACTTTCTGGCTCTCTGGCCACTTACAGAAAAAGTTTGCCGACCCCTGATCTAGAGCAGTGATTCTCAATCCTGGCCACATACTGGAATCACCTGGAGAACATTTGAAAAACTACTGTTGTCCGCCTCCCACTCCCAGCAGTTCTGACTTGGTTGGCCTGGCCTGGGACCTGGGCATTGGCGGTGTTTAAAGCTCCCTGGCAGTTCTGCCCAGCAGCCAAGGCTGAGAACCACTGGCCTAAAGTAAGGCTTGGTATTTGTATTTTTTTAACTGCCCGCCCATGCTGATTGTCTGAATGTGCATTTAGGGATGAGAAGCACTTATCTAGGGCAGTAGTTTCCAGATCTGAATGTGTATCTCTCACCTGGGGAGATTTTTTTCATAGATTCTAAGACCCCACTCCAGGACTTCCCTGGTGATGCAGTGGTTAATAATCCGCCTGCCAGTGCAGAGGACATGGGTTCGAGCCCTGGTCCGGGAAGATCCCACATGCCGCGGAGCAAATAAGCCCGTGTGCCACAACTACTGAGCCTGCGCTCTAGAGCCTGTGAGCCACAACTACTGAGCCCGAGTGCCACAACTACTGAAGCCCGCACGCCTAGAGCCCATGCTCCGCAACAAGAGAAGCCACCACAATGAGAAGCCCACGCACTGCAACAAAGAGCAGCCCCCACTCCCCGAATCTAGAGAAAGCCAGTGCGCAGCAACAGAGACCCAACGCAGCCAAAAATAAGTAAATAAATAAGTTTGAAAATAAATAAATAAATAAAATTGCAAAAAAATTAAAAAAAAAAAAAAAAGACCCCACTCCAGACCAGCTGAATTAGAATCTCCAGAGAGTTTTAAAAAATTCCTCAGGTGGTCCTGATAGACAGACATTTCTTTAAGAAAGACTGAACTTAGGGCACCGTATTGTTATTAGCGAGATTTTTGGATACTTAGTGAGTAACCAGAGGATTATTCAGTGAGCATAGGGGTGGGGAAAAGGGGTTTCTTGAGTTGTGCGGTGAGGCTATGGAGGGTCCTGCTGAATGGTCCGGCCTCATAGAAACGGAAATACACCCTCCCGAGTGATGAAAATATTTATTTCTGTTGGATACGGTATATCTAACCACCCTTGTACAGTCCTAGATGAAAGGAACATGTTTTTCCTTTTGGTTCCTCTTTATATAGACGCCATAAAAACAAGTCATCCATTAATATTCTTTGTTCAGATAATTAGATAATTAGGTCACATTACAGGAGGTTAGATAATAGCTTCCCCTCCACCCCTGCCACCCCATGTCTTGGCTAAATACCCCCATCAGCTTGCATGCTTCTCTAGGCTCCCGGCATCCCATTTACTATCTCTTAGGACAGACTCTTTGGAGATGGCTAAACCCATCCATGCTGTGCTCTTACCCTGGGCTACCCCAGTCCAGTCCCCTGATACACTTACTGCATCGCAAATGGTCTTTGCTCGGCTGACAGATTATCTGTTAATCCTCCCACTGTATTAAACATTCCCATGTGTGTTCTCTTCAGTTCAGGTGGAATGTGTAAAATCAGGGAAGGTTGAGCTGGAAGGGACTTTGTTATAGACCTTATCTAACCTCAAAAAAGTCAATCTTACGGGCAGTTAGTTGGGTACTGGTAGTGCTAATGTGTTTGGGGGGGCACTTTATACTCTCCTTGATACAATTCTGAATATTGGATTTATAATCTGTCACACCCTTCTGTGAAGAACCTCAGCAGTGCCAAATCCATCTGTGTATAATACTGTTGCTTAGTGGTAGCTGAATAACCATGGTCAGGTGAAGCCTGAGACTTGCCTTCCTTGTCCATAAAATGGGAAAAAGGAAGGTCTACTTTGCAGGGTTATTAAGAGGATAAAATAACTTGACATAGCATTTTGTAAACCATAAAGTACTTTTTCTTTTGTTCTGGGAAGAGCATTGAACAGGAAGTAAAACAAAAATCAATCAATCAATCAATCTGAGAATAGCCCAGAAGACATTAGCTAAACCTAAAAGGAATGGTCTTGGAGAAAAGAATTTCTAGTATTTTAAATTATGAGTGCTATTTGCTGGTCAAGCAATCATTGATTACCTTACCGAAAAAAGCCGTAAACAATGCTATGAAACAGAAGACTCTACCTACTTTCAAGAGATTACAAAGGAGTTAATCAGCTAGGTGTACTTCAAGACATTTGTGTTATTATATATGGAAACTTAGAAAATGGGAGATATTGAAGGACCTGTGAAAATACCATAAACCATAAATGCATATGGGCTACATATTTTTCAATTTATTTGCAAGGCTGGCTTAATGACTATGGCATGGTATCAGTGGTTACTCTCATAATGCATTAAATATATAGCTTTAAATGATTTTTACAAGTGAAAACAGAACTCTGTGTTCATTTAGTTCAAATTTTATTGTGGATATAATGAGGAATCAAAGATTGTCCCTGTCCTCAAGGTGCTCATTGTCAAGTAGGGGAACAAACATTACAAGACAAGGGAAAATGCTTGGATGGCAGTACCCAGAGAGCTGTGGGAGCCCTGCAGGGACAGGGGTGGGGGGTGGAGGTGGGCGGGAGGTGAGGGTAGAAATGTCCGGAAGGGACACGGAGGAAGCGGAAGCTATGCCTTGGCTGAAACTTAAAAGCTTCAACGTAGGGAGGGAAGAAGGCCCAATGGAACCCTGTGTGCAGACAGGAGGCAGGAGAGGGTGCGGTGTTTTCAGGGACCATGGTGGTCCCAGGATGAGTATAAGGCAGTAAGAGATGGATACCCTTTGACAGAAAGAAGGAATGAATATTGACTCTATAAATACTAGTTACTTTACATCATGATTGCCTGTTTACTCAGTTTTTACATTTCTTTAGGAACTATTTGTAATCTTTTTTTCAGTCACCCCTGTGTTACTTACGGAAATATTATCATGCCTGTCACTGATGAGACATATTAGGAAAAGTGAAAACGTATTCATTAAAGTGCTTCCCTTTGAAGGATACTGCAGCTACTGAGAGCTTTGACTGTCACTAACACCTTGATGGGCTCTATAAAACAAAGCATTACCCAAGTAGAAGAAAATTATATTATGAATACTTGAAACTTCTATCATTTTCCTATAAGCGACTGACTCATAATTTTCAACAGTTATGCCTTCAAAATCTTTGAGAGGGGTCAAAAACTCATTTTGCAGATGAAGAAACTGAGGCAAACAAAGAGTTCTTCCTGGTCTTAATGTGAGAGACTGGAGTATATCAGGGAGATTGTTGCTTTGGATTGTATCAGAGTTCTTAGTCCCATTTTATACCGATAAGTTTCAGTTTCTTTTGTAAATCCCAAAGTGGGAGGTGTCTTGAGATTTGTTCTTTTACCTACTGGAAATATGTCACATGATCTTCATAAAGTGCTCGAAGTGCATGATGCTGTAAGAAGCTAGAGCAGCAACTATTTCTCTGACTGTTTAGTTTAGAAGAAAGGACTTGCAGCATTGATTATTCATGAAGTACTGATTGTGGAGCTAGTTACATCCTTCAGAAGTCAAGAGTATATGATATGAGCATTTGGATTTTTTTTTAATCACAATTAATCATCTGTCTGAAGTGTCTTCGCTGGATTCTTCTTGTATAAGAAGGACATAGCTTCCTGCATTCCTGCTGATGCACTTGACAGCACTGCCAAAGCAAATAAGACATCGATTAAGGCAATACATAAATAATCTGTATTCCATCTTTTCCCTGGTTACATGGCTTTTAATAAATTATACAAAGAAGGAGGATACTGGTATTTTGAATGTAACAGGCTTGTTATGCATAGCTTTCTGAAAATAAAAAAATCTACACGAGTTCTTCCCTTTCCAGATCCCTAAAATGTCCATCTGTCCCACTGTCTTCTCTGCACAGTCCACATAAAATAGTTGTAACTAAAGCTATTACTGAAGTTCATGTTTAATACCTATAACTGAAGCTAGGATAGACGACATCAGGAAATAATGAAAACAGCATGTAATTTTAATTTTAAAAATATTGAACAGATTTAAAAAAAAAATCTCAGAAGACCAACTACATTTACACTAGATGCATTATTAAAAGAATAATGACCTTTAATCTCGCTGCACTGATTTTTCCAGTTATAAAAGTTATATGTGTTCATAACAGAATATTTATAAATATATGAAGAATAAAATTAAAATGACCCATTATTCCATTTCCCATGTAATGCAGTTCTTATTAAAGTCATTTTTCTTGATACGGATGCACCATCATTTACTTAACCATTTCCTGTTGGCCATTTTGGTCATTAAAATATTTTTTGCCATAATGAACTTCTTTATATATAAATTTTTGACATTTCTGATCATTTCCTCAGGATAGAATTCTAAATGGGATCACTGGTTCAAATACCATGAATTTTTTGGGGAAACTTTTGATACATGTTCATGAATTGCTTTCCAAAAATGATAATGCCGAATAACACTACTCCCAGCAAAGTATAAGGTTGATGGTCTCATCATGTGCTGACTAGCAAAGCATGGAGTTTTAATTTTGCCAATTCAATAGGTGATAGTCTTCTTTTAAAAAGATACCTAGTAAAAATAGCTTTTCATCACAGTTACAGAGGAACTGTAAATACTATTGTAGTCCATCTAACACAGATCTAGGTATCAGCAACCCACTGAGACAGTATGTACCGAGGTCCTGAATAAGACGCAGGCCAGCCCTTTAAGGAGTTCACAGCCATGGCAGAGTTTAAAGCCTGTGTGGATAGACTCTGTTCTCCCTCCCTCGCAGCCACAGCCCACAGTGCTTAGGGGAAGGCAGATTCCAGACCCTGTGCCCCACCTTCTACCCATCCCCATCACCCTGCTCTGGGGCAGCCGTGTGAAATGGGCAAGCCCAGCAGAGGCAGGTTAATGAGCTCTTAGCTCAATGCTTGGGCCCCAGAGAATGTGTCAAATATATTTGCTTGTGCGTTTTCACAACCACTTATCTAGTTGGCTTACACTTTTTGTCCATTGAAAGGGAGAGGGAGAATACATATTTCTTGTAAGTTTATGCCTCTGGTCTTTTTATTCTATGTCCTATTCACAAATAGAATTTTGTAGTTTGTATTTAGTTGGATATTTACATTTGAAAAGGAAATCATCAGATAAGCCAACTCTCTGTAAAGGAAAGAGAATTCTTAATATCCAGTGTATGCTATCTGCTCTTGTCATTTACCCAAGAATCTGTATTAAAGTATATCTTCTTAGAGTAATCTTTGACCTTCAGGGGATATTATACTGTAGGAAATCATTGTTTGTATATGTATGTATATACATATTCATAGAATATATGTGTATTGAATATACATATGAATATGTATGTACTGAATATACATATATATTCTTAGGCACTAAATTCATCAGTTGTTCATAGTTAAAGATAAGAGGGTAACTTCTCAGAGTCTCTGTCTAACCCAGTGTTTCTTTCTCCTAGTCCTGGTTGGCCACGCCACTGTCTCTTTCTTTCTAAGTCTCCAAAATTATTGACAGATGTCTTCATGTCTAAAAGTTCTTGAGAAAAGTACATTCCGAGGCAAAACTTCAACAGATCTATGTAATTGTACTGGTGAGGTCAGGGAATTCACTCAATCCATCTATCCTTTGATAAAAGGATAAAAAGTAATGACATACCATAGACTGATGGCTGGAATTAGTAATAAAACAGCGGAGAGCAGAAAGACGAAGCCTTTGTACCAAGCAACGGTGGCTGAATAAATTCCGTTGAAAGTAGAAACTGCAGTGATTCCGCCAAGTGTTTCTAAGAAAGCGAGACAAGCGAACATGGTGCCTGTTTGGGGTCAGGGTGTGGAGGGAGAGAGAGAAAAGGCTGAGTTACAAAACAACAAACAAAAATAATGCAGAAAACGGCTACTCAGTGAAAAGTGCAAGCTTGGGGGCACTGCTTGGTGAAGGAAAGCTACTCCCTCAAAATCCCTGAGAAGGCAGTCACCCGTTTTGTGGGTGAAGAAACTGAGCTCAGGAGTTCTCCCTGGACCTGATGTGAGAGGCGCTGGAATCAGTCCTCCCAGGGTCCTTGCGGCAAAGCTAAAAGGCACTGCAAGCTGAGGCGTGTGCAATCTGCCACGTCTCCCGTCCCTGCTACAGCCTAAGACACAGCCCCACCTGCCCCTGAGGTCCACGGTGCCACCTCCCACTCTCAGTCCCTGCTGCTAATCTGGGACACACCTGGAGGGGCAGGATGGCTCCCAGCGAGCAACGTCCCACCCACCGGCCCTCGGAAAGGTCAGATCTGGCAAGAGTGACGGGCAAGGTGGGAGAGATAATCTTCTTACCATACATTCTGCAATTTGAATTTGATCTCTTCCTCCAGAGTAACAAAAAGTTCAGTCACACAAGATTCCTGTGTGACTCATCAAGTAACTACATAACTGCCCGGTGCTCTAGTGAAGGTTATGCCACAGTCTGACACTGAGTGATTCTTTACAACGTATTTTTCTGTCTTACCTGCTTACAACTGGCTCCCCTCTGAGGGGACTCTGCTGTCCTTCCCGCTTGCCACAGGCCAAGTGTGGGAAAGGGCAGGCCCTGGAGCATTGCTCAAGAAGCCTGAAATGGCTGCATGGTCGGCCCAAGCTCACAATCAGAGAAATGGTCATTTTTCTACCAGTTTTGAGTTCAGTCTGGAATCCAGGACCATACTGACTGAAGAGTGAAACTTCCGAAAGACAGCTGGTCATCTTGATGTGCTTTTTTTCCTCTTTGTCAAATTCTGCATCACTACAAATGTGGCTGTCTCAGCTCTCTGTGGCTTCCGTGGCATAAGTTCCTATGTAGTTTCTGCAGACTCTTCTTAAGCCATTGCTTGTTCCCTACTTCGCCGAGTTTACTTTTCCATGATAAATTGTAATATATTTTTCTTACAGACAGTGCAAATCCTATAAATAATTATGTTTGATTGGACTGATAGGAAGGAAAAGGGCAAGCTTGAGGATCACCTTTCATAGCTAGGTTATAGTTTACATGTCTAGACTCTAACTTTCCCCATGGTCTTGGTCTTTTAGACTGTGTATTGATTTTTATCTATTTAAACTTTCACTCTATTATACATATTCTCATACATTGCTTCAAAGTCTTCATTGAACAACAGGACACATGTTCATAAAACAAACATGTCTCTGCAGAATGCTGGGTTATCAGAGATGTGTCTTCTTTTGACCAAAATGAAAGTTCTGTCAATGTCAAGGGCACATCTGCTTTTTTCACTGCTGTGTCCCCAGAGCGTAGCTGTGCTGGCACCTGGTAGACATTTAATATAGATTTGTCAAATGAATGAATAAAAGCTTCATTCAAGGGCAATTACCAGTCATCAAGTAGCATATGCACTTACTGCCTCTATGATTTATGACAATACAGGAAGTTAGTTTAATTGGAAAGAAGTTCTCCTAGTTATGTATCTACGTTATTGTTTCATTTTATTTCTGATCCCTTGCTACAGCCAGGATGGTATACAGTGGTATGGTGCTAATCCTATCATGCAGCCGCTTGAGTTCTTTCTTGTTGGGAACTCGGTCAGGCCGTGCTGTGTTCTGACACAAACGACCATCTCATTAAGTAGCTCTAGCTTGTTGCTGAACTTCCCTGAGCAGCACAACTTATCATTACTTCATTTCTTTTTATTGTGAAATTATATTCCGTTGGACAGACACACCTCATTTTGTTTACTCATCAGTTCATGGACATTTGTGTTGTTTTTGCTTCTTGACTATTACAGATAATGCTGCTGTGAACATGTGTGTACAAGATTATGTGTGGACATATGTTTTCATTTCTCTTCGGTATATACCTAGGAATGGAATTGCTGAGTCATAAGGTACCTCTGTTTAACTTTATGAGGAAGTACCAAACTGTTTTGTAAAATGGCTGCATCATTTTACATTCCCACCAGCAGTGTATGAGGGTTCCAATTTCTCCACATCCTCATTAACACTTCTCATGGTCTGTCTTTTTCATCTTGGCCATCCTAGTGAATCTCATTGTGGTTTTCATTTGCATTTCCCTGATGGCTAATGATGTTGAGCATTTTTTCATGTGTCTGTTGGCCATTTGTACATCTTCTTTGGGGAGATGTCAATTCAAATCCTTTGCCCATTTTTTAATTGGGTTGTCTTTTTATTGCTGAGTTTTAATAGTTTTTATATATTTTGGATACAAGTTCTTTATCAGATGTATGATTTGCAAATATAGTCTCCCATTCAGTGGGCTGTCTTTTCACTTTTTTTTTTTTAAATAAATTTATTTATTTATTCATTTTTGGCTGTGTTGGGTCTTCGTTTCTGTGCAAGGGCTTTCTCCAGTTGTGGTGAGCGGGGGCCACTCTTCATCGCGGTGCGCGGCCCTCTTACTGTCGCGGCCTCTCCTGTTGCGGAGCACAGGCTCCAGACGCGCAGGCTCAGTAGCTGTGGCTCACGGGCCTAGCCACTCCGCGGCATGTGGGATCCTCCCGGACCAGGGCACGAACCCGTGTCCCCTGCATTGGCAGGCGGATTCCTAACCACTGCGCCACCAGGGAAGCCCCTTCACTTTCTTGATGGTGTCCTTTGAAGCATAAAAGTTTTTAATTTTGATTAAGTCTAATTTATCTATTTTTTTCTTTTTTTGTTGTGCTTTTGGTGTCATATCTAAGAAACCACTGCATAATTCAAGGAAGCAGGTAGGTTTTTACATACTGCAGTTTTTATATTCCTAAGTGGTTTTCCAATTAATCCTCATCACACAATCTATAAACAGCTGTGTGAATATATAGCTACATCTTATGAGTGGAAAAGAATCCAGAAATGTATTTTCAACCTTATTGAATTATGCAGTCTTCTCCAGTGTTGACTAAAGTGCCATAAGTACAATAGCATAATTATGAATTATTCATAAACAATTGATATGAACATTTGCACCAGGCTAAGACATGGAACAAAAGAAAGCTCCAAGGTCTCATAATATTCGTATGATAAAGGAAAAGGAGATCAACCACATATGCCTAGTATCTAACAAGTACCCAGTTCTAACTAGAGATTTAATTTTTGTTTTCCTTCTGTACTGGTTTTTCTCTGCCCTCCCCTTCAGCTGTTTGATCTTCTGTGCCCTGCTCTGTGCTTGGGAGGCTGACCCCACAGGTATTATGACTTGGACTTCCTTGGACTTGGTCAGTGGGGTCCAGGAGGAGAAGGCTGTGCAGTTTCTTCTCTGCTCCCTCCCTCCTTGGGCCATCCTCTCCTCTGTGCTGCCCTTCCCTGAAGTCTCTTGATTGAATCAGCTGAGTGGGATGCTGTTTTTTCTAGGACTCTGACTCAGGCCCAGCTCTAACATTTGTGGGATCCAGCGTAAGAATACAATTAGAGGCCTACAAGTTCTAAGTATTTAAAAGTTATAATTCTGGGAGTTCCCTGGTGGCCTAGTGGTTAGGATTCTGGGCCTTCACTGATGTGGCCTGGGTTCAATCCCTGGTTGGGGAACTGAGATCTTGTAAGACGTGTGGCGCAGCCAAAAAAAAAAAAAAGTTATAATTCTGACTAACAGACTGTTAACTAAGGTATGTTCTGTCTCCCTACTCTGAGAAAATACCTTCCTAATGATTGGAGGTCAGACACAAACTTAGAATTCTGACGTTTTAGAGTTCCATGTGGAACATGACAGCCCTGGGAGAGCTGGCCCTCACCCCCCAGCCCCCAGCCTGCAGGCTGCAGCCACACACATTATATTCTACCTCTTGTTCTGCTCAGAAAGGGTCACTGACACGTGGGTGTAGACATCCCGCCCTGCAATTCCAAGGTTGGGCCAGACCCTCCTGTAAAGAGTCACCCTTTGGATACCCCTTTGGTGTATAGGAGAGCACACTGGGGTCACAGTCTACCCTCAGGGGAATGGGTCTGAGGAAGAAGATCATCAAGGCATTCACTGGATATGAGCTGTTCAGCTGGGAGTTATGGGGACCCACGTACCCAGAGTGTAGCCTAGAAGGGGGGAGTGTTGTGGGCTCCCAGGGGGCATATCGCCTGGCCCTGAGGTCTCCTCTCCCCTTGGGGTGGGGCAGCTCCAGAGAAAGCCCTCTAAAGCACCAGGCCCCGGGCAGGGGCTCCCTTGCTTGAATATAAGCTCTTCCTAACACAGACCTTACCAATTCAAAAGGAGTTCTGTGCAGAAAAAGGGTTGTAGAATATCCTGAAGAATCAAAACTGATTGTACACAGATATGAGTTGGTACAGATCATAGATTCATTCTATTCCTTAAGCAAATTAAACTCACCTTGTTCAGTAGAACGAACCACTTTTGATATCATGGACCGTAGAACAGAGAGTGGCACAACAGTGAAAAGGAATGGCAGCCTGACTGTGAGAGGAATAGTCGGAAATTACTGGCTGAATCAGAAAACCAAGGGTCCGTTTTAAAGCTGGAACACTTAATCTCTAAATACTTCATTTTCTATAAGCATCTTAACTCTGCATCTAACGGCTGAATTAATTAATGGTAGAATTCTGTTGAATGAATTAAGATAGACTATAGACAGGTCAGTTTAAGATTACTCTCAAGTTTAAGTTTACTCTTAAATTCTTATTCTAGTGCAGAGAACAAGAGTTCATGGAAGTTACAGGTCCAGATCTACATAATCTGCCACTTGAAATTGATCTGTTTCCCTAGTTTCTAGAGTAACGTCATGTTTAGCAGGTTGCGACTGTTAATAAATTTTTTGTTTTCTGTTTTTGCTCTTTCAGACTTGGCATTCTCATCGTTAAAATTCTTTTATTATATTGATCTACTTATTGGTAAATTGGTTCCTTATCTTCTTGCTTGTTCATCTTTGTGGCTGAATAATTTCACGAACACAAATTGCCTCTGCTCTTAAATTATGACCCTTAATAGTAGCATTTTTAGTTATATGACAAAATGGTAAGATATTACATTTGCAGACCGCTTTAAAGTTTTCAACATGTTTTCACATATATTAACTTACTTGGCGTTGGCAACTCCAAGGGAAACATGGAGGGAGAACTGGCATTTACTGAACCCTCGGCATTGCGCTAAGTGATTTACAGTTATCTCTTCTAATATTCGTTATAACCCTCTGAATTAGGTACCGCTATGCCCATTTTATAGATGAAAAAACAAGGGCTCAGAGTAGTTCAGTAACTTGCCCAAGGTCACCTAGTGCTGTAGATGGAAATTAAGCCCAATTCTGTTTGGTCACCCTGCTTCCCTGCAAGGTAGCAAGAGGTTAACACTGCCTTTGTAGAAAAAGACTAAATTGGATCTTTCTTGAGGTCCCACTTTAACAGATCCTTTAACCCTTTCAAACACAGTATCTCACTCAAGCCCTAGTTAAGGAAGCAGTCCTATTTGCCAGAAAGTGATTCATCAAAAGCCAATTCATGAAATGACCAATTTGCTGAAAGATCAATTGGCAAAATCTTCTTGAATATATTCAATGAATTTCTTTAATGTATCTTTCGAGTATACTTTACACAGTTGTCTTAAAATTGTAGCCTTCTTAGCATTATTTTAAGAAATATTCAAGTTGGTGAATGCTATTTTGAAGGACTGATTCATAAGAAGAATGTTCCTCAAAACAATTTTTTGGCAAATATGCAAATTTGGAAAATTGTGGTTATTCAACTTTTTTTTTTTCTTTAAAGTCAGTTGGCTTTCAGCTTCTGGCAAACTAGCTTTAAACAAATAACCTTTACTTGAACTAAAATGCATTAAATAGAGAATTTTATATTAAAGTTTCTCACCCAAGAGACTAAATTCGTTTTATGTAAACATCAATACACAGTTCTGGGCTCCACTTGTCACTTACCTAAAAACATCATCAATGTTGTTCTGGCAAAAGCAGTCATAGCCATTCCCACCATGGTGGTAAAGATTCCAATGAAGGCCATGTGAATATCGTCCATACAGTAAGAAAAAAGCCATATTCCTAGGAAACTGCTGAAAAAAGAGACACTACCCAAAGCTGATCCATAACCTATTAAAACTTCATCCCAGCAGAGCGGTGAATCCAATTCATAAAGGATAAAAATGGGGGAAATGCCAATTGTCACGAAAAAATAAGTGATCATTGTAAAAAGCAACAAGCAGAGCAAAGATCGTTGCTCACCAGAATTATTTTTAAAAAGCATGTAAGTTCGGTAAAATAAGTTTTTAAAGCCTTCAGTCCATGATACAGAAACATTCTGAGATGAAGGCTCTTTCACTGAATCCTCAAGAAAGAATAAAATATAAATCAAGTTAACAGTAAGAGCCGTAGTAGCAATTGAAAACGACCACACAAAACCTAGTTCTCTAATAAAATAGCCAGAAGACAATCCTGTTAATCCAGTGACAATTCCAAGCAGGAAGTCAATTATAGCTATTCGAATTGTTCTTTGTTTCTTTTCTTTACATTGATCAACTATGTAGGCAAAAGAGGCTCCCAGAAGTGTGGTGTAATTGCCACAAAGTGCACCCAAAAAGGTAGATGCAATCAAAAGCTGGATTGGAAAGGCAAAATAGGAAAGCAAACAGAGCCAAGCACTGTTTGCAAGAGCACCAAAAGAAGACAAGATCAAAGGGAATTTTCGTCCTCCGTGGTCACTATGAGACAGAAGCATGAATGTAGACACGAGACCAGGAATTAACCCACTTATGTCCATCTGCAGATTAAAAAGAGACACTTTTTTCTGAACTTCCTGCAAAGAAATAAAAAGAAGACAAAGTGTTTACAGAGGCTTATACAATATGCCTAAAAATACCCTGGTACATACTTTTTCTTGATACTGCCAGTAGGTCAGGGATGGGGAATCTCTAGTGCATGGGTTTGATATAGCTTAACTCTTCATCCAGTTCACAAAGCAAATATCAAGAGGTGATACAATCATCAATGCTCAGTCACAATATTCAAGTACCACAGTGGAGACATTAATCCATAAAAATAAAAGTGTGTGTATTGGTGTATGTCTGACTTCTATAGAGGATCCACAGAACCCAAGGCCTCGGGGACTGGTCATGTAATGACTTCTCTTTCTTCCGTGAACAGTTAGCACTAAGAGATCATGACCACTGTTCTAAAGGAAGAATGGTACCCTTTCCCATGATACACCTTTCCTTCTACTCTAAAGGGGAATGAATATCACATGTAAACATCGTATCTGATAGACCTTTATTTAGAGCTCAGTTGTCCTTTTTACGTGTCTCCACAAATACTCCTTTATTTACTAAAAATTAAGATAAAACTCAAAGAGGAGCTTTGTATTGACTAAAGATGGTAGCATGCCATGAACTAAGGAGTGAGCTAAACTGAACTTGCCTGAGGACCAAAACAACTACGTACACGTGGATTGGCAGATGTAACAATCGTTACACTAGGTATTTGATGGGAAGAACTTGGGGTGATTTAAAAGCATTTTCTTTTCGCCACTTCTCTGTATTTTCCAGACTTTATATTAAAGGATATGTGCCGTTTTTATAACGGGGATTACTAAACTCATTTTAAAAAAGATTTATTCATGTAATATTTAGAAAGCACCCTAAAAACCACAAAAAATCACAAAAATACGATGAACCACAAAACTATCAGATACTGAATTAATGGTTTTTTAAAATAGTGAGCCTATTTTTATTTTTATATATTTATATAATTCAGGCCATTCCATGTTGCCAGGAAATGTTCTGGTCACTCAGACCCAAAACTTCAGTCATCTTTGCTTCTAGCCTTTCCCTTCGTCCATGCCCCCCCAACACAATCTATCCTGTTCCCCTAAAGTTTCTCACTTTACCTTCTTGATGGCCCCATAGTTGCCACTTGAATGACAACTCCCCCTGGTTTTCACCTGGACCACCCTGGCATCTCACTGGTCTCTTCATTCAATTCAGAATATAATGTCAGCCTTACCACTTTGCAGATCACAGACACTACTGCTGGGCACATGTTGCATAGCACCACAGCACACTATCGGCATGTCTCTCACCTGCTGGGAAAGTCCACACTCCTTAGCCTGGTACTTAAGGCCCCCGAGACGTGGCCTGATCTCATCTTCAGCGTTATCCCCACTCACCCCGCAAATACGGTCTGTGTTCCAGGCACAGTCCATAGTCAGCTCCCACTTAGACTTCCCTGAAATTCCCAAACAGGGGTCGTCACTCCTTTTCCGGAACCTTCTCATAGAACAGTTATCATTCCGCAGCTGTACTTTTTTGTGTATTGATTACGAGCTTGAGCTCTGGAGTCAGAGGAATCTGGATTCAATACGGTCAGTTCTGTACACCACAGTTAGAGTGGTCTTTAACAGCACACATCAGCTCGTGTCACTCCTCTGTCAAACCCCCAGTGGCTTTCCTTACACTGGGATAAATGCAAACTCCTTGCCACGGCGGGGGGCGACCCCACGTCACGTCGCCTCTGATTCATCTCCCCTTCCTCACTCCTCTCGGCCGACAAGCCGTTCCACAAACCTCCGTGCTACTTGCTGTTCCCTCTGCCTGATCGTCGCACAGCTCACTTCCTCAGTTCAAAGCCACTTCCTCAGAAGGGCCTTCCCTGACCATCACTCAATCCAAAGCAACCCCACTAATCCCCACCCAACGCTCCAGCCCCTTATCCTTGTTGTTTTTTTCCTTAGAGACTCACCGGCTCCTTGACAGGAAATTATATTTTATTCGATCTGTGCATTGTGTGACTTCCCTACTACAACCTAAGCTCCCGGGTGGGGTGAAACCTTGTCCTCTTCACCATAGTATCACCAGCTCCAAGAACAGTGCTTCCAGGGAGGGTAGGTACTCAATAGACAGATTGATTAAATGAACAAACCATCAAGTAAGATAGGCCTCTGTAACTTGCGTGCTATGTGTGATCCTGACCAAATTACTTATCTCTGTAGCTTCTTCATCTGACCAGA
Source organism: Balaenoptera borealis (assembly GCF_965194805.1). NCBI lineage: Eukaryota > Metazoa > Chordata > Mammalia > Artiodactyla > Balaenopteridae > Balaenoptera > Balaenoptera borealis. The sequence goes on from NC_138877.1 coordinate 6,990,266, forward strand.
GGGAATGTCAACAGTCCCAATCTTGCAGGCTGTCAGGAGACTTAAAATTAAAGTCAATATAAGGTGCTCCACACAGGGCCCTCGTACAGTCAGTGCTGTTTCATTTTTACTAGGTTAGATCTTTTGAGCACATCTTTGTATCTCCTACAGATATAGAAGCCATCAAGTAAATATTTATTGAATAAACAAATAAATGAAACAGTTATCGTTTAATCAACTCCTCAGCAAGATGTTCCAGTTTTGGGTTCCTCCTCCCATTTCCACGCCTCCGCCTAAGTCCTGTCCTCTCCTTTTTTCCTACTGTCATCCCAGCCCAGTCTGTTACACACACTACTTGCCTCATCTGCAACCCATGTTGTCAAATTCAGATCTTAACAAACTCAAAGCATATTTCAACCATAAATCAATGTTGAGACAGACGAAATTGTGTTTGAACATTATAAACGCTGGAGAATTATAATTATGTGTTATGTGTTATATATAAGGGTAGATGGGAGAAATCAGAGTAAAAAAAAAAAAAGCTATTTCCTATACAAGATTGAACAGAATGACAAGGTGCTGAGACGGGGATAAACTAAGGGAAGTGCGATCAATTTTAAGGAAGTCACAATTTCACAGGCTAAAATGCATATATTAATTCCAGTTGAGCAGAAGGTATTCCTTGTCTGCTGGTGACCAGGGATTGTGTTATTAAAAGGTTTATAAATAAATTCCTGAGCAAGAACAACTTCATGATCTGTTGGGTAACCCGAAGTTGTCCCCTCCAGCGGCAGAGTCCCTATCTTGAAAGCCGCCTGAAGAGAATAGGCCACAATGGCCGGTGTAACACTTCAAAACCAATCATTTACAAGGGAAGGAGAGGGCGGTAAGAGGCTTAAAAATTCCTTCCTCCACAAAAGTCAGTAGACATCCCAGAATTCCCTACTCTCTGCCCTTCGCCAAGAGTTTCCTTCCACAGCCTTGCCACTTTGTTAAGAGGCCTTTTAGAGATTAATCGCATCGCCCAAGAGAAGTATGTAGCTGTACTTATAGTTACAGGGCTCAGAAAACTTGAAGATTTGAGAGATAGGTTAGATCAATATCCATATGAATATGTATGTTATATATACCTTAACCCCAGATGGATTGAAAAATATGACTTTCATCCAAATAGACTTTCAAAATGTTAAATATAAGCGAAATAGCTCCGATTATTCTTATATTTGTACCTTGAAATTCATAATACTATCTTGCATACCAATACGTATGTAAATGTGTATTTGTTATGTGGGAAGGATAAATAAAAATGGTATAACAGAGGTTCAACACATTGTATTCTTACACACAATTGATCTTTTGGGAGAGTGGCAAGAAAAACCTGAGCTGAAAAAGAAAATCATTTATTTATTTTATCAGGGGCTGACCCTGTGCTATGACATCTCTTATTTTTAGGGTTACAAGAACAGTCCACAGATCTCTAAATGGAAGCTCACAGAACAGGGAACATTTGTTCTTGGATTTAAAGGGGGCAGAATATTCTCTGAGAAGCTGAGCAGGGACAGGATCCAGGGAAGGGGCCAGAAGGAAGTGTTCCTCTGTCCTAAGGAGCAAGCGGTGAGTGGGTCACGCCCTGTCCCAGTTGTGGGTGGGATGGTTTCTAGTTCTCCAATCTGAGAAAAAGCACCTGTAGCTCTAGCGCGCCGACTGTAAGGCTAGGGATCTAGGGCAGTGTGTTCTCTTGAACATTAATCCAATGAAACAGCAGTCAATCCATTAAAAAGTTTGGCAAAAATCTTCAAGATGAGACCCCTGCTCTGGGCAGTGGGGGGCTTTCAGCAGCTGGGTTAGGCAGGGAGCGGGACCAATACTCACCACCTGCACAGCTACAGAGGTCACCAAAGCAGCTGGACCAAGGCCCGTCTCCCGTCACTCTAGAGGGTGAGGACAGCCGACCTTTCCAGACACTCAAGTCCTCTCCTCTGTCCCTCCCACTGCTCCCAGGGGGCTGGTGAAGGAACTCACAGAATCAAATGCAGAAACTGAGGAACCTCTGGAACCTTCTTACTCCCTGGAGATTATATACATGTAACAGGAAACATTCTTAAAGGGAGACAAAACCAAGAGGAGAGCCCCTTGTCGGCCCTTCTGTTTTTATGACCTCACTCTAGGCCAGAACCTTGATATCTGCGTGGCTGTTCAGAAATAATCTGTTCTTTTCTCCGTGGGTGCAGGCGACTCAGAGTCCCTTCGACTCTTTTCATCTTCTGACTGGGGAAGCAGCACCACTCTTTTGCCATCACAAAATATTCCCATGGGGAAGAGTTCAAAGTTTACAAGTGTGGTTGTTTTTCAGGCATTGGGGGCGGGGGCGGGGGGGAATTTTCCCAATCTGGATGTTGTCTCTCCTTTGCACTTGGACACTGGTAGACTGTTAAAGACCGCCTAAGGGAATGGAGACCGGCGACGTACCTCCTGGGGGAGGAGGCTGGACGTGGGGAAGGAAAGGCTCTGGAGTATCTGGCTGAACATTTTCAGTGTCCTCAGAGCGCAAGTGGGTGCTCTCCACCCCCATGTCCTCACACACATGCTCCTCAGCACTGGGGGGTCACACTGACTTGAGAACACCAAGTGATGGGTGACAAGTGCCACCCTCACCCCATGACAGACCCTGGCGCCGCGCCCACAGTCTTCAGGGATGGGCCGCTTTCTGGGGTCACTGAAAACGGGGTCATGCCCGTGAAGCGGAAGCGGGTAGGGAGGAAGCAGGCAAGGGAAAGGCAGGACCCACGCTTCACCCCACCCCTGGCCACCAAGTACCATTCCAGCCTGCCCCGTCCCAACTTTCAGGCTTTCCGTGGGGAAGAAGAAAGGAGACAGCCACGGAGGAGATGAGACTGCCCTGACATTTTCTGAGAGAAAGGAGAAGAGTCAGTGTCACAGAAGAAGAAGGGGGTTTTAAGTAGAAGAGGCAGATTAAAGGTGTCAGGAAGCTTCAAACAGAATGAGAGCTGAATAAGGGCTTTTGGTTTGGGACTTAGGGGTTTTAGGGTGACCCTTAAGAGATCAATGTATGAGGAGTGCAGTATCCTCTTTCCTTTAAAATCCTGTTGCACATTCCCTCTTTAATACATGTTAGGAATACTTTAATTTCTTACCTCCTGGAATGCGAAAATTGGGCTGCTTTTGTTTTTTGCACACTCAGAAACATTGCTATCGGGTGCAATGCTGTAGTTGCCTGTTTCCTCCCATATTCTCCTGTACACATATTGTGTTGTCAGTGGAGCAGTCAAAGTCATAGCAAATACACTAAGGCAAATGGCAGGTTCCACAAATGGAATCTTCATCTTGCTTGAGTAGGTAGCTGAAATTCTATTAAGGAAAGGAGAGAGATAATCAGTAGCACTCTTATCTGAGAGGCTAGATTTTCAATGATGGGGAAGTTAGAGGAATTTTGTGGAGTAAACAAGCAAACTAGGGAACAGAAAGCAGTAAGCACTTCCTAAGAAGATAACTTTCACTTAGGAACAGAGTACGCAGTAAACCTGAGACTGTCGCACTTACCATTTTTAAGAGCTGGACCTTTAAGGACTCAACCCGCCCTTGAGATGATTCTTTAAGATAGTCTTAATAAGCTGTCTACCACTTTGGCTATCCAGTGGTCACACTACAACTCCCACACTGAATACTGCCAGCTCGTTTTCATAAGGGAAACAGTGAGGTTGCTCTGGGGACACGACAATTACGTAATTGTTTATTATTGATTTTGCTGCTTGTGAACAGCGGACAGGAAGGGGGCCTTTAAAAAGCAGCTTCCAATCGTAAGGCTTTGTGTATGTTGTTTTAACTCACCCCACGGTCACAGTCTTCCTGCCGAGCTAGGCGCGGGTCTGACCGTTGGCGGGGCCGGAGTCTCGGGGGCTGTCTCCTTTCAGGGGCTGCCCTGCGCCCGTGGTGCCTCCTGGGCAGGCAGCGCGCACGGAGGCTGGGTCTGCGCCGCCGCGCTGGGATGGGAAGGGGAACTGCCGCTGAATTCGACCAGATGCACAGGTCGGGAGACCGCAAGCCCTGATTTTAAAGCAAAACAAGAAAGCGCACTTCCGCGTCCAGAGTGGCAACGGTGACAGTTCACCGCGCAGTCCTCGCTCGGCTCCTGCGTGGCCCTGCGGGCTCCGCCCGGCGAGCTCCCGCGGGGCCCGCGCGCCGGGCAGCTGCTCCCTGAGCCGTCGGCGGGCTGTCGCTGGGTCCGCGGCCCGGCCTGCGCTCGCGGTGACTCAGCCCCGCCAGCCGAGCATCGCCTCCGGCCCAGGAGACGGGCCTCGGGGGTGCTGGTCCCCCGCCGCCTGGGCGGTCGCTGTCCTGCTTTCCTGCGACTGGGTCCCTTGGCCGGCACCCCCGCGGGGATTGGTCCGCTCCGACGTCGCTCCCGAGCGCCCGCCCCCGGAGGCCCCTGTGGGGCCACCGCAGCTGGCAGCCCCGGGCTCGTGCAAGGACTCTGCGGTTAGAGAGCTTTTCTGGGTCCGAATATCGCCTTTCACGGAAGCACACAGGAGATTTGTTGCAGAAGTAACATTTTGGGATGCAGGCTCCTGTAGCATCCGTGCGGGCCAGGCAAGTGCTCTGAGAAACGCAGAAGAGGGGGACCGGGTAGGGGCGCCCGTGGAGGGTGCGGGAGAGAGAGTGCTCCTGGCAGAGTTAGCCGGGGTCTGGAATGTGGTCGCTGGCTCTTCTTGGTGATGCAACCTTGGGCTAATTATTTCATCTCTATGAACGTCCATTTCTTTATCTGTCAGGTGGGCATTAACAGCCTTACCGGCTCGTTGCGATGAAACCCTCGAGGTGTGCATACAGCACATCCCCGGAGCAAAGGAGGGACAGTACATTCCCCCCAGCAAGCCCACTAGGAACACACTTGAAGATGAACGAGCTGGATTTACTACTTCTTGTAACGGGGAGGAATGCATTCACAGGGGACCACGGGATCAAAAGCTGTATTTTCCAGGGCAGAGGTCTCCAGGAGAATTTTGAAATTTTATGTTTTATGACCTAGAGACCTAGAGATTTTAGCGTAAGCATATTCTGAATTGTCTTATAATCAAGTACCGGCACTTGATGTCACCTGTATTTGTATTTCCACTTATGATCACATTGGCTCCAAGTAGAAGTACTTTAGCAATGTCAAAGAGAAAAGAGGTGGACTAAATATATAAACGATACACCCAAGCTAAATGAAGACCAAAGAATGTCATATCATGTTCAAAATGTTTTCATAGTATTCCAGTAAAAAGTGTGGGAGAATTGAGTTACCACCTGACGCATGAATAGACATACTGATCTCCAAAGAACCTGTGCTGTACCAGGCAATGCCATATTCAAGTGGCAAAGCCAAAACAGAATATAGTAGCTACTAGATTTTGTTAGTTTCAAGAAGAAAGTGGCTTTTAAGCTTCTGATAAAATCAGCAAAGTAAGATGTGGTGAAAAGATCTTAGTTACACTAAGCAATGACTGCTTAGGTGATTGTCAATACTGTGCTCATAAGAGTTTAATCATACAACTCCAAGCACAAGTTGTTGAAAAAGAATATAATCTGATCATATGACCTTGGTCAATAATATGCCAAAACAGACCTGGATAGGTCTTATCTATCTGAGAAATTCATAACCTAACTTCAACGCTTGTCTTTCTTGACCTCTGTTGCCTTGGATGCCATTGAACAAATTCCTCCTTCTTGAAATATTATCTCCCTTTGGGTTCCATGACACAACCCGATCTTTCTGTTACCCTGAGAGCTCCTTAGTTTCTTCGGTGGGCTTGCTTCTCCAGTGGTACTGTTTCTCAGGTTCCATCCCAGCTCCTCTTCTGCCCTGTCAGTCACACCCACACTAGTGATGAACCACCAATATACCCATCACTCCCAAATCTCAAGCTCACCCAGTTCTCTTGAACTTGACACCCAGAGCTTCCACCCAAGTATTTTAAAAAACCACTGCACACTTTAAAATGTCCAAAACATATACCATCTTCCTTATAAATCCAATTCCCTCCTGAAATCCTTGTTTCAACTAATGACATCACCTGTCCAGTCAGCAAAGTCAGAGACCTGGGAATCATAACTGGCTTTTTTTTTTTTTGGCTGCGTTGGGTCTTCGTTGCTGCGTGTGGGCTTTCTCTAGTTGCGGAGAGCAGGGGCTACTCTTCGTTGCGGTGCGTGGGCTTCTCCTGGTGGTGGCTTCTCTTGCTGCGGATCATGGGCTCTAGGCACGCGGGCTTCAAGAGTTGTGGCACACGGGCTCAGTAGGTGTGGCTCACGGGCTCTAGAGCGCAGGCTCAGTAGTTGTGGCGCACGGGCTTAGTTGCTCCGCGGCGCGTGGGATCTTCCCAGACCAGGGCTCGAACCCATGTCCCCTTTATGGGCGGGAGGATTCTTAACCACTGCGCCGCCAGGGAAGTCCTGTACCTGGCTTTTTGATCACCAAATGCTGTAGCTTTTATGTCATAAATATAACTGGTATGATTTATACCTCTTTTAGGTGTGTGGCTATAAGACAAGTGGGCCCCTGGAACCAGAGCATTTGTGCTGAGCAGCAATTTTTCGGCTTGGCCAAGGTTGGGGCTTTGTCTCGCCATCAGCCCACTGGTGAATGGAATCTGAAGGTTGCTGGGGAGGAGGTGGGCAAATCTGCAAAGAGCCCAAGGATTTCCCCAGTGAATCAGAAATCCTGACTCTTCCCCTTTGGGGTTTCAAGTTATTCTAACACTTGTGATGTGTTGGGACAGTCCTAAGTAAGCCGAGTGGTGAGAAATGTGCAATAATGGCCCTCAAGAAGGTATCCACCATGCTGCCGGTGCTGGTGCTGCTGGGAGTGCAGTAAAAGAGCGGGGCTGGTACGGCAGGCCCAGCACCCGAGCCTTTGCTGTCTCGGGGAAGGCCAGTTAGGAACAGGGTAATGACGTTGCACCGTGTTCTCATCTGCCGCCTTGGACCTTGGGGTTCCTTAAGAGAAATTACTGATTTTCTGTAAATAAAAATATCTGTCTCTAAAGTTGTACTGGGAACCCAGTCTCCAACAGTGTGGGGTAACCGTTGCTAGCCTGGGTTCTCCTCCCTCCCCGCAGTCTGTGCCGCACTGGCTCAGTGGGTAGACTTTGAACCCTTACACCCGAGAGCCGGACTTCCTGTTTTCTGTGTCAGCCTCACCAGAGCAGAAGTTGGAAGCTTAAGCAGTCACACCAGACTTCTCAATTTCTTTTCTGCACAACAGAAATATTAAACCAGACTGACTCACTTGGATGAAATAAGCACCTTGAGGGGGTCTTAATTTGCAAGGAGGGGAAAACTCAGAGAATGATGAGTGGACTTCTCACAGTCAGGAGGGAAGCTCAAATTTGATTTATTTGTGTAGTAACTTAACGTGGCTTCATTTTCCACCACAGCAGGTGACACAGGATATATGTGAAAGCTCCTAGAACAGGGTCTGACACTTGGTGGGTATTCAGTAATCTTTGGATTGGAAGCTAAATCTTGCTTAATTAGACACACCTACTACTGTGTTTGAGAAGTTACGGAGAAGAACCTGACCTCTGCTTCAATTTGGCGTTTCCTTTTGTGATCCCACAGAGCGATCACTTTCCTCCTTAAGAGGAGTCAGTCCCCTTTTTACTGGGCTATGGGAGTAGGGAAGGATTTAAAGTCCGCAGAGTACATGAAATTCAGGCACAAGTGACTACATAATATAGGCCACGTTTAGAGGATTAGTCCTCCGCCTTCCATCCCCAGCTCCTTAGAAAGGCCATTAAACTATATTTTTACAGAATATTTAGTTACATGGAAAAATTTCCATGCTATGACAGGAAGTAAAAAAAAAAAAAAAAAAAGAAGGAAATAAAGAGTATATCGTATATCCCAATTTTGTTAAAAATACATATTTTTTGTTAAAAATACAAAAAAGTATACATATGAATGTGTAGAAAAAAGGCCATAAAGTAATGTATCAAATTTTAATAACCATTATCTCTGAGTGGTTCGATTACTAACAATTTTTGTGTTGTTAAATACCATAGACAGTATAATTTTCTGTATTCTCCACATTTTCAACAATAAACACGTATTAATTTATAATCAGAAAAAAGTTCATTTAAAAAGAAATGAGAAAAGGAATTGATAAAACAATTTCTTGTAAAATCATTATATTTGTTACAAAGCTTTAGGAAAGAAGCCCCAAAGGTTGATTCTTTTCCAAGTGGTTCTACAAGCTTTTTTTTTTTTTTAATTAATTAATTAATTAATTTTGGCTGCGTTGGGTCTTCGTTTCTGTGCGAGGGCTTTCTCTAGTTGCTGCAAGCGGGGGCCACTCTTCATCGTGGTGCGCGGGCCTCTATCGTGGCCTCTCTTGTTGCGGAGCACAGGCTCCAGACGCGCAGGCTCAGTAGTTGTGGCTCACGGGCCCAGTTGCTCCACGGCATGTGGGATCTTTCCGGACCAGGGCTCGAACCCGTGTCCCCTGCATTGGCAGGCAGACTCTCAACCACTGCGCCACCAGGGAAGCCCTCTACAAGCTTTGAAGTTGAATCAGCAGCCACATGGCAAAGTGACATTCTTGGACTGTGACAGGTGGCCTGAGATAAGGCAGGATGGATGCCAACGACTGAAGGGGAATCAAGAGTCCTTTATCTAGAAGAGTTACTTAAGAATGGAGAAAGAACGGTTCTGAAATGGAGGGAGAACCAGGGTGAACTTTTGGGCAGCCTGGATCGACCTATTTAAAACCAGACTCACAAAACAGAGAGACTCATAGAGCATAGAAACCCTGTAGTCGGGGCCCCCCTAACTTAACCCATAAGAAAACCGAAACCAAAGTGAGCCACTGTGTTATTCTTCATGGAACGTAGCTGCCGTGTTATAGTCCTGTGCTCACAGAGATACGGAAAGGAGCCTGCTTGGAACCCAGGCCCTGCTGCCGCCCATCTTTCCTCCTTCGTTTTCCTGACAGAAAATGAGTGGAGTTTTTAAGAAGGAGTTTAAGAAGGCAGTTTGAAGTTTAAGAAGGAGATTTTATAAAGGAGAAGCCCTGTGGTACGCTCGTGCCCTGGGAAGATAACATGTATTCTCTTATCTTTCCACTCGGCAGCTGCTCCCACCATTACCCAGTTTTTACTGCCGTGTCCTCCAGGCCACTGCACTCTCCAAGGTTATGAAAACAGGACAGTCACGCCGCCACCTTCTCTATGACACTGATGGGGAGCCGTGCCCGCGGGTATTTTTAAATGAAAGGAAATATAACTTGTGCTGTCAGCATTCACATCGGTCCCGACCAGACGGATTATTGTTTATTTTATTTCTCGTGTAACTCTGATCATAGATTTCTAATACTATGCAGAAAACCTTCAGGTTAAGGGGAAAAAGTAGGGCAAGAGAATTACCCTTGATACTGAGAAGAGAAAGGGGAAGAGGGAGTAGGAAAAAAAGATAGAAGACTAAGAGGGGAAAGTGTTATCACTTCACCTCTCTCGGCTTCTGTCTCTCCCCGCACTCCCTGGAGTATATAAGAGGGTCAATGCAATCATTGCTTCCTGACACGTGCCTCCCTCCTGTGATAGGCAGCATAGCGCCCCTGCTAAAGAGACCCATGTCCTACTCGCACCTGAGAATAAATTACCTTGCATGGCCACAGGGACATTTCAGGTATGTGGAGTTTCTGGATGGATCCAATATAATCGCAAGGGTCCTTACACGTGAAAGAGGGAGGAAGGAGAGTAACAACCAGAGAAATATTTGACAATGGTACACTTCTTGCTTTGAATGCAGAGAAAGGATCCATGAACAAAGGAAGGGAGGTGGCATCTAGAAGCTGGAAAAGGCAAGGAGACAGATTATTCCCCTAAAGGCTCCAGGAGTGCAACTCTGCTAGCACCTTGGTTTTAACCCAGTGAGACCCATTCCAGACTTCTGACCTCTAGAGCTTAAGTGAATAAATTTGTGTTGTTTCAAAAAAGAAAGAAAAAAAATACCTTCAGGTAATCAGAACAGGTAATCTATAGGCATTCAGAACAAAACTAAGCAGAACTCCTTATGAATGAGCTTTTTTGCTTGTTAGCTTTTCGTTTTCCTTCCCTAAATATCTGCTCCCCACTGTATTCCTTCTCCCACTGTGTTCCGCTCTCACCCCAGCCAGACCCCGGTTTCATCCTGGACTTCTCCGTCTGGTGCATTCGCTCCACACGTGCTCATTCAGGCCTGATGGTTCTGCTTTATTCAGTCAACAGCAGCGTGTCGAGGGACTGCTTTCAGCTCCAGCGTGCAAAGAGCTTGGGAGTCACCACTCTCATCCTTAGAGCAAAAAGGGCTGAAGGAGCTGAAAATCAGTGCTTTATCTTGCGCCCTTCAGAGCCTGAGGTCACAGGGTGCAGCTACATCCCGTGATCTGGAGGGACAGGCAGATCCAGAGTCACAGCCAAGGTCTCCTTAGCTGGACAAAGGCGCTAGAGACACATGCTGGCAGGAACATTTAATGGCAATTTTGATAAATTGCTGGAGGCCGAGTGTGGACTAGCCTGAGAGTAAGAAACTCCTGGGATCTGTCACCTAAGGGGGGCTCCATGCTTTTTTTTTTTTTTTGTCTACAGGACCCCCACTAGGTTCTCTTGCTGAAGAGCCCAGAATGATTTCCTTATGTCTCTGGCAGAGGGAGGGGAAGATTTTTGAAATATGCCTAGAGCATCCTCATAACAAAGGCCTACTCTGTCGGGGAAAAGACCTGTCCCACCTGGAGACGGGCATTTCCCTGACTCCAGCCCCCTCTAGCCTTCCTATCTCACCTAAGGGAGGAGAAACAAAGCTAATAAATGCTTGTGCAGGTCACAGCCCAAGGACATGGGTCCACTGAAAGACTGCTATTTAATCACAAGATTATATAAGAATGCTTCCCCTCCACCCACACCTGGCCACCAGCAACAGAGCTCCAGCAAAGAACAGTGGATTACAGCTCGAAGAGCCGACTCTATTTACTGTGAAGCCTCTGGCACCCGCAGCTACAAAAGATTAAACACAGCCTAAAACCCCAGCCAGACTAATACCAAAGCTCAGGCTAGCGGCCTATTTAGCTCAGTTCCTATAACGTGACACCTCATGTCCGACTTTCAACAAAAAATTGCAAGGTATTTTAAAAGGCAAGCAAAAACACAATCTGAAAAGCATCAGAAGCAGACTCTGCAGATAGGGCAGAGATCTGTGCATTATTGGACAGACCATTTCAAATAGCTATGATTAATATTTTAAGAGTTCTTTTGGAAAAAGCAGACAACTTGCAAGAACAGATGGGTAATGTAAGCAGTAAGATGGAAACTTCAAGAAAGCATCAAAAAGAAATGCTAGAAATCAAAAACAAAGATCCCGCAAGCTGAGTGGTACGGCCAAAAAAACAAAACAAAAACAAACCCAAAAAACCACCGTAACAGAAATGAAGAATGTCTTTCGTGGGCTCAAGAGTAGATTGGACACAGCCAAGGAGAGGAGCAGTGTGGGAGATTCTTTGCCCTGCTGCTAAAAAAAAAAATCGATCTCTAATATAAAACTGACTGCTTTCTCTCTACTTCAGGGGTTACATGTTGCTATTAGGATAAAGTCCAGATTCCTAAGTGAGACCTACAGCACTGACCTCTACCTACTTCTATAGCTTCAACTTTTACCACTCCCCACCCAGAATGTTATGTACAGACACACTAAACTCTGGTTTAGTAACTTAATGTCCTGATGTGCTAAGTTCCCTCCTCTTAATGGAACGTCCCTCCTCTTCCCCTTCCTGCTTGCCATCCAGTTTATCCCTTAAGACACAGTTCAGGGAGCAGTGGCCACAGGACGCCTTCCGCCCTTCCCTAACATGTAAGCTAGGTGCCTTCTCTCTCAATCATAGCGATTACACTCCGTAGCATAATCATCTGTTTTCTTGCCTCTTCTGCCCTGGACCAGGCTGTGGGTTTTTAAAGGGTCGGGGCCATGTCTTTATAGGCCATGTATTCCAAGCACCTAGTACTTTGGCATAAAAGACAACCAGTGAATGTTAGACGGATGAGTGAATAAATGAATGAATGAATGCAGAAGGCTCATGGGAGGAAAGAAATGGGTAAATAAAACCAAACTAAACAGGCATTTGAGTCAAAAACCAATTTCTAGTGTGTATTAGTCGGCATTCTTGGTTACAAATAACAGAAATTGACCCTGGTTCACTTAAGAGAGCGGTTTTCTGGAAGGGCATTAGGTAGTTCACAGAATCAACAGGAAGTCCAGGGAGTCATAGAAAAGAAAGACAAAGCGAAGAAGTTGCCACAGGACTGGTCCCGGGGGCGGGTGCTGGTCCCGGGACACTGGCCGCAGAGCTGCTGCATTGACTCAGCCGCTGTGAGAATCTCAGGGCGATGGCTCAGTCGCTCTTCAAGGTTCAGAGTCTCAGAGGGAGACTCTAACTCGCCACGCTTGGGTGAGGCGTCCGTGGTGTAGTTGCCGGGGATGGGAAAGGGGAACAGCTTCTCTTCAGCTTCCCAAATAGGAGTGCCGTTCACATGCTCAGTAGCCAAGATGACAAAGACCTATGGTTTCCCAGGGCTGCCGTGACAGAGGGCTGCAAACTGGGAGACTGAGAACAACAGAAATTTATTTCCTCACAGTTCTAGAGGCCATAAGTCTGCAATCAGGGTGTGGGCAGGGTTGGTTCCTTCTGCGGAGGGCCTTTCTCTTAGCTCCTGGTGGTCACGGCCGTCCTTGGCATCCTTTGACGGACAGCCGCCTCACTGCCATCTCGGCCTCCGTCAGCCAGCGCACTCTCCCTGTGTGTCTGTGTCTCTCTCTCCTCTTCTTACAAGGACACAAGTCACATTGGATTAAGGGCCATCTACTCCAGTATGACCTCATCTTAACGAATTACGCCTTCAACAACGCTATTTCCAAACAACGTTTGGGGACACAATTCAACCTAGAACTCCCCGTATCTTCTACATTGGTGACTTCCTTCTATTCCATGGGATACCAAGGGCAGGGAAGTGGGGTTCTGTCCCACGTGCAGATAGCAGGGGTGCATTGCCTGTGAAGGATGTAAAGACATGATAAAAATGACTGAAAGATGGTTGCTTTTTATTAACAACTTGGGCCAGTGTTCTAAACAACATCAGAGATAAAATACTTCTCCCCCCAAATGTGTGTTTGTTTTAAAGAATTGCTGTGTGTGGTAAAAATATGTCCACAAATCCTTCATACTCCTCTCTTTAACAGGTGGAGCCCAATTCCCCTCTCCTGAATGTGGGCTGGACTTAATATTTTTCTTTGGTAAATGCAAATGTTAATTCATGCATAATATATTTACAGTTTGAATCAAAAAGAATTTTTTTTACACAAACTTGGAAATTTTATTTTTAAAATTTTTTAAAGGTTATATTCCATTTGTAGTTATAAGGACTTCCCTGGTGGCTCAGAGGTTAAGAATCCGCCTGCCAATGCAGGGGACACGGGTTTGATCCCTGGTCCGGGAAGATCCCACGTGCCGCGGAGCAACTAAGCCCATGCGCCGCAACTACTGAGCCTGCGCTGTAGAGCCCGCGAGCCACAACTGCTGAGCCCACGTGCCACAACTACTGAAGCCTGCACGCCTAGAGCCCGTGCTCTGCAACAAGAGAAGCCACCGCAATGAGGAGCCCGCGCACTGCAACGAAGAGTAGCCCCCGCTCACCGCAACTAGAGAAAGCCTGCATGCAGCAACGAAGACCCAACGCAGCCAAAAATAAACTAACAAATAAATAAAAATATTGGCTATATTCCTTGTGTTGTACAATTTATCTTTGTAGCTTATAGCTTATTTATTTTATACCTAATAGTTTGTATCTCTTAATCCCCTACCCTAACTTGCCCCTCCCCCTTCCCTCTCTCCACCAATAACCACTAGTTTGATCTCTATATCTGTGAGTTTCTTTTTTGTTATATTCACTAGTTTATTTCTTAGATTCCACATATAAGTGATATCATACAGTATTTGTCTTCCTCTGTCTGACTTATTTCACTAAGCGTAATAGCCTCCAAGTCCATCCATCTTGTTGAAAATGGCAAAATTTCATCCTTTTTAGTGGCTGAGTATGATTTCATTGTACATATACATCACATCTGCTTTATCCATTTATCTGTTGATGGACACTTAGGTTGCTTCCATATTTTGGCAATTGTAAATAATACTGCTATGAACATTGGGGTGCGTGTATCTTTTTGAATTAGTGTTTTCGTTTTCTTTGGAAAACTCCTCCCCCCCCCCTTTTTTTTAGCATCTTTATTGGAGTGTAATTGCTGTACAATGCTGTGTTAGTTTCTGCTTTATAACAAAGTGAATCAGCCCCATCACATACACATTTTTTTAACCTTGCTGTAAAAGCTTGAATTATGTTCAGATATTTATCCTCCTCTACAAGCCCTCAGGTAGGTTCACCATCTCTTGTCCTGTAAATAGAATCATTACTGATCTAATCCAACCATTTCTCTCCCCTGTAATTACTTTAGCCATGGGTGTGTGATGTAATCCTGACCCATGAAGTGTCCGGAGAAGTCTGCAAGGTTGCTTCACTGTTCAAAGAGGCTACATGGAAACACACCCTCCCTTTTCTTATCTCTGGAAGTTGTGTGGTTGTGAAATCTGGAGCTGCTGCAGCCATCTTGTGACCATGAGGAGAGCTAGTAGAGGATAAACAAGCTGCTGACGACAGTGGGCAAGGTGGAGAGATGGGAAGAATTCAGATCCCTGAATGAATCATTCATTTGCTGAGCTATTTAACAGTGGAGTAGCCTTTCCTCTGGACTTTTGCTTATTTCTTGAAACTGCAGCATAGTTGGTTTACAATTTACATCTGATGAGTTTTTCAAAGTTTGTGTAGGTCTACTGTGCCGTTTATTGTTTCTATTGTTTTTTTCTCATGGAGCTTTGTTTTCCTGACTTGCCATTAGTCTTTATGCAGAGGCCATTGCCCTAGAAAAATGGAATCTGAGGCTTCCTGGAGGCCTGGGAGAGAGGTGTTTCCTCCTTAGAGGATTTGCATTTGCTTCTGCCAGGTGCCCAGGGGCTCCACCAGCCAACACCACCTTAAACCCCACACCTGGCTTGATATACCAGAAGGGAACCTGGCCTGCAAATCTGCCCAAGGTAACCAAGGTGGGGCTGCAGCCAAGACTCCTCCCTGGCAGTTTTTTCTATTTCTTCTTTTCTCTTCCAGCCGTAGTCAGCACCCAGCCTTCCTCGAGGTATGCTAGGATTGTGGGGAATGGGAAGGTTTATCTCTGGTTCACACTTACCTTGACGGGGGGCCCTTTGGAATATCAGCCTATAGGAGGGACTCTGGGAAGACCCCCGCCTGGAATCCAAGCCCATGGGTTCTTGCTTTGCTTGTGCAGCAGTTGCCCTGGGGCAAAGTGGCCGAGTCCCCTTGTTGCTCTGGATTCAGACTTTCTCTCAACTTTGGCCTGAGCGTTGGTGACCAGCTTATCAGCTCTTTGCTTTGTAAGGTGATGCCCTTCATATTTCGTCTAGGAAAATGCTCTTTCATTGAGAGGGTTACTCAGGCCCTGGAGTTATTTTTACGTGAGAAAATACATTCATTACTGTTCAAGTCACTTGAGTCGTGGTTTTCTGCTGCTTTCAGCCAACTGGGCCTGCTCTTGATATCAGCGCATTCTGGAGAAATTTCTGTGAGGAAGCCTGAAAGTTGGCCAAAGTCTCTAACATTAGGGTTTGGGATGCACTGATTTGGTAAGGATGTCTTAGTTATTCTGGGCAAATCTCTACAAAAGAAAAAAAACCCATCTATTTATTTTATTTATTTATTTTTAAAATGTTTATTTTATTTTTATTTGGTTGTGCTGGGTCTTAGTTGCGGCTCACAGGCTCCTTAGTTGCGGCTCGTGGGTTCCTTAGTTGTGGCATGCAAACTCTTAGCACACGTGTGGGATCTAGTTCCTTGACCAGGGATCGAACCTGGGCCCCCTGCATTGGGAGCACGGAGTCTTTACCACTGCGCCATGAGGGAAGTCCCAAAACCATCTATTTATAAAGGAGGTGTTATGAAAATATTACAGCAAAATAGGAAATGAACATTTATTGAGGGCCACTAGGTATTTGGCACTTTCGTTTTGTTGTCTCTGGACTGAAACTCCAGTCGCTTAGTTTAAACGGTGAGATCCTATCACTGAAGATATTACTCCAGGTAATATGATAGAATAGAGAGGGAGGGGAAGGAAGCGGGGGTGGGGGAGGAGCGGGGTGGGGGGCAGCGAGACAAACAAGGAGATCTGTTCCATCCTGCTCCCACCTGGAGCAATCTCACCAAAAGCAGTTCACTCCACATTTCCTGCTCTTTGGGGCCAGTCAGAGCGTGTTGGGCCATGAGCACTGAGGTCTCCTGGGTTTTCCTCACTGGGACACAGTCGTAGCTTGTGAATCACACTGCCTAGTTTACCGACAGTGCAGTTTACATTTGTCTTTGTTTTCAAGCTGGGACCTTTAACTAAAAACCATATTTAGGGGACTTCCCTGGTGGTGCAGTGGTTAAGAATCCGCCTGCCAGTGCAGGGGACACGGGTTTGAGCCCTGGTCCGGGAAGATTCCCACATGCCGTGGAACAACTAAGCCCCTGCACCACAACTACTGAGTCTGCGCTCTACAGCCCGTGAGCCGCAACTACTGAGCCCGCGAGCCACAACTCCTGAAGCCCGCACACGTCTAGAGCCCATGTTCCGCAACAAGAGAAGCCACAGCAATGAGAAGCCCGTCCACCGCAATGAGAAGCCCGTGCACCACAATGAAGAGTGGCCCCTGCTCACCGCAACTAGAGAAAGCCTACGTGCAGCAATGAAGACCCAACACAGCCAAAAATAAATAATAAATAAATAAATTTTTAAAATAAAAATAATAAATAAATAACGTATTTAGAGAGGCTTCCCTGGTGGTCTAGTGGCTAAGACTCTGTACTCCCAATGCAGGGGGCCTGGGTTTGATCACTGGTCAGGGAACTAGATCCCACATGCCACAACCAAAGATCCCACATGCTGCAACTGAGACCCGGTGAAGCCAAAAGAAACAAAAAACCCCAAAAAACCCCTGTATTTAGAGCCACTATAGTTGTGGGGACTATACAACTGGTTTTAGTTGGACCAGTCGTATTGGAGAGAGCCCTGGGAAGCCAGGGTCCTGGGTCCAGCTGGGTTTTCCGGTGGCCTTCAGATCTTTGGAGAATCTCAACTCCTCTGAGCCTCTTTGCCCCCAGCTTTTAAATACAGGGTTTGATGAGATGATCTTTACAATCTCTTGGATTCTGAGGTGCTGTTTTATGAATGCAAGCTTATTCAAGATTTTAAAGGCTTGATATGATGGCAGGTCACTGAGATGATTCCTGTAATACTGTCCTCATCCCCTGCACTGTTTTCCTCATAATCGCCCCGGTCCTTCGCCTGGCTCACGGGACTGCCATGGGGCCTTGCTGTAGAGAGTGCCGTGGTGCACAGCCCAGAGCCCGCAGCGCGCAGCCCTGCCTGTGACATAAATGCCTCATGGGAAGGGAGCGCCTCACCCAACAGGCCACCCCTTCCCCGGGGACCACTCCCATCCAAGCACCGGCCAAGGGGGTGTGTACCAGCCTGCTCGGGCTGCCAAAACAAAGTGCCACAGGCTGGGTGACTTACAAACATGAAACAGGAGGGAAGGGGGCGGGGCCCACACTCTCTAAATAAATCCACTTCTTACCTATCACTTTGTCTCTCGCTGAATTCTTTCTGCGATGAGACATCAAGAACCTGAGTTTCATTAAGTGTGTGATCTCAGTTGGAAGACTGTGGGTCTTGGCCGAGTTCGAGTCCCAGCTGCGTGGGTTCGAGTCCCAGCCGCGCGGGTTCAAGTCCCAATCTGAGGTGCACGGTTTCAGCACTGGCTTGTAGATGGATGTCTTCTTGCTGTGTCCTCACATGGGCTTTTCTCTAATCACCCATCCCTGGTGTCTCTTCCTCTTCTTATAAGGACACCAATCATTGGATTAGAGCCCCACTGTTATGCCCCCATTTAATCTTAATTACCTCTTTAGAGGTCCCATCTCCAATTACAGTCGTGTTCTAAGGTTCTAGGGGTTAGGGCTTCAACATGTGAGTTGCGGGGGACACAATTCGGTCCATAAGAGGGACTGAACAGCTCTAAAGGGCCGTCCAGGCTCCAGAGCTTCCTGGAGACTAGCTACGGCCTCTGTTGCTCTGCTTCTCCCTCTGCCCAGTCCCCGCTCCCCCTCAGGTGTCCGCCCAGAGCCCTTCCAGTAAACGTCCTGCTCCCAGATCTCCATCGCATTCCCGTCTGTTTCGTGGGGAGCCAGCCCCAGGACACGTGCCCTCCACCTTTCCTTTATTTCTCTTCTGGGGAAGACCACTTTGGTAGCATATCCAGAAGGCTATCCTTATAGGTAAAGCTTCCTTGAAATGCTTATCTTCTTACAGTGAAGAGTGACCACCACCGGAGAGGCTTCAGTGGAGGCAAATGGTCTGACCCGGTGGGCTCTAAGATCCCTCTTATGGGACTTACCTGTTCGTTGTCACCTGATAGCTCTTCCTGAAATAGTCAACGGGCACAGAGGCTCAAATAAATGTGAAAGCTACATTTCTTGTGCCTGATTCGGCGGTTCTTAGGCCAAACTTAGCTCCCTGCCCAAGCTCCCAGCGGCCCCCAGTTTCACTTTCTCTCTGCCTACCCTTCTTGTACAAATTAAGGAACGATTTCAGGTCATCAGAACTACAGAAATGAAAATTACAGTGGAGTGAGTTTAATTGAGAATTGACTCTTTACTGAGTAACTGTCCTATGCGGGTCACTCCACCATGGGGAATAGGAAAAAAGTAGAAGAAAGCCCTTGCTCTAAAGTTGTTACGGGGAATTCCCTGGCAGTCCAGTGGTTAGGATTCGGTGCTTTCACTGCTGTGGGCCTGGGTTCGATCCCTGGTCGGGGAACTAAGATCCCTCAAGCTGCACACAGCGCAGCCAAAAAATAAAATAAATAAAGTTGTTACAGAGCAGGTGGAGGGGTGAGTTATATTTGGACTGAAACTTGTCATTGTCATGGGCCACTTTGGGGAGGACTTGATGATGGAGGCCTTGGGAAATCTAGGTCCTATGACCAAAGGTAGCTCCAGCCACGAGAATCTCTTTATCTCTCTTCGCCTCGTCGTTAAATGCAACACGCCGTCCAAGAGGCACCAGTTAAAGATCTATGATAATTTTTCCGGATTTTGCAGGACAGTGACCTTGGGGGAAGATGTAGAGGAAGCTTGGGTCTCCAGCTGCCTTGGACCAAGGTTTCCCACACTAATCTTGGTGCAGCTGGTAGGTTGAGAACCTCTTACAAACTATCTGAAAAGCTTTTTGAGCTCTTTGGAAACAGATATGGAGAAAACATAAAGATTATGTTTGCAATATTTATACAAGAAGAGTAACACATTTCTCAGTTGTTCTGTTCATACTGGCAACTGCTATTGTTCACAGAACCTACAGCCTCAACAAAAAGTTAGTATATTTATGTCTGTCCTGTTTCCTCTAAGAGTCCTATATGTTTCCCTAAGAAAAAGATCCAAATACGCAACCTACACAGTGAGTACAGGAAACTCTCAAAGGTTTAGAAGAAAGCCTCCTCAGACTCCAGTGCCGGACAGCGGCAGCGTGTAGCTCTCGAATCCATCCCTTGCCTTCTGTCGCCTCACAGTGGAGCCTCGGCAGAGCGGTGCCTGTGTCCACTCTCCTCTGGGAGCGTTTATCTGCAGTAGACATCACAGGAGAATCTGCATCCTGCAGAGCTGGGTCCCAAGTCTAATGAAAGCCCCTGGGAGCCTTGGCCTGAATTCTGAGACGGCTTTGAAGCCCACACACCGGAGCTCCCGCCTGGCAAGACCAGGCTGCACTGTCATTTTCTCTGGGTTTGGTCAAGGTTCAAGGCTTTGGGGCATAAGGGGGTTCTGGAAGTCCACTGGGTGCTTCTTATGCGGGCCAGGGGAGATCTGGGCTGAGTTGGGCTCTGTGCTCCGAAATCGGTTTAAAACAAAGAGATTCGACAGAGACGAATTTACCCTCTCTCCAGGAGTCCCTAAACTACTCCAAACCTGCCCTGGGATTCAAGGTCTAAACTAGATTTGTCCCGCAAACCCAAGGCTGGCTGATTGGGCAAATAGTAGCAGGTTCAGAACCCTCCTTGGGCAGCAGAACTGGCCTAGATCTTCTGATCCACGTGCACTACTTGAGGACATTTCCTAGATGGCTGCTAGGTAGGTAGAGTTTGGGTCTTTGCTTAGAATGTGTTTACCCCAGACTGTTAATGGTTTAATTCTCAGTTGAAGGTAAGGTCAAATTGCATTCATTTCTTTTTCAACATTTGTCTGTATGTCCTCTGTTGTTAGGAGTCATTTTCTTGTAATTTTTTTTTTTTAGGAAAGCAGGCTCCTTTTAAGCTCTGTGGGAAAGTGAGCTCTTTTGCATTTTGCAGTAAGTTCTGTGAGGAGGAATGAGTCCAATCTGTTCACCCAGTGATGCGTAATGAAAATACATTTCATTCACGTGTCAGGGTTTTCTTCCAAAGACCACTCCCAACCATCACCTCTTTGATGTTATAGACATGAATAGACATATATATAGATACACATATGAAACCAGATTAATATGTATATATGAAGATGTAGTTATTAAATATGTGTGTTTATATATATATGTGGTATTAATACTGTGTATGTGGATGTATATGTACCTTGGTGGATATGTATAAGGGTGTGTGTGTGTGTGTTATGTAATTGTAAAACTTAAGCGAACTATGGTATAGGGACATTTTTGTCAATTTTGTCCAAGACCAAAAAAAAAAAAAAAAAGAAAAATGTGTTTGTGACATAACATGGAAATCTTTTTTTTTAAAGCATTCTTTTTTTTTTTTAAATTTATTTATTTATGGCTGTGTTGGGTCTTCGTTTCTGTGCAAGGGCTTTCTCTAGTTGCGGCAAGTGGGGGCCACTCTTCATTGCGGCGCGCGGGCCTCTCACTATCGCGGCCTCTCTTGTTGCAGAGCACAGGCTCCAGACGCACAGGCTCAGTAATTGTGGCTTACGGGCCCAGTTGCTCCGCGGCATGTGGGATCCTCCCAGACCAGGGCTCGAACCCGTGTCCCCTGCATTGGCGGGCAGATTCTCAACCACTGCGCCACCAGGGAAGCCCCAACATGGAAATCTTTTAAAGATGAATTTAAAATATCAACTTGCATTTGAAGTTTGTGTGAGCTCCCTGGGACAAACACCTCTCTGAGGTCCACCTCTCCCCCTAGACCTTGGAATTGACTCTGACCATCCCAGAATATGGATCTCTAGCCTGTTTGAGAGGAGAAGCTGTTTTGCATTTTCCAAAGCCTTGTGCACTCCTCTCTTGGGGTAAAAGGGTTGAGGTGATAGAGGAAATCCCAACAAGCCAGGCCCAGATCCTGGAAGCCTGACAGCTCTACTGCTTCCTCGCTGGGAATCTCTGGGAACTGAGTAGAGGAGCAGAAGGGAAGGGGTGGACCTGCGACCGTGGCCCTGCCTTTCACTCTGTGAGACCCTGCCTTTCACTCTGTGAGACCCTGCTTTCAACTCTTTGGGTGTCTACCCAGAAGTGGGATTGCTGGGTCATATGGTAAATTTTTTTTTTTGGCCACACCTCGCATCATGTGGAACTTCCCCGACCAGGGATCGAACCCGTGCCCCCTGCAGTGGAAGCGCGGAGCCTTAACCACTGGACGCCAGGAAAGTCCGATCATATGGTAATTTTATGTCTAATTTTTTGAGGAGCCTCCATACTGTTTTCCACAGCAGCTGCACCCTTCAACATTCCCACCAGCAGTGCACAAGGCTTCTAATTTCTCCACATTCTCACCAACACTTGTTATTTTCCATTTTTTTAACATGGATTTTTTTCTTAAAGATGGGGAATTAACTGGGTTGTAGTCAGCCTTTCTCTAAACTTATTCTGAAGCTCACCTCCTCAGAACCATAGTATAAAAATGCAGACTCCTAAGCCCACCTCAGACCAGGTGGGACCTCAGAGTGGGAGCTTTTAAGCAAACTCCTGTGAGCGCCGCCTCCTGCACCCCCAGGAATGCCTCCTACAAGTGGGACTGCAGAGATTTCAGGGAGACACGACCTTCAGCCCCCTAAAAACCACAGCGAGGAGAACTCAAGCCACACCCATCAAGATAATCTCATCACATGGATTCACGTGGCAGCACAGATTTAAAAATCACAATCATTCATATTGTTTTTTCAAGTCCTCAGTCTTTTCAGCCGTGATCTACTAAAACATCAAATCAAGGTCTGGAAACATGACATTTTTAGCTAAGGAAATGCTCTTGATCAAAACCAGATTTTTACTGGTGATCCTCGAATGAAATAGCCCATTATCAGCTTCCTACAGAAATCTCCCCAGAGCTATTCTCAGGCAGCAGGGAAGCAATCTTCCCCAGGACCACTTCCCCAGCCATCACGCCTACTGTGATCTGAGTCATGCCTTTTGTCTTGTGCCTGGAATTTGGGGATGTTTATGAAAAGCTGTTGTAAATACTAGTCATAATTCCTCCTTTCACAAGATTCTTTATTTCAGAAAAATGAGTAGCCCATCACGTACAAACGTCATATCACTTCCAGCCCTATTGTCACCTGGAAATATTCCCTCTTCTGTTTTACTAGAGATTATTTAAAGGTTTTTGAGAACAGTGTGTCATAGAAATCCTCCAGAGAACATAGTATCTGGGTTGCCACCAATCATGTTAAAATACGCTTTTGCATCAGCTGTACCTACATCTTTTGAGGGCAGAAAATGGAGTTTTGTGTTGAGAAGTAAATGCTAATGAAAAGCAAAATATCCTTTTAAATGCAGACGCCTTGAGTTTCACATCTGTTTACTTGCTTCACTTAAGTTCCCAAAGCAGGTGGAGACATAATTAACACATACATCATGATGATGTTTTCTTTAGCACAATAAAACCTTATTTTCAAATTAAACTGCTCTGATATTAAGCGTTAACATTTTAAGGTAAAAATGTTGTGCTGGTTCAAAACTTTCAGAAAATAGAGAATAGGTCACTGGAGATTTCTTGCTGGGTGGTGTCTCTCGGCTTTCTACTGATGCCTTCAGATATGGATGTTCAACTAGACCAGATGCATATAGCAAAGCAGGACATAGTCCAGACTGCCCAGCTAGTCTCAAGCAAAACAAACAAAGCAAATGAAAAACACAACATTCCACTGAATCCCTGTAAATAGAAATACCTGCGCATGTGGTGTAAACTGTCACTTATCCCTGTTTGTACTTGGCAGATGTTGGCGGAGGGAGAAGAGATAGTTAGAAATAAAACGGTCAGATGTGTGTGTCTAATTAATAGTCTGGGAGAAATAAGTGTACAGCTTATAGGAGCAAGTATTTAAAACCGGTTTTTTAAAGAAAAAAATTATACTTTCAGTTTTTATAGGGACATAACTGAAATGGAATTGTCCAAAGTAAGGGCAGTTCCATTCATGCAAATACCAGCTCTTTTGAAAGGCTCTGAGGCAGATGAATTATTACCTGGGCATTTGGTGTCAATTTGACTGTTTGACAACAAGATGGGAAAGAAGGCAGGCTGGGAAAAGTTGGCCTTGATTTTTAATTCTGTTCAATAGAAGATGGTAGCAAAGGCATCTTTCATGGGTAGTTTAAAACTCTGGAGAACAGAGCTTCTGAAACTAGGGTGCATACATATCACCCAGGGACTGTGTTAAAATGCAGATTCTGGTTGAGCAGGTCTGGGGCAGGGCCTGAGAGTCTGCATTTCGAGGAAGTTCCAGGTGAACCCTATATTGCTGGTGGGAGGAACACACCGAGCAGTCAGAGACTATAGCTCTCTGTCGTGCTGTCTTTCGGCCCTTCTGGAGCCTGCCGGATCTGTACCCCGCGTAACCGAGAGAAGCTTTGCACCTCTCACAGCTGCAGAGCAGAAAGCCCTGAACAGGAAGACGGGTCCAGCTAATAACCTTAGGCCCCTCAGCTGTCAACCTGCCTGGCTCTGTCATCAAACCAAGTCCTTGTTCTGAGATTTAAAAGTGTGCTGTATACTTTCTAGCGGGGTTATAGAGTGCAAATGGGATTGGTACCGATGGCAGATGACTCGCCAGCTTCAACAGTGTTCCCATTTTACAGAGAAATCCGGGCCCTCCAGACAATATCCTCCTTTTGCGAGAAGCCCTTGGGGATGGACAGTGCCCTGAACATTTCCCTCTCAAGATGAGCTCCCATTTTTCTTCCCATATTCCTGGTCCTGCCTGTTGTTTTATTTCACAAAAAGTGTTAGTTAAATTTTATCAGGAATGAGAGGCCATTTTGTCCCAGTGTTCTGTCATAGAGAAACACCAGGGATTTTGGAAATTTAGTGAGTCAAAGATCAAGGCCAAAGTCTTAAAGTCCTGTGTGGAGAGGTTGCCGCCTAATCCCAAAGTCTTCCAGGACTGAGTTTTTGCCTATTACACGATTGCTTTCATTAAGAAACATGTTTCATTGAGTCACAGGGTTGTGGGCAAAATAGTTTCCAATTTCTCCTCTTCCTAACATCCACATATGCCACTCCTCTGAGGCTGCAGGACCTACGTGCATCTGGCGACTTCAGGCTTCAGCTGTTAAGTTCTTAAACTGGTAGCTGCACAGTAGATTTCCGGTCCTTGTCTCTGTGTTCACTGGCCGCACCAGCTCCATCTGGCTGTACCTCTCGTACACACCTACCTACCGAAACATTACCTGTCATCAGTCTTGAGTCATTCATCAAGCAGGCCTTTAGTTTGAGATCCAAACAGTTAAAGGGGGCCTTTTTTTTTTCTTTTAATGATTACGAGCTCCTGTTTCTGACATTAAATTTCCTTTACTCAATGTCTTAGCCATTAGGGCTGCACCTAAATAAAGAGTCCAATTTTCCTCCTCTCTGGGCGCATGCTAAGTTTGTATTTTATTTTCTCTTTAAAAGTGAGGCTTATCGTGTGACTTGTGTTGGCCAGTGAAATGTGGATGGAAGTTATATGTTACTTCCAGGAGGCAATATTAAATGCTTATGCACAATTCTGTTCCCATTCTTCTGGTATCACAGAAGCATTTCCCTAGAGGGATCTTCTAGCAACCCTGCACCCGGGCCCCTGGATGGTTACAATGAGAGGCACACCCCCATCACCAAATCCTGCAATCCACACTGCACATGTAGTATGAGCTGCAAATAAACCTTTATTGTGTTAAGCCCCAGATGTGTGTGTCTGTGTGTGTGTGTGTGTGTGTGTGTGTGTGTGTGTGTGTGTGTGTTGGGGGGTGTTTGTTACAGCAGCCTAACCTATTCTATCCTGACTGCTCCACTGGCATTCAGCTGGTGGTGTAATCCATCATTTGTAAGTACAGAACTGCTAGGTAACGGCCTTTTGATATCATCTTCATTTTCTTTCTCTCTTTTTTAAAAAAATATTTATTTATTTATTTGGCTGCATCGGGTCTTAGTTGCAGCACGTGAGATCTTCATTGCCTTGTACGGGATCTTTTAGTTGCGGCATCTGAACTCTTAGTTGCAGCATGTGGGATCTAGTTCCCTGACCAGGGATCGAACCCGGGCCCCCTGCATTGGGATCGTGGAGTCTTAGCCACTGGACCACCAGGGAAGTCCCTTGTCTTCATTTTCTATTGTAGGATGGGGGTTGGGAAGGAGGGGACTAGTTCTTTCAAGCTTAAGGAGACAGTTATAACCACCGTGAGGAATCACTTCCTCATCTCAAACAGCTGGCTGATAGGAACAGTAAGAGCTGAAGTTAGTTCTTGTACGCTGTGAGGACTTCACAGATATTTATTTATTTAAAAAACACTTTAATGTGTGTATAGCATGTTCCTGACCATTCTTCCAGCACCCCCTCAAGGGCACATCTATCCGGGATTTAGATATATCCAATCTTCAATGAAGGCTGTGAAAAGAAAGACACATGTAGTAAACCAGCATCACGTTACACTCTCAAGTGCACGGGGGTAATCCTTTTTGTGGGGAAGGGGAGGAATCAGGTACTAGGGCCACTTGGTTACTGTACTGTCTCTGCTCCATTTGGTAGTTAGTTCTGGAGCCCTGGCCGGCAGGTCCTGCTTGCTTCTTCCTGGCATGACCCGCCACTTCTTTGACTTGGCGACCGAAACCTCCCCCAAATCTTCCACTCGCCATATCTCACCTCTGCTGACATGGCCAGTAGCTGATAATGAAACACTGAGTCATCCGTGGGCATTCCTTGTCAAGATTTTCTCCAGTCCTTCTGGGGTTTGAAATTAATGCCAATAAAGAAAACATTAGTTCTCCCTGATGTTTTGAATGGCGGGCTTAATTGTTTAGGCTGCAACTCAGAAATCAAATATGTCAGATGGAAAAAAATTTTTTTTAATTCTACATGAGAGGTAGTACTAGAAAGTGATGAAGATTTTGGCTTCTGGGCTCAGATTGCCTGAGTCTGGGTTCTACTGTGGCACTTACTAGCTGGGTGGCCTTGGACAGCTTCCTCAGCCTCTCTGTGCCCTAGTTTCCTCACCTGTAAAATGGGGTTATTGTTAGCGTATCTTTCGTTGGCTGTTGTTGTGAGCATTACATGAGTCAACACCTGCAAGAAGAGTGCTTGGGAAACAGCAAGTGCTTAGGAAGTGTTAGCCCAGAAAGGAGGAAAATAGCCCGGCTGAGGGTACAGGCCCTGGTGTCCGCTCCTCTGTGGCCTTAGGCAAGTTAATGACCTCTTTAAGCTTCAGTGTCATTGGCTGTCTCAGGAGTATAATGATAGTACCTACCTCATTGGAGATTGGTGGGGTTGAAATGAAATAGTATGTGTAAAGGTCTCAGCAAATAGCACTGGGTCACCCAAAATGCTCAATAAATACCTGTTATTTTACTACTATACTATTATTTTAAAAACTTTTTAAAATTCTCAGCATTAAAGAAAACTCTGCTATACCTCCTTTCCAAACATCCTATGCTTTCCTCTTCTTTCGGCGGCATTTATCCAACAGTTTGAAAGATCGAATTCCTGGCGTTGTCCAGTTTTTCTTTGATGGGGTAGTTTCTTTGATCCCGGAGGATACAATGTTTATGTTGGCTGTCAACTGGGCAACGCCTAGGAATTATTTTTTAAAATGATCTCATGTAGTTTCCCAGAAATTCTCCAAAAGATGAACGTTTTTAGGGGCAAAATAAATTTGAGGCTTCCATTAGTTCTTTAACACACCTCATAACCCGTCTCCCAGATGCTGACATTTGCCTACACACCCCGATACTTTGCCAGAAAGTGCATGGCTGTGACATCTAAGATGAGGATTGTTTGTGTTCATTCAGTACATTCTTTCTGGTTTGAAGTATATTTTATACTGGAAGTTGAAAAGAATTACCTGTGTCATATTTAGACTACAGTGATTTGTTTTCCTATCCTATGTATTTATCCAGGTCTATTTCCTACTTTATTTTACAATCACTCAAAGAGCATTGATTTCAAGGCTTCTGTGAAATCTCCAAATGTTTCAGAATTAGGCTATTTACTGTACCTTCACACTTCCAAGAAACACCACATTCATCTCCGTTCCTGAATCAAAAAAGTCTCTAAAAATATCTATAGGTATGGAAATAAATTTATGATGAGAAGAACAGCATCTCTTTTTATCTCTTAACTCTTAGAAACGTATAAGCCAATGTATTGGTTCAAGGCACGTCTACTTCTCTCAAAATACTACCACCAAGTTTATTCCGGAATCATGCTGTCTCACATACATTCAGAAACAAGCACTCCTGCATGGGAAGCCTTTGCTCCCCATTCTCCTGGGGATGTTTCCCCTTTTAGGAAAGTGCTGACCCATCGCCTGGCTGCACTCACGCGCCTGCAGTTTCTAACAGAGCCACGTGCTGGCAAAGATCAGTGGGGACTCTGGCCGTTCTCAACGTCCCTCGTGACTGGACAGGGCTCTTTGCAAGACCAGCAATGTCTCTCTGGTTGAAAGAGCTTTTTGAAGCTTCAACAAATACCAAGTCACTAAAAAAGTTTGGTGGGATCCCCACACCACGTGGCGACCTGGCAGGATTCATCAGAAGGGGGCTGGCGAAGACAAAGTACCAGCGAAGTTGGGTTCCTTCGGATCAGAACAGAAGAGGCAGCTGGGACTTCAAGGAGAACGATGAGCTGGGGAAGCGGCATCTGACGAAGGAGGATGTGAAAAAAGCAGGACGTGCGAGTGCTGTGCATCTAGGGGAAGGAAGGGCGGAGCAGGCCGAGTGCGACGGGAAGTCCGCTCTAGTTGAACATGAAGGGATGGGGGAAAGTGATCTTCAGAAGGAAGCATGGCGCATGGAGAGCCGCAGCCAGCGTATCGTAACTGAATAATTTGCTGTTTGGGAAGACGGAGAAATTGTGTGTGTAAAGGAAGCCACAATCCTGCGACTCGTTCAGAGTGTACCCCCCTTTGCCCAGCCCCACGGCCCCAAGTGGGTGGCAGCTGGCGTGCACCTCCACCAGGGGTCACTGTGGTCCATGCAAATCTGGCCATTCCAGCCACGGTCCTTCCGGTGGAGCTGCGGACAGAAGGGAATTATCTGAGAATGGCTTACTTGAAGGTCTCAGTTGCACAGGGCTCAGTGTGTTAACTGACGTCCTCCCCTCCGCCCCGAGGTACCATCCTCTGCATCATCTCTGCAGTGGGTGCGGTGCCCGGTTAGGCTCTTCCCAGGGGATGGAGCCCCGTCTCGCACATCCGTGAATAAACACCCTCAGCTACCCGCCCCTTACGTCTGCTTCTCCTTCCGGGCTCTGCTTACTTCTCCAGAAGGCTAGTCTGCACCGCGGCCTCTTCCTCAGACACCACTGCTCTCCCCTGCCCTTTCTTCAAAGTCTTCTTCCTTCGAGCTGATCGCATCGAGTGGGGCAAACTCAGATTTCTGCAGCTTTTTACTGACTAGCTGATCCTCCACACTGTGACAGGGGGATGTTATCTATTTCTTCTCAGGAAACCTGAACACCTAGGTGGGAAAGGCCTGGTTTCCTGGAAGAGCACTTCTGGAAAGACCCCCCCCCCCCAGGAAATGAAATAAACTTTTTATCCAGGTACTTCCTGTTTCCTCAGTTTAAAGTACTCCCTCCCCTTGCCATACTCTTGTAAAAGAACTTCAAAGCAGGGCTTCCCAGGTTTAGGCTCCTATGCTTTTTCCTTTTAACTCTTTGTGGTTTACTCTAATTGGGCATTTAGTTATCCTACAGAATGGTCTGTGGCTGTTAAAAGAACACGATCATTAAATGCTATTCAACTAACTTCTGCTAATACTCTTGTGTGTATCCAATCTGAACACATCTGTTATATTGTTCTTGTGGTTTGTGGCTTCAGAGGAGGATGCCTTGTTGAGATGTCCTGTGAGAGGAAAGGAACACAGTGGATGATACTATCACTTCCAAATGTAAATAGTTATATTTACTTATTACAATTTGCAAAAATGTATACCCATTACACCCTCACTTGCAAATTTATGGTCATTTCTGTTTCTCCATGGCCCAGTTTCAGTTCTACATGTAGTCGTTCTCCTGGAGAGGGACAAACGATGACGTTTAAGAGTCTCAAGGTTAGGGAGTCATTTCATAGATACAAGTGTTGTTTTTTTTTTTTTAAACTTCCTTTCATAAAGCTAATAGTTCTTGGAAGGAACATGTAAAGAAGCTATCCATCATGTAAACCTCCTTATAAATAAATCTATTAGAGGTTGGAAAGATCTTAAGAAAAGGAGGCACAAGAAAGGTGAGCTATGTGAACTTGGGCAAATTCCCACCTCATAGAGCCTCATTTTCCTTGCAGAACAGGAGAATGAAAAACTATTTCACAAAGTAGTTTGAAGATCAAAATCCAAAGGAGATGATGCATGGGGAAATGCCTCATAAAACTCAAATGCACAGAACAAATGTCAGGTACTAATACTGTTTTGATGGAGGCAGACGCAAAGAGGCTGCAGGAGAGGAGCATAAGGATGGGTGGGGACAGGGTAGACCTCTGGATGGTTGAGCACCCACAGCGTCAAGAAAGGGGGACAAAGAAGTGAGGAGACCCTGAGACAGACTCGTTTACTTCATGGCTTGGTACCAGGTATGGCTCTGGGGGTCAAGTCAATGATGGGTGGTGGTGAGAGGTGGTGTTTCCTAGTGAAAACAGCATGGGATTTTATGTCAGAAGAGCTGGCACTGCCAGTTGACAACTTGAAGACTTTGGGGAAGTTTCTCAAGCTCTTATCCCTCAGTTTCTGGTCTGTAAATGGCAGATAACGATAAGTGGTATTGTCAGCATTAAATGGGAATAACAGAAACATTGACTTTGTAAACTGGAAAGGGCTGTGGTTATTCGATTGTAGATCAGCAGTGATTGACCAGCTCAGTCTCTGAAGTGCAGCAGTGGTACCAATCCACACCAGTAGCCATTGTGCTCCTCACCACCATGTGCTCCCTGTTTCACTTAAGAATGTCCTTAAGGACTTCCCTGGCAGTCCAGTGGTTAAGACTTCGCCTTCCAATGCAGGGGGTGCAGATTCAATCCCTGGTGGGGGAGATAAGATCCCACATGCCTTGTGGCCAAAAAACCAAAACATAAAACAGAAGCAATATTGTAACAAATTCAATAAAGACTTTAAAAATGGTCCACATCAAAAAAAAAAATCTTAAAAAATATAAGAATGTCCTTACGGAAGCAGAAAAATTAGGTTTATTAAATGTCAGCCCTTGAGTACCTGTCTTTTCAATATTCTCTGTTATGAAATGGAAGCACATTTAAAGTACTTCTGCTGTATGATGGTTACGTGTGTAAGGAAAAGTGCTCATTCAGTTGTTTGAGATGTGAGCTCAACTAGCCACTCCCCGCCCCCCCCCACCACAGAACAACAATTTTACTTAAAGAATGATTAACTGTCAAATTATTGTTATTCAATCCTGGATATTTGAATACCAGAATATTTCATATTGTTTCCCTTAACACAGAGGAGTTTTACACAGGGAACTATAGTCAATATCTTGTAATAACCTAGAATGGAAAAGAATTTGAAAAAGAGTATATATCTATATATCTATATATCTGAATCACTGTACTGTACACCTGAAACTAATATAACATTATAAGTCAACTGTACTTCAATTAATATTTTTAATTAAAAAAATACACAGAAGTTTTAAAGTTTGATGTAGTCCCATTTATCTATTTTTGCTCTTTGTTTTATATCCAAGAAATCCTTGCCAAGTCCAATGTTATGAAGCTTTTCCCCTATTTTTTTTTTTTAAGAGATAATGTTTTTTATTTTATTTATTTTTGGCTGTGTTAGGTCTTCGTTTCTGTGCGAGGGCTTTCTCTAGTTGTGGCAAGCGGGGGCCACTCTTCATCGCGGTGCGTGGGCCTCTCAGTATCGTGGCCTCTCTTGCTGCGGAGCACAGGCTCCAGACACACAGGCTCAGTAGTTGTGGCCCACGGGCCTAGTTGCTCCACGGCATGTGGGATCTTCCCAGACCAGGGC
The DNA here is from genome assembly GCF_965194805.1 of Balaenoptera borealis. Classification (NCBI taxonomy): domain Eukaryota; kingdom Metazoa; phylum Chordata; class Mammalia; order Artiodactyla; family Balaenopteridae; genus Balaenoptera; species Balaenoptera borealis. The sequence goes on from NC_138877.1 coordinate 7,021,836, forward strand.
TCGAACCTGCGTCCCCTGCATTAGCAGGCAGATTCTCAACCACTGCGCCACCAGGGAAGCCCCTCCCCTATGTTTTACTCTAGGAGTGTTATAGTTTCAGGCCTTATATTTAGCTTTTTAATCAATTTTGAGTTAATTTTTGTTCATAGTGTAAGGATCCAACTTTGTATGTGTGTGTGTGTGTGTGTGTGTGTGTGTGTGTGTGGTTGTCCAGTTTCCCCAACACCATTTGTTGAAGAGACTATCCTTTCCCTGTTGTCAAAGATGATATATCTGAGGATTTATTTCTGGGTTTTCTAGTCTATCCTGTTGGTCTATATGTCTGTCTTTATGTCAGTACCATACTATTTTGATTACTGTAGTTTTGTAATATGTTTTGAAATCAGGACATGTAAGGCCTGTAGCTTTGTTTTTCTTTCTCAAGATTGTTTTGGCTATTTGGGATTCTTTGAGATTCCATATGAATTTTAGGATGGTTTATCCTATTTCTGCAAAAAATGCCACTTCATAAGGATTTTGACTTTGATAGGGATTACATTGAATCTAGATTGCTTTGGGTAGTACAGACATTTTAGCAATATTAAATCATCCAATCCATTAACATGAGATGTCTTTCCATTTATTTATGTCTTTTAAAATTTCTTCCAGTATTTTGTTTTCAGTGTACAAGTCTTTTGTCTCCTTGGTTAAATTTATTCCTAAATATTTCATTTTTTTTGATGCTATTGTAAATAGGATTGTTTTCTTAATTTCATTTTCAAGTTGTTCATTAGTGCATAGAAGTGTTTAGAATTGTTAGTGTATAGAAATGCAAATGATTTTTGCATGTCAATTTTGTATCCTGCTACTTTGCTTAATGTGTTTATTAGTTTCAACAGGTGTATGTGTGTGTAATCTTTAAGGTTTCCTACAAATAAGATCATGTCATCTGCAAACAGAGATGATTTTACTTCTTCCTTTCTAGTTTAGATGAAGTGGAAAGGGTAGACATCCTTGTCTTCTTCCTGATCTTAGAGCAAAAGCTTTCAGTTTTCCACTATTGAGTATGACATTACCTGTAGGATTTTCACATGTGGCCTTTATTATGTTGAGGTAATTTTCTCTTTCTAGTGTGTTGAGTGTTTTTATCATGAAAGTGAATTGAATTTTGTCAAACACTTTCTGTATCAATTGAGATGATTGTGTGGTTTTTGTCCTTCATCCTGTTAACGTGGTGCATTACAGTGACTGATTTTACTATCCTTGTATTCCAGGAATAAATCCCACCTGATCATGGTGTATAATCTTTTAAAAGTGTTGTTGAAGTTGCCTTGTTAGTATTTTGTTGAGGATTTTTGCATATTTTTCAGAGATATTAATCTGTAGTTTTCTTTTGCTATAGTATCTTTATCTGATTTTATTATCAAGGTATTGCTGGCCTTGTAAAATTAGTTAGGAAGTGTTCTCTCCTCTTCAACTTTTTGCAAGAGTCTGAGATGTTAGGTGTTAATTCTTCTTTAAATGTTTGGTAGAATTCTCCAGCGAAGCCATTTGGTCCTGGGCCAGTGTGATTTTTGATTATACAATAAATGTGTCTACATTTGAAATATCCCTATTACTAGTGAACCAAAAATTTTCAACTGACCAATGCATGATGCTATAAAATCATGCCTGAGTAAAAGTGTCATTTGAAGTGCAAGATAGACCAGTGAATTTAATGTAACAGAGTATGAACATTTCAACTGATACAGTTTCAAATTCTATTTACATTGCAACTAGCCATTTATTGTGTTTTGGTGTTGTATCAAAGAAAATACCAACACATTTTAAAAGATTATTGAAATACTCATCCTATTACAATTACATGTTTGTGTGAGGCTGGATTTTCTTCTTATACTTCAACCACTACCTATCATGACAGATTGTGACAAAACGAATTGTGATGACGAGAGCATCTTTGCACTCACTGGGGAGCTGGCCAAAATGACCTCTAAAGAGTCTTCCATTCCAATCCTTAAATTCTAAGACCTCAACCTTTTTAAAGTAAGATTTTAAAAACTCTTGCCTGAAAAATTGTTGCCAAATTGAAACCAATAATTTGTTGTCATCTTTCTGTAAAGCAACATGGCGATAAATATGTGTGTGTGTATCCATTCATTCTTTTGCCCTGGTAATCTTATTACTAGGAGTATAGCCTGTGGAAATAGAGTCTAAGGAATACTAAAAGACACAAAAAAAGGCAATTTGCACAAATATGTTTATCATAGCACAATTCATGGTAGTGAAAAATTGGAGTGACCCAAGTAACCAATGCACAGCAAATGTTAAGCAAACAATAGTACATCAGTATAAAAAAACTCCACGTAACCATTAATGTGACAAGTATATAGATTATATTCAATAAAAGTGAGCACACTCAATAGTTTAGAGTATAACTCACTGATTATAACTCTAAAAATTCAAGTTTCAATGTTGATCAGAATTAGAAACATTTTAGTTGATTTTTTTTTTTTTTTGGTAAAGTGGTTATGTACACATTAACATTTATAAGTGATAGACAATCACTGCAGCACTATTCAGTTCTGGATACAAATAGGCCAGGATGAGCCGTGTCAATGTTGGTGGAGGCCTCTCTGGGTACTCCCATCCACTCTCTGGCCTCCTATCTCCTCATGGTCTGGTTGGAGGGAGGAAGGTAGGGCAGGGCAGTTGTGGGGCTCCCACAGGCAAAGGCATTGACTGGGGGTCCATGAGGAGGGCCAGCAGAAGTTGGGGTACCAGCTGGGGTTGCTTGGTTGACTTGGCGATATGTCACACCTCATCAGGTCTCTCTGGTTATTCCTGGATTGGCAGGGCCAAGGGTTTTGCAGTCCAATCCAACTATATTTACTCCACATTTACTGAGTGCCTCTGTGTGCCAGGTACTTCACAAGGCCTTGTGGCGGCTGGTGGGGCTGCATTAGCTTGGGGCCCTGCCCATAAACAGCTCTTATCTGAAGAACGTAAGCAGATACCAGGGAGTCTCCACCAGCCATGAAATGGACGGGCAGTGATATTTTAGATTCTTGAAGGTAAAATGTACTGATAACCCTACTGATTAATAAGTTGTCACGCTTTGGGGGCAGTCGTTGACTAGGGCTGCTGTCTGGTGGCCTGACACCTGTGTTTCAGTGATTCATTCTGTCCCAGAGTAAGCTGGATTAAAAGACTGGGGAGGCTCAGAAGGGAGGAAAAGTGACCAAAGCAAAACAAAACAGCAACAACGCAAACAGGGTAACCTAGTCATAAATTGTATGACTTTTTGGAGGAAGACACGAATGAAAAGAATTCTTTTCCTGAAGGTAAATGTTTTGTTTTGTCTCCAAATTATTGTTTCTTCCTGTAGCAAAAAAGTTAGGGCCAGATGCAACTGTCCTCAAGGTCAGCTTTAGACATTTTCCAATGCAAAAAAATATTAATGAGAAGAATGGTGTTGTTTTGTTTTACACTTTTGTAAATCACTTTAATATCTGGCTTGATAGAAGACAGCTGGATTCTCATATCTGCTTCTGCATCCAATCTGTTGTGATGTCACACATTAGGTACAACTCCAGGTACACCGGTGAGAGAATGAAAGGGAAAAAGGCAAATAAAATCATATTATTTTGAAAATAGTTTTGACCTCTTGTATCCACTGAAATGGCCTTGGGGATGCCAGGGGGCAGTGTTTTGAGACCCTCTCTTTAGAGGATCCAACTCTTCCTGGGGCAGGAAGGGTCACGCCCCCTCTTCCGCAAACCTTAGGGCACTTAAAAGACCTGTTCTTTCTTCTCTGGGTCAAGAATAAATGCAAGTTTCCAAGACTCAAAGCCACGATTGCTTTCTGAGAGGAAGGTGAGAAAAACACTTCTCATTATTTTTTAGTGAGACACCAGTGGAAATCACTCCTGCAAATCTCTCCGTGGGATTAGTTGCTACAAGGGGACTGCAGATGGTGTTGGGTGAGGGTGGACGAGGAATGGTTTGGAAGGAACAGTACAGAGAGGGAGGGGGGTGAGCACTGAGCAGTGGCCCCCTGGGAGGGCTCAGGACACACTCAGGTCCCCATTAAAACTGGGCCATCTGAATACCGTTACGCTCCCCTCTGGTTTTCTCCTTGCCTCATCTTTTCCTGAAATTTCTCTTTCACACCCACAATGGGGGCAGATACAGGGATCTCGCTGGCCTCTCTCCTTTATCCGATTCTATTTCCCTCTCTCCAGACTAGCATCCCTTGCTATCCAGTTGAAATCTTAGTACCTGTGTGGCCTTGAGCAAGTTGTTAACTTCTCTAAACTTCAGTTTCCTGATCTGTAAATAGGAGATTACAGCAGTATCTACCGCAGGAGATTGTGCAATCACACAAGAAAATGCGTGCAAATCACTTAGCACAGTCAGCATCTGGTCTGGCACGCAACAGACACTCATTTCACATTAGCCATTTTTTTAAAAATTTTTATTTATTTATTTATTTATTATTTTTGGCTGTGTTGGGTCTTCGTTTCTGTGCGAGGGCTTTCTCTAGTTGCGGCAAGCGGGGGCCACTCTTCATCGCGGTGCGCGGGCCTCTCACTGTCGTGGCCTCTCTTGTTGCGGAGCACAGGCTCCAGACGCGCAGGCTCAGTAGTTGTGGCTCACGGGCCCAGTTGCTCCGTGGCATGTGGGATCTTCCCAGACCAGGGCTCGAACCCGTGTCCCCTGCATTGGCAGGCAGATTCTCAACCACTGCGCCACCAGGGAAGCCCCCCACATTAGCCATTATTAAGAAGCATCTCTGGTAAGGTCTCTGTGAGGTGTAAGAACCAATTGACACTTCTTCTGTAATACAGGGCTTTACTTCATATCCCCTCCATAGTTTATTAAAGGCCTCCGAAGCAACAATAATTCGAACTTTGTTTATATCCTACCTGGGGGTGGCAAGTCTGGGAGCATCCTCTTCTTGTGCCGAAGTCTTCAGTATTCACCTAATTATCTTCAGCAGCAAACACTGGCCACAATAATCCTATTGGCACAACTCCTCCCTTTCTTGCTGCTTCTCCTCATTCTTTTTAAACCAAGACCAGTCTTAGGCCCACATGAAACTTATCATGGATCACACAGCAAGTGCAGAAATGCTGAGCCATTTCTCCACGGATCATTTCCACTCAGCTGCTTGCTTTTCTCCCTGGCTTGTTGGGCTGGGGGTTGGGGGAGGGGGTGATTGTGGCCGCAGCAGCTGCAGTCCTTCCCCGGGGCTCCATTCCCCCAAGGCAGAAGGAGTTGAACCATCCACTCTGTCACAGGGTCCTCGCCACCCTTTGCCCAGCTGCTCAATTCTGAGGCTAATTTGGCAGAAAACAGGGCTTGCATTGAGTTAGTGAGGATCAGGTCTTACGTATTCTCTTATAGACATTTTTCCCCATTTCTTTTATGAGCTCAGGTTAATAAAGTAATAGACCTTTATTAAAAAAAAAAACCAAAACCAAAAACCCTTGGGGATTCCCTAGCGGTTCAGCGGTTAAGACTCTGCGCTTCCACTGCGGCGGGTGCGGGTTTGATACCTGGTCGCAGAAATAAGATCCCACGTGCCACTCGGCCAAAAAATTAAAAACAAAAATGAAAACAACAACAAAACTTTTTTTTTTTTTTCAGTTTATCATCCCAAGGTACTCAGATTTGACAACTGGATTATTTAGGGAATTGTCTATCAGTCACTTATCCAACATATATTTCTTGAGAGTTTCCCATGTTACGGACATAATTCTCGGTTCTAGAGATCCAGCAATGAACAGGGCAGACAAGCTTCCATCTCTGATAGAAGAGGATGAGGGGCAGAAAACACACAAGGAAAGAAACCGGAAAATAGCCTGGAGGCCAGGTGTACCACGTAGAGATTTCGGTTAATAGCAACAGAAACTGACTTTGTTTTAACAAAAGATGCAGGGGGTACTCATAGAATCGAAGGAAAGGCTGAAGAATCAAGATCTGGAAGCTCCCAAACCAGAATAACTTTGAACATCTAGGAAACTAGAAGTGACTGACAGACGGACAGTATCATTTCAGCACACCCACTCAAACCGGTCAGGTCCTGCTTTCTCCTCCTCCTCCCTCTCCCCCTCCCCCTTCCCCTCCTCTTCCTCCTTCTCCTTCTCCTCCCTCTCCCCCTCTTCTTCTTCCTCTTCCCCTTCCCCTCCCCCCCACTCCTCCTCCTTCTTCTTCATAGCTCCTTCTGAGTCAAGATCTTTGCCTGGAGAGAGGGCAGCTGGTTGGTCTAGCTTGACTCACATACCCACCTCTTGGGCAGGGGAGGGCAGGCCATCTGTATTGACAGTCCCTCCAAGATTCTCTCAGATGGTTAGAGTGGTAACTCCCCAAAGCAAACGTGGGGTGCTGTTGCAGAAGCAGGAGAGATGGCTCCTGAGCAGACAAAAAGAACAGCTGTGCCCCAGTTAAAAGCAGTTTCATAGGAGAAGCCTAGGTAGCGGTTTTAGCTTAGGCGGGTGTTCCAAAAATGGACGTGCTTTTGGTTTGCATTAATTACATCCATCTGGGTTTCAAGGTGGTACCAACCCCACAGTTCCCTATAATGGTGAGAATAGGATTGAGGATCTAAGTTTAGTCATTTTGAGAAGGACACTGACAATTTAAAATTTAGCAGGATCGTGAAGGATCCGGGAAGCCTGATCTATGAAGAATAAAGAAGCGGCTGTAAATAGAGCCCCAGAGCCCCTCAAAGAGATGCTAGTGTCTCACTATTGTGCTGTACTCTAGAGTTAAATAGGAAGTTTCATTCCCTCTCTAAACATAACTTATTATATAATCTTAGTCTATCAAAGGAAAACTTTAAAACAGTGTCTCAAATTTGCTATTTCTGCATTTTTGTTTATTCCTCTGTAAAATGATTTTGAGCCAGATCACCTTTGGAATCTCCTCCAGTTTTAAAATTCTGTGCTCTACAAATCTCATCATCTTTATCAAACTGTTATGAGATAGCTATGTTGTAAAAAAATTTATTATTAACTTGGTAACTTTGCTCGCCAAAATTTATTCTATAATATTTTTGTTTTTTCCAAGAGTGTTCAATTAATCTTCATAATCTTCCTTTAAGTAGAGCAGAGTCAAATGGAACTTCTTCCATTTTAAAGATCAGGAAAGGAGAAATATAGTGGTTCATAGATATGGGTACAATACATGTCATTTTGTTTATTTACACTGATGTATTATTCTTGTCCCTTTTGTAATAATTATACATCAGACACTGTTAGAGAGTCATGTGGTGAGAAGATTATTGTCAAAGAGGAAATTTTATATTTATCCAAAAGTTATCTATGGGGCAAGGTCTATTTGGTTATTTAGTCATGCCAATGTCTTAAAAATAGTTAAGATGATATGTGAGCATAGGAACTCAATGATGAAGTCTAAGATCTTTCAAGAGGAAGAAACAATTACAATTTGCAATTTAATTAGAAAAACACAATTAGAGGAATAAGAGTGTCTCTTCAGCTGAATATTAAAGTTCACCACAAAGGAAAGCCTCGTGTGCAACATAGTTGTGGCTAGGTAGCTACAGTATATGGGCTGGAATAAGTGCCAGCTCAGGGCCAGATAATGAACTCCACAGGGGCCAGAGATCAAGGATCATTTATGAAGCAATGCTTAGAATCACATAACTTGTAATATGCCTGCCTATTGCAATATTTCACAACACACAATGCACTCCCCTTATCTTTTCCCTTGACATTCAATATGCAATTGCTCAGAAATGTCATATGCTTGGGCTTATTAATAAAGACTTATTGGGCTTCCCTGGTGGCACAGTGGTTAAGAATCCACCTGCCAATGCAGGGGACCCAGGTTGGAGCCCTGGTCTGGGAAGATCCCACATGCCGCAGAGCAAGTAAGCCCGTAAGCCACAACTACTGAGCCTACGCTCAAGAGCCCACGGGCCACAACTACTGAGCCCACCTGCTGCATCTACTGAAGCCCACGTGCTCTGGAGCCCGTGCTCCACAACAAGAGAAGCCACCGCAATGAGAAGCCCGCGCACCGCAACGAGGAGTAGACCCCGCTCGCCGCAACTAGAGGAAGCCCGCGCACAGCAACGAAGACCCAACACAGCCAAAAATAATAAATAAATAAACATAAATAAATTTATTAAAAAAAAAAGAATTATTGATACGTTGACCATGAACAGAATCCAAGGCAAAGCTGACTGGTCTCTGCAAACAAGCTGAATCAATTCCCAAGGCGCTGGGCCACTAAGTTTATCTTCCTGACCCTGGGATAGAATGAAAAGGTCAGACTGCAGACCCCATGTTTGGAACAGCGCGATCTCGGAAAGAGCAGGAGGATAAACGTCAGTCTTGCTTGAGTTGTGGTCTTCTTGATTTGGCTCTGCCACGGGAGTTGTGTGACTTTGGAATCTTGTGTAAGATTCTGTACTTCTCTGGGCTTTATTTATTTCACCTGTAAAAGGAGTGAAGCAGTCACTCTCCAAGGATGTTGTAAAAGTATCACAGATTGGTTGATGGGAAAATACGATGGTTCTATGCACAGTCGGCGTTCTGCTTTCAGAGCAAATCTGCATACAGGTAAAGGGAGAGTCTTTCCCATCCCATCTGCTGATCTGACAGGTATGCGCTGCAGGCCTTGCCCTGGTTATTCTTTGGTTTTGTTTTGTTTTATTTTGCTCTTTTTTTTTTTGGCCCTGATCCATAATTTAATAGGTGTGCAGGTCTGGGTCCCTTATTTCTGCTGCTCACGGGCCCACTGCTCTGGGGTCAGGGTTTTCTGCTCAAAGGCATGGACGTGCAGGAGCTCTTCTGCTGGGCACGTGTTCACAAGCTGGTGTCTCTGAAGCAGCGGCTTCCCCTTGAACTTGGCCGACACCACGAGGACGCGGAGGCTGGACACGCAACAGCTGGGAGTCGTGTCCCCCACTTCCACGTGCTCCATCTCCAGGTCTCCCTGCAGCTTCTCCCTGGAGGTACTGGGCGCTGAGTTCCACTGTGGCCCCCAAGCGGGGACAAACTGCAACTCGGACCCCTGCCGCACTGATATTCTTTGGTTTTTACTTTTGTCTCATCAGTGGTTGTCAAGACATATCCTCATTTCAACAGTCCAGTGTTTACACATTCTGGGCACCGTTCCAGAAGCTGGGGATACAGTCATGGACCGAAAACTCCAGAAAATTCCTGCTCCCATGGACATTCTAGTAAGTGCAGACTAATATAATACATCAGGTGTTGGTGGTAAGTGCTCGGAGGAAAAATAAAGCTGGTTCCAGGGTCAGGTCCCACTTAGAGGGGGAACGGGATGCTGTTTTAGCTGGGGAGGGCCTCCTTGAGAAGGTGACATCTAAAGAGCTGTGCGTGAATGGAGGGGGGCGTCCCCACAGTCTCCGGGCAAGAGCAGTCCAGGGGAGTGGACTTGAGGTGCTTTTGGACAAGGCACCCATCTTTCCATTCCACACTGGCCCTGGTGCTCCTCGTGGCCGGGAAGAGTGTCATCCTCCTTGGCCCTGGCCTTGGGTGGCCCCTCCTGGGGAGCCTGAGTTGAAAGCCCGGCTGATACTCTTGCTGCTTTTCCTCGGGTCCTGTTGCCCTCTGCTGGGCAGACCAGGTGTTAGCGCTCCCTCAAAGTCAGTGAAGAGAGCGCTCCCAAATCACGAATTTCAAAACCTAATTTGAGGGGATAGTTGAATCATCAGTGTTCTCCCTCTGGGCTTTGAAGCCTGCTGCAACTTTGAGTAACCGATTCCAAAGTGAATTGCCTTGTAGGTAGATGGGTTTTGTTTCAAAACAAGCAATCACAAACCTTAGTATCCAGACCTAAGATGTAAAGTACAGCAGAAACATAACATTTGGAACTGTTGGTAATACTGTTTTATTGTGCCATCTTGTAATATTGCTTACTGTGTATGAAATATTCTTTATAATTAAAAAGTTATTGGAAGGGCCCCACACTTTAATGGTATCTTTGTCCAGGATTTAAAGAACCTAATAACTCCAGTTTCCAAGTTCCATATATCTGGTGATTTTTCATTTTATTGGACATAGGGGGAATTACCTAGGGAATATTTATTTAATGATTGTAAGACATCAAGAATTTAGCATTTAACCATTAAATCACTGCCTGTATGATAGCCTCTCTTTTTGGCAATGATGGTACCAGAACCATGGGAAAAAAGTCATTAAAATTGGACTTCTGCTGTCTTTAACTATTCCACCATGTGTGTGTGTGTGTGTGTGTGTGTGCGCGTAGTGTATGTGAGCATCAGTGAAAGGTGAAAGATGAGCCTCCTCTGTGTGCAAGGACAGGGGTGTGACGAACACAACTGAGGTTCCTGTCTAGACTCTACTGCAGTCTAAGCGCGGTGCCACAGGCTTCATCTGCCTCATCTCATTTAAATTTCACAGCAGCTTTGCAAGAGAGGTATTATACGTCCCACAGAAAACTGAGCATCAGTGAAGCTAAATAACTTGCCCAAGGTTGTTAATCTAGTAACTGACAGTTTGGTTACAATGCCCCAACCACCTGACTCCAAAGCCCCATGTCCTTCCACTATGCAGTGTGGCTGTCTGATGAATGACTCTCATCCTGAGTAGTTCTGTACAGAGCTAAAGTCCTAAAGACCTAACAGATTGTGCAATGCAGTGGCACATTTCAGTTTGCAGATGGCAAAATTGCAGCCCCGGGGAATGAAGTGACCTGTTCTAAGCTGGGTATTAAGGGGAAGAGCTGGACTTGGACCCTAAGTCTCCCCACCCCTAGTTCAGTGCTCCTTCCAGTATATCATGGTGCTAGAATAACTTAGTTATAGAAACTGGGGAGAATTTTTTAATCCCCACTTTCCTATCTCCTGTGTGGTGTTTGGGCACTCCAATAACTACCTAGAGTGGGAGATATAAAAGAATGACCTGGTATAAGAGTTTAAATGAATTATGTATTGGTCGTGGTCTCACAGAAAGGAAAGAGAAAGGAAGCTACCCAAATAGGCTGCCCACCATCACTTTACTATCACCCAGTGCAACTTTCCAATCAGCTGATCAATCAACCAGTAGGTACTGAGCATCTTCTATGAGCCAAGTACCAAGATGGGTGCTAGACAACTAGAAATGAGTAACTGCCAATGGGGGACTCACAGTCAAATGGGGTGAACAAACATGTAAACAAAAGTACGTTGCAATGCAAGTCCCATACACACTGTGCTACGGGACCACAGGGAGAACAGCAGCAAATTCCCCTTAGAGAATCCGGGAAGGCTCCACCGAGGGACACACCTTCACTCACAGCAGGATACCTTCAATACAGTGATCCTATTCACACAGCGTTTTTGTAGTCCTTCTAACAGTGCAATATGCCTCCTTCAATTTCAACTTGTATAGATAAGAGGATTGTAAGATAATCTATCTTATAGTAAAAAATTTTGGGAGTAATTGAATTATTTTGGTTTATAAGGTACAAGCTGTGGGTTACTAGAAGATTGTGGTGAATTTGAATTCTCTAGAGGAATTGGACAGCAAATGAAAGTGTAATTTCAGCTTGGTTAAACACAAAGTAATTGGGATAGTTAAATTGGTATGCCAATTTAATTAAAAATTTAAAGCAAAAACAAAGCTGTTAGCTAAAAGGGTGACTATTATATAATCTTAATGAGTTTTCAATTTAAACATTTTTCCAGTTAGAATTGGGATTAATTTTTAGGGGTCCCAGATATATCACACTGAACTCAGGAAAAAAAATAAGAGGATCTAGGAATGATTAATACACCTCTCTTATTCCAGATAGATTAGAGAATTACACACTTTTAAAGTTTTGTAAAATAGAAAATGGAATTGATTATTTATTAAATCTCAGAATTGGGAAAGACTGTTTAGTTTCAAAAGGAGTAGAAGAGCAACAGTGGAAAAAAAATGTACAAACTTAACTAAAAATGAGTAAAATTTCCCTATGTGTAAAATTAAGAAACACCATCAAAATACAAGACAAACTCTACTGTGGGGGGGATAGTTACAGCAATAAACTAATAATTATATAAATTATGTGAATATTAATTTAAGTTATATATTAAAATTATATAAGCTAATAATTACAAAAAATGATAAGAAATTCTCTAACACCCTGATAGATAAATAGATGTGTTAGTCAGCTATTATTACAATATTACTGCATAACAAGTCCCCTTAAAACTCACTGGCTTTTAACAACAGCATTTATTCTCACACAAGCCTGCTATTTGGCTGACTTAGATTGTACTGAGCTGGGTGACTCTGCTTCTTCAGGCTCCAAGTTTGCTGGGCTTGGCTCCAGGATGCAGTTTGGGTACAGGTCTGTTCCAAGTGTGCTCATCAGTCTAAGGCCAGTGATTACCCAGGGCTGGTTGTCATGGTGACAGCACTAGTGCAAGAGATACACCAGTCTGAGCAAGCATAATTAAAGCCTTTTGCTTGTGTCATGTCTGCTGTTGTTCTATTGGCCAAAGCAAGTCATATGGCCAAGCCCAATATCATTGGGGTGGAGAATGGTACTCCATCCACACTGGGAGCGGAAGCTGAATTAATCTAAATGATCACAATGGGAAAAAGAAATAAACTGGCAACCCACAAAATAGGAAACCCACAATTAATAGACATATGGAAAGATGAGCAACTCTATTAGTAATATAAAACGGAAATTAAAACTGCATTGAGGTAGCACTCATTACTTATTTATAAAGAAAGTGTTAAAATGAAATCACTCACAGTAAAAATTCTTCCCAACAAGAACTACATGAAATCCAGATGGTTTTACAGATGAGTTCAACTAAATTTTCTAGAAACAAATTATTTCATCTTATGTAAATTCCTCCAGAGGATGGAAAGAGTGGAAATATTCTTAATGCACTTTAGGGCATCAAAACAAGGAAAGAACACAAGAATAAAGGAAAACTGCAGTTCAATCTCACTCTTAAGCGTAGATATAAAAATTCCAGATAAAACATTACTAAACAGAATCTAACAGTGTGTAAAAAAGATAGCACAACCTAACTAATACCCCTGAATAGCATGGCTTAAATAAAAGAGAAGTTTCTAGTGTGGTTGGTCTAGGCTGGCAGACAGCTGTGCTTCAACAGGTCATCCAGAGACCTAGGTTCCTTTCACTTTGTTGCTAGGTCATTCCCGAGAGTACTGTACTCATCTGAATCATCAGAACTGGGCCACTTGCACATCAGTGTTGTGGTCAGCACAAGGTGAGGAAAAGCTGAGTCCAGGGAAAGCAGTGATTCTGTCAGTAGGCGCTACCTGGAGGCTGTACCATCACTCCTGGGGTGAGCAGAATCTCTTTGGGTGGCTGTGTGCCCAGGAAGAGAGGGATGGAGTTTTGGAGACGATTGGCAACCTGCTACACTAGGAATACTTTTAACAAAAGATGTGCAAGATCTATATGCAGAATATCATAAGGTCTTATTGGAGGACATTAAAGAACACCCAAGCAAATGGAATAATATTTATGTTGTTGGAAAGGAATACTCAGCATCATGAAGTTGTTTATTCTCTCCAAATTCCAAAGAAAATCTGAATGGAACCTTCATTAAAATTGACAGGTTCATTCTAAAGAGTCAAGAAGGATAAGGTAGATGAACTTGCTCTAGCTGATATAAAGACTTATAACTTTGTAGCCCTGTGCCACCAGGGAAGTCCCTTGACTATTTTAAAATTAAGACTTCTTCAAAAAATACCGTAATGTAAATGTAAATTAAGTCATTCACTGGGAGAACATATTTGTAATATGTACAATCAACAAAGAATTAGAATCCAGAATATGCTATGAACTTCTATAAATCTATAAGATAAATCACTAAATAGAAATGAAAAAATGTGCAGAAGAGGTGGACTGGTGTTTCACAGAAGAGGAGATACGTATGGCACATGACCATGAGAAGACATGTTCTATTTCATTAGTAATCAGGGCAATATCAAGTCAGGCCACAGTATGATGTTAATTTATACCCACAACAATTGCTTGCCACTAGCGAAGAAGTCTGACCATGTCAAGTGTTGGAGAGAATGAGGATAAATGGTATATATTGCTGGTGGAAATGTACATTGGTACAGCTGATGTTTCCGTGGGCACACTGCAAAAATATTTAGCATTATCTTGAATGCTTTTTGATACACAAGATGATTTTTATGAGATGTTCATATGGATTTATAATTTTAAAAAAAACTGAAAACAACCCAACAGGAAAATGATGGATATTATATAGCAGTGAAAAACAAATGAACTTAAATTATGTGCCATAACATAGATGAATCTTAGAAACATAATGTTGAGTGAACTAGCAAGTTGCAGAACCCCATTAGGTATGATATCAGTTTCATAAGGCTAAAAAACCAAATTCACTAAACATTATTCAGTTATAATATACATATATGATAAAATTATTTTAAAAGAAAGATAAGAGAATAATGGGCATAAAATACAGGATACAGGTTCTCCTGGGGATGGAGTGAGGAAGAGGCAAGAGGATAGAGGAGTTCTTCAGGATGGATGCAAGTTATTGGCTGAGTTATGGGCTCACCTGTGTTATTTTGTTCTGTAACATATGCACATGTCACATATATTCTTCTGTATTTTCCAATATTATATTTAAAAATATGATAAAGAAAAAGGAAAGAACTTGGATACTATTTATATTTATCAAATTTGCAAGCATTTTAAAGGAGATTAAAAGAAATGTGAAATAGCTTTTCTTGTACATTCATGATAGGAGTATAAATTGGTGCAGCCTTTTTATTTGGATCTCTCTGTTTATTTATGTGTATATATATATGTTGTGTGGCATATATGATATATATATGCCACACAAATATTTGATATAAGTATATACAAACACCTGTATACAATACATACACATACACACATATATAATTTGTTATATATATATGTAGTCATTAGCTAATATTCTTTAACCCAATAATTCAATTTTGGGAAAATAAAAGCTAAAAAACCCCCTGAAATAAAAAAAAAAAAACACCTCAAAATTAGTTGTTAAAATTAGAAAAAAGGTTATGAATACAAAGATGTAGTTAGAAGTTCTTTCCTACCTGGGCACTTTGTCACTTTCCTTCCCTCTGAGCCCTGCAACCAGAGGCACAGCCAGGCGTACACAGTACCAGTGGAGGACACTCTCATGTCCAAAGTGGAGACCCACCCCCTCCAAGTTTCCATCACGTCATCCCATTTACTTCTTCCGCAGTCCTCGCTCCAGCTGTCATTATGCAGAAGGTAAATTCCCTGAGAGGAGGGACCGGGTCAGCCGGGTCCTCACATTGCGCTGGGGTGAAGCAGGTGCCCAGTAAGCGCCTGTGGAGGAATGAACACCTGGTGAAAGAGGAAAAGACCTTTCTTGGAGCAAACTGGTCAAGATATGGGCGGCCTGGAGGAATATAAGTACTTTGTGTACCAGTATTGTGCAAATTTTGTAACCATGTCTGATTTTTTGGGTCAGTATTCACTGCTCTCCAGAGAAATGACTTTCTGAGATCCTAGGTAAAATGCTAGGCGATTTCCATTCTCCTAGAAAAAGCCTCTTGCAACGTCTTCTGTGATTTGGTTTTTAGACACTATAGCATAAAATAACAATTAGGGAACAATTAGGGAATCTGGGAAAACTGGTTTGACTGTATCAGATTTCCTGGAAAAGATTCTTTGTAGGCTATAGTGTTAAAATCTATGTATACATTTTTCAATAGGCTTTGCCATAATAACTGAAGCTTATTTCACTGTAAGTACACAAAATAAGCAAAGGGAAGCAAAGAACATGTCTTTCAATATGCAGTATTTTAGTTATAGCCCTAAACTAACGTCACATTGTCAAGAGAGTCATAATGCATTAAAATTCAAGTAGCATCAAGAGGATTGCAGCCATTCTTATTCTACCGATGTTTCAGCCATGTCAAATATAATTGCCTGGGGGAATTTATCTTAGGTCTAGGGACAGAAATTATGATTTTTGTACCACTTGTATCATTTGAGCAGCCTCAAATTGGAGGAAAGACTGACCTTCAGGGCAAACAGGGAAAGACAGTGTGCATATTTTAGGCAAAACCCAGTCAACCCAGTTTGTGCCAGGGTCTTTTAGGCTATTAACTACAGTACTCTAAACCATAATCAAACTTCAGGAGAAAAAAAGATCTTTAAACTCTTGGACATTAGAGCCAGGTTTCAAGAACAGGAACCAACCGTGTAATCTACACTGGAGGTGGTGCTAACAGTATTTAATAGCTGAAACCGGTGTTCAATGAACATGTTGAGGAAGGAAAGACGGACAGTTAAGTCCAGCTCCCAGCGACACCGTCAGAAGCCTGAGAAGTCTGCCTTTGGTCCTCTCGTCTTCCAGCTCTGCTTTCCCTGCTCTGGGTGAAAGGCTTTCCGCTCTCCCCGAAGCCAGGTTGGTGGGCCCAGAGCCGCAGTAGAGGCATGAGGAGTAGCTGGGATTCCAGAGCCTCCTGTGCGGGGCCCAGGGCTTAGGAGAAACATGCTTTCGGGCTTCGTGTGGTCCGCTCGCCTGGAAGCCGGGCAGTGTTCAGACTGGGGAGGTGTGGCTCCCTGTCACTGGATGGGGGACGTCCACACGCGCCACCCGAGCCTTACACAGGACAGGCCCCAGAGCCTGGCAGTCTTGGGTCACCTGGCCCGGGAAGGAGGCAGGGAGGATCCCACTGATCCTTGAGGCAGAGGCTGTAGTTGTTATGAAAACCATCCTTTGCTTCCTATATTATTTTGATTGTTGGTTACATGTGGTAAAATATACATAATATAAAATGTGCCATCTTAACCATTTTAAGTGTACAGTTCCGAGGCATATATTCCCACCGTTGTGCAGCCGTCACCACCATCCGTCTCCAGAGCTCTTTCCATCTTGCAAAACTGAAACTCTGTCCCCGTTAAACAATAACTTCTCACCCCCTCTCCTCCAGCCCCTGGCAACCACCATTCTACTTCCTTTTTTTTTTTTAAATTAATTTATTTTATTTATTTATTTTGGCTGCATTGGGTCTTCGTTGCTGCGCGCGGGCTTTCTCTAGTTGCGGCGAGCAGGGGCTACTCTTCGTTGCTGTGCGCTGGCTTCTCACTGCGGTGGCTTCTCTTGTTGTGGGGCATGGGCTCTAGGCGCGTGGGCTTCAGTAGTTGTGGCACGTGGGCTCAGTAGTTGTGGCTTGCGGGCTCTAGAGTGCAGGCTCAGTAGTTGTGGCGCACGGGCTTAGTCGCTCCGCGGCATGTGGGATCTTCCCGGACCAGGGCTCAAACCCGTGTCCCCTGCCCTGGCAGGCAGATTCTTAACCACTGCGCCACCAGGGAAATCCCAACCACCACTCTACTTTCTGTCTTGATGAATTTGACTGCTCTAGGTACCTCATGTAAGTGGACTCTTATAATATTTGTCCTTTTGTGTCTGGCTTATTTCACTTAGCATATTGTCCTCAGGGTTCATCCATGTTGTTGCATTTTTTTAAATTTAATTTTTATTTTACTTTGGAGTATAGTTGATTAACAATGTTGTGTTAGTCTCAGGTGTTCAGCAAAGTGATTCAGTTATATATATATATTCTTTTTCAGATTCTTTTCACATCTAGGTTATTACAGAATATTGGGTAGAGTTCCCTGTGCTATACAGTAGGTCCTTGTTGATCATCTATTTTACATATAGTAGTGTGTATCCATGTTGTTACATATATCAGAATTTCCTTTCTTTTTAAAGCTGAATAACATACCATTATGTGTACATACCACACTTTGTTTATCCATTTATCTGTCAGTGGATACTTGGGTTGTTGCCACCTTTTTGCTATTGTGAATACTGTTCCGATGAACAGGGGTGTACAGATATCTCTTTGAGTCTGTTTTCAATTCTTTGGGTATATATCTAGAAGTACAGTTGCTAAATCATATTGTAATTCTATTGTTTTTTTGAGGAACTGCCATATGTTTTCTATAGCAGCTGCCCCATTTTACATCCCCACCAATAGTGCACAAGGGTCCAGTTTTTCCACATCCCTGCCCCTAGTTACATTTTAGGTGACAAAGCATACCACTGCAACATATCTGCTTCATTTTAAAAACTGCCATCATAGCTGCTTTATTGTTTTCTTTCCTTCTCTCAAGCATTTATCTCACATCAATTTTTTTCTTACCAAAAGCCCAGAACTTGGTATAGTTTTGGCTTGGGGCCTGGGGTGCAGAGAGTAGCCAGGACACCAAAATAAGCCTTAATGTTTACAATTATCATAAATTATATTGTTAGGGCATTTTGCAGCTTATAAAATGCTTTTATATTTGTTACCACTTTGATTCCTGTCCTATAAGGTAAGTAATGCATTTGTTATTATCCCGCCTTATAGATGGAGAAACCAGGGCTCACAGAAGCTCAGTGAGCTGCTTAGATTACACGGCCAACGTCATACCTTCTGATTTCTGACACACACGGTGCTTTTCTCTTCATATCGTGAGATTTCTCCAGGCCACTCCACAGGCATGTGCACAGAGACCAGTGTGATTGTTCTCTTTCCAGATATATGGGAGGACTGGTCGTTCTAAGAAAACAGTAACTTCTGACTCAGACACTTAAAACTGCAGTAAAACATGCAGTCAGTATCTGTGCTGGCCACTGCTTGTGGACCTCTGTAAATGCCCCTGGTCCCACCATTTGCTCCAGCCGCTGCTGCAGCAACCAATTTCAAGAGGCTTAGACCAGCTTCTCTTCAGTAGAACTAGACAGAACCTCACTTTGAGTCTGTCCTGGGGAGCTCTTGTTCTCTTCCCTGAAGAAACATCTGATGTCATAGCATGGAGTACCTGTGGGAACTCCTCATCGCTCACACCTGCATGTTCTGGAAGGGTAGGTGAGTTACGACTTATGGCACCACCATTGACCAATAGGAAATGGAAGTTAGTGGATAAAGAGATTCTCCCTTTCATCTCCGAAGGACATTTCTGAGATGCATTCCATAAAAGGTCCTTCAAAAAGACCTGGCAGGAGAGCGAGAGACAGAGAGAGAGAGAGAGACAGAGAGAGAGAGAACCAGAGAATAAGAAATGGAAAATAAGCAAAACACACTGAGACACATAGGATAGAATAAGAAAGTATAATATGCATTTGATTGGAATTCAGAAGGATAGAATGGGGGAAATCAATATTAGAAGAGAGTGCTGGAGAATTTTCTAAAACTGGTAAAAGACAAGAATTCTTAGATGCAGGAAGCACAATAAACCACAAAAAAGAGAAGTAAAATGAAATCCACACCTAGACATAGAGAAGCAAACTGCAAAACAACAGAGACGGTGAGAAGATGGTAAAAGCAGACAGAGGAGATGGGTCGCTCCTGAAGGGGTAACAACTAAAACTGGCAGCTGACGTCACAGCAGCAGTGACAGAAGCCCAAAGAGAACGTAATTGTTAACCTAGAACTGTAGACCTGGGTAACTATCGTGCAAAGATGGAAATGAAATCAGGACATCTTTAGGAAACCAAACTGGAGAGTGTTTATCACCAAAAAGCATTCACAAAGGAATTTTTGATGATGTATTCCAGAAAGAAGGATATTGATTCCAGAAGGAAGATCTGAGATGCAAGAAGGAATGGTAAGCAAACATTGACTATAAAATAATAATAACACTGTCTAATTTGCAGAGGAAAAAAATCAAATAAAATTTTGCATGATGTCATGTAAGATGGGCAGGGGACAATTGAAGTTTAAGTGCTCAAAAGTCCTTTATTGTTCAGGAGAAGCACAGAGATATAAAAAATTAGACTTTCCAGTTACCTATACATGTTAGAAGTTTAAGAATAATTACTGGAAGAAAATACAGAATGTATAATTTCTGTAACAGGAAATAGAAAACAATGGAAATTTTCCCTCAGTCATCTAAGGGAGGCAGAAAAGATCCAAAAAAAAGCAGGACCAGTAGAAAGCTCACAATTATATGGCAGAAGTAGGTTCAATTATACAAATAATGGATATAATTACATAATAATTATTAAGTAATTAAATGAGGTATATTTACAGATGAAAAGATGGATGTTGTCAGATTGAATAAAAATGACCAGATATTGCACATTTACAGACTGGGGCCAGTTCTGAGAAGGTCTTGTCACGACAATGGGAAGTTTCAGAACAAAGGCTGCCCAGTAAATGGGTCCTGTGAAATGGCCCAGCCCCAGTGCTGCCACCGTGCTCAGCCATGGGCAGGGAACAGCTGGGGGGATGTGTGACCTGGGTGTGAGCACCGTGGTGGATCCAAAGATGTGACGGCTGGAGGCCATCAGTTATCCTCTCGAGATTTGAGAAGAACACGTCATGGCCACCACAGAGAGAGGAGTCTTCACCTTTTAAATAGAGGCATTGGGCCATCTTTGTAGGATTTGATGAGTAAGGGTTTAGGCAGAGGAGTGATCAGGGAGGAGGCTGGTAGCAAGAATTACAGGGTGCTGTGAGGGAGAGGGGGCAGGACCAGCCCCTTCATCCAAAGAAAGGCTTCTGGAGAACTACTTGGAGAGCTTGGCATGGATCACCCGGAGTTTGGGGACATACATGCACTCAGAGACTCCTAACTCCTACGAGACAAGCTTTGAAGAGCGAGGCTGGTCAGAGCTAGCTACCTGTGACTGGGGAATGAGGAGGGCCTGCTGCTGTGGCCGTGACCTGGATAGACAGGGCGGAAGGCGCCTGGGTCTGCCTGCCTGGGCACGTGACCCCTGCAGAGATGCACCACCAGTGGAGAAGCTGACTCGGAAGCCAGGACCAGGTGGGCAGGCTCCGCACCGTGCCATTCTGGATGAGCCAGTCTGCACAGAGTTAGCCCGGGATGTAGAACAAGGCAGGAAAAGGCCTCTCCCTTCCCCATGCAGGCCTCTGAGCTTGGGTCCTGCTGGGAGCTGCTGGGTGGCGAGAGGGGAGTGGGGTAGGCTTAGGTGGAATGAGGCGGAAGTTTTGACTTGGATTGGACTGGACTTTTTAATACCAGAGGATCAGACTGTTTATTAACAGCTGAAAGTGACAGGAAAAGCTTGAAATCTGCCCTAGATTCTTCCAGAGGAGAAGGGAGAGCTGTTAGAATATTTTTAAAAGACAGTGGTGTGATTTCCCTTCACTAAGTAGTCCAGCAATGTTTCAAAAATTAACTGCTGTAAAATATTGCTTAACATGGTACTTTGGAAACAAACCTCCCCACCGCCCTTAAAAAAAACCCACCTAAATAGTGCGAGGACCAGCACCCACATTTCATTTTTATAACGGCAAAAGCTTATTCCATTGACATTTGAATCGGAGGCAGCGGAAGTTTTCTGATCTCGCTTACCTTCCACGTGCACTGCTTAAGGAAGCCGGGAGCACTTCTTTGAGACATAAATTAATATACTTATTCCTAAGAGGTCCTCTAGAACCCCTCGACCGGTGTTAGGCACATTTGGTGCTTATTAAACACAGAAATAAACCTGGTTCTAGAAAGAAACGTCTGCCTTTTCCGCAAACCTTTCCACAGGTCATCTTTGGGCTCCTCGTGCACCAGGAATCCCACCGCCGGAGCCGGAGCGGGACGGCGCGCGCACGGCGGCCCCGCGGCCGGCAGAGGGCGCTGCGGCTCCCCGGCACGGCTGCGGGGCGCGGGGCTCGGGTCCCGGCGTGTGCGTCTCGGGGAGGCCGGGAGAGGGTGCGCGCCTCTCCGCCCCGCGCCGCCCTCCCGCGCGGGCCCGCTCGCCGCCCGGCCGCTGTCAGCGCCGCCCGCACCTCGCCGGCGAGGCGCGCGGGCTGCGCGGCGCTCTCGGAGGCCCGGGCTTCGCTGCCGCTCGTGCCGCCGCTTCTCTTTGTCCGGGCGAGGCGGCCGGAGGGGCGGCAGCTGCAGCCGGGGGGCGCCTCGGCGTCCGGTCGGCGGGTCCCCGGCCGTCGGCACCGCGGCCGCCGCGCGCTCGGAGCGGGGGCGGCGGCCTGGGCGGTGCCGGCGCGAGGTGAGCGCGGGGCGCGAGCGGGCGTGGGCGGGCGGCGGGGACCCGGCTGGGGAGCCGGCTCCGCGCGCGGGGGCGTCCCTGCCCCCTCCGCCTGCGCCACCTCTGCCGGCTTCTCCCGGCAAGTTTGTCGCCCCCGCTTTGCGGACCTCCTCGGAGGAGCCAGACCTGTGGCCAAATAGAAAACTCGAGCTGGAGGCGGAGGAGGCGGAGGAGGCGTGTGGGAAGCCGGTCCGGGATGAGAGTCTGTTGAAGGGCAGTGCTGGCTTCTTGGACATCTTCCTTGGCTCTTTCCCACCCAGGTGAGCGAATCCTCTTCTCAGTTGTGCACAGGGGCGGGCTGGGCTCCGCTGCCGGCGTTCTGGGAACCCGCGCGGAGTCGGGGAGTGATTGCCGCGGGGGCTCCGGGCAGCGCAGTGTTTATTTTGGCTTCTCGGTCTTCACAGCCCTCGTTCTCGCCTGCCTGCATCACCTGCTCGCGCTGAGGTATTGCAGCTCATTCGGCACCTTCGCGTGCTGCCAGGTTAAACATTCTCTGTTTTAGAAGGGCTGGTAGGTGAGTTCAACCGAATCCCTCCCCGCCCCACACCCCCGGCTTTAGATAATTTGTTCTGTGTCTTCATCTTAATTTAGTACGAATGTGTTATTTCCTTTGAGCTTTATAATGGTAAAGCAGTGAAGCGGTTTGCTACATCCATTTTTTCATTCTGAGCCTGTGCACAGAAGGAATTTCAGGCACATAAGTGATGTTACTACCATTCTATTTTAAATACAAACACGGAAAGAAGTACTCTTGGCAGGATACCAAAGGCGCCTGTACTCTGTGTTATATAAGTGCTTTTAAAAAATATTTGCTCATTGTTAAAGTTATAAAAGGGATTACCAGAGCACCTAAGAAGAGAGGGTGAAGATAAGTCAGAGCCATAATTTCTGCTTTAAACCAAAACTTTACTGGAAGATAAGCACGGTCTTAGCTGGAGACACCCTTTAAGATGATATAGGGCCGTTTCTTTGACCTCATTAGGTACAATTGTAAAACATTAAAAAAACAGAGTAAGTTTTGTAAGGGCTGTTAAGAAACTTGGTGAAAATTCTTTGACTACTTATTGATAGTAATAAAAAAGATCCCACAGATATCCTTTATGGGTTTTAAACTAGTGAATGATTTTATTTCTTATAGCTGATGGAAACTTTGTAATTATGAACTGCCAGTTATTAAAGATTTAAATAACCTTTAATATCTCTACTTGTATTTATGGGTTTTTTTTCAGAGAAGAACAAGACAGAAGTAGAAATATCAGATATACTGAGGTCTGGGCACCTCCTCTCGTGTCCCACATCTCAGGAATCTGTTCCAATTGGTTTTTGGTGATGCTGTGACATTTGTAATGTTAAAAAACTCCCTTGTGATTCTAATGTGTAGCCAGGGGTGAGACCCATAGGATAGCATTGTTTTTTTCAATTTGTCACTTTGTAGCCTAAGGTGTGGCTCCAGTGGTTTAAGGAAAGTAAAAAATAAGTGGTTAGAAATATGGAGAGAGAATGGTATTGAAAAGAAGATGTGTTGAAGAATTATAGCATGTACACTTTTGTATTTTGTATATCTTTCTCAATTTTTTTAAAACCTGCAGGGAATAGTTGATGTTTATTGGGGACCCATGATTCCATGTAGACTATGTCACAGAGTCCTGAGTGGGACATTTCTTTGTGCACAGGTAACAGTGAAGTTGAGTAGCGGTGTCAGGATATTCCTTTTTGTTTACGTGAAAAGACAATCATGTCTTATTAAAGATTGTTTGCTCCATCAAATTCAAAACTCATTATGTTAATATAGACTAGCAAATTAAGTGCAAAACAGCTTTTATTGTCTTTAAGGTCGGAAATAGACGTGGCTGCTGAATCAGTGTTTTCTGTCTACTTCATGTAATTCCAAATACCCAAATCTGGGGGCAGATCTTAGGGATGGTTTGTGAAGGCTTACGTAAGTGCTACGACTATTGCGTTCAACTCTCTGTTTTGGCTATTACATAATTGACACAGTACTGGATTGTTAAAGCCAAAACAGGGGACGGATGCACAGCCCCAGCCCAGCACATGCGCTTTTATAATGAATTGCTGTGGCCAAATTAGAGGGAACAGCAGGGACGGAGGTTTGTGGAAGAGAGATAAGAATAGCGTCTAGAGGATTGATGTAAGAGAAGACTGTTATGCTTAGCGGTTTTCTAGAGATTTTAATGCTGCGGTATAAACCTCTCTAGTCTTTTGTATCTCCCAGCAGAGGCGCATTGACTGGGAAGCTAATGAATCTTAAGCTTCAGGGCCCCTCACTCCGGCTTCGTCCAAGCCCCTGGGAGGGCCACTAGCAATGTGCTCACATGGTCACAGAAGTTTGTATTTGTAATTTTGGATTTTTTTAAAATAAGGAGGACACTCTCTGCCCCCTCCCGCGTCCCGTCATAAAAATGTAAGGCTCCATAAACCCTGAATCTGCTGTCTCCTGATTATGTTCAAATGTTAACTTTGAAAAATGCTTTTTCTTATTTTAACGTCTGTAGTCTCATGAAAAGACAAAAAAAGAAATCTGGCCAATATTGTAGTTGAGCTGCTGAGAAAATGCAAACTGCTATTACCCAGGGCTCAGGTGGTTACCTGGTGAATCAGCTGTGCCTTGTGATCTCACACAAACCGGGACTTTTTTGCATCCGAGCCGAGCCGGAGGCAGAGAGAAGCTGAGACGGGGGCGGGGAAGGGAGGAAAGTGGGTTAAAGCCCTTCCACATCTCAGAGACCGCTGCCGAGGGGAAAGGGAGAAAGAAATGAACTACCAAAAGATGCTTCATTAATAAAAAGTTAATAGGAACAGATAGCATCAGCTCCATAGGAGACCTTCCTGTAAACTCCTTAGGATCTGTCTTCAATATGAATTCTAAACAGGGAGCAAACTCAGGCCTGGAAAATATCTTGCAGGAAACAAGTGCAGGCTGGGAAGGGCTAGGATAAACTATTGACTTGTTCCCGTTAGCAGTTTTATGGGTAAATGGGAGTCGTATTATGTCTGCCGCAGGAATGTTGGAGAGGGGGTTATTGAAAAGAGTGGAGGATTTTCCCTTTTTCTCTGAAGCAATTTCTACTTCATATCTGAATTTGGATGCTTCAGATCTTACCATCTTGACCCCTTTCCCACCGGTCCTTATACAGCCTCCACCCACCCACCTATCCATCTATCCACCCACCTACCCACCCACCCACCCATTTACAAAGTCACTCCCCTTGACCAAACTTTAGTCAGACTCCTCTGAGCCCTCCTCTTGACTAGGCCTCAACCTTGGCCTACAGGAACTGCAGCTTTTAACACAATCCTGTCCGTGTAGTGTTGTCCCCCGGCCCCCCAGGAGACTTGAGAAAACTCTAACTTGGCTTCCAGCCCCCTGAGGTCACGCCCCTGGGATGACCCGTCCCCCCCTTGAGTTTCTGTTTGGAAAAGCTCAAGTCAGCCAAAAGGATTTACCCTTTGTTCCAGCCAACACCTGAGGAGGGGCCCGATTTCCCTTTTATTCAGCATTTAGTAGAAAAACAGTACAATTACGATGCATTCTCTGTTCCTTTGAGATGTATACGTATCTCCTACCACCCAGGAGTATCCTTCTCAAGGACCTGAAAGCCGTTCCTTTGACATGTAATCAGGAAGGATAGGGCCTGTGTCTCCCGTCTCTAGGAGACTAGGACAAACTGACACACAACATCGTTGAGGATGACCAATCACTACCTGCTTTTGGTAATTGCCCACTTCTGTGACTCTGCCTTAGCCCTGTCTGTGCTCTTTTGTTCTTCCTTTAAAACACCTGGCTGCCTCCTCGTGGATTGAAGTTGAGCCGAGTTTTATACTGAAGTCTCTTTTCCTCTTGCAGTATATACTGAATAAATTCTGTCTTTACTGCCTTTAACTAGCATCTAGCTTTGTTTTTCTTTAATAACATCCAGCGGAAACTTTTCAGTGTCTGTTTGTGCCAAGCGCTGTTCTAGACATTAGGTATTTTAGAGCAGTGAACACAACAGACAAAAACTGTGCCCCAGAGGAGCGTACAGTGTCATGGACAAACTTATGTAAAATGTGTACCGTATCAGGTCGGGAGAGCGCTATGGAGAACAGGAAATCAGAGAAGGAGGAGAAGGAGCGTAGGGTGGGGAGTGAGTGTTGCTGGGACACGTAGGTCAGCGAAGGCCTCCCCGAGAGTGGATGCTGAGTAGGGCCCCGAAGGAGAGGAGGAGGGAGCCGTGTGGATGTCCGGGCAGAGTGTTGCCCTCGCTGGGGCACGGCCGGTGCAGAGGGGGCCGGTGCAGAGCCCTCGGAGGCCGGAGCTGGGCTGGCGCTTGTGAGGAGCAGCGGGTGGAGGGGGGCCGGTGCAGCAGGCAGGCTTGCGGCCAGTGCTTCCCTGAAGCAGCAGCCCACCCCTCCCAATTCTCCTGCGGTGGCTTCTTGGACCTGCCCTGGGACCCTCCTCTCCAGCGACGTGAGGCTGTGTCAGCGAGTGATGGTGTTACTCTTGGGCTTTAGGTGGTGTGTTGGTTTGGGATCAGGTACAGCTGAGGGCCTCTCAGGGCAACTGGAATCCAGTCCAGACCATTACATAAACCAGGAGTAGGGGGGAAGGTTGGGTGTCTCCGTGGATGGTTCCCACTGGCTTGCTGTAGGAAAGGGGCCAACAGGAAAGCCTTATTTCAGCCCGGATTCCCTGTCGTCCCCTAGGAACAGATAGAACTGTGGTGAATAAAGGATGCCAGCAGTGGGAACCACCCTACTCTTTCTTGGGGAATATCAAGATGTCAGGAACCTAGAGCAACTCCTGGCGTGAGACTGAGCCAGCGAGAACCCCGTGGCCTAAAGGTGTTTGTGTTGGTTGGGGTTTGGGGAGGGGAGTTTGCTCATTGGCTGACGAGGCTCCTCTGTGCCTGGATGGCTGCCCTACGTGTACTAACCAGAAAGCACATGTGCGGACCTGGTAGCAGGTGGTCACGGATCCCTCAGTGGAAAAGGTGAGAGGCCAGTGGGGAGCAGCAGCCAGGAGCTGTCTGCTGGAGAAAGGCATAGCCTTCCA
This sequence comes from Balaenoptera borealis, assembly GCF_965194805.1. Lineage (NCBI taxonomy): Eukaryota > Metazoa > Chordata > Mammalia > Artiodactyla > Balaenopteridae > Balaenoptera > Balaenoptera borealis. The sequence goes on from NC_138877.1 coordinate 7,048,892, forward strand.
GGGTGCATGGGGGACGGGCTGGGGGCAGGACACATAGCTGTTTACCTTGTCAAGCTATTGGCCTATAACCATTTCTATCCCTGACACAGACAAAGAAATCTTTCTTATAGGTTACGATTCTCTGGGTCGTTTGCCAGCAGGTTGGCGCATAACAGCAGCCTGAATGAGCACAAAAGCAGGTGGCATTAGGAGGGTGGTGTGTATAGGATATTGCATGTGGCATTAGGAATGTGGCATGTGTAGGAGATTGGCAGGTGGCATTAGGAAGGTGGCATACTTAGGAGATTGGCAGGTGGCATAGGAAGGTGGCATACGTAGGAGATTGGCAGGTGGCATTAGGAAGGTGGCATACATAGGAGATTGGTGTCCTTGCCTCTTCTCTGTGCCTGTCATTGCTTTGTGTGGTTTCTCTCTTTGCAGGCTTCTTTTCACATGCCCTACCATGTTTGGAAAATGGGGGATTTAAGGTTATTCCTGGGTATGTTATACTCTTCTTTAACTTTTGTGAATGAGCCCTCTTCTAATTGGCTATTGTTATATAATCAGTCGGTTATATATATTATGCATAGTGGTCATATTACATTGTCTTAGCGCTTTTGGGCTGCTATAACAATATACATCAAAAACAAAACAAAACAAAAAACAAAACAAAACAAAAAAACAATATACATCAGACTGGTGGCTTATAAACAACAGATATTTATTCTCACTGTTCTGGAGGCTGGGAAGTCCAGGATCATGTTGCCAGCAGATTTGGTAAGGGCCTGCTTTTTGGTTCACAGATGGCACCTTTTTGCTCTGTCCTCACTTGGTGGAAGGGGCAAGCAAGAAGCTCTCTGGGGCTCCGTTTATTAAGGTACTAATCTCATTCATGAGGGTTCTGCCCTCATGACCCAGTCACCTCCCAAAGGCCCCACATCCTAATACCATCACCTTGGGCATTAGGTTTTCAACATATGAATTTTGGGGGGACTCAAACATTCAGATTGTAGCATATATATAACCAGTAATTTATATTTAGAAAGCTGTTGATTTTAAGATATAATCGTGTAACTGGGCACTTTTCAAGCTCTTATCAATTCTAACCTCTTTTTGGTTATTTTTCTTGAATTTTCTAGGTAGACAGTCATATCATCTGTAGGTGATGATTATTTTTGTTTCTTTTCTTATTTCTATTTCTATTTCATGTTTTATTACCAGAGTTTAGACTAGATAGAAGGAGAAGAGATTGTTAATCTGTTGAGTGATTTTTTTTTAACATAAGATTGAGTATTGTCCTTCAGGTAGATGTACTTTCCCTGTCCTGTAGGGCAGGGGTCCCCAGCAGTCCGAGGCCTGTTAGGAACCAGCTGCACGGCAGGAGGTGAGTGGCGGGCGAGCAAGTGAAGCTTCATCTCCCGCTCCCCATCGCTTGCATTACCGCCTGAACCACCCCCTACCTGCCCCTCCCCATCCGTGGAAAAACTGTCCTCCACAAAACTGGTCCCTGGTGCCAAAAAGGTTGGGACAGCTGCTGTAGGGGGTAGGTTGTATGACCCTTCAAGACTTCTCCTTATTAGTCTTGCCACTCTGTGTGCACCTACAGACCCATTGCACCAGTAGGTTCAGTTCCCTTAGAAAAACAAAGCAGTGTGTATGCATAGTCATTAAAGGTGAGCCAGCAGTGTATGTGATGGGGGCTAAGCCAGTATTAATGACAGGTTGATGCTGACTTTGGGAACTTTGACTCACCCGCAGAAATGGAAAGCCAACATAGTGTATTAGCTTCTATAAAGACTGTAATCAGACAAATAAATTTGTCCAGACACAGGCTAATATTGATATAGTGATTTTAAACGCTTTTCAAAAGTATTGTGGAATATAGAGCCGTGTATTACAAGAAATGGCAATAAAACAGCAGAAGCAAATAATGAACACTTAATAGGGAAGTTAAATTTTCACACTTGACTAGACTTACTGCAAAGGACTAACCTAAAAACTTAATATGAGCACTATCTCTGTTAAATGACAGTATAAGAGGAGTAATCTCAAATCATCCAGAATTAATTATCTTTGTACTAGGCTGTTTGAAATTACTCAAAATAGCTTCTGAAGACAGGCAGTCTTTCTTTACACACAAATAATTGTCTTCTCAGGTTGGAAATGTTGCCACATATTAAGCCAAACATATTTTTGTACCTAATTCTTATATTTCTATCAGTTTATTTTCAGGGGAAGCCAATTTGAGAACTGAAATCATGCAAGAGAATAATTTTGATTGAAGTGAATATTTCTAAGCTTGATGCATTTTGTATTAGTGTTGCATAATATTTTAGGAAGTATGTATGGCAGACATGCCAAAAATTACATTTAATTTCCTAAAGACTCTAGCAAGTAATAAAAAAATTTATATTAGTTTAACTGGTAGCTAGTAATGAGTTTAATACTGAGAAAGCTAATTTGCTTCTATTAGCAGTTTTAAGAGGTTAGTCTAATATAAGTAACTGCTTTGTGCTCTACCCCCAAACTTCATACTGAACTTTTTCTGCTAGATTTTAGAATTATCATTTTGATGACAACCCAAGATATGGTAATGGAATATAAATGTGAGGTAGAACTAATATCTCAGTTTGGAGCATGAAAAAAAGAAAGGAGATATATGATCTGAAAATCACCGATCTCCAAGGTTGGGACTAGAAGGATACTTGTCAGGCAGTTGCCTCAAGCACAAAATTTAAGGGGGTACTAAAAATCTACGCAATAAAATAAATAATATTTTAATATGGTTAAAAAATTAAAATTAGTGCAAAAATTTGTAAACAAAATATCAAAAATTTAAGAAAGACAAGATCAGTATCTGATTTTTCCTTTTGGGTAAGGCTTCAGTGTGTCATAGCATGACTGATCATGTTACTGGTTGTGTTTTAATTTAAAATTTTGATATTTTGTTCACCATGGATTTTTTTTTGCATTAATTTTTATGTTTTAAAATTATCATTTATCTTGGAACCACCTCTGGAATGTTGGAGTAAGGACATTGTGTAAATTCTCTTTTCCAAAACAGCAGTGAGAAGAAAATTTCACTGAGTGAGGCAAAAATTGTCAAAATAAGCTATTATAGAACTCTGGAAATTGATCAAAGACTTGCAACAATCCAGGGGGTGTTTATTCAAGAAAAAAGACTGAATTGTGGTAAGAATAGTGACCTTTGTGGCATTTAAATTTATTCCCATTACCTCTTCCCAGCACCACGGTAGTTTTGAAAGGTAAAAGCTACTGGAGGGGACAGAGTAGGTTCAGAGCTCTTCAAATGCCCCATTCTTAGAAAACTGTCACTGTATGATCTGTCTGGCAACTCCCTGAAAAGCTCAGAACTTGTTTTTATTTCTCCTGACTCAGAACTCATTCTTTGTAAACACCCTTAGGGGATTTGTTAGAAATGATCAGTGGCAGTTGTTTAACAGCACAGCTTCCTGAGGCGGCTACACCGGTTGGGGTTAACAGGAGGTTGACCAAAAAGCTGAAAAGGAATAATTGGGAAAAGAGATATCTGTAGAGGGCTGTGAAAAACTTTGACATATTCCTTAGAATCTAGAAGGCCCATATGCATATTCAAGTCTGTACATATGCCTAAGTAAGACTTGAGAAGGCCTTAATCTATCACCTCTGGCTGACATTGAGGCTGTACACAAGCAGGAAGAATAGACAGAGTTGTAAACTGTCATCAGGGCATAGAAAGCCCATGTCAGCATACACACGGAGCCCACAGCAAAGGCTGTGAGACATACTGGTTCAAAGCATTTAAGGAAATCTCTGTCCCATCATTAGCTGACTAATGAAGCAAATTGGGCAGAGACTTAAGTGGCTGCACATGGTAAAGAAAATAGACTTTATAGAATTAGTCCAGGAAATGGACAGATAGCATTAGGAATAACAAAAGCAAACAGCAACAACAATAAACCTTTGGTTGGAGTGGCGGAATCTGATTTCTGGAGTTGCCATATTATATTATTTTAAATCGAATTTCAACACACAATCGCAATACACAAAGAAACAGGAACGTATGACCAAGTCACAGGGAGAAAACAATTAAAAATGTCCCTGAAAAAGTTCAGATGTTGGACTTATTAGACAAATGTTTTAAGTCAGCAATCATAAATGTATTCAAAGAATGAAAGGAAGTCATGTCTAAAGAATTAAAGGATGAGAATGATGTCTCACCAAATAGAGAATATAAATAAAGGTATAGAAATAATTTTAAAAGAACCAAATAGAAATTCTGGAGTTGAAAAGTACAATAATGGGGGCTGAAAAATGGTTTTGAATTGGCAGAAGAAAGAATCAGTGAACTTGAAAGTAGGTCAATTGAAATTATACAATTTGAGGAACAGAAAGCCAAATGAATGACGAAAAATGAACAGGACTTCAGATTATTCATTGTGAGTACCAACATAGGCATAATGGAAGTCCCAGAAGGAGAAAAGAGAGAGAAAGAATACTTGAAGAGACAGTGGCCCAAAACTTGCCAAATTTAATTTAAAAGATTAATCTGCACATCCAAGAAGGTCAGTATATTTCAGGATAAATGCAGAGCTCTACAGCCAGACACACAACAGTCAAGCTGTTAAAAGCCAAAACAAAGAAAGCAGCAAGAGAGAATGAATTACTATGTATGAGGAACCCTCAATAAGATTAACACCTGACTTCTCATCAGGAATCATGGAAGCCTGAAGCTAGTTCTTTCAAAGTGCTGAAAGAACCACCATCCATATAGTTTTGCTATATCCAGCAAAACTATCCTTCAACAAAGGAGAAAAAAATAAGACATCTCAGGAAAACAAAAACAGAGAATTTGTCACTACCAGACTTGCCCTATAAGAAATATTAAAGGGGAACTTTCAGGTTGTAATAAAAGAACACTAGACAGTAACTCAAATCCATGGAAGAAATAGAGTATCAGTAAAAGTAACTGATTATGTAAATATCAAGGCAGTATAGACTACTAAGAAAATAACTAAGACATATAAAGGAAACAACAAGGGAATTAAAATGCTATAGAAAAATATCTATTTAACACAAAAGAAGGCAGTAATGGAGGAATAGAGGGACAAAAAGACATAAGACATTCAGAAAACAGTAAAATGGCAAATGTAAATACTATCAGTAATTACATTAAATGTAAATGAACTAAACATGCCAGTAAAAAGTCAGAGATGGGCAGAATGAATTAAATAAACATGATCTGACTATATTCTCACTACAGCAGACCCATTTTATATTCAAACACAAATAGTTTGAAAGTAAAAGAATAGAATAAGGTATACCATGCAAATAGTAACCAAAAGAGTGCCGGGAGTGGCTATACTAATATTAGACAAAATAGATTTTGAGTAAAAAATTATCACAAGAGACAAAGAAGGTCATTATATATTGATAAAAGGGTCAGTCCGTCAGGAAGACATAACAATTACAAACATATGTGCATCTAACAACAGTTTCCCAAAATACATGAAGCAAAAACTGACAGAATTGATGGGAGAAATAGAAAATACAACAATAATAGTTGGAGATTTCAATATCCTGCTTTCAATAACAAGTCGAAACTAGGCAGAAGTTTAGCTAGGCAACTAGGCAGAAGATCAACAAGGAAGTAAAAGACCTGAACAACATTATAAACCAGCTAGAACTAAGAGACATCCAAAGAACAGCCCACCCAACCATAGTAGAATACACATTGTTTTCAGGTGCACATAGAAAATTCTTCAGAATAGAATATATTAGGCCATAGAACATATATTAGGCCATAGATCATGTTTCAATAACTTTAAAAGCATTGAAATCACACAAGGATTTTTTTTTTTTTATCATACTGGAGTGATATTAGAAATCAGTAGCAGAAGGAAATTTCAGAAATTCATAAAATGTGGAAATTAAATAATATACTCTAATAACCAGTGGGTCAAAGAAGAGATCACAAGGGAAATTAGAAAATGCTTTGAGGTGAATGAAAACAAAACATACTAAAACTTACGGGATGCCGGTAAATCAGTGCTTAGAGGGATATTTATCGTTAAGAATGCCTATATTAACACAAAAAGAAGGATCACAAATCAGTAACCTAATCTTTCACCTTACGAAAGTAGAAAAAGAAGAGCAAACTGAACCCTAAGCAAGCAGAAGGAAGGAAATAATAAAGACCAGAGTAGAAGTAAGTGAACTAGAGAATAGAAAAACAATAGAGAAAATCGATAAAACCTAAAATTAATCCTTTTAAAAGATCAACAAAATTGACAAACCCTTAGCTGACTAACCAATAGAAAAAGAAGGAAGGCTCAATTACCAAATCCAGGAATGAAAGAGGGAGTTTTATATACTACCCACGGCAGAGAAATAAAAATGACCATAAGGGAATATTATGAATAACTTTATGTCAACAGATTAGATAACCTAGATGAAATGGATAAACTCCTAGGAAGACACAGACTACCCAACTGACCCAAGAAGAAATAGAAAATCTGAAGTGACCTGTTACATGTAAAGAAATTGAATTAGTAAAAATTTCCTGCAAAGAAAATCCCAGACTAAGATGACTTCACTGGTAAATTATATCAGTGAAGAATTAATAACAATTTAGCACAATCTCTTCCAGAAAATGGAAAAGGAGGGAGCATTTCCCAACTCGTTTTTTGAGGCCATTAATATTTTGATACTAAAACCAGAAGAAAAAAACATAAGAAAGCACAGGCCAGTATTCCTTATGAATATAGATACAAAAATTTGCAACAAAATACTAGCAAACCAAACCCAGCAACATATAGAAAGGTTTATACATCATGACCAAGTGGGATTTCTCTAAGGAATGCAAGGGTGGCTTAATATATGAAAATCAGTGTAATACACCATATTAATAGAATAAAGTACATGCAAGACTTCTACACTGAAAACTACAAAACATCATTGAAAGAAAGTAAAGATAAGCTAAATAAATGGAAAGACATCCCCTATTCATGGACTGAAAGACAATATTGTTAAGATGGCAATGCTTCCCAAATTGACCTACAGACTCAATGTAATCCCAGCTGCTCTTTTAGCAGACTGATCCTAAAACTCATATGGAAATGCAAGGGACACAGAATAGCCAAAGCAATCCTGAAAAAGGAGAACAAAGTTGAAGGACTCACACTTCCTGATTTTAAAACTTACTACAAAACTACAGTGATTAGATGGTGTGGTACTGGCATAAGTATAGCCTTTTATAGATCAGTGGTATAAAATTGAGAGTCCAGAAATAAACGCTTAGATTTATGATTTTTCAACAAGGGTGATAAGACAATTCAAAGAGAAAGAATAGTCTTTTTAACAAATGGTGCTGGAGTAACTACGTCCACATGCAGAAGAATGAAGTTGCACCTTCGCACTATATACAAAAATTAACTCAAAATGGATCACTGATTTGAATGTCGAAGCTAAAATAAAAAGACCTTTAGAAGAAAACATAGAAGTAAATTTTCATGCTCTTGGAGTAGGCAGTGGTTTCTTAAATATGGTACCAAAAGCATAAGTAACAAAAGAAAGCATATATAAGTTGGGCTTCATAAAAATTAAAAACTTTTGTGTTTTAGAGAGTATCATCAAGAAAAAGATAGTCCATAGAAGGGGAGCAAATTTTTACAAATTATGTATCTAATAAGAACTTGTATCCAAAATGTATTAAGAATGGTTGCAACTCAATAATATAAATAACCCAATTAAAAATTGAAGGCTTCAAGTTGATATTTCTCCAAAGAAGATATACTAATGACAAATAAACCTATTAAAAGATGGTCAGCATTAGTTATTAGGGAGATACAAATCAAAAGTACAATGAGAAATCACTACGCACCGACTAAGATGGCTAACATAAAAAATAAAATACCAAGTGTTGGTGAAGATTGGAACCCTGATACATTGCTGGTGGGACTGTGAAATGTTACACTTTGGAAAATTGTTGCTAGTTACTCAAATTATAAACATAGGGTTATAATATAACCCAGCAATTCCATTCCTAAGCATATACCTAAGAGAGTTGAAAATGTATCCATATAAAAACTGTACACCAATTTGTACATAATAGCCAAAAACTGGAAACAGTTCAGCCATCTATCAACTGATGAATGGATAAAACGTGGCATATTCGTACAATAGAATATTACTCATTCATAAAAAGGAATGAAGTACTGACATGTGTGAACTTTGGAAACATTTTAAGTGGAAGAAGCCAGACATAAAAGGCCACACATTGTGTGGTTCCATTTACATCAAATATCCGGAATAGGCAGATTTATAGAGACAAAATAGATTAGTGGTTGTCAGAGGCTGGGCGTTGGGAGAATGGGGGGGGGTATCTGCTAATTGGGATGGAGTTTCTTTGTGGGGTAATGAAAATGTTTTCAAATTTGATAGTGACAATGGTTGTACAATTTTGTGAGTATATTAAAACCACTGAATTGCACCCTGTAAAATGGTGCATTTTATGGTATGTGAGTTACATATCAGTAAAGCTGTTATTTAAAAATTTATTCATCTTGATTACGGAGTGTTTTGGTTCCTCTTAAATTTCGTGCCTGAGGCACATGCTTTGTCTCATCCTAGTCCTGACCCTGTCTTAGCCCACAGGGCTGCTGCCTCAGAATTCAGTAAAATATCTAGACTGGAAGATCAGAAACCTCAGGAAGGTTGGTGGTTACGTGTGAAGCAACAACTGATATTAGAGGAGGAAACTCTAGTGGATTGGTCGAACTTTGAAAGCAACATTCTGTGAGCTTTTAACGTGTGAGCAAAGTGTGTACGTCCAGCAGGGCCATGCTGTATGTCACCGCGGTGCAGGCTTTGGTGTCCACGGCTCTCTTAACATTGGGAAACGTTAAGAGCATCTTCACAGATTTCTTAGTAAGGAAGAGAAAGGCTGTACTTTATAGAGTAGTGCTGTCTAATAGAAATACACTGTGAGCCACGATGTAATTTTAACTTTTCTAGTAACCACATTAACAAGGAAAAAAGAAACAGATGGAATTAATTTTAATGTATTTTATTTAACCTAATATATTCAAAATATTATCTTCAGATAATTAATTTTAAAAATGAGGAATGAGAAATAGGTGAATGGTATAAAAAGAGATCAAAAAGTTTATTTTGCAATTGGCTGCATGTTCATACAAAAAAAGCAGAACAGTTTAGGGTAGGCGGCTCATTTAACTGGTCTCCTGGCAGGAGGGACAATTATTCAAGCCCTTCCTATTCCATCTCAGAAGAAAATGCATTTTGTGAACATGTAGACTTTTGTATCCAGGGCACGCACATGGCCTCTGCGCTGTTGGTGTTAGTCCCAGTAGCGTTGGGCGCGCCCCATGTTGCATCAGTAGCGGGGGGGGGGGGGGTCTGGTTGTGGTGGTGTTTGCTGTGCTGCTGGTGGTGCTTGTAGCGGTGGGGGGATGGGTGGGAGTGGTGGTTAGGGAAGGTCCTCAGATAGATGGGTTCCTAAGTACGTTAGACAGAAGTAAACCTCTCCTTCATCCCATCTGGACTTGGAGCTGTTTGATTTTCTCGGTGTGGTGTGATCTCTGCCCCCCCGCCCCCGCCCCCACCGTATAAGGACTGGCAGCCCTTCCGCTTTCTTCCCCTGCATCTGACTCCTTCATCCATCTGCCCCCTGCACCTTGCTCCTCACTCACTTTGTTGTTGTTGTTGTTTTTGCATTGTTTACAACATTTTATTAAAGTACAAAATTGTTGGAATTAAGCTAAATAGAAAAACATAGTAAATATTTACAAAAACCTTGATAACACCACTCACCTCACACACATGTAACGAATGTAGGAAGGGCTTAAAAAGTTTACAAGTTGAAAAGTATGGCGATTTCCTCAAATTGGATGTAACAGCTCGCTGCTGAGTATGGCATCAATATAATAAATCAGATCTTTGAGAGAATGCTGTCCCCGACTCTTCTGCAATCGAGTGCCTCCTAGAAATTTGTTCCTTGGGAGATTCAGACTCAGACTCTGGCTGAGACTTGTCCCCTCAGCCAGAGGGGACAAGCCAAGTGTTGAGATAATCACAACTTAGGGTCTAATTTTCTTCATCCGATTGACTGTGTTGAGGTTATAGAGACACAGCCACGGTCCTCACTCTTGCTCCTGCCCTTCTTAGAGATCTGCGTTCTTCCTCTCACCTCTTTGCCTTCTAGCCCTCAGCTTTTCTCTCTGCCACATTTATGCTCTTGGAAAAGACTCTTTATTGTTTCAAGGAGGAAGCCTAGAGGGAGTTGGCAGTAAATAGGGACCTGGCGGGAAGAAAGAGTGGAAAAGGTATTCTCAAGCCCTTCCAAATGCTGGAGGCAATTCATTCATTGTCTTTCAGGTACCCTGAAGATCTGTTGGGTTGGAATGGAAACATTAATACCCAAACCCCTGCTGCTGCTCAGAAAATGACGTGCACACAGCGATAGGTAGTTTTGGAGATTTAATTGTTTCATAATCTCTGGGTTTTCCAATTCTGTCTATTTCCTCGCTTGGAAAAATGATAAAATTGTTATTTTTGCAGGTAAAAAATGGTTGGCTATAGTAATTTTATATGACTCAACCTAATACTAGCAGGCCTTCTGTGGTATCTATTGCAGTAGCATTTGGGAGGAAAATTTGTCCCTTTTCTACCACTGAGCAACTAATCTCCTTGCTGGACAATTTAGAGGAGAAAGTAATTTTTGCTGACTTATTTTGAAATACAGTTTTATTAAGGATTTAATTAATATTAATATTGTTAATGTAGGGTTTACAGTTGCTCTGGCTTTTTATTTCTTCTGAATTATAGGAAAGTAAGAAGCATAACAAGTATAAATTTGGTGCAATTTAAGAAAATTAAGATCTACAAAATGGACATGATTATTCATGTATCAGCGGTATCCTTCCCCGATAAAAGCCAAGTCTTAAGCTCCTAAGATACTTCATTTATATGGTGTATTTAAGAATCAGTTTTCAGATCATTAACTACTTGAGGGATTAAAATAGAAAATTGAAGTCATGTAATCCATTGAGGATTAATCTGAATATAAGATTAAGTATCTCTAAAATCCTAGACACAGCCAATGGAAAAATAGTGAGTTTATTGAAACAACTCCCATTATGAAGAACTTATTTGTGGCACAATTACTGCCTAGATTCAAGAACTCCTGCGCTAACTTTATTTTTCACTGAGAAGTAGTAGTGTAATGAAGTACCTGTTTATGTTTCCCTGAATCTTGCTCCTTTCTTCTGAATTTTCCTGTGCCTTCTCTTTTTAAGGTTTCTACACCTGGATTGTCAACTAGGGCAAATTGTCACCAATGGCAGTAAAACTTGTTTTCTGGGGGTCAAGGTGAGTCTATGTGGATTTCTGTTCAATTTATGATTCCATTTGACCGGGGGTCATAGTTGCCTCTTAAATGTTGTATGATACTTCTTGGTAGTCAAAGTAAATAGCTGGTGATAATTTTGGGTAAATATTATTAATGATGCAAGCAAATAAAAATGAATTCTCATACGAAAGCTTAATTCAATTTTGCTTTTTTTAAGATGTGAGGATTATATTCAGACGTTGACTGGAACTCAAGTTCAAGCAATGTGTTTTGTTAATGATTTTAAATTTGAGAAGTGTGTATATAAGACATCTCTTTCCTGGTGGTGATTAATCTTCTCCTGCAACAAAAGGTTATGGTGTGATTGTTAACATGTGTTTAATGATATCAGTTGACGGAAATAGAACAAGAGGATGCAGTCGTATTTAGGGGCTTGCCTTGATTAGAGGATGTGCTTCTTGAGAGAAAAAGACCAGATTGGGAGGGAAAAAGTTACTGCAGTGCAGAGTTTATTAAATGATGCGTAGAAGCTTTAGTGAACAGCCAAGACCATGGAAAGTTTAAAGCATTTGAGACATTTGAGAGAAGCTTTTCTGGGGGCTTCTGCTTGTCCATATGGCATTCTGTGCAAATTAGACAAAGGCATCCCTTCCACAGACCTTTTACGTCCATCTGATGGAGAATGGTTGGACTGTACAGATTTTTAGAACAAGACACTTTATTGCCATATGCTGGAAACTTGTAAGATAAATAAATTACCCATCTTTAAGTCATCAAAGTGGTAATAAAAATACAATTTTTAAAATGATGTGGTTGGCGCCCCCTTGAATGTGGTGGCCTTGCACAGTTTACAACCTGAACAACTGCCAGGCTGGCTTTGCTTTCAGGACAGATTCTAAGGAAGGGAGTTTTTTGGGTTTTTTTTGTGTTTTTCTTTTATTTCTTTTTATATTTTTTATTTTTGGCTGTGTTGAGTCTTCGTTTCTGTGCGAGGGCTTTCTCTAGTTGTGGCAAGCGGGGACCACTCTTCATCACGGTGTGCGGACCTCTTCACTATCGCGGCCTCTCTTGTTGCGGAGCACGGGCTCCAGACGTGCAGGCTCAGTAGTTGTGACTCACAGGCCTAGTTGCTCCGCGGCATGTGGGATCTTCCCAGACCAGGGCTCGAACCCGTGTCCCCTGCATTGGCAGGCAGATTCTCAACCACTGCGCCACCAGGGAAGCCCTTTTTTTTTTTTTTTTAATTAAGTTCTGGTCCTTGAGGACGAGAGAGAAATAATAGTTTGGGGTATGGCTTTGATTGGACACTTGGATTGATTGAAAGACACTTATCAGAGGGACAGTAGCTTCTGTAGGTTTGGAGGCCAGAGGGCTGGCCTGCGTTTTCTAGGGGTAAAACTAGGGAGGGAAAGCCTAAACCATGTTTTAAACCAAATTAATGACGCAGTTCCTGCAATTGAGTGATAGTGTGTACTTTCAGATTCCCAGCACTTCTAAAGTGGTTTTATTCTGTAGATCACCACCTCTGTAACGTTCTTGTTCTTAAGGACTATTTATTTATTTATTTATTTAAAAGCATGGTTTTTTTTGTTGTTGTTTATTTATTTTTTTATGGTTGCGTTGGGTCTTCGTTGCTGCACACGGGCTTTCTCTAGTTGTGGTGAGCGGTGGCTACTCTTTGTTGCGGTGCGCGGGCTTCCATTGCAGTGGCTTCTCATTGCAGAGCACGGGCTCTAGGTGCGCAGGTTTCAGTAGTTGTGGCATGTGGGCTCAGTAGTTGTGGCTCGCGGGCTCTAGAGCGCAGGCTCAGTAGTTGTGGCGCACGGGCTTAGTTGCTCTGCGGCATGTGGGATCCTCCTGGACCAGGGCTCGAACCCGTGTTCCCTGCATTGGCAGGCGGATTCTTAACCACTGCGCCACCAGGAAAGTCCCTTAAGGACTATTTAAACTTGAGTTTTTCCCCGATAAAAAGGAGTTGCTTTCAAAATGTTGCGTGTGTCTGTAATGGCTGGCTCTTCCCTACTGATGAATTTTTGTAATTAATCTTCTGATGAGACAAAAAGCTGTTATGTTGTTGTTAATGGGTGGATATTGATTGATAAATACAGGGTAAGAGAGGTGCACCAGTATGTTGGGTCCAGAGATAGGGCTGCAGGTGGAGAATGTGACTGATGACTGATGTATTATTGAGATTAAAAAAAATAACAGATATGGGAGAAAACAGTGTAGTGTGGGTAGGTGATGGTGGTGGCGGTCTCGGTAGCTGGGGTCATGGGTGGAGGTCGTGGTGACTGTAGGGGTGGTCAGGATGGTGGCGGCACCGGGGGTACTGTGGGGGGGGTGGGCGGCAGTAGCCACGGGGACATCGATGACTCATGAGAGGGAAGGGAATGGGAGATGGAAAAGATACCAGGCCATAGAAACCAAATATACGGCCTGGGAAAGAGCTCTTGCTTTCTTGGGTGCTGATGACAGAATTGATTAGAGGGAAATCCAAGGGGCTTCTCTTTGGGGAATGATAAACACGTTTTGTTACTGTATCATTTATCCATCTCTTCCTCCCCTGGAGGATACCCCTTTCCCTTAAGAATAACGACAAAGAGATCTCAGAGAACAGATATAACTCCAGTGAACGTTGGTGTTTATTTCCCTTACCCCTGCCACGGCCTGCATTTCTCTCCTGTGTGTGTGTGTGTGTGTGTGTGTGTACAGGGGGGCGGGGTTTGATCCTCTGAATACAGAAGTAGAGGAATACATGATCAGTTATTTAATTATTTATGGTTTGGCCGTGCCACGTGGCATGCGGGATCTTAATTTCCCGACCAGGGATCGAACCCGTGCCCCCTGCAGTGGAAGCGTGGAGTCTTAACCACTGGACCGCCAGGGAAGTCCCTACATGATCAATTAAAAGAACCATTTATGTGATTTATGGGAAGAGGCCCTGGTATTATTTACCTCTGAAACCTCTCTCACCCACCCCCGCCGCACCTACATGATTTGTGTTTTGAAGAGAGAAATGATGTGGATTTAAAAAAGATGAATTTAGGGGCAGAAGGAAAAGGGGAAAGAGGATTAGGGAGGTTTACATGGATTAATTCTCTCATGGATAATTGTTTAGCTGTCTGTTTCACTTTGTTTGTATCTTTATGTCTGATTTTTTTTCTTTGCCTTTGGAATACCAAGGAAAGACTGAGAATATGGAGATGTTTTGGGTCTAATATTTGGTATCTGTGGTATTGAGCTAGTAATTTCGTGTTCCATTTTTCCTTACCTTTCATAGGGAGAATGATATTTGCTACTAGAAAAGGTTTGTGAAAACACTAGCTTCATAAATGTTAAAATGAAACAATGGTATTTAAGAACAAGCCAGCTCTCTCATTGTCATTAATCTTCATAAATTTGGGGTTGACATATTTTATCACTCTGTGATCCCAATAATTGTTTTCATTACTTTTAATAAGAGATCCTTTCTGCTGATTATGTAAAGGTGTAGGTACGCTGCAGCAGGAGTGACGTAGACATAAAGAGTAGCTTTTTAAAAGGCGGTGGTTAGTGGGTTCTCATATGGTGGAGGGTGTTAGGTTAGGTGCATAGTGCCATGTACATCACGCATTGCTGAATGGCATGGCTTTGCAGTGTTTCAGTGCCAGCTCTGTCTACCATCTAGTGAGTGCTCTCTTGCTTCAGTGCTGTGTGAGCCCGTAACACTCATTGTCTCGTTTGCTTCTTGAACGCTCTGAGGTGGGTGCTGACATTACCCTCCAGCTCGGAAGTGGTGAGGGTTGGAGCCGGACCTTGCAGCCGGCTGCACCCTTAACCATTGGGCTCTACTGCCTCGCTGGACACCCACCTGGATCCACTCCTGAAAGTCTTTCTCGTCTCTCAAATTCTGTATGTTCCAGACTAGCCTTCCTCATCCCCCGTCGTATGAAGCATGATAGCATCGTAGACAGAACTGCTTTAAAATGGAGCAGATAATTCTATTATTAGAGAGCACCAGCTGAACAAGGCCAGAGGAATCCTAGATAGAAATTTGCACCCTGTAATGAGACGTGAGGGAATTGTTGGTTATAATTTGTTTCCTAAAGACCTTAGGGGTTTTTAAAGACTATATATTTTTTTCCAACCAAAGAAGGTCCTGTGATTCTGAAATATCTAAATGTCAAATAGGACTGAAACATACTCAGATTCTGAGCATGTGAAGAAACTCAGCAGTGCGTAGGCTTTATTTTCTGCTTTAAAATGATCCTCCGGGGTAGATTAGAAGCACCAGGGTCTCAGAATCCATTATTTCAGGGATAGTGAGGTTAATCTTTTTCCTAATCCATCTTTTCCTTAGGCAGAAAACATAGAAGTAGAGACAGGCCACATTTCAATATTTAAATCCATAGACCCAGAGCCCCGAATTTTAGGAAATTGGTTGTTGGGGGTGAGGGAGGAAGAGTGAATAAAAAGTCCATGGACGATCCCATTGAGATGATGAGAAATCACTTAGACTTTTTTATTGTTTGTTTTTAAACGGTGCATAATACAGCGCAGTTTTCCCTGCACCACGCTCTCAAACTGTTAGACATACTGTCATCCAGCCCCTCGAGCTAGGAAGTAAACCTGTGTTCTGTTGGATGCGAGGCCAGATTTTATTCAACTGGGTCATCGGGGCACGCACACGGGCCTGGATCCCACTGGCACTGTGTCATCTTTGGTAATTAATGGGTAAGCCCGCCAGTAGGCAAATGAAATGGCTTCACGCCGGCTATTAGAGGCAGATAGCAGGGAACTGTGTAAATTTGAACAGGCGTCCAGTTAGTGATGAATTACAACAGGAGTCTTGGAAAAGTTCCTGTGATACTCACATTATGTCAGATGAGCTCATCGTATTTAAAATGATCGCAGAAATTGCAGAAGAATTAAAAATGAATGGGTTATTCAAATGTTTTATGACATGGCTTTAACTTGCACATTTTTCATACAATGTATATTTCCAGCCCCTTCTTTCCCCCTTTTAGAAACACTGAGAGCCTGCACTGACCTCAGCCAGTTGGCAGTGATTTCCTGGGGCAGAAGCTTGGGACTTTGTGTAGAGAGGTCATTTGGAGATCCATTTCTAGTTCTTCTTTTGAAGGTTTAGTTTGGTTCTGTTTAACAATAGGAGAATGAACTAAATGGCTTTTTAAGATCTGCTTTTGCCTGAAAAGGGTTTTGTATTTAATTTGTCCTCATATTTTTATGGTTGTTATTTATTTTATTTAGCATCCTGATTGTTAAAAATGCTATGTGTGTTTAATGTCCAGGTGCTAAGATGGGGACATCCCTCTAGATGCCAGGATAGGCTGAACGGCCTTTTCAAAAGTTGTTGTCACCCCGTGTGGATTGGGGAGCGGCCTTGGCACATGGGGGAGGGAAGTGGGGTCTGTGCATTTTCTAATCTTGCTCCTGTAGGTCCAGCTCGTCACCAGAATGTGCGCTCCATGAGGGCTGGCATCCTGTTTATTCACTGCTTTCTTCCTGGCACCTGGACCACTGAACACCTGACACATGCTGGGCACTCAGTGAATGTTTGTGGAATGAATGAGGCAACTTGGAAGCATGTGGCTTTGTGGGGGGGTGTCCTTTCTCTTTCATCCCCATTGGAGGACAGGAAGACTTACGCAGTCCTTCTTTCCAGAGCAGAGACATATCGAGAGACCATGGCAAGACATACTTCTTTTAAGAAACGGGAAAGAGAAAAAAATCCTTTATTCATGACATATAACTTACTCAGTGGAAGCACTGGCTTTGCACTGGAGTCCCTCCTAAGTTAGGTTCCTCTTTATGCTTTTTTTTTTTTTTTTTTTAAATTGAAGTATAGTTGATTTACAATGTTGTGTTAGTTTCTGGTGTATAGCAAAGTGATTCAGTTATTCATACATATATATCTATCTTTTTCAGATTCCTTTTCCTTATAGGTTATTACAAAATATTGAGTAGAGTTCCCTGTGCTATACAGTAGGTCTTTGTTGTTTATTTATTTTACATATAGTAGTGTGTATATGTTACTCCCAAATTCCTAACATATCCCTCCTCCCCCATCTTTCCCCTTTGGCAACCATAAGTTTGACCTCTATGTTTGTGAGTCTGTTTCTGTTTTGTAAATAAGCTCATTTGTATCATCTTTTTAGATTCCACATATAGATAAATTTGTCTTTCTCTGTCTGACTTACTTCACTTAGTATGTTAATCTCTAGGTCCATCCATGCTGCTGCAAATGGCATTATTTTATTCTGTTTTTATGGCTGAGTAGTATTCTATTGTATAAATATACCACATCTTCTTTATATAGACCACTTATCTTGGCCACTCAGGACCGGACAGGTCATCAGCAAGTGAGCACACAGGATGATGTGGAATTTGGTGACCCTCTGGCTCGTGTCCAGGCTCTGGCATTCTGGAGTGTGTGACCTGACTTGGGTCACAGTGTCCTTACCTTGAGATGGGGTGGCGCCTGTCCTGTGGATCCGTTAGGACCCGGTGAGGTTACGAGGGAGAGCACCCAATAATGTTACAGGGCCTGTGCTTTTCCTTTCCAGAGCAGGCCTTGTTTGAAAGTCTCCTTGAAGAAGTTGACATTTCTAGACTGGCTAAACTTACTTTTTAAAAAAAAACATATATGCAGTTTTTTTTAAAAACTCCTCTCTTGGAATAGGGCAAACAGGCACACCTCGGAGATGCTGGGGGTTTGGTTCCAGACCCCTGCAATCAACGGAATATCATAGTAGAGCGAGCCACAGGGCGTTTTTAGTTTCCCGGTGCATATAAAAGTTATGTTTACACTATACAGTAGTCTGTGAAGTGTGCAATAGCATTATGTCTAAAAAAAAAATTACAATGTACATACCTTAATTAAAAAACACTTTATTACTAAAATAATGCTAACCATTATGAGTCTTCGTGGAGTGGTAATCTTTTTGCAGCAGTAACATCAAAAGTCACTGATCACAGATCACCATAACAAATATGATAATAAAGTAAACCTTTGAAATATTGCGAGATTGACCAAGATGTGACCCAGAGACATGCAGTGAGCAATGCTGTTGGAAAAATAGTGCTGGTAGGTTTGCTCGATGCAGGGTTGCTGCAAACCTTCAATTTGTAAAAAACACAGTTGTTTGCAAAGCACAGTAAAGCGAAATGCGATAAAATGGGGCCTGCCTGTCTTAAAGAGAGCCCTGCTTGGGAGTGGGCTGCTCAGCTTATGCTTTGGCACCAAGGAGCACGGTTAGGCGGTTACACAACCGCACACATCTGAACTGGTTTGTTAATGAACCGACACTCTTAAGCCTGTGTGGGCGCCACTTGAAGGAAGACCACGGGGAAATCTCAACTGAGTTTCCGAGGTCTGCCAATCCAGGGCAGCTTTCTCTTCCGAGTTTAATTTAAAGGAATAGTAATGCTGTGTGATAACCAAAATGCATGAAAGAATTAGATCGGAAACACCTGGCTAATTATAAATTCTGAGATGCATTTTGGCTCACTCAAGCGTCTTAACATCCCCCAGAACATACAGATGCACTCTGAGTCCATCAAGGCAGAAGCTGTACATGTCCTTTAAATATTTTAGGTCTGTTTTCCGTTTTTCTCTTCAGAAGAAATTAAATTATCCGGGCGGGTTAATCTCCACAGACTATTATTATAAATGTGCAAATAATACGCCACCGATGAGGGATTTTTAATAGACCACTTCTCAGAAGAACTCATGTTTTCTTCTGCTTCATGTAGAAGCGGTTCTTGTTCTGCATTCAGACAACAAAGCAGTCTTTCAGTTATTAGGAAAATGCACACTTCACAAAACCGATGAGTTTTAATAGGAGGAGGGTGTTAGGACTCATCGTCTTCCTGAAAGGCAGACCTCAGGAAAATGATAGTCTGTGAGGCCCCTCGCTTTGTAGCATCAGTACCCTGTGGGTGATGCCGCCCCTTCCCTTCCTTTACAGGCATTCACGAGCACGTGCTCCTTCATTACAGGACACTGTGCTGCTTCAGGGGCGTGAACCATGTCTCATTCACTCCCAGCGTTACTAGACAAAAGGCCTTACACGTAAGGGGGCTCAGGAAATATTTGGTGAATGGAAATTTTGTCCCAGTAAAGCACAGAGGGCCCGATTTGTTGTTTGTCGTTCCCGTTGTCTGAGGTGGGAATGGTGTGGACGAGTTCGTGCCCCTCTTAGGTCCTGGTTGAGCCGTGGCACTGCCCTGTATTTAGGATGTGAGAGAAGCCTGCCAGACGGTCACCTAAGGTGACTTTCTTTGTAAAGTGGGAATATATTGAAATAAGCATGAACGGTTTGGAGTTTCTGCTGATAAGGTCAGCATCACTTGAATTTGCTGGTGGCACTTTGGTTCTCCTTGTCGGATTTAGTGCAGAGGAGAAGGTGGGGATGAGGGTGGAATTGCCCATCTCAGAGGGAAGGGACGGGGGCGTAGGAGCTCTGGGAGGGAGGAGGGACAGCGGACAGTGAGTGGTCTGGAAGAAAAGGACGCCCTGCCACGGGGGAGTCAGCCACGGGGGAGTCAGGAGAGGCGCTCTGTGGGCTATCAGGCGTAGATTAGGTTCCAGAGGCCAGTAAATAACTTTTGGGACTTTCAAGGCATCTTTCTATCTTGTGGCTCTCCTCCTTTGTTATTTGCACTGCGTCTCCTGTCTTGTCATTGCTCTGGCACATGATAGGGAATTGATGAGGAACTGGTAGGTGGTTTTGCAGGGCAGGCCTCCTTTCCTCCCCGACATGGCCGAAGTCCTCCCTCCGTAACTCTTGTTAGCATCTCTGCAGACTTCCTTTTATCCTTGGCTGTTTCAGCACCTGCCTGGCCCATCTCCCCCGGGGCACCATCCGCGGAACCCAGGCTGCAGCCCTGAAGAAGGCTACCACCTTGGAGTTACGCTCTCTAAGGCCAGCTGGGCCTCGTGTGGCTCCAAGCAGCTGGGCGTTCATAGTTGGCAAAGCTTGGCCTCGGGCGGAGAGAGGGAGGGAAGAGCAGAGCTAGGCCTGCCCCACTGGTGGGCAGGCATTTACTGGGGCCCCTGCCTCTGCCAGGCTAAGCCCTCGTGTTATCTGACCACTCCATGTATTTACCTACAGGCTAACACCTGGATTCCTTAGCAGAAATACGGGGCTCTTCACACACACCATGGTTCCGTGTTTTATCAGTATTTCCTAGTACATACTTCTTTTTTAGTTTAGGTGCGTAAGTGTTTATGGAATGTCTGACTTGTAATATTTCCTGCACCAGATGCTGAGAACATAAAAAGGAATAAAATTAGATTTTTGCGTTCCAAGAATTTACAATCTAACGAGATAGCCCAGTATGTAAACAATATCAAAACATTGGTTTAAAGGAAGGTCACAGGGGGAGCATGGAAGTAGGACTCCCAGACACTGCTTTCTCCATCCTTTCTAAGCCACTTGCAGTTAGTATGTTTGGGGGTCCATCAGTATTGGTTTGATATTGGAGTTTTATATTTGCGGTACCATTTGATGACAGTTGTACTGAAAAATAATTTTAGGTACTATAAGAACTCTAACAGTCAAAAGAATTGAAGTGTACTCAGTTAATGGCGCCTAGTATGGCAGGAAAAGAGAGGAATATTTAGGAAATATTTTCAATAACGGGTTTATTGAAAACCACCTACCAGTTCCTCATCAATTCCCCATCATTTCCAGAGCGATGACAAGACAGGAGACGCAGTGCAACTAACAAGTTTAAAAGAAAATTATATTAGTCGGAAGAGTCTTCCAGTGAGCATGCCTATGAATTACCATTTTACAATCTCCTAGCCCTTCCGTCTCCACCGATCTCCCCGCTATTGATGAAAGAATTATTTTGGCCTTAATGGGCTAGATCTCAATGGAGGTGATTTTGCCGTCTCTTCCAGGGGACGTTTGGCACTGTCTGGGCACATTTCTGGTTGTCACACCTGCTGTTGGGATCTAATGGGCCAGGGATGCTGCTTATCATTCTGTAATGCACGGGACAGTCCCCCGAAAAGAATTTTCTGACCCCACCCAAAGGTCCGTTGTGCCGAAGTTGAGATTCTCTGGGCTTGATGAATAGCCTATATTTCCTGTCTTCACTAGAAAAATTTACAAGATCCCCACTCAAGTAAGTGCCCATAAGGATGTAAAAAAATGATGATTTTGAACAAGAGGGGGTTGGAGACTTAAGTGGGAGGTGGGGAGGTGGCAGTGATTTTTCACTATTGGCCTCTTTTCTTTTTGGCTTTTGCTGCATGTCTTTTTTTTTTTTTTTTTTTTTTTGGTAACAAGTTTGTTTTTATTAATTAACCCATAAGATAAATTGTTTGATTATTGCGTAGCGTGTTTTGGAGAACATTGCTAATGTGTCTGGTGTCTAGCACAGACCCTGTAACAAAGTACACCATTAATACGCATTCGTTGGCTGACTGCACAGTAACGTGTTCCTGGAGGGAGAAGCGTTTTATTTGTTTTCTCTGAACCCCCTCTTGTATGTTCACGTCTAGCTAAATGGAAAATGTGCTTCCAGAGCTGGTGAAAGTCATTCCAAAGATCCAAAGAGAGTGTTAGGGCAGTAAAAAGAGGACACCTGGCTCTCCAAAAGGGAGAAGCTTTGGACTCTAATAGCAGCTTGTTTGGAAAGCTGAACAGGCAAAAACACGGCAGAAGTTCAGAAAAGCCCACTTGGTCCAGAGCCACAGAGGAATACGCTACAAGCAAACAGCTGTACCAAAAAGTAAACTCAGCACAGACCTAGAACAGGAAGGCGAGCAGGCATGATACGGAATCCTTAGAGGAAAGAGAAACTCAGCTTAGCGGTCGCACTGCCGTCGGCCCCTGGCGCAGATGGAAGGAATGAGAGCGACACAGGGCCTGCCTCGTGGACCCAGCAGTGCGGGTTCTGTTGGGAAAAGCTCTTCCCGGTTTCCCTCTCGCTGTTTCCCTCTATGAACCTTTTGCTCCAGCCCCGTTTCCCTGCCGATTCTCTAAACGCGGCTCCTGTTGCCTCTCCCTGTGTGCTCACCGTGGTCCTCTGTCCGGACGCCATTTGCTCTCTCTCCTCTCTGCCTTTGAGTTTTCTTTTACAAGATCTAGCTCAAGTTCTCGGCCCTTTGTGAAACCCGCCCTGAGTTTTTCTGCATCAGAAATCTTTAACCATCTGAGTCCTCCCTCCCTCCACTCCTCCAAATTCAGGAGACAACTTGCAGGCCTGGTTTATCACCAGGGCTTCAAGGGGGCAGCCGTCAGTACGTTGCATCTGGAATGTGAGGCCCAGAGTCGGGCGGCGGGCAGGGGTAGAGATAAGGAGAAAACCAGGAGGACTCACTCTATAGAAACCTCAGGTGTTTAAAAAACCCATCTGGGGAGGAATTCATCTTTTTATGGTCGTTGAAGCCGGCGGTAGGAACAGAACAGCATCCCCCTTCTGTCCAGCAGGAGCCGATTGGACAGACGCCCACCAGGCAAGAGGTTTTAGCCAGAGCCTGCACACGGTCCCCTGCCTGTTGGCTTAAGATTTGAGTGAAGGTTCTGACAGTCCCTTCAGACAAAGGGGGACAAAGAAGGGATGTGAAGGAGGCCTTATAACTTGTCCGCAAACCCCAGACCCAGAGGCAGACAAAAGTGTAACTGCCAGCCTAACATCAAGACAGGGTAAGTCCCCGCTGTACAGGACCCCATCCCAGTTTTTGGACCCAGGTAGAGTGCAGCCAGTGCTTGTTTTCTCGGGGTCCAGGTTCAGCATGGAAGATGCGTGTGTCTCTTGCTGTGCCCTGGCCTTGGCTGCAAGCTCAGGAGAGAGGACATGCTTGCTCGTTGGCTGGAGGCCACCCCATCGGGCCAGGCACTCCTGTCGGTCTCACCGGGGACCCTCTGTCCACATTCAGCCTGGAGCTTTGCAATATTGTGCAGAGTTCCCAGCAGCAGTGGCTTGTGATCAGCTCTATTTAGAAGAACAGTGTTAAAAACATAAATTGCCCAGAGGGTATGCTTAACATTAAAGTGTCAAGCAGTAGAAGGGAGAAGAGACTTGTGAAAATGAAGTTTAATTTTGCTACAGAGAACTTTCATTCTTTGTGCTGCATTTTTTAAGGATGTCTCTAAACCATCCCCGAGGTTGGTCTTTAGACAGTTGATTCATTTTACAGCAAAAACTCAGATCCGTTAAAATTAAAGCACAAAGATCCATTAAAATTAAAGCCTCCTGCTGGGTGTTAAAATTTCATTATCATACCTGTCCTCATTATAAATATTTGTTTTCTATTCACATGAGACCACTGGGAAGAGAAGATTTACCTTGATTTTTGTATTCAGAATATTCAGTTACCTATTTACCATGGTTTCATTTATTTCTAGATGAAAATTTCCCTTTTTTGTGTGCAGCTGAGTATGTCTCTTAAGTTGCCAGAGAGGAGAGGAATCGCTATTAAACGCGAATGATCATTTATTTAATTGCAAGTTAAAGTATATTCTGAAAAGGATGAAGGCTTATTCTTGCCTGAAGCTTGTTTGTTCTGTGAGAGCTGTGAGGTGTCTCTGAGGGCTGTTTCTATTGCTGCGTTTTTTCCTGTGTCTTAGCCGTGAGGTATATTCCTGTTCCAGAGAAAAGCTCTACATATGTTGGTAGAGGAAGTAGAGAAAGGTGAGGAAAGGTGTCTGGACCTGACCTACGAAGAATAAAAAACCCACAACGTTTGCATAGTTTAAATGCAAGGCTAGTGATTCTGAGTCTAAATCGTATTTTTTAATGCCATCGTGTAAGCACACGCATTTGTACATTGACATTGATGGAGTTCATCTTGAATGACCACGTGTACCTGAAGCTTTAGGGTATCTGATCTACAGAAAAAAGGAGATTGGAGTACTTGTTTAAAAAACGTTGTCATATGTATATGTGTGTGTCTGTGTGTATGTATTTTGGGTTGACCAAAAAGTTCGTTTGCATTTTTCCGTAACATCTTTGGGAAAACCTGAACAAACGTTTTGGCCAACCCAGTATGTGTGTATGTGTGTGTGTATGTGTGTGTATATATATATATATATATATATATATACATACACACACACATACACACATACACATATAGACACGTATATTATGTTAAATAGTTCAGGAGGTATTTATTGGGTGATTATTATGTATTGGGTACTATGCAGACGTCGTGGATGCAAAGATAAATATGACATGGTCCTTGCCTTCCAGAAACCTGGAGTCTAGGAGGAGACAGGAGACAGAGACAGGTGAGTAAGCAGTTCAGGTACAGGTGGAGGGGACTTTCACCTGGGGCTTGAAGTGTATGCAGTTCTGGAGGCCCTTCTTAAAAAATGTACAAAATTACAAAAAGAGCATCAGATAGAGAAACGAATGTTTATTTAGGAAGTGTCAGCTCCCACACTTGGGCCGTGGGAGGCACCCAGAGCAGGTAGAGCACCTGAGGAGGACCCAGCGCCCACCTGTGGGCCTTGGGAGCCGCTTCCCAGAGGAGGTGGTACTGGGGCGTGTCTTGTCTCCACTCTTGCCCCCCACGCCTGTTCTCCCACCAGCAGCCAGAGGGAGCCTTTGACACCCGCTGCAGATGACATCGCTCCCTGCTCGCAGGTCTCCACTTGCTCTCCATCCTCGCAGAACAAACCCCACGCCCTTCCTCCTTCTCCCCCTGGCTCCTAATGCGCCACCTGCCCGCCTTGCCGTTCATCTTCTTCCTGAGCCAGGTTCGCCTGGGCCACCCCTCCGCTCGCTCGCATGCTTCCTGCCCCGTGCGTGGCCTGTGGTCTGCTCCTACGCCGCGTGCCGGCTGCCCCAGCGTGGCCCTCGGAAGGGCCTTCCTGGCCACGCCCTGCGTTCTCTGCCCTCTTCCTTCCGAGTTCTCTTCCTCAGAGCACCATCACGGTGCCGCATACTCACTTGTTCGTCTGTCTCCCCAGCTGGAACGTAGGCTCTGGGAGGAGGTCTGGTTCTCCGCTTCTCTCTCACCCCCTGGAGTGGGGTCTGGCACACAGGAGACCCCGGTTAACTATCTGTTAGATGACCAGGTGAATGAGGGTAGCTGGGACGGTACTTGGGGGCTTTGTTCTCAGCGGCTTGCCAAAAGGGAAGTTAATGGTGTTCCAGGGCTCGAAATATTTTGAAAGGCTAAAATCGTGTTTGATTCGGAGCAACATAAAATTTACAGAATTTCTAAATTCTTTGGAAAAAAACTTCCCTGCCAGATTTCCTCTGGACAGCCAGCATCTGATTACCTGAAATAGGTCTGATTCTGTGTTGTAAGTAACACCTCTAGTTTTGCTGTTTCTAATGCTTCCTCTGGATGTGGTTGGAAGAGATTTAAGGTAAAGAAGTGGGAGAGGGAAAGAAAAGTTAAAGTGTGTGTGTGGTGGGGATGCAAGTTTAAAGAGCTGCAAAAATCCCATATAAAATGTTTCCTTCTCATTATGCATTTGTTAAACGATCTGAAAACGGGTTTGATCATGAAAACAGTGGCATGCTGACCGGGAAGGTGATCTCTGTTCTTTATGTTCCTTCGGGACACACAAGCCTCTTCGCTAGGATGGCAGTTTGCAAAGTGGGCTGTGTCCTGAGTGGGTGCCATGGGGAGGCTCCTGAAATTCCTTTGTGGGTGGAGAATGAGGCAGAAAGTAAGCCTTATTATGTTTTGCTCTAAGGACGGACACAGGCAGCTTCGCTTGGTCACCTGTAATGCTCTGAACTGAGGTGTCCGGAGGGCGTGATGGGAGGTCACGCCTGGAAGGAAAGAGCGACAACTTCACACCTCTGTCCCCTTTGCAGGGTGAAGTAGATTTACAAATCACATTATCTGGTTTTAACTAAATTAACCTAGAAACTGACTATCGTAGTAGCCAGTGAAAGTGCAAATGAACATCCAGAAAATGGCAGAATTGATACGGTTTCTGCTGCTCCTTGTATGAGAATTTCCTTAGCCAAGTAAAAGATAAAATGATAGCCTAATCCTATTGGACAAGAAGTTGGCCAGAAATTCAAAATCACCAGGATTATCTGAAATGCGGATTTAGAGCTGTGATTGTAACACTGTATCTTCTCCTAACTGGGTAGTAGTAAGTCTTCTTATATTAGTTACTGGTCAGAATACAGGTATGTACAATTTATAAATGAACAAGTTCACACATGTTGGGGGATGTATGCTCGAAGTGTCTTACCGTTCGGGGGCGTCCACTCAAGAAAGCTTAGTGCCCACTGCTCAACGGTCCTGCTGTTCAAAAGTGTGGTCCCCAGACGTGGGACCCTTTTAGAAATGAAGACTCTCGGGCTCCCACCTCAGACCTCCAGAATCAGCATCTGCATCTCACCAGGCTCCCAGGCGGTTTGTAGGCACATCACAGTTTGGGAAATGCTGCTCTAGGACGCATTTTATAACATTGCTTCTGGGCTTTTGACGTCAGGGAGTGATTTCCCCACACAAGAAATCGTAGAATTAAACAAGTTTGGTTTTGAATCTTCCTTCTGTCACTTACAAACTTGACCTCAGGTAGTTCAGTGAACATCCGAGACCCTGTTTCCACGTCTGTAAAGTAGAGAGAACAGTACCTGCCTCCTGGGTGTGTGTAGGGACCCCCCCGTGCGTGAAGCAGGAAGAGGAGGGGGTTGGTGAGCATGGGTTCAGGCCCTCCTTCCTCCCCTCGGCCTCCTTAGTCTGTGAACCTTCAGCAGGGGGGATGGCTTATCTTACAATTTCAGAGCGCAGAGGTCTTTAAACTTTTTGCTCAGGTACCTCCTAAAAGAGTTTTGAAAAATCGCGTACACCGTCTCGCTTTTTAAAGTTAACATCGAAAAATTTCATCACAAGTTTAAAGAGTTGCAAAATAATCCCTAGGTTATTGGGAATATGGATAATTTAAAATAAAACTGGTGGTGTCGCTCTTTCCAATCTAGCCAATGGAATAAAAAGCCAGGAGATTTGATAGGGCTCTCAGTGGGGGGCTGTGGAGTGGGAGGAGCCAGAGTTCACCGGCCCCTGACCTTGAACTTCGGTGGTGTCTCCAGAAGCAGCTGAGTCCCCTGGTGGCTCCAGCTCCTACTGGCCGGGCCGGGCCAGGCTCCCGGGGGTCCCGGCTTCTTCCTGGGGTCGCTGCCCCCGGGGCTCTGCTCACACTGGGGGGCTGGCGTTGATTCCCGGCACTTGCTCCTCCGTCTGGCTCCCTGGTTCCCAGCGGGTTTCTCACCTCTTCGTGCATTTGCGTGACCAGTTCCCTGCATTAATGCCCTCTGTGACAGACACTTAAAGTGGATTCTGTTTTCCTTGGTAAGAGTCTGACTGACACCCCAGTCTTTATCTCTATACCAGTATTTGGAATTGTCCCATTGTCACCTGAAGAGTTTAAAGCCTGAATCAACGCCCTAGAGAAAGATTCAGGGTGTGTGAAGGGTGTGCTTTCCTTAAAAACTGCAAGACAGGCAGATGCGAGGAGGAAAGATACTCCCAGCAGCAGGATTTGGGGGAAAAGTACGTACAGGAGATAAGGATCTATAAACTGATTCCCTTAAAACGAGCACCCCTGAAAAGCCTTTGTGTGCTCTAGGGTGAAGTTGGCTGCCTCACAAAGGCACATGGGATGCTGCTTTGAGTAAACGGGTGACCGCGTGCGTCCCAAAGTCCCAGATATCCAGGGAGCCTTCTCTAGCACTCGTGGGGCCCAAACTCAGGCCAGCTCAGTGAAACGGGTGCCGAGTCTGCTGCATCCTGAGGCTGCACCTGATGGTTGCCTGGACCGGGCTTCTCCAAGGGCCGGCCCTGGCCGAGCAGGGAGAGCCGCCAGGAGCCAGGGCTGGCGGCAGGTAGGAAGCCCATGGGAAGCCCCAGCAGTCACACCGTCAGCTGGGAGCTGGAAGCGGGCTGCTCCCCTCACTGCGCCGCCAAGCGTGCTGAGGTCCGCGCTTGTGTGCACCTGCCGCCTGGCTTTGGAGCTCTGCCACTTATCTGGGGAGATCTCTTTGACAAATTTGGTTACAGAACGTCAGGTGCATTTATGGGCTAGCCGGCTAATCTGGAAATAGCCTAAGGAGGATTTATAAAACAACTGCTTTCACTGGCCATGGAGTCCTTCCCCCCAGAAGAGTACTGTTTAGCACCTTGGTCGGCTTTTTGCTGTGGTTTTTGTGAAGTTGCAAATATATCCTCAGCTGCAGTCCATATTAAAATGGAACGAGAGGGGTAGAGTGAAAAATACCAAACAACAGCCACAGCAATGAGAGAACATGAAACAAACCTCAAAACTGAAAGCGGCGCTTATGCAGAGAGAGACTGTGTCCTGTGTGGAGTGCTGGCTGGGCTGGGCTGGGCTGGGTGCTGTCCCCGGGGCTCATGTTCTCCAGAGTTCCTAGTTCTCACCGTGAACTTATCGGGTGGATGTTGTCACTGAGCCCGTTTTATTGATGGGGAAGCTGAGAGTCGCTTGCCTAGAGCCGCACAGATAACAGGAGACGTAGCTGAACTTGAACCAGGCATCCTGGCTCCAGAACCCAACTTCTCAGCCACTGAATCAGCCTCTGAGCGCATTAGCCGCCCACTCTGTAAGGAGCTGTGGACATTTCCCGAGGAGGCTGGTTGCCCTCTGCTTGGCTCCCCCAGGAAGGGAGGACCTTGGTTGTTGAGGGTATTGAGACAAGGTTCAATTTACTTTTTAGCAATTAATGCTGTTTCAAAGAGCCATCCTGGGTACCGAATCTGCAGTTTCTTCTAGGGAATGCTGTACCATCTGAGAAAATCTGGGAAGATAATAGTTCTGAGAGACAAAGGCAAGCCTTCTTAAACTTAGAAATTTGACCTTCCAATGAATGATTCTTCTTTTTTAAAAATCCAGAAGATTAAAGTCATACGGTCTGTGGGTTTTCTGGAGGGATTAAAGATCAGAGATAGTTTTTTGGAAGCTGTCACGTGGGGAATGGGAGAGAGATCCAGACCAGAACAAAGTTGGCTCTTGAAAGAGAAGGTAAAGCATTAAATACGTTGGGGGTGGGTGGGTGGGTGGTGGTAACCGGGAAGCGAGAGGGCTTTAGACCAGTACCAGGAGGCAGCAAGAACCAGGGAGCAGGCTGCCTTTTGGGAAAGTGGGAAGCAGATAACAGTTTTGGAAGTCAAACTACAGAACGGCCCTTTTCAAGTTTTTACATAAATAAGGAAGGAATGAAAATACACTTGACCTGGTGATGTGGAAGTAACAGCGAAGGGCTTGTTGGTGGAGCTTTGATGACCAGTACCTAAGAAGGTGTTCAGGGAAAGAGAACATACACACATGGGGCGGAGGAGATGCCTCCTTAAGTTCAAGTTTGCACAGTCTGACCTTGTCATTTCACTTTGGTATTTCCAGTGTTAGTCGTCATCAGTCCATCCGTCCATCCGTCCGTCCATCCATCCATCCATCCATCCATCCATCCATCCATCCATCCATCCATCATTTCCGTAAATACCTTCGAGCTTCTGCTACATGCCAGGCCCTGGGCTGGGTGCTAAGGACACTGTGGAGAACAAAGCCACACGTGGCCCCTGCTGTGTTAATAGCATTAAAAAGCCCCGGTGTAGACGGTGGTAGCCGCAGCGCTCAGCGCTGTGCAGGGCAGCTCCGTGCTCTGGATGTCAGGTGGTCCGACCTAATAGAAGAACGAGAAGAAGGAAGCCATCGCGTGAGGTTGAGCCGCTTCCCTGCGAGGCAGGGCACGCGCATCTTCCCCAAGATTGAAATTCTTTTACAGGAAGGATTCTCAAATGAAGTTATCCAGGGGTCCAGGGCCTTTTCTACCTTGTGTTCTTTTTCACACTTATACCAGGTCAGTTATACTAGGGTTGTAGCTCAGAAATTAAACCCATGGCAACGGCAGCAACACTGAATTGCGGACCTGCCTTTTTCACTGACCTGCTGTATAAAATAAAATTAAGACTAACATTTGCATGGCAATTAGTAGCTGGCCAAGTGCTTTCATGTGCTCGCTTCAGCTTGTATCTGCTTTATCCCAGCCCTCCTTCCTCTCTCTCCTCATCCGCCTACCTCCCTGGTCGGTAGGACAGGAGGGACCTTATTATCATCCCAGCAACGTCAAATGCACTTTGAAGATTTGCTGCACTGGAGATTAAAAACAAAATCATCACGTGTGCCCACCCTCTCCCCGTCTCAACCTCAGCAACTAGCGAGGGGGACAGATCCTTTCAGATACAATGTGTGAGTTTCTCTGAGGCAGACAGAGGGTTCTGGGAGTGTGAGGCGGGAACCCCTACCTCGTGGGTGTGCGGGGGTGGAGGTTTCTGCAGAGTTTTAAAGAATGAGTAAGATTCAGTTGGAAAAGGACCGTGGGTGAGGGCAGGTTCAGACAGAGAGTGAGCTTTGCTGGAGGAGGAGGTGGGAAGGCTGCAGTTGGAGAGCGTGTGCTCTAGAGCGTGAGTTCAGTCCTCTGCGTTCTTTGATTAAAGGATAAAACTTCCCTTTGCTTCTGAACTGAAAAAAAAAAAAACCAATCTGCCTTGACACCAGGTCCTCCCTTTCCATCTCCAGGGCTCATTCCCTGAACTAAGCCGCATTCGGATGGGGGAGGGAGGGGAGAAGGTGGGAGAAGGTTAAGACACTGCCTGTCGGGAGGGGTAGGGCGCCAGGAGCAAGAGGGCTTTGAACGGGCATCAACGGGCAGCAAGGACAAGGGAACAGGCTACTTTTGGGGGAGGGGGAAGTAGATAATCGGAGGTGATTTTTTAAGGTGTCATTTTGGGCGCCTTTATCAGGCTCAAGTGCAGAGCTAAGCCCTGTGCAGTTGTCACATGTGCCCTTTATGCCGACCCTCTGAATTAGGTGTCGCTGTCTCCATTGTACCTTACAAGAATCTGAGGCCCAGTGGGGTTGGAACCAGGGTGGACCTCACCCCGCCCTGCCCTGCTTCCGTTGTCAGGCCTGAAAGGCTTGGGTGAGGCCTGTGAGCTGCCGGCGGCATTGTCCTGGGCTGGACGTCTGCAGACAGTCCCCAGGCTCGTCTGGCATGGCTGGATTCTTCGGAGACATAATGAACGAAAGGACTTGGGGGACTGCTTGAGGGCCTCATCCCTGCAGTATAGTCCTTTCTGTGGACAGACATGTTTGTAGACCCATTTGTAAGCTGGGCCTGTCTGTGCGAGGCTTCGCTTTCTAGGACTTGGAGTCCGTGAGCCGTATGCTGGCTTCCTCAGGCCTGTGGCCGTCTGCCAGCTTCCAAACTATAGTAATTAAGGCGTTTATGAGTTAGCACTGCTCGCTGTAATACGGAGGACAAGTAGCTACTGTTAAACTTAACTACCGAGGTAAAGCTTGATTTTCATAAAACATCTTGACTTTTTAAAGGCATGGGGTAAATCATCCTGTAACTGATTTAAGAAAGACTGTTTATTTACGGAGCTTGGCAGAGAAACATCATACAGAGAGAAGAGATCTAGTATGGGAAATGCGTGTGTTGCCGAAGAAAAACGTTTCTGTAGGAAAACAGCCTGCCGGTCAGATGGGGGAAGGAGCGCAAGCCTTCCTGATCACTTGCTTCCCCTGAAACTTGACGGGAGACAGACTGGGGGTTTTTATATCAGAATGAACCTTGCTGATCAATAAACTTCATTCTGCCTACTTTTGTTGCAAAACCTTGAGCCTGGGGGGAGGTGGAATTAGGGGGAGGGATTTAAATTGTATGTAGTTGTGATCAGTTAGACAAAGCGGCAGATATCTTTGACAAGATGGATTTAGAATTTGCTTAACTGCTATTTGCTACAGTGTTCTGCCATCTGTAAGGAAAGCTCCCATTTGGAGATATAATCAAAATAATATTTCTAGATTTTACTGAGGGTCCTCCTCCCTTAAACAAATACTGTTGTTTCTTCTTTCCAAGTAACTGTCTTCATTTTCTGTGAAACAAGCAAACAACTGGTTTGTTAGAGGAGAAGTGAGTCAGCATTCCTAACAGGCAGCCCTTTGTTGGCTTTTTGTGGGAATCCAGGAATTTGATTTTCTTCCTCCTAAAAGGATAGTGTCTGAAAAGACGTGAGCAGAGAACATCTGAGGACTCAGTGGGTACCATCACTTGAGCTGAGAGGTTGGAAGGAGAGATTTGGACTGGGAACTAGGTCTTGACATTTTCAGACACCGCATGTGAAGGCATTGGAGAGACCCAGTGTAATTAGAAGAGCAGGGAAATTAGATCGGGGCTGGGCTGTCTTGCCTTCAGTCCTAAGGAGAAAGCAGGCAGCAGAGCGCATCCTAACACCGCGCTACCTGGCTCCCCATTTTAGCTTGAGATAGATGCGTACTGGGCTTAGCCCTTCAGCTGGAAGTGAAGGTTTGCGGTCTGTCTGCTCCCTCCTCTGTCCTCTCTTCTCACTGCTTCTCTCTGTGTGCTGGACACTGGAGAAATTGGGACAAGTTCTTTTGGTGCTGCTTTTAGAGAAACGCACTAAATCTATACGTGAAATGCCCCCCGACTCCCCACGCGCACTGTCTTTGCAGACGTTGTCGTTATGCATGGGGTGAGGTGTGACCGGCATTCGCTCACGTTTTGTGTCTGCCTGTGTAGCTCCCTGCTGGACTGCTCTAGTCTAGCCTCACAACAGGAACCCTCCTGGCCCGTGGCAGGTGCCTTGCTAGTTCTGTCAGTTACAAAGGCTGTTCTTATCCAAGAATCAGTCTGTTAGGGAATCTTATCAGGCCCAGAGAGCCAGCGGACAGAGATGGTTGAGCCTCTGCCGCTCATGGATGGGGCCGATCAGGGGTGGTGCCCCTTGATGGAGTGACTCCGCTGGCCCTGACGGGTGGGGGAGGTTAGTTTCCCCAGTGCCCTGGCGTGAACAGAGGAAGTGTCCCCCGGCGTGGGGATGGTGTGTAAAATGAGAAGTAGTAGGCGGGGGGAGTGGAGTGCATTTGGACTGCTAAAGTGTGTGTGAGATTGTGAAGATTAATTGCCTGTTGGATAAATGATGGTCAGAATTGTGCGGGAGAATTAATCGCGGACAGCCTGCACATCCACATAAAGCCCTACAAGATTATTGTTCTGCGTGTAGTTGGGAGACTAGGAGGCCAGACAGGCCTGTGTGGGTACAGTTCTGCCCCTTACTAGCTTTTCTGAGCCTCAGTTTCTCTTATTCTAAAATGAGAACAGCCAGCCCAAGGGCTGCTTTGAAGAGTAAATTAAATGGGTGTGTTTGTGTTCATAAATTGAAAACTCCCCGGCACTTAATAGGCAGTTGGCAGGCAGTAGCTGCTATTATATCAAGGCCAAAGTATGATCTTTGGGAATAGTCTTCAGAAGTCAGGAGTCTTGGAGCTTTGTCCGTGTTGTTTTTGCTGAGCCCGGAACAGTGCCTGGCGCGTCATGGGCACTCAGTCCAGCAGGCCCTTGGTACCCACAGGTTCTGCATCCTCAGATTCAACTAACTGGGGATTCAACCAACTGTGGGTTGAAAATATTTGGGGAAAAAAATTCCAGAAAATTTCAAAAAGTGGAACTTGAATTTGCCATGCCTGCAGCTACATACATAGCATTTACATTGTATTTACAAGTATTTACGTACATTATATTGTATAGGTATCATAAGTAATCTAGAGATGATTTAAAGTATACGAGAACATGTGCCTAGGTTGTATGCAGATACCACATCACTTTATTAGAAGGGACTTAAGCATCCACGGATTTGGGTATCCAAGGGAGTCCTGGAACCAGTCCCCTGCAGATACCAAGGGACAACTGTACTTACCCGGGTGTGGAAGAATCTGGATAGGAGGCAGATTTCTGTATGTTCAGCGACTGAAGAGTGCATGTGTGAAAGGGAGATGTGACCACTTGGGAGACTTGCGTTGGGAAAGGCAGCCTGGGCCTGTTTTCCCTGACCCTGTTCCCAGAGATTCCCAGAGGACTCCCCATGGGTTCCGCCCTTAGATTTTTGGGGCAACCCTCCTCCCTCTACACACCCAGCTCCCAAAAGTATGTGGGAAAGAAAACCTTTTTTATTTTCATCCTTAACATAGGAGGGAGAGGCTAACATTTACAAAAGGACTTAATCAGAAATAGACCCTGCCATACACACACACACACACAAACACACACACACACACACACACACACACCCTTCCCCACCCCACACTTGACTTTAATGTACATGTGGGACAAGAAAAGTAACACTAATCAATCTGAATGGGATTATTCAGCAATATTGGTGGCATAGCTGGTTTGAAATTTGGAAATCATTCATTTGGGGTGACACCTGGTAAGATATATGCCCACCCCAGGTGATTAAATAATAAGACCACCAACAACAATACAATCAAACATCAGAAAAACTAGAAGAAAATAGAATGTGATATTCATGAGGTCCCTGGAGGGTAGATGACTTTCAAGGATGAGAAGTGATCCAGGGATTTCACTACATAAAAGTGAAATCATCTGATGTGAAAACAAAACGTAGCCAGAGTGGAAAGTGTATTGGCTGCAAATATGATCAAGTATTAATGTTTGTTATATATACAAAGAGCTTATCTAGGTTGATAAATAGTAGATAGGTGGGAAAAAAGCAAACAATTTGGAAGATGTGGAGCTGATAAACATGTGGAAATAGGTCAGTTTCAGTGGAATCAAATAAATGCCAATGGAAGAAGCTACCACTTTTATCTACTACACTTGAAAAACTCAATGAAAACAATACTTGGGCTGGCAAGGGTATGCTCTCGTACATTTTTGGTTGTGTTGTAAGTCAGTGTAAAATTTTCAGAAAGCAGTTTGACAGGCAATCCCCAAATCAATAAAGGCATGAATATCTAGTGATTTAGTGTTCTGGGAATTTATCCTAAGGAGATAGTACGAAAAAGAAAACCATCTACACACAGGATGTTTGCTGTAGTTTCATTTGTAATAGCAGAAAATTGGAAACATCTTAAAAGCTAAGGGAGTGGGACACGTCTCGTCTCGTGGATGAATTCTAAAGTCATTGAAAGTGATTTTGAAGCTGATCATAATATGGAAAAAATTTATAATGTTGACTGAATAATAGGAATACTATTTTACATCCAAAATGACTTAAGCTAAACATGTATGAAAAGAGAAGAAATATGTACTAATAGATATTTCCCATTGGACTGCTGATGCTAAGGTTTTGTTTTATAGTTTCAAACCATATGTATTTAAATAATTATCGTTAGAGGGTGAGCAATAAGAAGAAGAAATTAAGATTTTCTACGAACATATAAAAGTCATTTGCATGGTACTTGGCGTCCTGTTTCTGCACGTTCCAGTTCTTTGTAGGAGAGAGTTTTGATAATTAAGCCCCATCTTTATCCACAGATAGTTAAAGCAGAGTCCCAGGCTCATCAAATTCAAATCCTCTTCTGCTTTTCCCCCTTCCTCCAGCTTCCCTCCCTTCACATAAGCAATTGGTTTCCTTGACTCTCAGGAACTAGCCCAGAGGCTGTTTTGTCCCCCAGACAAATAGTTGATTCCGTATTAAAATTCATTCCCTTTTCTGATTAACAAGTTCAAGTCCTGTACAGCCCTCCCACTCAGTTACCATTCGTTGGTTTGAGAACACACCTCACCCCCTGGAAAACTGCTGAGATGGACACAATCACCATCGAGCCCTGTGGTTCCGCCCTGGGTTATTATGCAGGAACCCGCAGTGCCATTAGAGGTGTGTGCGCCCCAAGGTTTGCAAGCCTTCTAACATAGCCCAGGGCTGAGGGACTTTGACCTTGGACAGGAGAGATTAATACTAACCACCTCAGCACTTCTGCTCCTCGGCGGTGGGTGCAAAGTAAGCTTTGTGCACCTGTCTGTGTGTTCGCCTGGAGTAGGCTTTCCAGTGAGGGAAAGAGAACTCATTTTAGCAGAAGAATAATGTTTCACAGGTGCCGCAAGGGTTTTAGGTTCTGCTGAAAACAGATATGCTTTAATATAAAGTTGATTTTCAGGCTCCAGCCCCCATACAGTCCTTCTTTGGAGTTCAGAAATCATGGGTTAGGAGTCACTAATTATATCCCTGAGACTCTGGCTTTCTTCTCCTGCCACTTTGCCCGCTTCTGAGAATCTGTGGAGATTAATTTAGGCGACCTAACCAGCCTCGCCTCTCCCCCTATATATTCACAAATGCAGGAAGTTTTCTTACAAGCATCTCCCTGTTGTGAGTTCCCAGTGTAACAAATGTTAACTACGTAGTAACCATAGCAAGTATTTTATTATAAGGGTCATTGTTTCCTACACTATTTTATGGAGAAGACAAGGTTAACCTGATTTCCAGTTACTGGGCCAACCCACATAGATCAAAATTTGAGCTGTGCTCATGTCCAGACGGGAGAGCTCTGGGCTTTAAGAATGTGTCAAGGCAAGTGCTTGGCACCTGTAGCTACTGAAATTCCCAGGCTTCCTGGCTCATCAGGGGTTGTACTAATTGGTCAGGTGAGGAGTGTCTGCTGTAGTTTACTAGGTTTCTGCTGCTGCCATTGTCACTGCTCACAGGGCCCAACTCGGTGTCTGGGTGGCTTAGTGGAACCAAAAGCCTGAAGGGGTGGATGTGGGTATAGGAGGTGCTTGAAGGATACTCTGGTTTCTGAGGCACTGACTTCATTCATTTATTCAGTATATACTTCTTGAGTCCTTATTATTTGTCATCACTAATCTTTTTTGTTTGTTTGTTTCTAGAAGTTTTTTTTAACAGCTTTATTGGAGTATAATTGCTTTACAATGGTGTGTTAGTTTCTGCTTTATAACAAAGTGAATCAGCTATACATATACATATATCCCCATATCTCTTCCCTCTTGCATCTCCCTCCCTCCCACCCTCCCTATCCCACCCCTCTAGGTGGTCCCAAAGCACCGAGCTGATCTCCCTGTGCTATGCGGCTGCTTCCCACTAGCTATCGGTTTTACGTTTGGTAGTGTATCTATGTCCATGTCATCACTAATCTTGTGTTTCTTTCCCACTCTCTTGAACCTAGCTATAAGCAGGCCAACCAAATTGTTAGAGAAGGGGGTGGATTAACCCTCCTGTGGACTGAACACAGTTCCACTACGTTCACAAGCATCCCACATGAGACACTGTGTTAATGTTTCCTGGCAGTACCCTTGACTCCAGCGGGCTGTCTTGCCAGTGAATACTGTTGGTCACCAAGAGATTCAAGTTAGATGGTGGGTGGCTTGGTCGCTTCATCACCATCTCTGGAAAGCACATTTCAAGTTCCTGTAGCTTTTTTTTTTTGGTCAAGGAAGGGCAGCAACTTGGTTTAGTATTCCATTTCACAATAATAGAATGGAATAAGGGCTTTATATTGTTGGGTTCATTTCTCTAAGACTTTATCCTGAGTGATTAAAAGCCAAAGTGTCTGATGGAGAGTGTTCCGTGAAAGCATTGAAGGGAATAAGCAATCCTCTGTTGTGTCCTCAGAACTAAGCAAAACGACTGGAGAGTGCCAGCCATCAACACAGCAGGGGTCTTCAGTACAGAGAAGGATACGCAGAAAGGTGTTCATTTCTCCTTAAAATAGCTTTTAAAAATAGAACCATGTTTCCTGCAATGCGGTGTGTAGGAGGACAGGAATTAGAGCCAATAGAATATTCTAGGGGTCCAGTAAAATATTTTGAGCCAGAATAAACCTGAGAGCTCTGGACTTTATATGAGCTTATTGTCTACTTGAGGTGGTAGCATTTATAATGACCTTATGTAAGCTACCTCCGTCCCTCTTTTGGAGTGAGATAAAAAATTGATAAATAATGAAGGTGACAGTGCCAGGTTGTACCTGTGTCAGAACGAGCGCGTGGTGTCCCGTGCACTCCTAGGAGGAGTTTGGCTTATGGGGTGGTAGAAGGGAGGTGAGAAAGCTTTCTGGGGGAGGCTCACCTGGTGTGCCGGGACCAGCAGCGTGGAGTCCTGAATCCAGTTTCTGAGAATAACAGCCTAAACTGTTTTGTTTTTTTTAATAAATTTATTTATTTATATTTATTTTTGGCTGCGTTGGGTCTCCGTTTCTGTGCGAGGGCTTTCTCTAGTTGCGGCGAGCGGGGGCCACTCTTCATTGCGGTGCGTGGGCCTCTCACTATCGCGGCCTCTCCCGTTGCGGAGCACAGGCTCCAGACGCGCAGGCTCAGTAGTTGTGGCGCACGGGCCTAGTTGCTCCGCGGCACGTGGGATCCTCCCAGACCAGGGCTCGAACCCGCGTCCCCTGCCTTGGCAGGCGGATTCTCAACCACTGCGCCACCAGGGAAGCCCGCCTAAACTGTTTTATAACTTATAATCCAGTTTTTTTGGTTACCTGCAAAGAATTAGGGGACTTTGGCTCTCAGTCTTATGTGAAAAGCGTAATAACAAGCAGGTGAGCAAAACAAAAATCTTTAAAAAGGCTACTCTGGTGTTTTTTTTTCACCATTTAATAAATTTTAAACAAGTCATGATTTGGTAGAAGAGCAGTTAATATTCATTGAATTAGTGGCTAAAGACCATGACTTTTAAAACCCTACAGTGGTAGCTTGATGGTGACCAAACTAAATCAAAAGATTGAAAAGGCGTGGGCCTGAAATTTTGCTTGGTCAAGAAGTTGTAGGGTTTTAAACTCACTAAACAAAAACACCCCACTCAGATTCTTCACACCTAAGATGCCAGTTCCTTTAGGACCACTGGGCATTTTCAGCCTCTTCTGGGGAAAAATTGGGTGAATCCCTAGAGAGAGAGAAGTTGACGGACAAATAAGAACCGTGGTTATAAGTCTGTGGTCAGCAGTTTATTTTCATTGTATTGTCCTTTTATTTTAAACATTTGTTTGTTTTTGCCCCCCTCTATGTAGTTGACGGCTACTAGTAACTGAATTTTTTGGTTAGCATAGACCCAGCTGCTCTTGGAGAATATGAAATCATAGTTGCAGTCTTCACTTAAAATTTGAAATAAAATATAAAGAACTTTCAAGTGAATACAGCAAAGGAGCATGAGTGTGCATGTGTATGTATGTATATGTGTGTGTGTGCGTGTGAGTGTGTCTGTTTAGCCGCTCAGCCTGTCTGTGAAGCAGTTGGTAGCTTGGGAAGCAAATTGTAACAAGCGTAAGAATCACAGGTATAGCTTCCAGGGTCCAGCCCCTGAGATTCTGGCCGAGTAGCTCTGGGTTGGAATTCAGGAATCTGCATTTCTGATAAGTATTGGTAAAGACGGGGCTTCGGCTGTCACAAAGGCCCGTGTTTTAGAGAAGCACTGCTTTAGAGGCGTGAACTTGGAGCTAATGGAGCCCCTTCCATTTTCACTCTGGTTCTAGCTCTTTCCCCAGTCCTCTGGGTCAGACCCTCACTCATGTGTCAGAGTCAAATTAAAATGATGAAATACCCAGAAAATATGAAATGTTCATATTCAGTTGGCAGAGTGCCCAGCTGTTCTCAGCCGTTTGTGCTTCCCGGCGTGACTCTGGATTCCCGGGTAAGTGCTGGTAAGGAGAGGCTGGGCGTGGTTATGCAAATTGTTTCAGCACCGAGTCTCCACCACTGGCTGCACGTCTTAAACTGGGAGAAAATATACCCTGTGGTGTGTGATAGTCAGGATTTCAGCTGTTGGGGGAACCTCCTGTACCGTGTGATGGATTGTGGTATTTCTAGCGTGTTCCACCCCAAATTAGCCCGTTGATTGGGCTGGCTTGGAAAGAGAAGTGTCACCGGGAACAGAGCCTCCGGTTTTCCCAGTGGGGACATCTTAGGGAAGACGGGGTCTCCGGGATGCTCAGCTGCTATGCTCTTTGTAATTGCTCTTCTCTTGTGATTTCCTTGATGAATGAGCCAAACTGTTTTCTTGAACACAAAACTGGAAACAAACCATCTGAGGCTGTGGGAGAACTGCGCTTCGAACTCCTACTTTTCTTCATTTCAAAAGCTCATAAATTGTTTCTGGGGGTTTCTTACAGGAGTAAACACTGGAGGAGCGGTGTCCGCGGATGGTATGTTTAAGTTTTCACGAGGAGTGCATTTGAGTGCTTCCCCAGCTAGGTGGTTCTGATGCTGATTAGCGGGACGATGCTTGCGGTCCGCACGGGCGCACACGTGTGCGCTGCATTTTGCACCTGCATACGAGACGGTGGCCACTGTGACTGGTGCTGTTTACTGCACCATCTCATTGTTTTGATCCTGTTTGAGCTTAAGTGTTAATTTATCCATAGCTCACCTGAAGCTGTGTGAATTTTCTTTTTTTCTTCCGGTGAAATTCAGGCGACTGGAGCATCATTTTCCTGAACTTGAAATAGTTGGTAAGCGTAGATGATGGTAGAAGTGTGCAGGTAAGGGTGTGGCAGGAACAAAGAAGCGCCGGGGCCACCTCCTGCTTCTCGGCACATGGCCTTTGACGGTTCTGTTATTCATCCCCGCGGCATCTGTGCTTCTGCGCTGCCGAGAACTGTGGGTTAGGAATGTGCCGTGTGAAAATACTAACATGACTGATGCTTGCTTTTCAGCTAGGTTTTCACGTTTGTTTTCAGATGGTTTGAAGTAAATACTGAGATTTATTATAAACTCTCTGCACAGAATTCTTATATTAAAGATAGTTTACATAAGATTTAAGCAGTGGTTTGCAAATAATGGTTTTAGGACAAACTATTGAATTTTCATTTTAACTTGTAGAATTTTGATTTAGCTTTTATTTTTGGTTGAGAACTAGGCAGGTAGGTTTCTCTGTCTTGTATAATTTGATAGGATTTGATAGTAGGAGGATTGGATATCCTCCTGTGTATGACTTCCAGGCCTGCATTTTAAAGTTGCTACATCCTGCTTTTAAAAATGTATTTAATGATGGAGGGTTGATTGAAATTTTAAAATGAATTTTAAAACGCTAAGTTTTTGAGGACAGTAAC
Source organism: Balaenoptera borealis (assembly GCF_965194805.1). Taxonomy (NCBI): domain Eukaryota; kingdom Metazoa; phylum Chordata; class Mammalia; order Artiodactyla; family Balaenopteridae; genus Balaenoptera; species Balaenoptera borealis. The sequence continues at coordinate 7,090,073 of NC_138877.1, forward strand.
AGATCATGAATGCATCAAAATGCAGCATTTTACACCTGCTACCTGAAGCAAACGTTCAAGTTACAGAAATAATCCCTAAATCCCTGCAAGTCTGTGAAAAAGTAAGCAAAAGTCTTAAATCGTAACTACTGTCCTGCAGTGGTAGGTGGGGGAGGGCAGAATGGTGGTGAAAGACTGTGCTGGTCTAGCCTTGTGTAAGACAGATGCCAAGAATGGCAAAATGTTTAGCTTCTAAAAGACCTTTGCCTCTTTGTATTAAGCAAACCCTCCTCTCTCTGTTACTACTCAGTAAACTTGCTTGTGGCTGTCCCCCATTGGGGTATGTAACCATAGCTCTTTCTCGTCTTCCCACTTTCCCCCTCATATTTGATTTAATATTGATTAAAAACTTAAGGAAAAAAATTATAAGAAAAAAATGGAGGCGGGGCACTGTATTGACCAATAATGCAGAGTGACAGTTCTAGACCTCCTGCCTGTGCCAGGGGCTTTCGGAGGAGGAGAAATGTTATCCAGAACTTGGCGAAAATCTCCTATGCAAAGTCAAAGGTTCGCTACTTTCCTGCCAAACATCACTTTGGATTGCTTAAAATATATCCAGTGGGAGGAAAGGTTGATACGAGAAGACTCACGTTGTATCAGTATTTAAGTTCCCTGGTAACGCTTCAACAGGGCATTGGGGTTTCCTTCAATACTCAGGTGAAGCATATTGGCAGTTCCTGCATCAGGTGGAGAGCGTGAGTCCAGCAGCTGTCCTGAGGATGTCTCACCTAGACCGCGTCGTTGCTGTTTTGCGCCCGTGACTGACGGTGGCAGCTTCTTATCTTTCTCCTGAAATCCTGGTGCAGGGAACCAGGGGAGCGATTGCCAGTGCTGAGCCTCTTCTGCCCCGCTGTCGTAACCAAGATGTGTGCTGTTGGCTCCGACTCCAGGGTCCTGGGACAGTAACAGTCCTTTGAAGGGAATCCCGAAAAGACCCCCGCAAATAATTCGGCGACCACATAATCTTCATACCTACTTCTAAGGAATTCAAAGCACTTTCTGTTCGTATCATTCATTTTTGTCTACCTGTAGCAGACATGAAGGGGTCACAGGGCTGCTTTAAGGAAAACAGGAGGAGGAAATGGATGTCGGAAGGATGGCATTTTCTCTCAAATTAAGAACCTAGTCAGTTTTGGATGTGCGTTTTAGCCTACTCAGGTGAAAATTCACACTGCAGTATAGTAATGTGTGATTTGCTACCCTATGGTAGTGTTGTCCTGTATGACAAATTCATCTGTTTCTTGCCTTGGAACCTGTATTTCTGTGGTGGTTTCACTCTCTCCCAGAGTCATCAGTAAGCAGTGACAATACTGGTGGTTTTCTGTTCGTTTATGCCAGAGATCTAGGAAGCTCTCTATCATCCTTCTGGGTTGGGCTGTAGGGGGAGGAACAGGGTGACCCTTCTGGTGTTAGACTGTGGGTCCTGGGTTCCATCTGCCCAGGGTGTCCCTTCCATGCGGTTTGCTACTGCTTGTATTTCTCCTCGTGCTAGAGTTTCATCCATTAGCAGGACTCAGGCCTTATAAAGGGAAAAATTGGATTTAAATTAGTGCATTCATAGCTTTTTGGATTTCAGGGACTAGAGAGCTATGGGAAAAATCTTCCAAATTTTTATTTTGCCAACGAAGTAGTTAAAAAAATCTTCAGTCACCTACCACCATCACTGTCATTCTTTCCTTGCTTTTGTTGCCTATAGAGAGTTCATGAAGGAAAGGATATTTTAACTCCAGAAAGGTAGGAAAGCTGTAATCTCAGACTATCGGTCCTTTAGAGACAGAGTAAATTGAGCTTTATAAAGAGTTCACTATATGTATCCTTTTTTTTTTTTTTTTTTTTTTTAATTTCACTGTAGGCTGACTGGTTAGAACTTTATTTCAGACCAGAGTCTGGGAAGCACTGGGCTGGGTGATCTCTAGGATTCCTCTCAGCATCCCCCTTCTGTAACTTGAGTGGGTGTAGGATCCTCTTGGTTTCTCTTTAGCTCTTGGGTGCAAGCAGAAAGGAGGAGGTTGGTAAACGTAAGTTGCTGGAAAATTGCCAGCAACTTCTCTTTCAAAACCACCCAGCTGTAATGTTTACACAGCGTTGATTTGCTCCTCTGCAAATCAGCTGCAGATCCTTTTCAAAGGGAAGAAATATTTAGAGCTATTGAAGAGCTCTTTAGAATCTTGACTCTGGCTTCAACTGCTACCCTAGTTGGACCTAACTCTCTTAACTTGCTCTGGGTTTCTAGGTCCTCAAAGCTAAGTAATTAAAGCTTCCAGTGAGTTTAACTGGGTAGCTCATTGTTCAGATGACTTCACATTGGCATTGACCATAGAGCCCTTTCAAAGCTATTAAATTCCAGTTCATTTTAACTGGAAAGTGATTTTAAAGTAATTTTACAATGGCTGTAATTTAAAAGTAATTTTACAATGGCTGGAATTTCATTGGTCCATCTGTAAATTGTGGTTATCATTGTGAAGAAGGGCTCTTTTTCCTTTTTGATAAAGGGTTTTGTTGAAAAGAACTAGTGTCAAAAAAATTAAGGGAGCAGATCCCTGTATGTTTTGTGTCTGTTTTCTGTGCAATACAGAATCTGTTTTGGTTATCATAAGGTTTTTGAACTACTTTAAAATGTTCACCCTTGGGCCAACACAGACTCTGATTTCTTCATACACATTGGAAAAAAGTATGTGGCATATGCTTAGATTCAAAGTTTTACTTCAAAAAAAACTTAGGTCTTAAGGAGGAATCCAAATGAAACACCTCTTCTTGTCTGAGTTGTAAAACAAAAACAATCGTGATATTTAAATGAAAAAAGTTGGTTTCTGTTCATAGATATTAAGAATGTATAAGTAAGTAAGAATTATTCTCATTAAAAAGATTTATAGCAATTTTAAAGTGATTATTTTGTAGGTTTGCTGTTTGTAATGTTCTAGAATTTGTTTTATTCATCACTTGTTTTGCCAACTAAAACCCAAACTAAAAAACTAAAGTGTTTTTAAATTTAAAAATCGATGAGACTTGCGTAGGTGGCAGAATGGCAGGAAGGACCCGATTCGTAGCTGCCTACACACGGCTATTCTGAGGTGCTGTTATGTATTTATTTTTAAAACTATTTTTAAAAAATTTATTCTATTGAAGTATAGTTGATTTACAATGTTGTGTTAATTTCTCCTATACAGCAGAGTGATTCAGTTATGCATATATACATATATATATATATATATATTCTTTTTCATATTCTTTTCTATTATGGTTTATCACAGGATATTGAATACAGTTCCCTGTGCTGTATACAGTAGGACCTTGTTGTTTATCCATTCTATATAGAATAGTTGGTGTGAGATGCTGTTATTTAAACAGTTTAGCTAACAGCTGAAACATGACTTTCTCTGAGGGGGTTTTAGCCTTCCTAATCTCTTGGCCCTTCTTGCCTTCCTTCAGAATTAAGGAGCCTGATCTTGGATATTGGATCAGTGTTTTGTTCCCCCATAGATAATAAATTCTGAAGCAGAGAGTCTCTGTCCTTGAAGAGTTGCCTTCATATGCTTGTGCAGAACACCTAGTTAAGATTAGTTAAATAATGACATTTATTAGCACACATAAATATGGAAGCCAGAAGGTGGGGTAGGATTCGATGTGACATCATCTAGAGGTGCCAGCTCCATTTCCATGGGAATGTCTTGGCTCTCCCCTCCTCCATTTCCTCAGGCCATCGTAGAGAAGGCTGCAGCATCTCCAAGCCTCTCAACTCAACACACAGTCTAGAGGAAGAGAAAACGACTTCCTGGAGGTCCCACAAGGTAGGGGAAAGTCTTTTCCAAAAGGTTCCCGGGAAGCAGTCTTTGTGGATCTTTGACTAAGGTTGAGTCACAGACCCATTCCTGAACCCGTCTTTGGTGATGGGAATGGAATTGCCCTTGGATCAATCAGGGTGAACCGTAGAGCCGGGGGTGTGGCCAGCTTCTCCTAGGGGGATGCCTTGGAGGAGAAGTGAATACCTGAACAAAGTCAGGTTCATCAGGAAGGAGGGCGGATGACCGACACAGTATCCCCTACACTCCCTGTTGAGTCCCCGGTACCTAGACCAATGCCTGGCACATAATAGGTTGTCTGTAAATATTTATTAATTTGTTCTTTTATCTTCTGGCATCATTTCTCAGACTCTTTGTTTTCTTTTGTTTCCTGGGACATAAGCATTTATACCTTGCTTATTATTATCTTACTTTTAAAAGCTATTTTAAAAACATTTATGTAAATAGCCTGTTGCTATTTCACAATTAATAGAATTATTAAAAATACTTATAACTAAAACAACTTGAGAGGTATGTGTTTAGACAACTTTGCTAGCGTATCCCATTCTAAGGGCTCATCTTGAATGAAACTAAAAAAGCAAATTTGATCTATTATTTATAACTTGTAAGCCAGTGGAAGTATAACAGAGAATGTCATCTTATAATGATGGCATATGGTAGGAAGCATAAAGTCTCACATTACTTGTCGACACTTGTTCAGTTAAACGAAATGAGTTTAGTGTGAGATTACTATAAATCCTGTAACTAAGGCGGTGATAATGTTGCTTTAGTAAAGGGATCTGCTAAGAAGATACTCAGAAGCTTCCCCACTGATCTGTAGTAATATGGGTACATGTCTATTTTACCTGTTGATGTCATAAACTGTAATTCAGTTCTGATATTTAATTAAGTATGTTTAGCGTCCAGATAACGGACGCCCTGGCTGATCCTCTGCTCTGGTGCTTGTTGCCTTACAGGCAGCACAGACCTTAGAGGTACTGGCTCCTGTGTTTCACCACATCCCAACATGTGGTCCTTTGCACTTGGAAATGAAGCTACTGACCTGCTGAGTATAGAGCATGGTCTGTGTGTTTTCTCTAGTTATGGTGCAAGGTTTGTACTTAATCATTTGAGTCATGGCTGGTGTATTAGGGTGCATGCTTTGTGACTCCAAAAGATTTTCATTGATGTGTATGAGGATCAAACCTGCTTTTTGATGGCCTTTAGTCTAATGGCTCGGAATACTTTCAAACATTGAGCTTCGTGGCTTACAAAATGATGTATTTTCTTCAAGTGCCTGGTGGTGGATAGGAAAACTCAGGTGAGAATGGGCTTTTCCCCAGGTCATCTCTGGAACCAGTGAGAAACAAAGTTTAATTACTATTTAAGACTTCCTTTTCTTACCCCCCCCCCCCCCCCCATTTTCATATTCCTCTGTGTTGTTAATTCCAAGTAGGAAGTTCACATTTTAGACCTGAATGCAGGGTCGTGGCGTTGAGGGCAGGGTTTACTTCCCGGAATGTTTGTTTCATTGGTTGCCTTGAGACTTCTCCAGGCCCATTGTTTTATGTACTAGTGGTATGAAACCTTGATGGGGGGCTCTCCTTGTTTGAGTTCACTCTTGAAACATCCTTGTTGCAAATTTGAGAGATGCATATCTCTTGGACAGGTATATTGCTATGTGTGTTTTAAGAGAGAGTTTTAAATGATTTTCATTGAACAGTTGAGTCCCTTGATGATCCAGCAGAGGTTGAAAATTGATGTGAGTGAGAAATTCTAAAGTGAGGAGAGAATTTCCCTTTAGCGTTGAGTGGCCAGTTGACATTGATACTCGGGATGTATCCAGGCACCATGAGCATGGTCAAGTGATTTTCAGGGTCAGTGCTCAACAACCTGTGAGGAGAACAGAGACGGTAAAGGTGGATGGATTGACTCGGGTCAGTGAGCCAAGGGGGGCAAGAAGTTGAAGTTGTTTGTGCTAATAATTTCTGAAGTGATAGCTCATGGGGTTGAGGCAAAGAAATGGTGCTAGAAAGGATCCGATATAGTGAAAAAAGACCGAGGTTCAGCTACTAGAAGACTCTATTCACCATTTCATTAAACATTTAGGCAACTTTTGCTGAAATTTTATTTCACCAACACTTTGTCTTACATTTCTGTTCAACACATTCTGGTTAATACTGTGATTTAAGGAAGAAATCAGTATTCATTGTGCTTAGCTCACACCCATTCTGAAAAATTATGAAAAAAGCATTTGTTCTTGGTGAAATTGGAATCTCATTTCCTTCCTATCTGTTCCTTGCTGTTTCTTACTACAGATCACTCCAGGCTAATGAGAAAAAATTAAATGAATTTTATCAAGAACAGAATAAATATAGCAAGGTTGATCCCTGAATATTTATGAAACATAGCAGTAAATGAATAAAGGAAGGCATTAATAAAGTTTGTTGTTCTCTCTTGGATTTTGTGAAATGGAAAATCAGAGTCCAGGAATCATGGTAAATACTCTGACATATCCATGCTAATAATTTAGATCATAACACTGTATTTCTCCACCAAAAAGCAAAGGTTAGAAGAAAAGGAAAATTAAATATTAAAAAAAATCTATGGATTTTGTAATAGGAAAAATAAATTTTAACGTAACATGCATAATTTGGAAAATTTGGGAATATATATAAAAAGGAAAAGAAAAACTGAACGTTAGTCATACTAGTCAGCAATAATCCCAGATAATGTTTTGAGTATTTTATTCCAGATTTTGTTTTCCTGTGTATAGTTTTTTTTTTTTATTACTGTGGTTGGGGTTATTTTTAGTAAGTTTCAAGCATTTATGTTACATGCAAAGATAAGGTGGACAGTTGGAGAGAAAGATGACTGTTTCAGCCATGGTTAAGAGTACAGTATGGTCTATTGTTGAGAGAAATCTTATAAAATATGGAGTTCTAGAAAAGACTATAGTTATATATTTGGCTTTTTATTTAATATATTTTTATAGAACTATGCCTGTAAAAATGAAAGACGAAAGACCTAGAATAGCCAAGAGAATTTTGTGAAAGATTATAGTTGGAGGACTTAATGTTACTGAATTTGGTATTGGCCTAAGGACAGACAAAGATCAATGGAACAGAATAAAAAGCCCAGAAATAAACCCGCACATTTAAGGTCAATTGATTTTTGACAGAGGCGCCAAAGTATTTCAGAGGGGGAAGGATAGTCTTTTCAATGCATGTTGCTGGAACAATTGAACATCTACGTGCAAAACAGTGAATTTAGACTCTTATCTCACATCAAATGCAAAAATTATCTCAAAGTGAATCGTGGACCTAAATTTAAGAATTAAAACTGTAAAACTGTAAAAAATTTAAAAGTAAAACTGTAAAACTGTAAAACTGTAAAACTCCTACTCCTCCTGTAAAATTCCTTTGTGTGTGACTTTGCACGGAAAAGATTTCTTAGGTATGACATCAAAAGCGTGACCCATGAAAACCTTAATAAATCAGACTTCACTAAAATTAAAAACTTCTGCTTTTCAAAAAACAACATGAGAAAATGGAAAGACAAGCCACAATTTAAAACTTTTGTTCTGCAAAAGGTCTTCTTAAGAGGATGAAAAGACAAGCTCCAGACTGGAGAAAATATTTCTAAACTACATATCAAAAAAATGGACACTATCTAGAATATATAAAGAGCTCTCAAAACTTCAGTAGTAATGAACAAAAATTCCAGTTGGAAAATGGGCAGAGAACATAAGCATGAACAGACTTTATGGATATTTCACTGAAGAAGGATACGCAGATGGCAAATAAGCACATGAAAAGATGTTCAGATCATTAGCCATCAGGGAAATGCACATTAAAACCACAATAAAATATTGCTACACACCTATCAGAATGGCTAAAATAAAAAATAGTGACTTTGAAGATAAAAATGGTGAGCTTAATTTAAAAAAATTGTGACACTAGCAAATGCTGCTGAAGATGCAGAAAAACTGGATCACTGATATATTTTCTGGTCAGAATGTAAAATGCTACAGCCACTCTGGAATCCAGTCTGGTAGTTTCCTGTAAATCTAAACATGTCTTTACTAGCAATTGCACTATTGGGTGTATATCCCAGAGAAATGAAAAGGTACGTTCACATGTAAACCTGTACACAAATGTTCATAGCAGCTTTATTCAGAATATTGAAAAAGTGAAAACTATCCAGATGTCCTTTAATGGGTGAATGTTTAAACAGCTGTGATATAGCCATACCATGGAATACGATGTAGTGGTAAAAAGGATCAGTACATGTGACAACTTAGATGCATCTCCAGGGAGTTATGTTGCATGAAAAAAGCCAATATCAAAAGGTTAAATAGTCTGTTAATATAGCGTTCTTAAAAGAACAGAAGTATGAAGATGGAGACCAGATTAGTGGTTGCCAGGGGTTTGAAATGGGGGACAGTGTAGCTGTCGGGGGGTAGCACAGAGGAGCCCCATGGTGCTCAAACGGTTCTGTATTGTAGTTGTAGTGATGAGATTTAGACTGTGGTTCCACGAATCTAAACATGTTATAAATTGCATTGAAGAGATGCTCACCATTACTAATCATTAGGGAGAGTAAATCAAAACCACCCATGAGGACTTTATACCCATTAGGATGACTATTATTAAAATAACAGGAAATAATAACTGTTGGCCAGCATATGGACGAATTGGAACCTCTGTGCATTGCTGATGAGAATGTAAATTGGTGCAGCCATTATGGAAAAGAGTATGAAGTTCCTCAACAAATTAAAAATAGAACTACCATATGATCCAGCAGTCCCACTTCTGGGTATATATCCAAAAGAACTGAAAGCAGAGACTCAAACACATATTTGTACACCCATGTTCACAGCAACATTATTCACAGTAAGCAAAAGGTGGAAACAATCCAAATGTCCATTGACAAATGGATGGATAAGCGGATGTCGTATATCCATCCAGTGGACTATTATTCATCCTTAAAAAGGCTGGAAATTCTGAGATGCTACAGTATGGATGAACCTTGAAGACATTATGCTAAGTGAAATAAGCCGGAAATAAGAGGACAAAGGTATGATGCTACGTATGGTACCTTCAGTAGTCAAATTCATAGAGACAAAAAGTAGAGTGGTGGTTGCCAGGGACTAGGAGGAGGGAGGATTGGGGGGTTATTACCTAAAGGGTACAGAGTTTCAGTCTGGGAATATAAAAAAGTTTTGGTTGGTGGTGATGGGTGCACACAATATGTGTGTACTTAATGCCGCCTGAAAATGGTTGAGATGGTAAATTTTCCATTATGCATATTTTACCATAATAAAGAAAAATGTGTGGAACTGCAACGCTCACACACACACACAGAAATGTGTGCATTTAAACTGGTTAAATCTGAATTAAGTTTGTAGGTTGTACCAATTTTCTGGTTTGATATTTTCCTGTAGTTTAGCAAGATGTTCCAATTAGGGACACTGGGTGAAGAATACGTGGGACCTCTTTGTATTTTTTTGGCTACTTCCTATGAATTTATAATTATTTCAAAGTAAAAAGTTCTTTTATTTTTTAAAATACAAGCCCCAGATTTCCCTGGTGTACAGGAATTGGGCAAAACTGGCTGTAATTATTGGAAGAGTTTGCCATTTTGTTAGATTCTTCACCCATTTGTAATTTAAGAATTAAAATTCTAAGGTCTAATAGAATTTTCCATTTGCACCATTTTTTTTTTTTTTAGGTAAGAGTCCGCTTGGAATGACTGTACTGAAATTTATCAGTGATTGATTTTGACTTCAGGTTATTATATTTTCCAGATGAAAGAACGAAAAAAAGAACAAATGAATGGATGAATGAATGAATACATACATACATAAATAGATAAATAAATAAATAAGTTTCTGTATAGTTGACTTTCTCTTAATAGATTTGGTTTGGGTGTTTTAAGAAAAGCATCATTCATATTTTGCTTTTTAAAGATCTTGCTTTGCAGTGATTCTTTTTTTTTTTTTTTTTGATACATCATCTGGTAAACATTAGAGAAAATTTGGTGAAAATACAGACTTTTGTGCTCAACTAGGCTGAAGACTGTTCTTGGCCCCTGAGTGATGCCAGAAGGCCAACAAGGAGGAGATTGTTAGTGTTTATTTACCTCTGTGGACAGAAAGGAGGGAAAGGAGCTGACATTGATGGTCAACATTTATGGAAGCCTGTGCTCCAACTACTGTGCAGATGCTTTTCCACGTGCCCTACTTAGGGTGGTTAAGTGTTCTCCAAAAGAGGATACTGAAGCCCAGAAAGAAACGTGCTGTTCCCAAGTTGGGCAGCTGATGAGTGCCTGAACTCGGATCCAGACTTGCTTGGGAGAGGCAGTAATGTGCGGACCATGAGCAGGCTTTGGGTCAAGGTTAGGAGTGTGTCCATCTTAACCATCTTTACTCACCTTTCGCTCTGGATGGCCCTGGTTTACAGGCAGGAGGTATGTACAGCACACATTTGCATGGATCAATCCTAAAGATGAATATTAAATATTATATTTCAAAAAAGTAGGTAAATTATCTGTTGATTTGTTATATATTCAGTAGATATTTATTGAGTCCTTCACTGGTTCCAGGCACTATTTCAGGCACTGGGGATACAGCAGTGGACAAACCAAACCAAAATCAAGGAAAATAAGTAAGAAATACATGTATGCTACGTGGTGGTGAGGGTTGTGAAAACATGTTTGGAAGGAAGGGTGATGGCTGTGCTGGGATAGCTCATGTTTTGAATAAGGTCATTAGGGAGAGCCTCACAGGGTCCCCTGAAGGTGAGGAGGAGGGAGGCTGCAGACCTCTTGGGGAAGGACACTCCAGACAGAGGGAATGGCAAGTCTGACAGCCCCGAGATGCGAATGTCTCTGTGCACTTGGAGCAGCGAAGTGGCCGGTGCATCTGGAGCACGGTGGCTGCCTGGGGGCTGGGATGGTTAGGTGTGAGGTCGAGGAATGTAGGGACTACACTGGGCAGGGCCTTGTAGGCCATCATTAGGAATTTTGCTTTACTGTGTGAGATTGGAGGAGGCTGGAGGGTTTTTTTTTTAATTTTAATTGTTTTTTTATTGAACTATAGTTGATTGACAATGTTTCAGGTGTACAGCAAAGTGATTCAGTTATGCATACATATATATCTATTTTTTTCAGATTGTGTTCCATTATAGTTTATTACAAGATATTGAATATAGTTCCCTGTGCTGTAAGTAGGTCCTTGTTTATTTTATATATAGTGGTGTGTATCTGCTAATCTCAAATCCCAAATTTATCCCACCCCCCATTTCCCCTTTGGTAATCATAAGTTTATTCTCTATGTCTGTGAGTCTGTTTCTGTTTTGTAAATAAGTTCATTTGTGTCATTTTTTAAGATTTCACATGTAAGTGATATTGTATGATACAGTATTTGTCTTTCTCTGTCTTACTTCGCTTAGTGTGATAATCTCTAGGTCCATCCATGTTGCTGCAAATCGCATTATTTTATTCTTTTTTATGGCTGAGTGATATGAGGCTGGAGGGTTTTGAGCAGGGGAGTGTTATCTTCTGACTTAATTTTGAAAGGATCACTTGGGGGCTTTGTGGAGAAGAGGCAGAAGAGAGACTGTTCTGGAAGCAGGTGGGTGGAAGGCGGTTGCTATAACACAGGTGGGACATTGCAGAGGCTTGGACCGGGGTGGTCGTGGTGGAGGTGCTAGGTGGTCGGATTCTGCTTATCTTTTTCAGATTGGGCCCACAGGACTTACTGATGGATTAGATGTGAGGTATGAGAGAAAGAGAGGCATCAAAAAGACTCCCAGTCCTTCGGCCCGAGTGGGAAAGAGATGGATTTGTGAGTGCCATTGGCTGAGACAGGGTAGGGCCTGGAGGGGCAGGTCAGGAGCTCAGTTTTGGGTTAAGAATAAGCTTCATCTTTGGGTTCTGAAGATGAAATGAGCGTCGCCTGTGTGCAGATCGTCGCTGTAGCTCTTCTGAGTAGACACAAGTAAGTGTAAGATGTGGTTCTTGCTCTCAAGGAACTTGCTGATAAATCAGGGGAGATAAAGTGCATACAACTGTAAAAAGTATGTGAAGTTTGTGAGTGACTTTAGGACTTCAGCTGAAGGGTCACCATGGGCTAGAACGGTCTAGGATTATTAGGTTGACTTTTGTGAGGAGCTGGCATTTTACCTGGGCTTTCAAGTATTTGTTGGGCTTTGTTAGGTTAGCGAGCTGGGAAACCAGCCTGTCTGGAGTGGTCCAGGGCACAGAAGTCAGAGTATCCAGTAACAGGGCGTGAGTCACGTTGGCCAACAGGGCGGGTTGAGTTGGAGATCAGTGGGGGCTGAGGTTGAGGAAGGCCCTGGGGTGCTGGCTGGGGAGTTTGCCTTCATTTTGTAGGTAATAAGCCATGATTGAAGGGGTTTGATTCATGTAGTTGAGGCGATTGAATTACGGCCTTAGGACGTTTCATCTCTCCCATTAGGTTGCCTAGAACTAGGCCTCTTCGGTGTCTTAACTGTGCTTGTTCTCTGGTAGCTTCCTCGTTGTCAACTACGTTCCTCCTGACGCACTTGCCCCTTTGGCCCCCTAATTCTTGAGTCACTTCCAGTCTCTGACCACAGTGCCTTCCTCATTTACTCAGGAAATATTTGTCGAGAGCCTGCTCTGTGCCAGACCTCGTGCGGGACGTAGAGGACAAAGCAGGCGGGTCTAGTGGGGAACAGGTATTGAATGAATGATTGTAGGTACCACTGCATCATTCCAATCTTGCGATACCCTCTGAAGGAAACTGCAGAGCACTGGGGAAGGGGTTCAGGGTGGGCCCCCTGAGGAAGAGGCTCTTAAGCTGAGGCCTGAGACCTGAATAATGTGGGGCAGAAGGAAGCGGGGAAGCATTTCAGACCACGTCGGCCTGTGCCGAGGCCCTGTGGTGGGATGAGCTTCCTGTGCTCTGGAAAGAAAGCAAAGGCTGGTGTGACTGCAGCGTCATGATGGGGTGTCCTCTGAGGTCTGTCCTTGGACCTCTTCTCTCACGCCGCCCCCCTCAGGGAATCTCGTCTCTTCCTTTGGCCTCGGTCATCACCTGGGTGGTTATTTCCACTTCTTACCTCCCTCAGGACATTCAAACTTCCTTGCCAGGCATCTCCACCTGCGTGTCCTAAAGGCGTGATACACTTAACATGTTCTAAACCCTAGGAAGGATCTTCTCACTTCGCTGTTTCTCTCGTACAGTCTGTGTTCTTGGGGCTCTACTTTTCTTCATGCATTTCTCCTTGTTGCTTTTCTACCCTCTCTTTCCTATCAAAACACGGCTCAAATATTACTCTTCTGCAAAACCTTTCCTACCGATTTATCCCTACCCCTGTCTACTGCAGCAGAATGAATGAATCCTGTGACCCTATAAAATGCTGCCCATTTCTTTATTAACACAATTGGTTCATGCTACTGACCATTGCATATTTCTCTGTGCTCTTAATGGATTGAGTCCTTCTAGACCTTCTTTCCTTGGTGCCTTGCATGTTACTTGGGACTTAGAGTTTTACTAAATAACTGTTTTATGAGCAGAATAAAAATAGATATTGAAACACGGATGGAAATGCTTTAAATAGGCCAATGAAAGTAGAGAGAGAGAGTCATGTCCCGTACAGAATAAGAATATATCAAATGAAGAAAACCCATCCCTTTGATTTTGCCCTTGGCATCTTAATGAGGGGGTACTGTGGGTTATTATTCTGGTTGAAGGCCCTGCACAGGCCTTGTGAAATCTGAAAAGCAAGAGATATTTTTTTTTTAAACATCTTTATTGGAGTATAATTGCTTTACAATGGTATGTTAGTTTCTGCTTTATAACAAAGTGAATCAGTTATACATATACATATGTCCGCATATCTCTTCCCTTGGCAGGAGATATTTTGAGAGAGAATTGGTTCAACCTTTGGCTCTCATCCTTTACTTTTACAATTGCATTGTCAATGTCTAGGGCAAAGGGTAAGGGATCACCACATCCCTTGATTAAAGAAAAGATTTGGAAAGATTGATTAAAGAAAAAGAAATAATATTGAGTGGTAAATGGGCATCCCCTCCCCCAAGAAAAAATGTAATTGATAGTGAAGCCTGATAACCAAGAATCTACTTGGAAGTAATTAGTGTTTACCAAGGGTGCTTCATATAATCCATTTATTTTAATTTCTTTTTAATTCTTTGTGATGATGGAGGTGACAGGCTCATTGTTCACTTGTTTTCGGCTCTTCCCCGCGGGGGTAGCTCTTCACATGCTCCCCGTTCTGTGTGACAGGCTTCAGCAAGAAAAGACAGGATCGCATGTCGGTGGCTTTCCAGTCAAGAGGGAAAAGTCAGGGGCATTTAGGGGGTCACTTGGCTTGCAGAGATGATTGAATTAAGACACCATTGCCTACCCCGGAGTACTTAAGCTCATTTGTACCTTAACATTTTCTCTTCCGTGCCAGCATCAGCCTTGCAGGTAGATGCTCATTATTTCTGACTTTCTAATGGTAGCCAAGTCATCACAGGTTTGGGTGAGCTGCCTGGTTATTAGGTAATTGCTCTCTCTCTGTTGTAGGGCAGCCAATTTTGTCATAAATCTGTCGTGAGCCCTGAACGCGGGCGTGTCTTGTCTGCAAGGCTTCCCTGTTTCCCTCAGTTTAGGTCTGTGCTGCAAGGGCCTGTGAAACACAGAACGGTGCCCTGTGCTTCGTGCTGGGCTTTGCATTTCAAAGGAAAGGATGCAGGAGGTTTTCTCTTGGAGGGAGGGATGCCTGGTGCCTGGGGAGACCTGGGGAAAACATTACACTCTAAGATGCTCTGATTTGTGATTTTCAGCATTTCCATGATAAACAACCAGTAGTAAGGAGGAAAAGAGCCCCAAAGAGAAGCAAATAGAAACCTGGCAGGACCTCACTAAAGCCCCCCTTTAGTGTGTACATGTGTTTTCTGCTCTTAAGTGGAGTTTGAGTGTGAGAAGGCATATATATTCGACTGCAGTGGGTGGGAGAGGTTGGAGGAGGTTGGGTGAGGGGATGCAGGATGCTAGAGATGGTCTGATGGTACTTAACTAGGGTCTTGGCTACACTTGTCCACACCTGCATTCCAGTGTTTGTTTTGGAGGACTTAGCAACAAAGTGTCTATGCAACGTAGCAGCTTTTTATTAGACTATAAAGCATGGCATTGCCCCTGGAACATCCTTTATTTTTGCCATGCAGCTTCACTTCTAATTTGTTCTCTGTAAGCATAGCATGCCCTAAGTTATAGGAGCTCTTGATGGTTGTAATTCTAGGAGATGGGTTGGAAGGGACCGTATTGAAACATCTAAGCAAGTGTATTTCAAGTGTCAGTGATTGGAGCGCTGGATTCATGATTTTTGCCATATTTGAGAGCTACCTGCACTATTACTAAGTTTTCTCTAGATTATATCCTCTGTTTGGCTTAGCTTCATCTTAAGCATAATATCTGGATTTTGTAAAGTTGCAGTCTGGATTCTGGAGCCAGACTGTCTGGGTTCAATCCCAGCTCCAGCTTTCACAGGTTCAGTGACTGGAGCAGGGCTTGCCATCTCTCCTCATCTTTGTTTCCCAAGTACAAAAGGGGGATAATAATAGTATGTGTCTCATTGGGGTTTTGTGGGGATTAAATGAAAGAAAAAAGGAAAAGACTTACAGTAGTACCTTACACATAGTAAGTACTCACAAAGTGCTTTATTAATAGTTATATGTTTTTCTAATAAACCTGAAAATATTTAACCGTTAAAAAAATCCCTTTTATGCCAGCTAAAATTAGATTACATTCTGCCAGCAGGAATATGGATCTTGCTTTGAGTAGCATTGATTTTTTTTTTTTTTAAATAATAAAACCTTTTTTTAAAATTTTATTTATTTATTTATTTATTTATGGCTGTGTTGGGTCTTCGTTTCTGTGCAAGGGCTATTTCTCTAGTTATGGCAAGCGGGGGCCACTCTTCATTGCAGTGCGCGGGCCTCTCACTATCGCGGCCTCTCTTGTTGCGGAGCACAGGCTCCAGACGCGCAGGCTCAGCATTTGTGGCTCACGGGCCTAGTTGCTCCGCGGCATGTGGGATCTTCCCAGACCAGGGCTCGAACCTATGTCCCCTGCTTTGGCAGGCAGATTCTCAACCACTGCACCACCAGGGAAGCCGGAGTAGCATTGATTTTGTCATCTGGTCTCATCCTTGTTTTTGTGCTTGATTCTTTACTACATCACCCGGGACTAAGGCCCCGGGGATTTCAGTGCATCTTATACCCTGACACTCTTAGAACAGCCTGCCTTAATGGGGCCCAAAGCTTCTTCCCATCGGTCCTCGTTTGCCCTTTGACATCATGGGAGCAAAGTCTAATCTGTCTTCTCCATCACAGCCCTTTACATCATTGAGGAAAGCTGTTGTGTCTCCCGGAATCTTCTCTTTTTTTCAGCCCTGAAAGTGTCAGCTTTTCTTCTGAAGCGGCCCCCTCCCCGCTGCCTTGCTTGTCTAATGTCATCTTTTCCATGGAAGGAAGCTGTGGGAGAAGAGACTTGTCATAGGACACCTGGGATACGTTTTGCTGGTACTAATGAGTGTTCGTAAACCCTGGGAGCACCTGAGCCTGGAAGCAGCCAATGTCTTTTCAGATGCAAAAGTTGCAGATGGGAAGCAGATAGGCCAGTATTTCCATTAAGAGCCAGGAACATTCATCTCGAGAAGTCTTGGAAGACACATTGTTGCCTCCCTGGAGGGGAACCAGGTGGCAGGTGAACTTGCTTTTCACTGTGTACTCTTATCTTTCAAGCTTTGTACTGTGCTGTGTACGAAGCCTTCCTCAAGCTTCGTACCTGTTTAAAAAAAACCTCACATGCACATTCGAGAAAAGCAGAATTATAGAGTCCTGGAATTGGAAGGTATTTTAAAAAAATCATAGGGAGTTCATCAATAGTAAGTTCCTGACTAAGGGAACAAAAAGATAACAGGTGCAGTGCTCAAAGGAGAAGACAAAATAAATAAAAATAACAACAAACCTTGTCTCTAGCCTCCCTCCCCTGTCTGCAGGTCCCATTTGGTCTGGCTGGTTCCTGATTCTCTTTTAAGATCCAGCTTGGGTGTTATTTCCCCCCTGGGAAGCCTTCCTTAACCCCTGAACCCTCTCCACTGGGCTGGAACCAGGATCTCCCATCCCGTTTCCAGAGCATCCTGTGCAAACTTCTAGACACATATGATTCTGCTTACCATAGCCTAGTATCTATTTACCCCTCAAACTCCATACCCCAGACTCCTTGAGGAGGGGCTGTCTCGTTAATATTTATATTCCCAGCATCTGTGATGATGCCCGACTAGAGAATGCGTGGGCTGTGCATTTACAGAGCGGTGTGGAGGCTGTGAAGGCTTCGTGGGGCAGCTGGTGCTTGAGGCGCCCTGAGGTCTCACGGAACACTTGCCAGGAAACACTGAGAGGAAAGGGACAGCCCTCCAGGCAGAAGGACCAGCAAGTTCAAGGGCACAGAGACACTGCTGAACATCCTTTTAGAACAACGGCGCACTCTAAAGAAATATTTTAATCCAAGACACATCTAATATTTTATAGCAAAGCATATCTAATGTTAACCCAAATTAGTTGAAAGCTTTGTGCTTTTTAATCTTTATTTCAGAATGAAGATGATTCTGAGTTCATTCGTTAGTTAATTTATTTGAGATTGTATTTTGAATCATCTGATGTGGATGGATGGGGGGTGTCCACGGGGTTGGGTATTCTCTCCTTCCTGACCCACCTCTTTCCCTCCCCTCTCGCCTTCTTTTCCTTTTCTCCTCATTTTTGTAGGAATCTACAATGTAAAAGGTGTTGTCCAGACAGTCAGGGGACCTGAGTGAGGAGTTTATGGTCTTGAGATGAACAGGACTGTGTCACAAGGCAGAAAGGGATGAGCTGCCGGAGAATGCTCGCTGGTCTGTAGGAATCCACAGGAAGGAGAACTTCCATCTAGAGAAGAGCAGAGGAGGCTTCTTGGCAGGGACCACATGTATTCAGCATGTGGGATTTAGGTGGGCGGGTACTTGGGGTGGTGGATGTGAAGGAGGGGGTTGAACGTGGTGGGCATTCCCAGGGGAGAACACAGCAGAAGCAAAAGTCTGCAGGCCACACAGCCTGGAGTGGACTCAGGAAATGACGGCGATCCATGTGGCTGGAGAGGACAGTAAGGAGGTTGGTTAGCAGGTGGTTGTGGAGGTCCCTAAATGCCAGGGGGGAGGTTGGGACTTTCTTCTTTAGGCAGTGAAGGAGGGGGCTCACTGAAGATGTCCAGCCTGCAATTGATGTATCAGAGTGGAGTCAGAGTCAAGTATCCTAAAAAACCAGATAAAAACCAGTTGGAAAAGCTACTTGCTAAGTCTAAGAACCTACAGAAGCAGGAAGAAAATGATTCTTGGTCACGTGGTACTTTGAGATCTTCCAGGATCCCTTCTGTGCACATTTTAATACAGGGAATGGCATAGGGCAGTTACAGATTGGAAGTGACCAAAGGAAACAATCAGAATGGTCATCTCTTCCTGAGAGTCAAAGGCAAAGCCACTTGTCAACTAATTTGATCTGTGATTAGAAGAGTCGTGTTGCTGCCTGGTGTGAGCTGAGTTACAAGTTCATTATATCCATTTCTATTAGCGTTGGGGTGCCTGGTAATTTTTCTACGGTTTTGGTTTTGATAATGAGGAATTCTGAACCTCTTTCTGAAATATAGGAATAGAAGCGCTCCATGAAGCACAGGGCTTCCCGAGACTCTGTGTTTTGCTGGTTCCCTAGAGGAGCTTCGATTTCAGGAACATCAGAGAGAGACTGTATGCGTATGGAGATACCCTCCAAATGGCTTTTAAAGCTACAGCTGGCTAAATGAGAAGACAGGCTAAACAGACTTTCCATGTGAATAGAACATGATTATAATTATTTTTATCCTTGAGTTGTGAGGCATAGTTTCTGCCATGTGCAGATTTGCAAATTTTTATGACTCAAAGAAATTTATTGTGAAGCGAGGATCCAGAGAGACATCATTTTGCCTTTGCTCAAGACTTGGGATTTTGCACTTATAGCAAGTAAGTCACACTTTGTTTTTCAGCAATGGGGAGAAAGCATGTAGAGTGAGAGGTTGTCGAGAGCTTTTAGGGTTGTATCATTTGCTTCTTTGGGGCCACTCTTCACTATTTAACTTCCCTCTTTATTACCGTCCCTTCTATGGACTGAATTGTTCATTCCCCCCCTCCCCCCCAATTAATTTGTTGAAAGCTCAAACCCCCCAGTGTGATGGTATTTGAAAATGGGGCCTTTGGGAGGTAGTGAGGTTTAGATGAGATCATGAGGATGGGGTCCTCATGATGGGATTAGTGCCCTTATAAAAAGAGGCGCCAGAGAGCTTGTTCTCTCTATCTGGCTTGTGAGGACACAGTGAGAAGGAGGCCCATCTGCAAGTCAGGAGGAGAGCTCTTAACAGAAACCAAATTGTCTGGTGCATTGATCTTGAACTTCCCAGCCTCCAGAACTGTGAGAAAATACCTTTCTGGTGTTGAAGCTCCCCAGTCTGTGATATTTTGTTATGGTGACTTCAGCTGACTAATACAGCCCCACTAGAACAAAGACTTGTAGAAGTACAGCTGAGGGTTCAAGAACATGTGATTACTACATAGGAATGCTGTGCCAGTCCCTTTTGAGGCTGGTTCTGACATGCATTTTTGGCGTGTAAGTGTCTGATAGAGACAGGCTGAGGTGAAACTGGGGTCTGCTTGTATGACAGATTCTAGTAAAGGGGAGGACATACTTTACTTAAGAATAAAAAAAACTCTTGGAGCCTGGGACATTGTACGCCCTATGTATAGAAACTTGGAGCCATTTGGGTTTTTAACTAGCTTAACATTTAAATACAAAAATTCTTGGATACGTGGAGAGATGAGCGAATTGGTTAGTTTATGATTAATATCAGTTTTGGAGGCCAGAGTCCTGTAGCAATAAAGGAAGTTCCTAAGACAGAACAGTTTAAAACAGAGAAAAGGTCAAGAGCAGTATGGAAGCATTTCAAAGAGCTCGAAATCCATCTGTCAGTTTTGGCTCTCCTAGAAATCACCCATGCGCAGCGGCTGAAGGCCAGCCTCGCGTGGGCCAAGGTGTGTTTAGAAAAACAAAGGAGGAAGGAGAAAGAAGCTCATATCTGTATGTGGAGGTGGTCCCAGCGAGGTTCTCGTACCTCTCAGATCTGAAATACAGTGGGATCCCCCGAGTATGTGGTTCATGGGTCTCTGAGGCTGCAGCCCCATCAGAAGAGCATTTTACTGTGCTGAGCTAAGAGTCCTAGGCAATATTTCATGGGTTTTATTTGGCTTGTTTCTTTTCTCATTTGTGCAATAATGAGCTGTGTTTCTGTTAAAGTTTTAGGACACAGAAAGATATTTTGAAGAGGTCTGTAATCCAAAAAAATTATACACAGATATCTTAAATTTGAAACCACATAACTCCCCAGTATTAATTCAAGCAGTTAGAGCGTTACATTCATTCCTTTAGATTAAATAATATTAATAGACTGTGTATACCTACCAGGAATAGTTTAAGCAGCAGGGAGATTTAGTATATAACTCACTGAAAACTTCTTTCCTTAAAAAAGTTGATTGACCTTCTATAGGTCCATGAAGGTGAGTGTTAAGTTCTTGAAAAATCAAATCAAAACAACGTCTGTGTACCAGGAAGCTACATAACAGCATTGGACTTGTACTGTCCAAGACACTAGCCACTAGCGCACGTGTAAATTCAAATTTAAATGAATTAAAGTTAAACACAATAAAACATTCAGTTCCTTAGTTGCACCAGACACATTTCAGGTGATCACGGCTACAATAGCTGTGGTTACCCTGTGAGACAGCAGGCATACAGAACATTTCTAACCACCGTAGTCATTTCCATCAGACAGGGCCGTGTGAGACCGTGTTCTCTGCCCCCACTGACTTTACTCTGTCTTGGATCCAGGACAAAAACATGTGAAAAAGGAGATGACAAAAGAAAATGTAATCAACGTGTTATCAGCAGTGTCGCACTGCAGCGTATGATTGAGTACTGGAATAATTTTATAGGTAATAAGTGATACAAGACAGTAGGCTGAGATGGTCAGGGAAGAGCTGTGATTTTTATTTGATATTCAGGTAACTGGTAGGATTCTGAGAGGCAGTGATGAAGTGGGAGGCATTCCGTAAGAATGTCCTGTAAGTTTTGTGGGGAAGGGAGGTGAGGGGGTAGTATAAGATGTGTTTGAAGCAGGAACAGCTATATAGTTAGCAGGACCGAGGGCAAAATAAAAAGGTGGGGTCTCTCGTTAAAAAACTATTGACAATTTCCAGACCATGACAGCAGAGCATGGGGCCCCAGCGTAGGTTGCCTGCCCTGGTCTGGGGAGTGATGAATAAGCCAAACTGACTAGGTTCTACTGAGTTCTACAGATGAGTAGTAAGAGATATGACCAGAAGCACTATCAAAGCTTCAACACTTTTCTCTGTCTCACTTTTGCCATCCCAAGGCATCCCGGGTTGTTGTTTGGGGCCAGAGCCCTTCTCGTCACCCGGTGACTTGTCCTCCTTCCTGAGCACGACACCGAAGACAGTGTGTTATTCTTCTGGACACAATGCAAAGCGTTGTGCACGGCCAACTCCTTCATTTCTACTGATGGCAGGCATTGGCTCTCCAAGGGAAACAAATGATGCAGTTTAGAAAGTACCAGCTGATGCCGTGCCAGCTGGGGACGTGGCGCTCATTAGCATGTTAATCCACGGTTGTACCAGAACTTCCCTCTTCGGCTGAAATGCCTCGAAGGGATTTATCACTCCAAATAAAAACGCAAAATAGAAATCACTGTGGAGGTAAAGACAATGCGCATACCTTAAATAAAAAATAATGCTGTTGGGAAAATGGCACCGATAGACTTGCTTGATGCAGGGTTGCCACAAACCTTCACTTTGTGAAAAATGTAGTATCTCTGAAGCACAATAGAGCAAAGTGCAATAAAATGAGGTATAGGCCTGTCTTTGCCTACTATGTGGTTGGTTACAGAGAATAGTAATAAAATAATATAGACTTTATGAAGATGTACACCTTTTCTTTGGTGAAGAGTTCAGATTCCCTTTATTCACACTTCTTTAATCCCTACCACACCCACCCTGGTCCAGCGGGGTAATGTCTAGTTTTACTTCTCTGGGCAATAAACACATTTCCTCTTGGCATGATTTAGCTTTTTAGTTTGAGATGATTGTAGACTCACAGGCAGTTGTAAGAAATAATAGAGATCTTATGTACCCTTTATCCAGTTTTCCTCAATGATAACGTCTTGCAAAGCTATAGTACAACATCCCAACCAAGACGTTGGCATTGGTGCAGCCCCCTGATCTGGTTCAGATTTCTCCACTTTCACCTGTATTTATTTGTGTCTGTATGTCCAGTTCTGTGAAATTTTATCAAATGTGTAGATTCACATATCACGACCACAGTCAGGATTCTGAAGTCCCGTCACCACAAGGATCCCTCATGTTGACCTTTTATAACCACTCACTGCGCGCCCCCCACCCCCATCATCCTTAACGCTTGGCAACCATTAATCTGTTCTCCATTTCCATAATTTTGTTATTTCAAGACACATAATGTAATCATACAGTATGTAACCTTTTAGGATTGGCTTTTTTTTCACTCAGCTTAATTCCCTGCTTATTAATCCAGATTGTTGTATCAGTAGGTTGTTCCTTTATACTGCTCAGTAGTGTTCCATGGTGTTGATATACAACAGTTTGTTTAAAAGGTGCCTAGGTAGTTTTCATTTTGGGACTATTACAAATAAAGGTGAATGTTCATCGTATTCATTTGCTAGGCTACCATAACAAAGTACCACAGACTGGATGGCTTAAACAACAGAAATTTATTTTATTGTAATTCTGGAAGTTAGAAGTCTGAGATCAAGGTGTTGGTGGGGTTGGTTTCTTCTTTCTCTCTCTTTGGCTTGTAGATTTCCATCTTCTCCCTGTGTCATCACATGGTCTTCCCTCTGTGTGTATCTGTGTCCAAATTTCTCTTCTTATAAGAGCAGCAGTCACATTGGATTAAGGCCCACCCCAATAACTTAATGTAACCTTAATTACCTCTTTAAGGACACCATCTCCAAATATAGTCATATATTGAGATGTTGGGGGTTAGAACTTCAACATATGAATTTAGAAATAGGTAGAACTCAAGTCAGCCCATAACATTCATGTACAGGTTTTTCTGTGAATGTCAGTTTTCATTTCACTGAGATAAATGCCCAAGAGTATAATTTCTGGGTTGTATGGTAATTGCATATTTAATTTTTTTTTTTTTTTTAAACTACCCAGCTGTGTCACAGCGTGGCTGGTTTACATTCCCACCAGCAAGGTATGAATGATTCAGTTTCTTTGCATTCTCAGCAGCATTTGGTATTGTCACTATTTTCCATTTTAGCCATTCTGATAAATGTGTTGTGATATCTCATTGTGGTTTTAATTTGCATTTCCCTTATTGTGAATGATGTTGAGCATCTTTTCATGTGCTTGTTTGCCATCTTTTATTTCCTCTTTGGAGAAAAGTCTGTTCAGGTCTCTTGCCCATTTTAAAATTGTGGCTTGTTGTTTTCTTACCATGGACTTTGGGGAGTTCTTTACATATTCTAGATACTAATTCATTTTCAAATATGTGGTTTGCAAATCACAGACATGTAGCTTATCTTGTTATCCTTTTAACAGAGTCTTTCACAGAACAAATGTTTTAATTTTGATAAAGTCCAATTTATCAGTTTCTCCTCCTATGTGACTGTGCTTTTAGTTTAAGCCTAAGAACTCTGCCTAGCCCTAGACCCCAAAGATTTTATTCTATTTTAAAAAAAAGGAAACTCTTATAGTTTTATGTTTCACATTTAAACCTATGGTCCACCTTAACTTAATTTTGGTATAAGATGTGAGGTTTAGGTTAAAGTTTATTTTTCTGCCTATGGATGTCCAATTATTCCAGCATCATTTGTTGAAAAGGCTACCCTTCCTCCGTCAAATTGCTTTTACAGGCATACCTTGTCTTATTGCACTTTGCTTTATTGTGCTTTACAGATACTGTGTTTTTTACAGATTGAAGCTTTATATCAGTCCTGCATTGTCAGATGATTTTTTAGCAATAAAGTATTTTGAAATTAAGGTACATACACTGTGTTTTTAGAACTAATGCTATTGCACGCTGTAGACTACAGTATAGTGTGAACATAACTTTTATATGCACTGGGAAACCCAAAAATATGTGTGACTCGCTTTATTGTGATATTTGCTTTATTGCAGTGGTCTGGAACTGAATCTGCAATATCTCTGAGATTTGCCTGTGCACTGTTGTCAGGTCCCTGCTGGACGTATTTTTGTGTCTATTTCTGGATGTATTTTTGTGTTTCTACTCTGTTCCTTTGATGGATGTTTGTGTTCCTCTGCTGATATCATACGGTCTCGATTACTGTAGCAGTATAGTAAGTCTTGATAACCAGTAGAGTGATTCCTCCTATTATATTATTCTTTTTTTTTCTAAGATTGCTTTAGCTATGGTAGATCTTATGCCTTTTAATGAAAATTTTAGAATAAGCTTATTTATGTCTACAAAAAAAAACTTGTTAGGGTTTTGATGGTAGTTGCATTAGATCAATTTGGGGAGAATTGACATCTTTACTATGTTGAGTCTTCCAGCCCATGAAAATGATATATCTCTTTATTTACTTAGATCTTCTTTGATTTCTTTCACCAGCATTTTGTAATTTTCAGCATAAAAATCCCATACACGTTTTGTTAGGTACATACCTAAATATTTCATTTGCTCTGGAGAGATTATAAATGGTATTGTGTTTTTAATTTTGGTTACTACAAGCTCTTTGTTAGCATATAGAAATGCAACTGATATTTGTGTGTTGATCTTGCTTCTAGCTTTGTTGAATTTATTTCCAAGAGGTTTTTTTTTTTTTTTTTGTAGTTTCCTTGGGAATTTCTACATAGTAAATCATGTCATATGTAAATTGGGAGAGTTTTATTTTTTCCTCTCCAATCCAGATTTATTTCCTTTTCTTGCCATATTGAGCTGGCTAGAACTTCAACTACTATGTTGAGTAAAAGTGCTGAGAGCAGACCTCCTTGACTTCTTCCTGATCTTAGAGGGAAAGCATCTAGGTTTTCACCGTTAAGTATGATGTTTGCTGTAGATTTTTTGTAGGTACTCATTATCAGTTTGAGGAAGTTTCTCTTTGCTTCTAACATGCTGAGAGTTTTTGTCATGAATGGGTGTTGGATTTTGTCAAATGCTTTTTTTTGCATCAATTTATATGATTTTTCTTCTTTTGTCTGTTTATATAGTGGATTACATTGATTGATTTTTCAAATGTCAGATCAGCTTTGTACACCTGGAATAAATCCTACTTGGTTATGGTGTATAATTCTTTCTATACACTGTTGGATTCAGTTTGCTAATATTTTTTTGATGATTTTTGTGACTAAATTCACAAGAGATATTGGTCTGTATTATTTTTTCTTTTTTGTATTGTCATTGTCTGGTTTTGGTAACAGGATAATACTGGCCTCTTAAAATGAGCTGAGAGTTGTTCCCTCAATTTCTATTTTTTGGAAGAGATTGTATAAAATCAGTGTTAATTCTTTAAACATTTGGTAGAATTCTCCAGTGAAACCATCTGGGCCTGGTGATCCCTTTTTGGGGAGGTTTTTACCTTATGAATTAAATTCTTCAATAGTTAAAGAGCTATTTAGATTCTCTCTTTTGTATTGGTTGAGTTGTGGTAGTTTGTGGTTTTTGAAGAACTGGTCCATTTCATCTCAGATTCCTTTTTTTTTTTTTATGACTTCATGACTTCTCTGTATTTGAAGAACTTCCTTTAGCCAGTCTTTAAGGGTAGGTCTTCTAGCAACGCGTTGTTTTAGTTTTCCTTCATGTGAGAATGTCCCGAAGGATAGTTTTGCTGGATAAAGAATTTGCAGTTGACAGTTCTTTTCTTTCAACACTTATTTCTGGCCTCCATGGTTTCAGATGAGTATCCAAATTGGTGTTTCCTTATAGGTAATCTATTGTTTCTCTCTAGCTACTTTCAAGATTTTTCTTGGTATTCAGTTTTGAGAAGTTTATGATGTGTTTTGGTGTGGATTTCTTTGAGTTTATCTTCTTGGGAAATCATTGGTTTTTTGATTCTGTAAATTTATGTCTTTCACCAAATTTGGGATGTTTTCAGCCATTATTTCTTAAAATACTCTTTCAGTCCACTCTCTTTCTCCTGTTCTTCTAGGACTCCAAAAAATACGATTGTTGGACCTTTTCTTAATGTCCCACAGGTGCTTGAGGCTCTGTTAATTTTTTTTTCAGTTTATTTTTCTCTCTGTTGTTCAGACTGGGTAAATTTTATTGTTCTGTCCGTATGTTCGCTGATTCTTTCCTCTGTCATCCCCACTTTATTACTGAGCCCATCCACTGAGATTTTTATTTCTGTTATTATATTTTTCAGTTCATTTAAGAAAAATTTTAGTTGCTTGTTGAAGCATTTTTATCATGGCTGCTTTAAAATCCTTATCAGATAATCCCAACATCTTATTTATCTCACTGTTGGTTGGTGCCAGTTGACAGTTTTTTATCACCCAAGTTGTGATTTTCTTGGTTCTTGGTCTGATGAGTGATTTTTTCCATTGTATTCTGGACATTTTGGCTATTATGTTAGGAGTTTCTAACTTCTATTTAAATCTTTTATTCTGGAAGGCAGTCATACTGTTTAGGTTTAGAACACAGATCCTGACCTACTTTTGTGGGCTGTGGTTTCATTGGTAATTTAATTTTGAAGCCTGCTTAATGTATCTGGTGCCACTGGGGCTCACATTGGTCCCTGCTGGTGCTGCGTGAGGGGGCGGAAGTAGCTTCCTGGCCTCAGGCCAGGCCCCCTTGCACCTCTAGATGGGGGAAGAGTATCTCTGGCTCATAGGGACAGTGTCTCTTCCTGTGCCTGGCTGTTTGTTGTGTTGAGATTGACATTACTGGTATTGCCCAGATGCCCAGTGTCTCTTGACGGGGGAGGGAGTCTCCAGTCCATGGAAACAGAGGCTTGATATTGTTGTGGGGAAGGTCCCTCTAACCTGTGCTGCCTGGCTCCCTGATCCCTCTAGGTGGAGAGGGGAATCTTGGGGGTATTCCAGGTACTTTTGTGGTGGAATTGCCCTTGTTGGAGCCGCCTCCCCCTTCCCCCTATGTTTCTCTGTGGAGGTGGGTATTCTCACTTGACTGGCAGGAAGAGGCTTCCACTGGCCACTTACTGTCAGCAGGGGTTCCCATCAGTCCCCCTTGCTTGGCTCACGTGGTGTGGTCAGCAGCACTCCCTTTCGATTTAGGGGAGGGATGCGCCTACCTGGGCTGCCTTCTGTTGCTAAGTGGAGAATCAGGAAATGCCAGCCCTGGGCTGCCTTCTGCTTTTGGGCAGGAGATCCTAAGGCACCCTGCTGCTCTGTTGTTCCTTCAGTCCTAGGGTCCCTAACCATCTACCTTCCTCTGCCTTCCACCTTTCAGAATTCTGCCTTGGTTGACTCTTGCTTCCTTTCCAGGGTTTATAGTTGTACTTAGGTGGAAGGGGCACAGAGAGAAGAGTCCTTGCCATGTTGACCAGACTCATATATTTTTTGTTTAGCTTTCATTCGCTTTCTGTATTTGCTTTTCCCCCCTTTTGCTTGAAAAGCTTTGAGAGTTACCCTGCAAGCAAGCAGTATCCTTTAGCTCTTGGGTACAGATGTCTCTGACCAAGGTAAAAACTCCAGTAGAATTTATTTTGCTTTTGTGGATTCATTTCATTCTAGAAATGTGGAGACAAAAGTCTAAGCCCACATGCATAGAGAATAAAGGGGAGGGAGCTGCTGCAGCCCCTCTGTGGGGACGTGGGGCTAAGCTAGTGTGCCCTTTGCTCTGTGGCACCATGCCTGTGGTCAGTGCTTGTCCTGCCCGAAGGGGAGGGTTGTGGCCATCTGGTCTCCCAGTTTCAATCACTTGCAGCAGTGCCCAGTAGCCCTCAGCCAGGAACTATCTTTGGATTATCTCAAAGTAATTCTTATACTTTGGGCACTGAAAAAGAATGGAAGAAGTGTGGAAATCACTTTAAGATTAGTGGGAATTAGTGGAGAAGTAGATGAGATCTCTACCTGATGGCCGTTTTTGTTTTTTTTGTTTGTTTGTTTTTCAAAAAAGGGTACTTGCATCGCTTTCTGCTCAGAAAGATAAACCAGCACCAAATTTGTCTTCTCAGGCAAGATGTGTTCCATTAGTAAGACCGGTTCCATTATATACTGTACTATAAAGGAAATAATTTCATTCCTTCTCCTTATCTCAGATTCTTTTTTTTTTAATAAATTTATTTTACTTATTTATTTTTGGCTGCATTGGGTCTTCGTTGCTGTGTGTGGGCTTTCTCTAATTGCAGTGAGTGGGTGCTACTCTTCATTGTCGTGTGTGGGCTTCTCATTGTGGTGGCTTCTCTTGTGGAGCACGGGCTCTAGGCGGGCGGGCTTCAGTAGTTGTGGCTCGCGGGCTCAGTAGTTGTGGCTTGTGGCTCTAGAGCACATGCTCAGTAGTTGCGGCACACGGGCTTAGTTGCTCTGCAGCATGTGGGATCTTCCTGGACCAGGACTCGAACCCATGTCCCCTGCATTGGCAGACGGATTCTCAACCACTGCGCCACAAGGGAAGCCCCAGGTTCTTTCTCTAATGATGAGAGGACAGGGAGATGAGAGAGGCCTGGATTGCCTCTGGGTCCTGGAATGGTTTGGGTCAAGTAAGGCACTTTTGGATCATTTTTGCATTGTACCCAGAATTGGAATGTTGTGGTTAATTATTCTGACGTAAGAAGCTGTTGACCATCCCTAACTTTGCAGAAGTCAATGGAACTGAAGATTCCTTAAGGAAAGAATTTGAAATATATTGATTCTGGGTCTACTCATTTAATGACTAAACAATTAATGAATTCCTGGTTAAGTTCCTGTATTTTCTGTTTTATATAAGACTCATATTTTCATTGGACAAATGAAACTGTGTTTGATACTAGAACACGTGGGTGAACATATAGTCAATTTAAATGTTTTACAAACTAACATTTAGTTGTCCTTCATGAAGAAATATTAAGCATCAGCTACTTTTAAGCTATTTAAACATTTTCTAAATATCTAGCACTATGTTTTCAAAATCGTAACTGCCATCTGCGTGACCCCCTGGGCCTCCCATTTCTCTCTGGGGTGGGTCTTGTTTGTCCCACACTGAGGGTCCCTCACACTTTGGGGGAAACTACCTTTTCGATAGGACCTGGGTCTGAGTCCACGGGTTGGTTTTGAATCCGGTTCCACTGTTGACAAACCTGGGGCCTTGGGTAAGTGACCTCACCTCTGCTCCTTGGTTGCCTCATTTACACACTGGGGGAATAGAGCACTGCTGTGGCGAGGTCTTGTGAGTATGAAATGGAACAATGGATGCAAAGCACTGAGAACAATATCTTGCTTCTAGGAAACACGTAGGAGGTGTTAGCTTTTCCTGTGGTGGGTGGTCATTGTTATTGTGAAACCAAAAGAAAGTAGGTATGACTGCGGGAATTAAAGACTTAAAGATAAGACCACCTTGACATTGTTATCCGTCACCAGGATCTTGATACTCTGGATGCCTAATAAAAACGGCACGCATTAATATTTAGTTTGATGCTGCGTTGCTCTGGGGGGGTTAACAGTCTTGCTCTGTTTGCTGTTTTCTGCCACATCTGATGCTCCCCCCTTCCCCCTCCCTCCCCAAGGTGGGAATTCTCTTCAGCCTCTCGTTATTATGTTCTTCATAATAACAGTCAAATTAGCTATTGAACACACAAATCCCCATCTAATCTGTTTCTAAAAGGTACGGCTTTAAAAATAGTGAGCTTTTATGATGGTTAATTTTGTTGTACTTTGTTATTAAGAGAAGATGATGTTAATACCTAATGAGTAATGAAAAATCAATTAAATGCATTTAGGGAAATTAAAGTGCTGACAAATTTATAATGGCTCTTCTGGTTGTTAAATGGGATTGACATGGACTAAGAATTGGTGGTGGACAGAAATTTGTTGAATTTACTGAAATCTATTTCCATTAAAATGACAGCTGTGTAGAAGAGCCGTCACCAGGGCATTTAGTTACGGGGCCCAGGAGTGTGAAGGAGAGAACTAATCAAATAAGACAACTTGTACTTAATTTTAATTAGGTAAATTCTCCTTCATGTTTTAATCACGTAAACTCAGTCACAGATGGTGTGGAAGCCAGTGGCAGCCATCTTATTGTCTCTGGTTTCTTTTTCTAAGTTACTTAAAAAAAAATTAGTTCGAGACTTGACTTTTGTACTTGATTAATGCATTCTGAATTAACCTCGTTCATGAAAATAGTTTGTCAGCCATCTTTTCAGTATTTGAAATTTCGTCTAGTAACCCCCTACAAATCATGTTTACAAAAATATACTGAAAAATCATAGTACAATCTGCAATGAAAAACAGAATCTGATGTGAGAGACTTGTATCAGCGAAGTTGTGTAGTTGATAAAATAACAGTAGATCTAGAATATGATTTCCGAAGACCATTAAGGCCTTTTTAGTTTTGTGTGTGCTGTTTGTTGTATATTCGTTCGTTTGTTTTTGCAATGTGGATGTAAATGGGATTTTGATCTTTGTTGGTTTATTAGATTCTTGTTTTACTAAGATATTGGGGGCAGGAAGGTACCAGATAATCGAGATTTTGTCATACTTGTGGGATATAACTAGGTGTTATAGTGTTTATAGTCATGAGATTTTCTTCTACTTAAATGTGCAGCATGTATAGCATAAAATTATTTTTTAGTTGATGCAAATAGAAGAATAATTTATGAATTTTGCAGCAGCCTGAGATTTTACGTAATAAATATTTTTTATGTATTACTGTCTGAAAAATATTGTGCTAAATCAGCACAAGGAAGATACAAAGATGTATTTTTTTTAAGGCCCTACTTTTAAGTTCTCTGTAATGGAGAGACAGACAGATAAACAATAATACAAAGCACTAGGAATAGGAAATCAGTTCCGAACAGAGATAAAATGATTTCAAGAGAAAAATCTGAGAAGTCCTGAAACTTGACATTTGAGCTTGGCCTGAAATAAGGATTTTGATGAGTAGAAAATAGATGGAATGGTCCTTCCAGGCTGAGATTCAGCCCAGCATGAGCGGAGGTGTGGAGAGAGAGAGTCCATACTGCATTTGGGGAGCAGTGGGAGAATTTGGTAAATATAGGTGATGGGAGAGAGCTTTACTTAGTAGGAAATGAGTCTGGAGACTCACATTTATTCACTCGACAACAAACACTTGGGTACCTTCTGGGTGCCAGGTGTGTGCCAGCTGCTTGGGCTACGAAGGCGGTCACAGTGGGAGCTGAGTCTGGAGGAGAAGCGCAGGATCTGGCCGCTGGGGAGGTCAGGGCACTGCCATGGAGCGTGTACCTTTTTGGGAGCCATCGTGTGCTTTGAGGAGGAGAGTTCTGTGCTCTGACAAGAGCTTATGAAATGTCTGGTGAGCTGTGGAGGGGAGGGTGGGATGGAGGAGGGGGAAGCAGAGGCAGCGAGGGTGGAGCAGGGCAGGGGGTGGAGGGGACACAACATCACCCAGGATGCACTGAGATTGCGAAGGTCCAGCTCAGCCATGAGCCGCCTCTTTTTTCTATGCGAACCTTTCCAAG
This sequence comes from Balaenoptera borealis, assembly GCF_965194805.1. Taxonomy (NCBI): domain Eukaryota; kingdom Metazoa; phylum Chordata; class Mammalia; order Artiodactyla; family Balaenopteridae; genus Balaenoptera; species Balaenoptera borealis. The sequence continues at coordinate 7,121,675 of NC_138877.1, forward strand.
AAAAAAATAAATGTTTATGGGCTGTGATCTTTCATTTTTCTTCTTTAGAACAACTTGTTTAGCCTGATGTAGTAAAAATAGGTGCGTTTATAACTGAAATTATGTATGAAATAGAAGATTGTCTTTGAGAAAACTGGCTTGGTGTTTTATCCACTAAAATGTGGTTGTCCAGGTGTAATTGACCGGCAGTTTTCTCATCATTTAGCCTGAAGGCAGACTGAGGGCTGGGTGGGTTGGCGTAGAACACGGAGAATATTGGGTGGTGGGTGGAGCCTCGCCTGCCTGGCTCTCTCCCTTTGGGGCCAGGAATGGGAGCCAGGCACGGTTCTCCATAGCTCTTCTGGTTTCCTTCCTGGTGAGATTCAGTGTTGGGTCTCTCTGTTTTCATATGAACCAAAGGTAGAGCGGAAGTGCATAGAACTCAATGTACAGAGAAATGGTTGGCAACTTCACTAAGAAGAACGTCTCACATATCTAAGATTATTTTAGTCCCTCAGGCATTCATAGGTTTTAATAAGACCAGCGATTTTTAGTTTAGTTCAACTGTTGGTTTTTGAGTACCTGCTTTGTTCCCCTGGTAGAATTCCACCTGGAACATCGACTGTAATGAAGTGGGATCTGGAACATCTTAAATTGGTTGGACACAGTTAACGGTGGCCAGTGTTAACTCCAGTGCCCCTGGCGGGGGGGCACTCTTGTTAGGAACCATAAGGTACTTACGGGATTGGGGTGGGGTGCGCCTCGGGGGCTGTAGTTGACTGAAAAAAGTATAAAGGTAATTGCAGTAACTCCTGCTGGTGGGGCTGAGACTCACTGCCTTTTTATAGCTGTTTGTTTTAGAAGAATTAGAACAGTCAGGTAGGCAGACCTGGAGTCCAGTGGACCTGGTCCTGGTTTTAACTGGCTGTTCTGTGACTTTGGACAAGGTATTCATGGTAGATTGAATACTTGAGTCCCCTTTCTCGCCCCCTGTTATGGCATCATACTTCACACTGTGGCCGTGGCGCCTAGTACACTCCTCCTGGCCTTGATGTTGGGCGTGGCCGTGTGATTCGCCATGTGACTCGCCTTGGCTGGTGAGTCTGAACATCAGCGAAGGGGACGCAGGTGGAGGGGACGCAGGTGGAGGCTTGAACGGGCTGTGTGCTGGGCTCAAGCTCAGGGGGTCCTCACTGAGAAGAAGTGCCCTGGAGTTGCCACCCCCATGGCCGTGGCCCCAGAGTGAGACCCGGAACAGACCCGGAACCCACCTGGACCCGGTGCCTCAGTGAACGTGCAGACATGTGCCCTGGACGATGAATGGGGTCACGAGCCACTGGGATCTGGGGTTTCGTTCTGTAGTGTTGGTGTGGCAATAGAGAACCAACAGTCTGTGCTACGTCCTCTCCTGTAAAACAGGGATATCAGCTCCTTCCTTTCATGCCGTTGGTCTGCGGTTTAAAATGAAACAATCTGGTCAGTACAGTGCTCGACTCCTAGTAAGCAGGCAATACGTACATTGTAGCTGGTTTTAATACTTAAAGTATGAGATACACACAAATCAGTGCATATCTTCAGCACAGTGGGAAATTAACCAAGTAAAGCGGAAGGAGGTAAGGCTGTAACGTTGTTTTGTGTGTTTACTGTAAACTCCTTATGGTTCTGGGTGCTTTATGTTTACTCATTTTTACTCATTACTCATGTATGTATTAGTCAGCGTTCTGCAGAGAAATGAGCTAGCAGGATATGTGTGTGTGTGTGTGTGTGTGTGTGTGTGTGTGTGTGTGTGTGTGAGTATGTCTTCTCTCTCCCTCCCTCTCTCTCTTTTGACTGATTTACTTATTTCATGGGATTGGCTCAGGATAGCGGTGAGGGGACTGGCAGGTCTGAAATCTGTAGGGCAGGCTGTCAGGCTGGAAACTCCGGCAGGGTTTCTATGTTGCAGTCTTGAGACAGAATTCCTTCCTTGTTGGGAAACCTCATTCTTTGCCCTGAAGGCCTTCAACTGATTGGGTGAGGCCCACCCACATTACTGCTTTACTTAAAATCACTGATTATAAATGTTAATCACATCTAAGAAAGGCCTTTACAGCAACATCTAGACTGACTTGTATTTGGCCAAACATCTGGGCACCATAGCCCAGCCAAGGTGACACACAAGATTAACCAGCACAAACACGTGTTTATGGTATTTCTGCTGTGTGATTGGGCTGGGCACACAGAGATGAAACAGAATAGACCTGCTGGCCGCCCACATGGCGTCCGCCATCCAATGACTGTTACCTTGTTTTTACTGTTGCAGTAACTCTCTAAAGAGGTGCCCTATTTTCCACCATACAGCAAATGAGGAAGCCAGGGTCCAGGTAATGAGTCATTTAAGGATCTTACTATGTCCATTCCCTATGCTGCCCCTCACAGGAGATGTTTCCCAGATGATGATGGCCACGGTTCTGGGAGATGCAGCTTATTTATCCGGGGATTCTCTGGCAGAAAGTAACTCATGATTCCTTGACTTCAGGCCTGGATGGCTGTTAGTCAGTTGGACTAATGACGTGGGAATTTATTGATGTAAATTTTAACCGCAGCAAACACTGAAGGCTTTTATGAGTGCACATTTTATATTATCAGATGACACTTCCCAGGAGTGGAATTAACAGAATTAGACCCCAAATTCTACCAAATACCATGATTAAGTTAAGATGCTTGCTGGAAAATGAAATAAATCTGTCACACATGCCTGTAAACGATAGATTAATTGCGCACAAAAGTCAGCCTGACGTTGTCCCTGATGGAGGTATTGACTGTTGGTGTTTATTCCATGTCGCTCCACTATCGCATCCTGTTTTTGTGTGTTTTCTCTGTCTGTGTACTCATTAATTGGTTTTCTGTGTTAGTGTTCTTGTGTTTGTTTTCCAGTTTATGCTTCTAAAGAGAAGGATCTCTTCTGTTTCACTCACCGTTGTACCGTAAGGATACAGGGGCTGTTTAATGCTGACAATCACAGGCCATCCTTGTGGTGAATGTGTTACGTGATTTGCTTTTCTTAAAGTTTACTTTTGTATTGAGTTATAACTTACATACGCCGATCTTAAATGTACAGCGCAATGAATTTGCACGTATGTATGTCTGTGTAACCACAGTCCACATCAAGGTGTAGAATATTTCCAGGACTCCAGTGGGTGTGCTCCTGCCAAACCCTTCCACACTCCAAGGTAACACTGTTCTGTCACCATAGAAGCTTTTTGCCTGTGCTTGAACTTTGTGTAAAGGGAATCACAGGGTTTGTTCTCCTGTGTCTGACTTCTTTAGCTGCGCATTATGTCTGTAGCATGTGACATTCGGAGTTTTCTCTTCGTTGCTGTGAGATATTCTATTGTACGGATACTGTGCACTTTATCCATTCTGCTGTTGAGGGACATTTGGATCATTTGCAGTTTTTTTGGCTATTATGGATAATACTGTTATGAACATTTCTGTACATAATTTTTTGTACTCATTTCTCTTCATATATACTCAGGAGTGAAATTGCTGAGTTGTAGGGTTTAGTTTTAGAAGAGACTGCCAAACAGGTTTTGAAAGTGGTGGTACCAACTTATCCTCCCACTGACAGTGTGTGATCGTTCCAGGTGCTCTGCATCCTCACCAACACTTGCTCTGTATTTGGTTTTAAAATACTTCAAGTTTTGGTTTTAAAATACTCTTCAAGTTCTCTTGAAGAGATTTAGGGAGTTGTATAAGCAACTCTACTGATGGCAATAATGATCACATGCTGTCTCTGTATGATTAGCTTATTGAATTTTATGCTGTTCCTGGCAAGCCCTTTGTGTAAATTTCCAGATTATTCTCCAATGACCTCTTGTAACGTTCCAAATGTTTGGATGCTGAGGCCGAGTTGACGTGCTTATAATTGCATTTGCTTTTCTTCTGGGCAGTGCCTCAAGACCAGACATGATTGCTGAGGCCGGATTTTGTACTAGGGAAATAAAGAGAGCTGCTCCAACTTGGCATTGCTTCCCCCTGTGTTCCTTAAGCCCCCGAGGGAGACTTTGTCAGGTGGTGTGCTGTTCCCTGATTCTGTGCTGTTGGCAGGAAAGCAGGTGGGGCACACGGCACCCCTGTCAGCTCCAGCCCCGCTTGCGAGCCTGAAAGTCAACTTGATAGGTGATTTTTTTTCCCTTTTACAATTGTAATATGGGTTTCCCTTGGCTACGCGTTTTACTTGGAGATAAAAATGATTTCTCTGACTTCTGTCCTGACCTAGTTTTTGCCTCCAAATGCGCTTGTTATCTCTAGGAGTCTTTAGGGATGTCTGACTCACAGCTGAGAAAGTGGTGGTGTGGCTTTCTCTCTTTCCTTGGCGCCCGTGCCTTTTGATGAGCTGCTGCTGGAGGCCTTGGGTGCCCAGTGTGGCCCGCGCGAAGGGAGAGAGCCCTGTCCTGGGGACCAGGGTACCGACACACGCCAGGCTTTCCCATCGCCTCCCTCCGTGCTGAGACTCTGTCCCGCCCCGCAGCATCGGTGGAGGGGGTGTGCCGAGTGCTGGGCTAATCTTTCCCTCATCAGATGTCCACTTGTGGCCCTGGAGGCTTTGGAAACCCGAAGGCCAAGGATTGAGCCGATTGTCTCTGCTTTCTTCTGGGACACCGATCCAGAGGAGATGGTGCCGAACGCCCGGCGGCCTGAGTGGGGACCCTGTGCCGGAGGGAAGAGTGGAGAAGGAAGAGGGGGCCCACCTGTTACTATTTCAGAGTGGCATGTGGCTTCACCTGCTTGGTAGTTCTAGTTCGCTCCTTTGTGCTATAAGAATATGACATGACTTTCTATATCTATATGGTATATAGATACATATATTTCCCCATAAGGGGGGCTGTTAAAGGAGTGGGGGCGGAATAGGAGCAGAGTTTGAGTTGAAGGAGAATTGAGGGGATCAGATTCTTGTGGCTTTAGACCAGAGGAACAGAGTGGGTGCCCAGGAAGAGGAAGGCAGTCAAGCCACTGGATGGACTCCCAAGCTCACATCATCATGGTGCCAAGCTGCATGTTCTGGCTGTTCGGGGCAGTGAAGGCGGATGCCGCGTGCCCTGGGAGAGCAGCCTAGAGTGAGCCTGGGTGCAGGAGGCAGCTGCCTTCTCCGTGGCTGCGGGGTTTGGCTTCCGACTGAGGGGCAGAGGAGGCTCCTGTGGCCTATGGGGCCAGTACTTGGGTCAGCTAATCCCTAGGACAGAAGGCAAGGGCTTGGACTGTGTTCTGGGGAGAAGGCATTGAGTTGGGATGGCCCGGGGCCTTAGCCACCTTATTCCTTTAAAAGAAGAGCAACTTTGGTGGATGCCTAACAACTGACCCACACCTCCCTGTTTATCCAGTGGTCCCGTATCCCCAGGAATAAGGATGTTTCCCTAATCCAACCCTGTGTGCACGCAGCCTTCTGATAATATGAAAATTAAAGCTTGATTTACTGTTAAACATGACTGACTTCATTAAAAATGTATTTATGTTTTCCTAAAGGATTTAGTAAAAGAAGGATATCTCTATCCTCTGGTTTTTGTGATATTAGTCAGAACAATAAGAATGTTTTCTTACCCTTTTTTTTTAAAAAAAAATTAATTAATTAATTAATTAATTAATTTTTGGCTGCGTTGAGTCTTCGTTGCTGTGCGTGGGCTTTCTTTTTAGTTGCAGCAAGTGGGGGCTACTCTTCATTGCTGTGCGCGGGCCTCTCATCGCGGTGGCCTCTCTCGTCTTGGAGCACCAGCTCTAGGCGCGCGGGCTCTAGAGCGCAGGCTCAGTAGTTGTGGCGCACGGGCCTAGCTGCTCTGCAGCCTGTGGGATCTTCCTGAACCAGGGCTCGAACCTGTGTCCCCTGCATTGACAGGTGGATTCCTAACCACTGCGCCGCCAGGGAAGCCCCTTACCCTTTTTAAAACCAGTAGTTGGTATATCACAAAGAAGATTAGAGTTTTTAGGGGATATAGTCTGGAGGAAACAAAAACACTGACATTTTATATTACAAATAATTTTGCTCATTTCTCTTTCTTACTAGCATATGTAGTACACAACTGCGAGATTCTCCCAAACATCCTGTATGGGGTCTTCAGTTCCAGAAATAAAAAGGAATTTATTATTGGAGAAATCGAGGCACAGAGAGCCACAAAAAGGCCAAGGGTTTTGCTTAATCCCTGTTACCTTTCTCACTAGAGAGTAAATAAGCAGTGGGTTTCTTGGGCTACTAAAACTTTCAGTTTAAGATGTTGAAAAACATCTGAGATAATTTTATTTACTTTAAAATGGGAATCCATGTAAGTGATCATAGTTTAATATTGTGTTTTTCAAATGAACCTGGCACTTGTTTCAATAGTGTGGGTGTAGAGTAATGAGATAAGCTGTGAAATCAGATTTCTACACTTGTAATTTCTTTATTCTACTTTCACATTTCTAGACATTTCAGGAATTAACCAAAGTCATCTGGCACAGTCTTATAACCATCTTTCTCTTCTTTGTTGGGCAAGTCTGTTTTCATAGTTCTATTTCATATTCCTCTTAAACTTTATAGTCTTTTATAAAGTTTACATTTAGCTTTCATCATTCTTATGCATAAGCTTCTCAGTTGGGCTGGGAATCTAGGTTACTTGTGCCCAATTAATATTCCTTGTGTTAAGATGTTATTTCTTTTCTGTCAAATGTTAATTTTTAAATGTCAATGTCCTTATAGCCACTGTAGTACTTTTTAAATGTAGGAGTAACATATAGCTGAAAACTAGGCATTTTTAGCTTGAGAAATAAAGGGGGAACTACTTAAGATTATTTTTTTATTTTTTGTGTAAAAGGGAATGTTCATATTTTAATTTGTATAACATATGTATCTAGGGCTGAGTTGGTCTTTACACTACTAATTGTTTCCGTATTTAGCCCTAAGGAAAGTTTATAGTCTTAAAAAAGCACCAACAAAGCAGTTTCCAAATGTTTGTCAAATTATTTGAAGTTGAGTATTTGTTTTATACTCTAAAGAATAAGCCTTCCAGTTAGTAACTAGTTCAGGATCAATTTTTTCTATATTGTATTTTTTCAAGTATAAATTTAAATTTGAGTTCTTCTGGCAATGGTGGACTGATTTGTTGTAAAAGAATTCACCTGCTGAAAATAGAAAAACTAAAAAAAAAAAAAGCCCAAACAAAACAAAAACCTGTGTTTGTACATGCATATTCGGAGTGGTGCTATTAACAACAGCCAAAAGGTGAAAACAATTCAAGTGTCCATCAGCAGATGAATAGATAAACAAGTTATGATATATATGTAATATGGAGTATTATTCAAACATAAAGAGGAATGAAGTACTGATACATGCTTCAGTGTGTATGAATTTCAAAAACATTATGCTAAGCAAAAGAAGCCAGACACAAAAAGTCACATATTTTATGATTCCATTTGTATGAAATATCCACAATAGGTAAATCCATAGAAATAGCAGATTAGTGGTTTCCAGGGGCTGGGGGAGGGGGCAATGAGGTTACTGGTTAATGGGTATGAGATTTCCTCTTGCACACATGGAAATGTTTTTGAAGTAGATAGAGGTGGTGGTTGCACAACATTGTGAATGTACTGAATGACACTAAATTGTTTACTTTAAAACAGTTCGTTTCATTTTATGTGAATTTCACCTCAATAATAATTTAAAAAATGACTTATTTTCAAAGTGCACTGGAGAGCTATCAATGCAAATAAGGGCTGTGGATCCAAGATCCCAGAGGAGTGAGCCTGACTGTTGGCACTACATTTCCCCTTGAAGCATATGCTTGTTCAAGCTGAGCAAAGCTTCTAGAAGACTCATGGGTGGCAGAGAATAAAAATGCAGTTCAGAGCCCACCAAAAAAAGAGGGGCTCTAATAAACACATCATGCTTTTATTTGGAATACCTTAAGCTTATAATCTAGGAATATGATTGAGCTGGAAATAGGCCAGCCCTTGCAAAGACAGAAGCCTAGCACAATCCCTTATTAAATTAAGCAACCTTCCCTACCGTAACTGCCTGCCAGAAGCAAAAGTAAAATCCCTTCTGGAGAAAGGTAACATTCTTCAGAGTCTCAAGTTATCTTTAACAGTTTTCATGCATAGTTTCTAGCCTTCAATTAAAAAAAAATTAAGTATAAAAAAACGCAAAATTGACTGAACACCAAGAGACAAAACAGACAAAAGAAATGGAACATGTATTGGGGTTACCCTGTTATTGGAGTTATCAAACGCAGACTTTAAAATAATTGTGATTACTATATTCAGGCATAAGTTGGAGAATTGGACTGGAGCTAGAACTATAAAAGAGTAGAACTGGAAACTATAAGAAAGTATAAAAAAACTAGATCTAAAAAATTAACTGCAATTAAGAACTCAACAGTAGGCATAAGTGCAGATTAGATACAGCTAAAGAGAGAAATAGTGAATTAGAAAATAGATTAAAATAATCTCCAGGCTGAGGCATGGAAATTAAAAGCAATTAGAAAAAAATGCCAAACAGAAAGGAGCATAAGAGACATGGTAATACAATCTAGTGTACGTGTATTTAGAGTCCCAGAAAATGAGGGAAGGTAGTAGGGAGAAAGGTGCAGTATTTGAACAATAATGGCTGAAAATGTATACCATGAAAACATTAACCAAAAGAAAGCTAGTGTGACTATATCACTATTTCTAAGTAGACCTAGAGATAAGGATCATTGCTAGAGGTAAAGAGAGAATGGTAGCTATTCTAAATATATAGGTAACTAAAAAAGACAGCTATAAAGAAAAAAATGACATAACTAAAAGTAGAAATTTCATTATATGATATTAAAAAGTCACTATCAGTCTCTTTAGAAAATATTGGACTACATTAAAATGAAGAAATTATGCTTATTAGGAAAAGATGATTGAGTTTGAAATGGCAAGCCACAGAGTGAGAGAAGATATTTGTAAAAATGCAGGTGATAAAGATCTTATATCCAAATATTTAAATAACTAAACATTTAAAAAGCAGTAACAACAACTCAGTAGAAATGTAGGCAAAAGACTTGACATATCCTTCACAAAAAAAGAGTATCCAAAGGGCCAATAAATAAAAGATATTCAATTCCATTAGTCCTCAGGAAAATGCAACAAGACCACAATGAAGTACCAATAAACATACCCCACAAATACTAGAATTAAAAAGACAAAAATATCAGTATTAACAACATTGGAGGTTATTAGAACTCTCATACTCTGGTGGGAGTGTAAATGGGTACACCAATTTGTAAAACTGTTAGTCAAAATTTAAATATTTGCAAGTCCTATAGTCCAATAATTCCTTTCTTAGGAATATAACCAACAGAAGTGTGGCACATACGTGCATCAGAAGACATACCAGGATGTTCGTGGCACCATTATTCTTTTTTTTTTTAATTGAATAAGAGCTACCATGTATTTACTCCCTCTTACATGCTCAGTATTTTGTGTTATCTTTTTAAAAAAATTGAAGTGTAATTAACATATAACATTATATTAGTTTCAGGTGTACAACATAATGATTTGACATTTGTATATACTGAAAAATGATTACCACAATAAGTCACCATACACAATTACAGAATGTTTTTCCTTGTGATGTGAACTCTTTAGATCTACCCTCTTGATGACTTTCAAGTACACAATATAGTATTGTTAACTATAGTCACAGTCACCATGCTATACATTACATTCCCATGACTTGTTTATTTTGTAACTGGAAGTGTGTACCTTTTGACTCCCTTCACCCTCCTTGCCTGCCCTGTGTGTTATTCTGATCAATACTTTCAATGACACTTTGGTGTAAATCATATCTCCATTTTAAAGACATGAAAACTAGAGTTTAGAAAGATTAAGTGGATGGCACCATTATTCTTAATAGCCCCAGGTGTCCTTCAGTAAGAGAACAGACGAGCAGCCTGTGGTGTATTCTTCCAGTGGAATCCTGTATGGTAATCAGTAGAGCTGCTGCTGAACACAATGACAGGGACACACCTCACAGTGCTGAGTGAATGAAGCCAGACAGACAAGAGTACACAGTGTATGAGTTCACTTGTTATCAAGGTCAAAAATAGGCAAGACAAATCTGTTGTGTAAAATGTCAGAGGAGAGCTTGTCTGTAGGGAAGATGGTTGGGGGAGTGTGGGAGGGCACTGGAGGAGGCTTCCAGAGTGCCGGTTCTGATTTGGGTGGTAGTTCTTTGGGATTCACTTTGTGTTGTCTCATTTAACTATCTAATTCACTTTTCTGTATGTATGTTATACTTTAATACAAAAAAGTTAATATAAAGATACTTAAGAAAGAAATGTAAATTAGAAAGTTACCACACCTGTATCACAAAAAGCTTGGAAGCATAGTGAAATAAACATAATATCCACAATCATTCCTTTGGCTTATTGCTTAGAATCCCTTCCCAAATTTACTAGCTGTGTGATTGGGGCAAGTTACTTGTCTTGGTCAGCTTGGGCTGCTACAGCAAAATACCATAGACTGGGGGGTGCTTACACAACAAACATTGACTTCTCACAGTCTAGAGGCTGGGAAGTCCAGGATCAAGGCACCAGCAGTTTCATTTCCCTGGAGAGGACTCTCTTCTTGGCTTGCAGACGGCCCCCTTCTTGCTGTGTCCTCACATGATGGAGAGAGAGAGGGAGAGCTCAGTCTCTTCCTTTTCTTAGAAGGGCACTAATCCCATCATGGGAGCCCCACCCTCATGACCTCATCTAAGCCTAATCACCTCCAACAGCCTCATCTCCAAATACCATCACATTGGGGTTAGGGCTTCAAGATATGAATGTGGCAGGAGAGGGGACACATTTAGTCCGCACCTTGCTCAGCCCTCTTAGTTCCTTCATTTCCTCATTGGTAAAACAGAGGTTATAAAGTGGTATTTCATACTGTTGTCTTAAGGGTCAGGTAGATAATACATTGAATGTACTCAGAGTGTTTGGTTCATAATTGACACCTAAAATTATTCATTTCAAAAACATTTACAAAGTTTCCGCTCATGTACCTGGCATTGGGCTGATGATGGGGATACAGAGATAAATAAGACAAAGTTAGGGAACTCCTGAAGGCCTCAGTCTAGATGGCTGTGCTGTCTAATATGGGGAGCCACCACCCAATATAGACATTTAAATGGAAGTAAAATTAAAAATAAAATTAAAATAAACTTTCTCAGTTGTACTGGCTACTGAGAAGTGCTCCACAGCCACATGTGGCTAGTGGCTGCCATGCTGGACAGCACAGACATGGGACATCTTCATCACCATAGAAAGCCCTTCTGGACAGTGCTGGACAGGGCAGGTCAGCATATGGGGATACAGGTAGGCATTGGCAGGTGTCCTGGTGCAGGTGAGGCTTGAGCTGTTTTGAAAGATGAATTTCCAGGTGGGAGAATAAGGAGTGTGGCCACTCCAGTACAGTGAAAGCACAAAGACATAGGGCTTTTGGAAGCTTTGACTCACCTGGAGATCGTCAGTAAGTAGCTTTAAGTAGTTCGGTGTGGCAGGAGTCCTGGCTGCAAGAGATGAGGCTGGAAGGGAAAGCATAGCCTGGGTCCTAAGGGCGGAGGGTGCCCAACTGAGGAGCTTTTCTACAGGACACTCAAGAGGGCTTTTTATCTATGACTTGCTTATTTCTTGAGTTAATGCTTCTTTTATCAATTTACCTACAAAAACTCATATTTAGCAAAAATATTTTTCCTAGTCTTTTTTTTTCAAACATGCAGTGGTGTTACATTTTTATGTAGGCGCCTGTGCCTCTTTTCCTTTGTAGTTTCTAAGCATAGAAGGTGTCACCTCTAGAGCCTGAGATATTTTCAATTTTGATTTATTTTTATATTTTTTAGTATAAAATGGTGTCAAATTAATTTTGTATATCTAGAATGGGGTGCCTAAATTTTACACATCCACATAACAGATATTTGTTACAGATATATTTGTGTGTAAAACTTATATATATACATCCATATATGTGTGTGAATGTGCATGTGTGTGTGTATATATATATACACACACACGCACACACACACACACACACACACACACAAATTACTAGCTAGTAATTGCCAAACCATTTATTAAACAATGTTTTCCTTCCTGCTGATGGATTCTTTGTCACGTATTACATTTTTATATATAATGAGGTTTATTTCTGAGTCATTAGTTCTGTTCTATTGCTTTCTTTTCTTATGTCCGATATAACATTGTTTATTTATGCCACAAAAATTTTAAGTATCTTTCTGTGTTTGTAAATCAAAACTCATGATTACTTAGTTCTCTTTCTATATTTGTTTGAAAAATGAATTCTGTTTGTTTGAAAGTTGAAACTCATGATTACATAGGTCTCCCGAGTGGTCTGAATAGGCTGAATCACACAGCTTGTCACTGAGGTCCGGGCTGGCATGGTATTTACTGAAAACACCACTCACTTAGGAGATGTACATCTTTAGGAAGTGTATGTGCTGGTCTCGTAGTGCTTTGAAAGCCTGCTCTACGTCATGCATGATGATTGATTCAGTGGTGCGTTTAGCACACAGCCACCGAGAGTGGAAAGGAGCTTCTGTAGCAGCGTTACCATCCTTTGAGAGTCATGTTTGTGTACTTTAATATTACCGTGTTCATCTACAAGTATCAGCTCTAAGAAAAAGTTCTGTTATTGACATTTTATTGATTGGAAGATTCAGAAAGCTAGAAATAACTTGCAGGTGGAAGATGCTTTAAATTAACTAGCCTAGCTAGAATTGCTTTTCCTTTTCCTGGCATTTCTCTCTCTCTCTGTGTGTGTGTGTGTGTGTGTGTGTGTGTGTGTGTGTGTGTATACACATGTGTGCACAGGCACAGGCTGAGGAGTGGGGTTGAGGGTACAAGGGAATAGGACTTTTGTACGCGGTGGTAATTCACAAACGCAGTCCTACAGTGGATCATAAGGAGGTCGCGGCTGGGTTTTGAGGAGATGGCTTGACTGGCATTTTAAGTGTTCCTTGAATATATCCAGTAGCATCACCTGCTGCGTCTCATGTTCTGGCATTTTGCCTTTAGGCGGATCATTTATGTAACCAGAAAATGTTTCAGTTTTGGGGAGGTTGCTGTAAAGAATAATCAGCAATTTTCTCAAACAATTCGAAATTCAGATATTATCACTTAGTTTAAATGGAATAGCATTTACAGAAATTAGTCAACAGTTTTAAATTGTTGCCCTTCATTCAGTCCATGTGAACTATTCCCACGTGGAAACGCCTCTCTTTGTAGAGAGCTTTACCATTCCAAGGCACCTTTGTCATCTCTCATCTCATTTGGTGCTTACGACATACCTGTGAGGTAGGTGTTAATATTAACTACATTTTACATGAGGAAACCCAGGCTTATAGGGCGTAAGAAGCATCCCCCATAGAGAGTAAGCCCCTTTTCAATCCACCATGTGTCTCAGATTTGTCAGAGTTCTCCCAGCCTATTCCTCAGGGTTTTCTATAAAATGAAAACAAACAGAATCACTCTAATAATAATGGCCATCCATCTGTCCATGATTATTCATGGTTATAAAGGCTGCAATATAACTGTGTTTAAAATTGCCCCACTGAGGAACATATTTATTTATTTTAGTTAGTTATTAGTTATAAGTGCATTACGAATATACAACTATAATGAAAACTGCACAAGCCATTTTATTCATACAGGTAATCATTTCCCCTTAAGTTCTGTCCTGAGGCCAGCCTATGAGTTTTGCCGTATATATTTTTCCTATTGCTGTCTGCTCATGGGTTATGTGGTTTTTTATAGGAGGCAATGGAAAAGGAACTCCATGCCTATTTGAATCAGCTCCGCTAAAGAAAACACTTGTTTTCATAGATCAGGCTGCTCATTTCCCTCTTGTTTAGAAAGTTTCGGGCTACTCTCACTTATATTACTGCCCTTACTGAATTTCTCCTTCCCATCGGGGCTGCATTTGCCATGTGCCTCGCGTGACTGATTGCCTCTCCTCCTGCCTGAATATCCACTTTGCTGCTCTTGTATTGAGTCATTGTGTAACTTACTTATGAACTTTGCAAAGTGGGTCTCAAGGTAAATTAAGATACCTTCTTGATATTCAAGCCTGTCATTTTACCCTTAGCCTTAGTTAACCAACCTCCCTCCCTCACTCTTCCTCCCTCCCTTCCTTCCTTCCTTTCTTCCTTCCTCCCTCCCTCCCTCCCTCCCGCCTTCCCTCCCTCCCTCTCTCCCTCCCTCCCTCCTTCCCTCCCTTCTCCTTCCCTCGCTCCCTTCCTTCTTTTTCAGCTAGGACCTAGGAAATACTAATGCCCTAACAAATCATGGCTCTTCGATTAGCCACCAGTCGGAATTAATAATTTTTTTTTGTTTTTTACTTTGTGTTTTCTGTACGTTATTGTCACTTCATTCCATCACTGCATTCTGAGATTATGAAAAGTCTTCATAAAGTCCATGCTTATCTGGACCTGATGAAAGTAGCTGGATTTCCCACATACGATGTCTTTGCCTCTCCATCCACTGCACAATGGTTGGGTTGAGTTGGGATTAACGCAAGGATTTGTGGAAGAAGATGGTCTCTAACCCACACTGTATCAAAGAATGATCCCTCTGCATTTTCCCTTGAAGGCTGTGGCGAGATCTTACCAAAGTTCAGTGTCCTTTCCTGAGTGCCAAGAATCACCCGAGCGGGATGTGGGTCCCGTGAGCCACAAGGATTCCTACCTGAAAGGAAGTTTTGTTATAAGGTTGACGATAACTGAAGTGTCAATAATGGTAGCTGCTGCTGCTGTTTCTATAGTAATTTTATATTGTTTTCACGAAATAAAAATCATTTCAGAAAATACGCAAGTCACCATTACTGTGTCCCTGTGCTAGGGGACTAAATGTGTTGAAGAAATATGAGTGAGATACTCCTATGCTCAAGAAGCTTATAATTTAGTGCAGGGTATAAAAAAAATCTACAAATAAGGAATAGAATGTGATAATCAGGAGAATAGAAACACAAGGACAGACTGCAGAGGGATTCATTGTAGCTGGAGGATTGGGGGTGCTCCTTGGAGGACTTGTGTTTGTGCCAGACAGCAAGGAATGAGCAGGTTTTGGACACATGGGGCTGGGGGAGCAGCGCCTTCCTAATGCGGAGAGAGTGGGAGAGATCTGTGGGCATCCTCAGATGGGAGTTTGGGAACAGAGAGCGGTTGCATTCATTTGGGGCACAGGGGGTTTTAGGAAGAGGTAGTAGATAAGATCAGTAAGATTAGAAAGATGGGCTGGACTCCCGATCGCGGACACCTTTGGATTGCTTCATTTGCTTTTCTCCCTCCCTTGAACATTTATAATTAAGTTTTAAAAAGCTCACAAGTCTTATTATACTTTCTCAGCAGAATCTTACTTTATTTCCTGAGCGTTATTAGTATGGGAATTGCTATCCCCTCCTCAGCAAGGCTGTTTCTACAAAATTATAGGATGTGTTTGAAATGTTGCTGTTTTGCTGAGAGGCTAGGTTGCTTTAGTGCTCTGATTTGCATCGATCCTGGGGGCGTGACCTTAAGGACCCCTGTGGGCCAGGAAAGGAGGGCAGTGGCAACTGGGGAGAATCATCTCACCTCTAAAGCAGGGGCTGGTGAACTAGAGCCCACGGGTCAGTTTCGGTCACCACTTGGCTTTGTATGGACCGTGAGCTCAGAATGGTTTTACATTTTTAAATGATTTTTAAAAATCAAGAGAAGAATATTTCATGACACATGAAAATTATATACAATTCAAATTCCAGAGTCCGTTAAGTAAAGATTTATTGGAACACAGCCAAGCTCATTTGTTTATGTTTTGTACACGGCTGCTTTAGTGCTACGGCTGCGTGATTTAGTGCTTGCGACAGAGACCATATGGCCACAAAGACTAAATTTACTATCTGGTCCTTCACCTGGAGGGCTTGTAAAAACATGAATTGCTGGACCCCACCTCCAGGGGTTTTTTTTTTTTTTAATTGAAGTATAGTTGATTCACAATATTATATTAGTTTCAGGTGTACAGCATTAGTGATTCAGTATTTTTGCAGCTTATACTCCATTGTTACATAATTGTAAGATAATGGCTATAATTCCCTGTGCTGTACAATATATCCTTGTTGCTTATCTATTTTATACATAGTAGTTTGTATCTGTTAATCCCATACCCCCAACTTGTCCCTCCACCCTTCCCTCTCCCCCTTTGGTAACCACTACTGAGTTTTCTGTATCTGTGAGTCTGTTCCGTTTTGCATATACATTCATTTGTATTATTTTTAGACTCCACATGTAAGTGATTTCATACAGTATTTGTCTGCTTTATTTCACTAAGCATAATATTCTTTAGGTCTGTCCATATTGCTGCAAATGGTAGTATTTCATTCTTTTGTAAGGCTGAGTAGTATTCCATTGTGTGTGTGTGTGTGTGTATATATATATATATATATATATATATATATATATATATATATATATATATATATACCACATCTTCCTTTTCCATTTGTCTGTTGATGGGCACCTGGATTGCTTCTATGTTTTGGGTGTTGTAAATAATGCTGCTATAAACACAAGGTGCATGCATCTTTTTGACTTAGTATTTTCATTTTCTTTGGATATATACCCAGAGTGGAATCGCTGGGTCATGTAGTAGTCCTATTTTTAGCTTTTAGGGGAACCTCATACTATTTTCCACAGTGGCTGCACCAACATTCCCACCAACAGTGTGCAAGGGTTCTCTTTTCTCCACATCCTCTCCAGAATTTATTATTTGTACATGTTTTGATGATAGCCATTCTGACAAGTGTGAGGTGATAATCTTGTTGTTTGGATCTGCATTTCTCTAATAATTAAGGATGTTGAGAGTCTTTTCATATGCCTGTTGGCCATCTGTATGTGTTCTTTGGAAAAATGTCTGTTCAGGTCTTCTGTCCATTTTTTGATTGGGTGTTTTTTTTTTTTTTATATTGAGTTGCATGTGGGGATCGAGAACTTGCATTTCCCATTTCATGATGCTGCTGGTCCTGGGACCACCTTTTGAGACCCCATGGTTGGTCTGTAGCAGTGCTGCTCCAGCTGTAATATGCTTGGAAATCACTTGGGGAGCTTGTGGAAATGTAGGGTCTGATTCATCAGGTCTGGGGTAGAGTCTAAGAGTCTGCACTTCTAACAGGCCCCTGGATGAAGCCACGTATCCAGTGTCCAAAACTGAAGCCCTTGGGCAAGTATGACTCGCATGGTCCTTTTTGCCTGGGATGCTGATACAGCCAAAGGAGCCGACTTCTTCTGAGATGGAGAAAAATTTATGTGAGTAGGTTGTGAGCGACTATTTGGGGGAATAAAATTAATTGGAGCTATAGGATGTTAAGCAAAGAAGTATGCTGGGGCTGTTTACAGTTAGTTTTCATTTTATGGGGATATTTAATTGCGTTTGCCACTTATATACATCTCTGAATAGGCAATAATAAAAATATTTTTATTTAACTAAATGTTTATTGTGATTGAGTTCACTCTCATTACTGTGGCTTACATAAGGTTTTATATTACTTTACGTGAGCATCCTAATTGAGCCTTGAATTTGTTAATTAAAATTTCACTGAAATTTTATGTTTTGGGCATTAAGGAATATGGCTGAAAGGAATGTCTGCTTCTCGAAAGCCAGGGATGCTTTCAAAGTCCTGGCGCTCTGCTTGGTAGCTGCTTATTGATGGTTATATATCCTGAACTGAATTCAGGATCAGGGGCCAGACTGTTGCTTTGGGATGCATGGGCTAGTGTTGATTTTATAGAAGGTACTGTGGAGGAAAAAATTCTGTCCATGTAATTTTATAATTTTATTTTGATGAAATACCACAAAAGTTAACATCCAGTGTGTTTGTGAGTGATTTATTCACTTAGAAAAGGAGTCTTCCAAGTATCTACCAAAGTTACAAGAGATCTTTTGGGCTTTGCAAAAAACTGTTTGTGACTGTTGATGGAAACAAGTTATGAGTGAGCTCTTCTTGTGGACCTCAAGCAGCCTCCTACTTAAAAACATTTTCAAAGTATATTCTTCACATGTAAAGAATCTGGTGCCGCAGCACTAGTATCACCACCACCTCCTGGGTCTTGCCACTGTTAGTTAATTGACAGTTTAAATGTTCTATTTAAGGAAAAGATGAGAAGTCAGTTTTTTGTTTAATTTTACTTTTTGTATCTTTCATCAGAGAATGGAAAATAATAAATAATTGTACGTATGCCACTGTTTTTTCAAGAAAGAACTAGAACCTATTACTTTTTTTTTTTTTTTTTTTTTTAGCAAATGCCATGTATTGGCCACATGGTTAAATTTTTACACAGGATTTAAAGACAACTTTCGAATATTAATTTGTGTAGGGTAATGGGAGATAGGGACAATTTATGATCCTTGGTAACTCTAAATTTCCGTGGGTTGGTTGAGACTACAGTTAGTTTTAAGTACATTGTTTATGCGTGGAGGGAAATTTTCTTTAGACATTCAAACAGAATTTACAGGCCATCTTTTTCTTGTTCAAAGATGACAGATCATTTTCACAGCATATTTATGCAATCAAAATTATTGAGCATGATGTTAACTAATTTTCTTTAACAAAATAATTGTACTGTTGCCCTGTTGTCCAGGATTTAAGCTTTTTCAGAGCTGGAAATTTGTGCCCAAGGACTCGCTAAACAACTGTTTACTTACTGGCTTGTGTGGCTTACGTTTACCTCTAAGCAAGTAATGTGTTACTGCATGGTGGGTAGGAGTGTTTTCAAATGATCATCAGTTTCCTAAATCATTTGAAATCATCTCTATATTTTAAGAAGATAAGGCTCAGGTCAAGAGGGAGAAGTTACAGGGAGGCAGTTTTTGGTTCTGTATAGGAAGGCATTTCATAATTCTTTAGGGCTGTTCAAAATAGAATGGGCTTGTCTTGTTAGGTAGTGACATTCCCTACAATTAGAAGTGTTCCTACCTGCCAGAGAATCTTTGGGTGGGATTCCTCTGTTAGGTGAGAAATTAGTCTTATTGGTTCCTAAGATTTTTTCCTCATCTCAAGATTGCTTATTTCTATAATCTCATAAAATTGCTGCTTCCCATCTGTTTAAATGTCAGAGGAGGCTTTATGACTTTGTTGGCAACTTATTTCAGAGCACCATGGTAGACACGTAGCTTCCACTGTGATAATGTCAGCCATTGCTCGCTTCACAGGTGTGGCGGGGAGGAAAGGGACCAACTTTTCCTGGGCCTGCGCTTGACTCTATATTATAACAGATGCCACTGTCCACTGCCCCAGCTGGAGCTTTTACATCACAAACTCAGTGCAGGTCCTGAGTACAGGTTGGTGGGGGGAGTGGATCTCCTCCCCACTACCCCGTTGGGCGACCAGCTTGTAAATCTTGGAAGTCACTTAATATCTCTGAGCTTCATTTTTCTTTCACCTTATAGGTTATATGTATATTTTAAAGCATATAAAAGAGAACATGTGTAGGTATGTTTTGCTGAAAGCTTGCTTTCGGTTTTAAGGATTGTTGGATTAGCTGGCAAAATAAGCACTCATCTCACACAAACAGCTTTAATCAACTCTTTAATGAAAGGTGGTTTAACTTAATTTTAATATACAATCATTAGAAGGAAAGGAATAAGATTATTACAGAAACATAACAAGGTATACATCACCGAACTGGGCTGACCCCTACTTCCAGATCCAAACAGCAGCTGGGAAGTCCCTAGTAACAGCACGCTGGAGCCCCAGTTGGGAAGGGTCCTGGGCGGTGCGTCCACCCCACAGGTGAGATTTCAGAATGGAGTCCTGGGGGCTTCCGTTTATTATTCCAGGCCGCAAACTGATATTATCAGTTTGCATGCAAAAATGCAGCTCTGGTTCAATTGTAACAATGCTGTTAATTTCACCAGGTGAGTCACAAGATTTTCCAGACCCTGGGGGACTAGCCAGGTCCCCAGGGCTCAGGAAATTCCAAGACCCACTCCCTTTCTTATGGTAAGTGCCGCTTGACTTGCTAGCAGCAATCGTTAGGTGTGCAAGCAGGCGTGCAGTCCAGGCAAGGTCACAGGTCGGGCAGAGGCCTGCGTCTGCCTCTGAAGCCTGAACAAGACTACTTTATTAATTTTCCCAACAAGGTAGTAGGATATGTGTGTTCAAACTTTTTTTAAAAATGACGCAAACAACTTGTTTTTCAATCTTTGCTGCATAGGACAGGGCTCTTCTCTCTATTTTATGGGAAGGCTGGCGTTCCCCAGGATGGAATATTGACGTCCCTTCTCCCATCCCCTGAGTATGACCAGGCTTTGACATTGAGCAGCAGGAATGTTTTTCTGTTGCATACGATTTGGGCATCAGTTTAATGTGCATCTCGGTTATTCCAAATGGGACCTACTCTCCTGCCTGGGGGCCCTGGATTTTCGTGTGCTTTTGGGTTTTCCCAGCCTCTCTCAGTTTCTAGCCCAACTTCTAACCAATACCTCACTTACCTTGTTATCTTTTAATTACAATATCCCATTCTCTTAATGTTTTAAAATTTTTAAATTGTGGTAAAATACACATAACATAAAATTTACCATCTTGACCATTTTTAAGTGCACTGTTCAGTAGTGTTAAGTACATTCACATTGTCATGCAACCAATCTCTAGAACTCTTCATCTTGCAAAGCTGAAACTCTATCCCCATTAGACAACAGCACTCCATTTCCCCCTCCCTCCAGCCTCTGGCAACCACCATTCTATTTTCTGTCTCTATGAATGTGGCTAATCTAGACATCTCATACAAGTGAAATCATACAGTATTTGCCTTTCAATACCTGGCTTATTTAGCTTAGTATAATGTCCTCAAGGTTCATCCATGTTGCAGACTATGTCAAAATTTTCATCCTTTTTTTTTTCATTCCCAATCACTAAATGCTTTATTTTATTTTATTTTTTAACATCTTTATTGGAGTATAATTGCTTTACAATGGTGTGTTAGTTTCTGCTTTATAACAAAGTGAATCAGTTATACATATACATATATCCCCATATCTCTTCCCTCTTGCGTCTCTCTCCCTCCCACCCTCCCTATCCCACCCCTCTATCCCACCCCTCTAGGTGGTCCCAAAGCACCTAGCTGATCTCCCTGTGCTATGCGGCTGCTTCCCACTAGCTATCTATTTTACATTTGGTAGTGTATATATGTCCATGCCATTCTCTCACTTTGTCCCAGCTTACCCTTCCCCCTCCCCATATCCTCAAGTCCATTCTCTAGTAGGCTTGCATCTTTATTCCCGTCTTGCCCCTAGGTTCTTCATGACCTTTTTTTTTTTTTTTTTTTAAGATTCCATATATATGTGTTAGCATACGGTATTTGTTTTTCTCTTTCTGACTTACTTCACTCTGTATGACAGTCTCTAGGTCCACCCACCTGACTACAAATAACTCAATTTCATTTCTTTTTATGGCTGAGTAATATTCCATTGTATATATGTGCCCCATCTTCTTTATCCATTCATCTGTTGATGGACACTTAGGTTGCTTCCATGTCCTGGCTATTGTAAATAGAGCTGCAATGAACATTTTGGTACATGACTCTTTTTGAATTATGGCTTTCTCAGGGTATATGCCCAGTAGTGGGATTGCTGGGTCCTATGGTAGTTCTATTTTTAGTATTTTAAGGAACCTCCATACTGTTCTCCATAGTGGCTGTATCAATTTACATTCCCACCAACAGTGCAAGAGGGTTCCCTTTTCTCCACACCCTCTCCAGCATTTATTGTTTGTAGGTTTTTTGATGATGGCCATTCTGACTGGTGTGAGATGATATCTCATTGTAGTTTTGATTTGCATTTCTCTAATGATTACTGATGTTGAGCATTCTTTCATAGGTTTGTTGGCAATCTGTATATCTTCTTTGGAGAAATGTCTATTTAGGTCTTCTGCCCATTTTTGGATTGGGTTGTTTGTTTTTTTGATATTGAGCTGCATGAGCTGCTTGTAAATCTTGGAGATTAATCCTTTGTCCATTGCTTCGTTTGCAAATATTTTCTCCCATTCTGAAGGTTGTCTTTTCATCTTGTTTGTGGTTTCCTTTGCTGTGCAAAAGCTTTTAAGTTTCATTAGGTCCCATTTGTTTATTTGTGTTTTTATTTCCATTTCTCTAGGAGGTGGGTCAAAAAGGATCTTGCTGTGATTTATGTCATGGAGTGTTCTGCCTATGTTTTCCTCTAAGAGTTTAATAGTTTCTGGCCTTACATTTAGGTCTCTAATACATTTTGAGTTTATTTTTGTGTATGGTGTTAGGGAGTGTTCTAATTTCATTCTTTTACATGTAGCTGTCTGATTTTCCCAGCACCACTTATTGAAGAGGCTGTCTTTTCTCCACTGTATATTCCTGCCTCCTTTATCAAAGATAAGGTGACCATATGGGTGTGGGTTTATTTCTGGGCTTTCTATCCTGTTCCATTGATCTATATTTCTGTTTTTGTGCCAGTACCATACTGTCTTGATTACTGTAGCTTTGTAGTACAGTCTGAAGTCAGGGAGCCTGATTCCTCCAGCTCCGTTTTTCTTTCTCAAGATTGCTTTGGCTATTCGGGGTCTTTTGTGTTTCCATACAAATTGTGAAATGTTTTGTTCTAGTTCTGTAAAAAATGCCAGTGGTAGTTTGATAGGGATTGCATTGAATCTGTAGATTGTTTTGGGTAGTATAGTCATTTTCACAATGTTGATTCTTCTAATCCAAGAACATGGTATATCTCTCCATCTATTTGTATCATTTTTAATTTCTTTCATCAGTGTCTTATAATTTTCTGCATACAGGTCTTTTGTCTCCTTAGGTAGGTTTATTGCTAGATATTTTATTCTTTTTGTTGCAGTGGTAAATGGGAGTGTTTTCTTAATTTCTCTTTCAGATTTTTTCATCATTAGTGTATAGGAATGCAAGAGATTTCTGTGCATTAATTTTGTATCCTGCTACTTTACCACATTCATTGATTAGCTCTAGTAGTTTTCTGGTAGCATCCTTAGGATTCTCTATGTATAGTATCATGTCATCTGCAAACAGTGACAGCTTTACTTCTTCTTTTCCAATTTGGATTCCTTTTATTTCTTTTTCTTCTGTGATTGCTGTGGCTAAAACTTCCAAAACTATGTTGAATAATAGTGGTGAGAGTGGGCAACCTTGTCTTGTTCCTGATCTTAGTGGAAATGGTTTCAGTTTTTCACCATTGAGGATGATGTTGGCTGTGGGTTTGTCATCTATGGCCTTTATTATGTTGAGGTAAATTCCCTCTATGCCTACTTTCTGGAGGGTTTTTATCATAAATGGGTGTTGAATTTTGTCGAAAGCTTTCTCTGCATCTATTGAGATGATCATATGGTTTTTCTCCTTCAATTTGTTAATATGGTGTATCACATTGATTGATTTGCGTATGTTGAAGAATCCTTGCATTCCTGGGATAAACCCCACTTGATCATGGTGTATGATCCTTTTAATGTGCTGTTGGGTTCTGTTTGCTAGTATTTTGTTGAGGATTTTTGCATCTATGTTCATCAGTGATATTGGCCTGTAGTTTTCTTTCTTTTTCACATCTTTGTCTGGTTTTGGTATCAGGGTGATGGTGACCTCGTCAAATGAGTTTGGGAGTGTTCCTCCCTCTGCTATATTTTGGAAGAGTTTGAGAAGTATAGTTGTTAGCTCCTCTCTAAATGTTTGATAGAATTCGCCTGTGAAGCCATCTGGTCCTGGGGTTTTGTTTGTTGGAAGATTTTTAATCACAGTTTCAATTTCAGTGCTTGTGATTGGTCTGTTCATATTTTCTATTTCTTCTTGATTCAGTCTCGGAAGGTTGTGCATCTCTAAGAATTTGTCCGTTTCTTCCAGGTTGTCCATTTTATTGGCATACAGTTGCTTGTAATAATCTCTTATGATCCTTTGTATTTCTGCAGTGTCAGTTGTTACTTCTCCTTTTTCATTTCTAATTCTATTGATTTGAGTCTTCTCCCTTTTTTTCTTGTTGAGTCTGGCTAATGGTTTATCAATTTTGTTTATCTTCTCAAAGAACCAGCTTTTAGTTTTATTGATCTTTGCTATAGTTTCCTTCATTTCTTTTTCATTTATTTCTAATCTGATCTTCATGATTTCTTTCCTTCTGCTAACTTTGGAGTTTTTTTGTTCTTCTTTCTGTAATGCTTTAGGTGTAAGGTTAGGTTGTTTATTTGAGATGTTTCTTGTTTCTTAAGGTAAGTTTGTATTGCTATAAACTTCCCTCTTAGAACTGCTTTTGCTGCATCCCATAGGTTTTGGGTCGTCTTGTTTTCATTGTCATTTGTTTCTAGGTAGTTTTTGATTTCCTCTTTGATTTCTTCAGTTATCTCTTGGTTATTAAGTAGTATATTGTTTAGCCTCCATGTGTTTGTATTTTTTACCGATTTTTTTCCTGTAATTGATATCTAGTCTTATAGCATTGTGGTCGGAAAAGATACTTGATATGAATTCAGTATTCTTAAATTTACCAAGGCTTGATTTGTGACCCAAGATATGATCTCTCCTGGAGAATGTTCCATGAGCACTTGAGAAGAAAGTGTATTCTGTTGTTTTTGGATGGAATGTCCTGTAAATATCAATTAAGTCCATCTTGTTTAATGTATCACTTAAAGCTTGTGTTTCCTTATTTATTTTCATTTTCGATGATCTGTTCATTGGTGAAAGTGGGGTGTTAAAGTCCCCTACTATGATTGTGTTATTGTTGATTTCCCCTTTTATGGCTGTTAGTATTTGCCTTATGTATTGAGGTGCTCCTATGTTGGGAGCATAAATATTTACAATTTTTATATCTTCTTCTTGGATTGATCTCTTGATCATTATTAGTGTCCTTCTTTGTGTCTTGTAATAGTCTTTGTTTTAAAGTCTATTTTGTCTGATATGAGAATTGCTACTCCTGCTTTCTTTTGATTTCCATTTGCATGGAATATCTTTTTGCATCCCCTCACTTTCAGTCTGTATGTGTCCTTGGGTCTGAAGTGGGTCTCTTGTAGACAGCATATATACGGGTCTTGTTTTTGTATCCATTCAGCCAGTCTATGTCTTTTGGTGGGAGCATTTAATCCATTTACATTTAAGGTAATTATCGATATGTAAGTTCCTATTACCATTCTTAATTGTTTTGGGTTTGTTATTGTAGGTCTTTTCCTTCTCTTGTGTTTCCTGCCTAGAGAATTTCCTTTAGCATTTGTTGTAAAGCTGGTTTGGTGGTGCTGAATTCTCTTAGCTTTTGCTTGTCTGTAAAGGTTTTATTTTCTCCATCAAATCTGAATGAGATCCTTGCTGGGTAGAGTAATCTTGGCTGTAGGTTTTTCCCCTTCATCACTTTCAATATGTCCTCCCACTCCCTTCTGGCTTGCAGAGTTTCTGCTGAAAGATCAGCTGTTAACCTTATGGGGATTCCCTTGTATGTTATTTGTTGTTTTTCCTTTGCTGCTTTTAATATTTTTTCTTTGTATTTAATTTTTGATAGTTTGATTAATATGTGTCTTGGCGTGTTTCTCCTTGGATTTATTCTGTATGGGACTCTCTGTGCTTCCTGGACTTGATTAACTATTTCCTTTCCCATATTAGGGAAGTTTTCTACTATAATCTCTTCAAATATTTTCTCAGTCTCTTTCTTTTTCTCTTCTTCTTCTGGGACCCCTATAATTCGAATGTTGGTGCGTTTAATGTTGTCCCAGAGGTCTCTGAGATTTTTCTGCCTCAGTTATTCTGCTATTGATCCCTTCTAGAAAATTTTTAATTTCATTTATTGTGTTGTTTGTCACTGTTTGTTTGCTGTTTAGTTCTTCTAGGTCCTTGTTAAACGTTTCTTGTATATTCTCCATTCTATTTCCAAGATTTTGGATCATCTTACTATCATTACTCTGAATTCTTTTTCAGGCAGACTGCCTATTTCCTCTTCATTTGTTAGGTCTGGTGGGTTTTTACCTTGCTCCTTCATCTGCTGTGTGTTTCTCTGTCTTCTCATTTTGCTTAACTTACTGTGTTTGGGGTCTCCTTTTCGCAGGCTGCAGGTTCGTAATTCCCATTGTTTTTGGTGTCTGCACCCAGTGGGTAAGGCTGGTTCAGTGAGTTGTGTAGGCTTCCTGGTGGAGGAGACTAGTGCCTGTGTTCTGGTGGATGAGGCTGGATCTTGTCTTTCTGGTGGGCAGTTCCGTGTCTGGTGGTGTGTTTTGGGGTGTCTGTGACCTTATTATGATTTTAGGCAGTCTCTCTGCTAATGGGTGGGATTGTGTTCTTGTCTTGCTAGTTGTTTGGCATAGGGTTTCCAGTACTGGAGCTTGCTGGTCATTGAGTGGAGCTGGGTCTTGGAGTTGAGATGGAAATCTCTGGGAGATTTTTGCCATTTGATATTACGTGGAGCTGGGAGGTCTCTCGTGGACCAATGTCCTGAACTGTCTCTCCCACCTCAGAGGTACAGCCCTGACGGCTGGCTGGAGCACCAAAAGGGAGAAAAAAAAGAAAGAAAGAAGAAGTTAAAATAAAATAAAATAAAATAAAATAAAATAAAAAAGTTATTAATATAAAAAATGAAAAATAATTATTAAAAAAATTTTTAAAAAGTAATTAAAAAAAAAAAGAGAAAGAAAGAAGAGAGCAACCAAACCAAGAAACAAATCCACCAATGATAACAAGCGCTAAAAACTATACTAAAAAAAAAAAAAAAAAAAGGACAGACAGAACCCAGGACAAATGGTAAAAGCAAAGCTATACAGACAAAATCATACACAGAAGCATACACATACACACTCACAGAAAGAGAAAAAGGGAAAAAAATATATAAATTGTTGCTCTCAAAGTCTACCTCCTCAATTTGGGATGATTTGTTGTCTATTCAGGTATTCCACAGATGCAGGGTACATCAGGTTGATTGTGAGATTTAATCCGCTGCTCCTGAGGCTGCTGGGGGAGATTTCCCTTTCTCTTCTTTGTTCGCACAACTCCCGGGGTTCAGCTTTGGATGTGGCCCCGCCTCTGCGTGTAGGTCGCTGAGGGCGTCTGTTCTGCGCTCACACAGGATGGGGTTAAAGGCGCAGCTGATTCAGGGGCTCTGGCTCACTCAGGCCGTGGGGAGGGAGGGGGTACGGAATGCGGGGCGAGCCTGCGACGGCAGAGGCCAGTGTGACGTTGCACCAGCCTGAGGTGCGCCCTGTGTTCTCCCGGGGAAGTTGTCCCTGGATCACAGGACCCTGGCGGTGGGGGTCTGCACAGGCTTCTGGGAGGGGCGGTGTGGATAGTGGTCTGTGCTTGCACACAGGCTTCTTGGTGGCAGCAGCAGCAGCCTTAGCGTCTCATGCCCGTCTCTGGGGTCCGCGCTGATAGCCGCGGCTCGCGCCAGTCTCTGGAGCTCCTTTAAGTGGTGCTCTTAATCCCTCTCCTCGTGCACCCCGAAACAATGGTCTCTTGCCTCTTCGGCAGGTACAGACTTTTTCCCAGACTCCCTCCCGGCTAGCTGTGGCGCACTAGCCCCTTGCAGGCTGTGTTCACACCACCAACCCCAGTCCTCTCCCTGGGATCTGACCTCCGAAGCCCGAGCCTCAGCTCCCAGCCCCCGCTCGCCCTGGCGTGTGAGCAGACAAGCCTCTTGGGCTGGTGAGTGCTGGTTGGCGCCGATCCTCTGTGCGGGAATCTCTCTGCTTTGCCCTCCGCACCCCTGTGGCTGCGCTCTCCTCCATAGCTCCAAAGCTCCCCCCTCCACCACCCGCAGTCTCCCCCCGCGAAGGGGCTTCCTAGTGTGTGGAAACATTTCCTCCTTCACAGCTCCCTCCCACTGGTGCAGGTCCCCTCCCTATTCTTTTGTCTCTGTTTTTTCTTTTTTCTTTTGCCCTACCCAGGTACGTGGGGAGTTTCTTGCCTTTTGGGAGGTCTGAGGTGTTCTGCCAGCATTCAGTAGGTGTTCTGTAGGAGTTGTTCCACATGTAGATGTATTTCTGATGTATTTGTGGGGAGGAAGGTGATCTCCATGTCTTATTCTTTGGCCGTCTTGAAGCTCCTCTCTCCTTCCTTTTTGAGACTGAATGATATTCCATTGTATGTATACACATTTTTTTAATCTGTTCATCCATTGATGGACACTTGGGTTGCTTCCACCTTTTGACTATTGTGAATAATGCTGTAGTAAACATGGGTATGCAAATATCTCTTTGAGACCCTGCTTTCAATTCTTTTAGACACATACCCAGAAGTGGAATTGCTGTGTCATATGTTAACTCTATTTTTAATTTCTTGAGGAACTGCTACACTCTTTTCCATAGCAGATGTTCCATTTTACTTTCCCATCAACAGTGCACAAGGGTTCCAACTTCTCCACATCCTTGTCAACAGTTATTTTGTTTTGACAGTAGCCATCCTGATGAGTGTGAGATGATATCTCATAGGTTTGATTTTCATTTCCCTCATGACTAGTGATGTTGAGCATCTTTTCGTATGCTTGTTGGCCTTTTGTTTATCTTCTTTGGAGAAATGTCTATTCAAATCCATTGCCCATTTTTAGATTGGATTATTTTTTGTTGTTGAATTGTAGGAGTTCTTTAGATATTCTGGATATTAACCCCTTATCAGATATATGATTTGCAAGTATTTTCTCCCATTCTATAGGTTACCTTTTCACTTTATTGGTTGTGTTCTTTGATGCACAGAAGTTTTAAATTTTAATGTAGTACAATTTATCTACCCTGTTGCCTTGCTTTTGGTGTCATATTCAAGAAATTCTTGCTAAGACCAATATCATGAAGCTATCTCCAGTGTTGTCTTCTGTTTTATAGTTTTAGGTCTTAGGTTTATGTCTTTGATCTATTTCAAATCAATTTTTGTATATGGTTTAAGGTAAGGGTCCAACTTCATTATTTAGGCTGTGGATATCCAGTTTTCCCAGCACCATTTGTTGAAGAGATGGTCTTTCCCCCATCGAATGGTCTTGTACTCTTGTCAGAAATCATTTCACCATATATGCAAAGGTTCATTTCTGGAATCTACATTCTGTTACATTGATCCATATGGTCTTTATGCCTGTCACTGTTTTGATTACTGTACCTTGTAATAAGTGTTGAAATTGGGAAGTGTGAGACCTCCAACTTTGTTCTTCTTTTTGAAGATTATTTTGGCTATTGTCATCTTTGGGATTCATCTTTGGGATTCCATATGAATTTTAGGATGGAGTTTTCTGTTTTCTGCAAAAAATGTCCCTGGGATTTTGATAGGGATTGATTAAATCCGTAGATTGCTTCCAGTAGTATTGGCATCTTAACAATATTGTCTTCCAGTCCATGAACATGGGATGTCTTTCCATTCATTTGTGTCTTCTTTAATTTTGTTCAGCATCATTTTGCAGTTTTTATGAACAAGTCTTTTGCCTCCTTGGTCAAGTTAATATTTAAGTATTTTATTTTATTTTTTGATGCAATTGTAAATGGAATTGTTTTCTTAACTTTCTTTTCTGATTGTTCATTGTTAGTGTACAGAAATGCAACTGGTTTCTGTGTGACTTTGAATTCTGCATCTTTGCTGAACTTGTTCATTCTAACAGGTCTTTTTTGTTTGTTTGCTTGTTTTGTGTCTGGAATCTTTGGGGTTTTCTACATATAAGAGCATGTTGTCTGAAAACAGAGATAATTTTACATTTTCCTTTCTGATTTGGATGCTTTATTTCTCTTCCTTGCCTAATCGTTCTATCTAGGACTTCCAGTACTATGTTGAATAGAATTGGTGAAAACAGGCGTCCTTGTATTATCCTTAATTTTGAAGGAAAGCTTTCATTCTTTCACCACTGAGTGTGATGCTCGCTGTGGGCTTTTCATATATGGCCTTTATTATGTTAAGGTAGTTTCCCTCCATTCCTAGTCTGTTGAGTACATTCTCTTAATTAAAACAAATTAAACCCAGGCACCGTGATTAGGAAACCAAGATGAAGGATCTGACCTGGAGATAATATCGACAAGCAAATGATAATAGTTGATAGAGCCTCTGCTACTGGCTAGGGTGGAGTGGTGTTTATTGAAGGGCAGGGTGTAGTGATGGAGTGTGTATGTGCAGCACAAGCAGGTAATGCAACTTTTATGTGAGTGTGCACTGGTGGTAAATTCTAGGATGGAATTCGAAAAAGAATTCCATGAAGCACTTCTTATTCCCTGTCACTGTTACGCTTGTTTTTCCTTTTGTAGAAAACAAAATTTCTGTATTTATTTTTAGTTATAGAAGTAAAACACATTTGCTTTAATAACTGAAGCAATTCTGTACAAAGATCATATATGGGCAAAGTTACTGATCTAATGTTCTTTCTGAACCAACACAACCTTCCTGAGATAATCACTGTTAATAGCCTGGTGTATAGCTTTCCAAATCTTTCTTCTTGCTCCAAAAAATAGGTAAGCTTATTTATAAATATAGTGATATTTTGTCTTTATTCAAACAGAATTTTTTTTTACACATTATTATGCAATTTGTTCTTTTAATTTAACAGCAATTGGTGTATATCCCTGCAAATTGCTAGATACAGATCTAATCCAATCTCTTTTTTAAAATTTTCTTTTTAAAGAAATATATATATATGAGATCATATACACATTGGGTGTTCTTTGGGATTTTTTTTTTTTTCTGTTTTCACTTATTTTCCCTCTGTCACCCTAAATAACCCATGTGAATTACCTGGTGTGTATCCTCCTGTGCTTTCCTCTTTGCCCAGATAACCATATATGAACATATAAACATATGAATATATAAGGATTTGGGGGTAATCGTTTGCTTTATTAACGGGTGTCATATTAAACACACTTTTCTGTGTTAATTTCTCTGTTTAACAAAGCCGCACAGAAGTACCTCCGACTCCACTAGTATAGTTCCCATTCATTCTATTTATGGCTATAGTCCATGGTATGGGTATGGACCCATCTTTATTTATTCAACTGTTACCCTATTAACAAACATTCATTTTGTTTCCTTTTTTGCCGTTAGGAATAGCAGTGCAGTAAACGTATTTGTACATCTCTTCTTTTGCACTATTTTTTTTTTTAAGAAAATGTTACAGTAGTTGGCATCTCATCAGTGTATTTTTAGCAATAGACATGGCTGGATTGCTTCCAAAATTTCTGTAACAATTACACTGCCACCAGCAATTTATGAGAGTGTCTTTTTTTGACATTTCTGTTAGCGATAGGTGTTAATCATCTTTATAATTTTTGCTAGTCTGAATGGAAAGAGTGCATTTGAGTAGTTTTTCTTATGTTTGGTCTTTTGGAGCATGGCTTTTCTGTAAATTTCCTATTCATATGTTTTTGCACATATTTCTATTGAATTATTTTTCTTTTTTGTATCTATTTCTAAGAGGGCTTTCTACATGTTATTGATATTAGCACTTTATTTTAAACATTTTATTGCAAATATTTTTTCCAGATCTATTGTTTTTATGTACACCTTGCTTATGATAGCTTTTGCTCTATAAAAGTTTTAAATGTTCATATAGCAAAATACATCTTTTATGTTTCTTTGTTTTCAGAGGGAGATAAGGCTCCACACATCTTTAGGTTGTATACATAGTCCCCTAGATTTTCTCTTAAGAGTTTATTAGTTTATTTTTGGCATCTAGCCTTTACTTTATCTGTAATTTATTTTTACATATGGTGTAAGAAAATTATTTTGTTCCAAATAGACAGCTGAAAGTGCCAGCACTCTTTTTAAAGTCAAAAAAATTTTGAAGGGAGAGTTGAGACTTCCCTTATCAGAGAAGAAAACATACCGTAAAGGCTACTAGAGTGAGACAGAATGGAGAGTCCAGAAATATGCCCGTACAAGTAAAATTTTAATATATGACATAGTGACATTTAAGTTTTATTGGTAGAGAGCAGTCTATTTGTTTTACCCATTTCCTTGAAATTTCAGGGGAAGAAAGAACTTTCAGAGGGCATTCATTTTTGCTAACAATGTGGATGAATTTTTGTGCCATTTGCCAATAAGTTCTGCAGAAAAATGTGTAATCTTGACTCAAATTCCCAGTGGCTTGTCTTCAGTGTAGTTCCGTGAATGTGACAGTGAAAGCTTGTTTCCTGGCTTCACACTGTGAGTGCTGACACGTCTGAGTTAAGATCCTAGTGAGTCATTTCTTTTTTTTTTTTGCTACGTTGGGTCTTCATTGCTGCGTGCGGGCTTTCTCTAGTTGCGGCGAGCGGGGGCTACTCTTCATTGCGGTGCGCGGGCTTCTCATTGCGGTGGCTTCTCTTGTTGTGGAGCATGGGCTCTAGGCACACGGGCTTCAGTAGTTGCAGCACACAGACTCAGTAGTTGCGGCACACGGGCTTAGTTGCTCCGCGGCATGTGGAATCTTCCCGGACCAGGGATCGAATGTTGTCCCCTGCATTGGCAGGCGGATTCTTAACCACTGCACTTATTATTTTCAAAGAATTGCAGATGATAC
Source organism: Balaenoptera borealis (assembly GCF_965194805.1). Classification (NCBI taxonomy): domain Eukaryota; kingdom Metazoa; phylum Chordata; class Mammalia; order Artiodactyla; family Balaenopteridae; genus Balaenoptera; species Balaenoptera borealis. Next base: position 7,154,098 of record NC_138877.1, read on the forward strand.
AGGCTGCTCAAGCTTTCTGTCCTGAAAACCAAAATCACATTGCTGCCTTCCGTTAGTTTCTCTCCCGTTATCCCGTGCATCCAAAGCCTTTGGCAGCGTGTTCTAAATGAACATACATGGACTGGATCAGGAGGAGGGGATGCTCATGAGTGCATTGACGTTCTCACTGTGACCACCATGGCAGGTGGCCAGTGCTGAGAGATTCTGGGTGGGGAGGTATCGGGCTGGGCATCTCCTTGAAGACAGCAGATCTCGTTTGAGTAGGGCCAGGAAGCACAGGTATGATTTTGAGCAGGTAGATATTTGGCGCCTGGGTTGGGGAGTGGCCTTCCAGGACCACGAGCCACAGACGCAGACGTGTATGTGTGATGGTTTGGAGGAGCGGATGTGTGAGGAGAGGGAGGGAGAGATCAGGTTTAGGTAGGAGCGAGCAGAGTAGGGTCCTAGCACGAGGGACCCACACAGGGGGCTGAGTTGTCTCTGGAAGTGTTCCTCGAGGGTGGTGGAGTATATCCAGACGTCTCTTCATAACCCTGACTTCATTTCTCATGTGCCCTGTTGACTGTCCCTAAAACAGCTACCATTTCCTGAGCATCGCCAGGTACCCGAATTCATAAGGCACTTTATATACAAAAGGGCTCTAAAGTCAGTTGATAGATCCTGGTTTTGCAGGTAAGAAAACTGAGGTTTGAGAGGCTGACTTTCCCTATGTGATGGTTTATGTGCAGCCGTGCGATTCTGACTCTGGTCTGCTTGGGTCCAAAGACTGTGCCCCCCATGCCCCCCGACACCGTCTCCTTCCCCCATGTTATGTCCACGTGCCTGCCTCCTGCCGGGCATTGAACAGTTTTTGTGAAGTTTCCCACAGTGTAGCTCACATTATGGAGACTGCATCCCATGAATAATTAAATTGCCTTTAAAAATAAAATATAAATACAAACGAAAGGGAGACTTTTAAGTATCTAGAGAAGGCTTTTGTGTGGCGTGGCATTTAAAGAAAGCCTTTATCTTGTTAGCGTTACCCCACACCAGCCAGAGCCAGCCAGATAGGAATGTGGTGGCCCACTTAGGCTATCTTTAATTGCTCACTATAAATAGCCTAATGATGCTGCCATAAAAAGACTGTGATATGACTGAGGGGCTCAGTGTGACCCACATACATGATGGTTTTCTAGGTGTCTGTGTCCGGGAAAACTGATGCTCCTGTACGAGATGGTTCTCACTGCTGCAATGTGGGCTTAGTTTCCAAGCCAGTCATGTCTTACCTCCCTCCCTCCAGACCCCATGTCCCCATCATCCCTGTCTGCCTGCGTCTGTGGTCAGGTCGTAGCTGGCACTCTGTCACTCTCTCATCCCAGCCACACTTCCACCACCCGCTTGGCCTGACACTGACAGACAAGTGCCTACTGCAGCCCAGTCCGCTGCCTTAAGAGGACCTGCACAGGCATGGGGGGCGTGCTCCCTTCCTGCCTGGGGAAGCCACGGGAGCCTGGACGCCTTGCTGTGCTCCAGGCATTGATGAGTGTTCTTGATTCCAGGACTAGACCATCTCTGCCACAGTTCTCACCAGCCTTTGCCACCTCCACTCCCAGCCCCCCGGGGTTCTCTCTCTCCACAGGTTGGATGTCTTCCATGTCAGCTCGGTGTGGCTGCAGCACCAGTGCTCCTGTGGTTTTCTTTCTGCCCCACCCCTGCTTCAAGGGTGGGTTCCCACCTTTGAATGGAGCATCCCACCAAGACCTGGAGTCTCCCCACCAAGACTTGTCGTTTAACTACCAAAGTCTCCCTTTTCAAAGACAGTGGACTCCAGTAGGACTGGAGATTTGAAAGGTCAGGAGGATTGCACCGAAAGGAGAGGGACTGGTGGGAAGAAAACATATAGAATAAAGACCCAGAGTCTAGGGGATTGTGTATGGCTAGAAAAAGAAAAAAACCAACACCAACAAACCAGACACCATAGCCGAGAATATTAAAGGGAGAGCGAGGCATTGGGTGAGGGAGTGTGGGCGGCAGTCATGGGGAGACTGGTTAGAGCTGGTGGGGACAGAGGGGAAGTGACCTTCTCTGCTCACCACCCCAGAGAAGATGCAGGTAACTTTCAAGACCTGGACTCTGCAACTGCCTTTCCACATGTGCTAAAAACTGTACCACATCACACAAAGAACTCTGGATTCAGAGACACTGAGTTGTCTAGACCAAAAATCAACTCAGTACTTTGGTTTACAGGTGGCGGTAACTTGAGGGTAGTATCTGGTATCCTGTCCCTTCATAGAGAGGCCGTCTTTTCCTTGTAATAATAAAAATCAATAACAGTCACGATATTTGGAATTCATTGAATATATATATTTTGGGGGGGCTGCGTTGGGTCTTTGTTGCTGCCCGCGGGCTTTCTCTAGTTGCGGTGAGCAGGGGCTACTCTTCGTTGCGGTGCATGGGCTTCTCACTGCGGTGGCTTCTCTTGTTGTAGAGCACAGGCTCTAGGTGCGCGGGCTTCAGTAGTTGCAGCACGTGGGCCCTAGAGCACGCAGGCTTCAGTAGTTGTGGTGCGCAGGCTCAGTAGTTATGGCTCATGGGCCTAGAGCACAGGCTTAGTAGTTGCAGCACACGGGCTCAGTAGTTGTGGCACACTGGCTTAGTTGCTCTGCAGTACATGGGATCTTCCCAGACCAGGGATCAAACCCGTGTCCCCTGCATTGGCAGGCGGATTCTTAACCACTGAGCCACCAGGGAAGTCCCTGCATTCATTAAATATTTATGTCTCTTTTGTACTGTGGTTTTTCTCTGTAGAGTTCATCAAAACTCAGTAATGCAGGGGATATTTTCCTTATGTTAGATGAGGAAAATACTCAGATAACTTTCCAAGATCACAGAGGTGAGTTTAGAACTTACAGTCTCTCTTGGGACCAAGTATTCTCTCTCAGGAGCGTAGATGGGCATGAGGTCTGCAGTCTGATGTCAGGCGCTGATTCTGAATGCCATGGAGTTCAGGAACGTCGTGTTCTGTATTTTGTGATATGCATGTGGGAGAAGGTGTGAGACTGAGCCCTGATGTCAGCCTTTAAGCAATTATTAGCCTCAGCATCTTGGAAAAACATGCCTCTGGGACGTGTTCCCTGAGCACAGCACATTTCCTGAAACCAACAGGTGCTAGGACCGTTATGTTAGAAGTGTCAGTTTTGGTTATACTCAAACAGTAATGAAGTAAGAAAAATTTCAAAGTGCTTATTAGGTATCTGCATTTAACTTGTTCCTCGTGCTTAGTTATCCCAGTAGTTTGGCGTCCTCAGTTTCCAACTTGCCTGTGAACTCAGGCGTCCTTCCTGGGTAGTGGGTTTGTCATAGGCACCAGGAGAACATTTCCCTGTTGGTCTGTACTTGGCCTGGGTCTCCTGTTTTCCCGCAGGCTTCTGCTTGCTTGATCTGATCTTGAGGAAGGTGAAATGAAAGTTATATATACAGCAGCACTTCATGTTATTGGAGACCATTTGTCGCCCAATTTCAGCTAACTGGGATATGATGAGGAAACTGAGCCGAAAGGACGTCGGAGTAGCCCAAGTAGATGTTGGCAAATTTGCTGTTAAAGTGGAGAGTCTATTATTCTTAGTCTGTTTACTACGGTTTAAAAATATCTCTGAAAGAACTGACTGTCTGATTTCTCAGCCTGCACACTGTTAGAAGTAGCGGATTAAAAGGTGTGGGGACTCTCTGGCGGCAGCCACACTGACAAGAGTGAGAAATAGAAAAAGGAGCAGGCTATCACAGGAACTTCCAAAATCGGGTCAACAGGACCCGTTTAATGTGACGGAAGAGTGCTTATCACGTAGTAAACGCGAAACGAGTCTTGTGGAAAAAATAAATGTATAACTGTGGATGTTTTATTGTTGAACCTTGTCAAAAAGGTTAACTTAATTTTAGTGGCTTACGTTTCAGAAGGATAAGGATGTGCATTTTTTACTTTAAAACTATTTCTATGTTTAAGATGTAATTGAAAAATTAAAAAAAATTTTTTTGTTTAAAAAGACAAGCTGGACTTCTGTCTCTGGGAAGATGTTGTAGGCATACTTTCCCCTGTTCGTCTCAAATGCAACTAACAACTTTGTACTTTATACATAAAACAAACATGAGGTGGGTCTCAAAGGTGGAGAGAAGGAGGCAGGCCAGCTAGGGACCTTGAGGAATGACACCGTGGTGAGTTTTCTGGGTTTTTTTCTTGCCTAATCTATCCCAGACTTGGAGCAGAAGAAGCCAGCAACCCAGAACAGTCATGGGCAGAGATTAAAAGCTCTCCCTCACCCCTCAATGCCTGGTTTCTCTCACCAAAGGGCCACGAAAGAAGCAGGTTCGCAAGACAGAAAACTTTTAGACAGTAACCACTCTGCTCTAGTCAAACACCATAGAAAAAATTGTGGCCCCATTCCCACCCATGCCAGCAAAGACCTGGTAGGGAACCTAGACTTTCCCTTGTGAGCCAGTAATGAGGTGCCCTGCCATCTCTGCCAGGGCGGTGGCTCTGGGTAAGGAGCCTGGGATTCTGCCCCCACTTGGCAGTAACAAGACCCCCTCCCCCTCCCCAGTGTGGTGGTGTCAGAGGAGGCCTAGTGGGGTGTCATGACTTTTCCCACCCTTAGTGGTAATAAGGCCACACACCCTTCCATGGTTAATTGGGGGCCATGTGGGGAACCTGGACTTCCAGCTCCACCGGTCAGTAAAGTAATGAGGCAGTGTCCCTACCCTCATCCTTTTCTGCCAGAGCAATGCCAGAAGGTTTAAATAGGAGGTTCTCATATCATAATACCTGAAATGTCCAGATTTCAGTAAAAAAGCATTTGTCATACCAAGAAGATCTCAAACCAGAAGAAAAAAAGACAACAGATGCCACACTGAGATGGCACAGATGTTAGAATTATCTGACAAACATTTTAAAGCAGCCGTCATCAAATATGCTTCAACAGCACATGAAGGTGGTTAATGTCATTAGGGAAATGCAAACCCAAACCGCAATGAGATACCACTTCACACCCACCAGGATGGCTATAATCAAACAGACAGACAATAAGAACCATTGGCGAGGATGTGGAGAAACTGCAACCCTCATACATGGTGGTAGGGATGTAAAATGTTACAGCCAGTTTGGAAAGCAGTCTGGCAGTCCCTCAGAAAGTTAAATACAGTGTTACCACGTGACCCAGTAATTCTGCTCGAGGTATATACCCAAGAGAATTGAAAACATATGTCCACAAAAAAGTCTGTACGTGGATGTTCACAGCAGCGTTATTCATAATAACTAAAAAGTGGAAGCAGTATGATTGGATAAACAAAATGTCCGATGTCCATATAATGGAATATTATTAAGCCGTGAAAAAGAATGAAGTAGTGATTCATGCTACAACATGGATAAACTTTGAAAACATTATGTTAAGTGAAAGAAACCAGTCACACAAGGCCACATATTGTTTGATTCCATTTATATGATATGTACAGTTCAGACTACTCTACAGAGACAGAAAGTGGATTAATGGTTTCTGGGGATTAGGGAGAAAGGAGCATGGGGAGTGATTGCTAAGGGCATGGTGTTTCATTTTCGAGTGACACAAAGTTCTGGAATTATTTAGTGGTGATGAATTTTATGGCATGTGAATTACATCTCAATAAACACAGTGTTTCAAAGAGCAATTACAAACACTTAAAATGAATGAAAAAAATAAAGTCTCAACAAGGACATAGAAGATGTAAAAAAGAACAAAATGGAGATTTTAGAACTGAAACATGTAACTGAAATAAAAAAACAGTGGATGGGCTCAACAGTGGAGTGGATGCACTCAACAGAAGAATGAAAAATCAAGGAAATGGAAGATGGAATAATAGAAATTATCAGATCTAAACAACAGAGAGAAAATAGATTAAAAAAAATTAGCAGAGCCTCAGGGACCTGTGGGACATTAACAAAAGATCTAACAATTGTGTCATCAGAGTCCTGGAAAGAAAGGAAAAAAAAAGAGAGGGTGGGCTGAAAAAGTACTTAAAGAAGTAATGGCTGAAAACTTCCTAAATTTGTCAGACATAAACCTACAAATTCAAGAAGCCTAAGGAATGCTAAATAGAATAATCCAAATAAATCCACACCAGAATATATCCTAGTCAAACTTTTGAAAACCAGACAAAAAATCTTGAAAGTAACATTAGAGAAATGACATCTTATCTATAGAGGAAAAGCAGTTAGAATGACATTGAATTTCTCATCAGAAACCATGGAAGTGAGAAGGAAGTGAAATCTAGACATTCTATTTAAGTCCATTGCAATTGCTTTCACTGACTCTCCTCTCCCACAATTCTGCTAAAACTTAAAAGTTCAGATTATAAAACCTCCAATTATAAAAATATTCATTGTTGATAAATTGGGAAATACAAATTAACATAGAGAAAATGCAAATGTCCCATAATCCGTGGTATTTATTCTTCTGTGACTGGCTTATTTCAATGATCATTATGTCCTTAAGGTTCATCCATGTTGTCGCATGGTGCAGAATTTCCTTCCTTTAAAGGCTGAATGACATTCCATTGTACATTCCATTCCACACCACATTTTCTTTGTGCAGAATTTCCTTTCTTTAAAGGCTGAATGACATTCCATTGTACATTCCATTCCACACCACATTTTCTTTGTCCATTCATCCATTGATAGACACTTAGGTTGCTTCTGCGTCTTGGCGCTTGTGAATAGTGCTGCAGTGAACATGGGGGCACTAATCTCTCGTCAGGATCCTGCTTTCAGTTCTTTTGGATAAATATGCGGAAGTGGGCTTGCTGGATCATATGCGAGTTCTATTTTCAATCTGATGAGGAACCTCCATACTGTTTGCCGTAGAGGCTGCCCCATTTTACATTCCTACCAACAGGGTTCCGATTTCTCCACATCCTCACCAATACTTGTCTGTTGGTTTTATTTATTTATTTTTTTTAACAGTACCCATCCTAACAGGTGTTAGATGAATAGACAATTTCAGCAAATGCCTTCCTCCCCCCATTATAAACAGGTGCATGTTGAACATGTGATAGGAATACAAGTGTGTTAGATGTGAAGAAATAAGCTGGGGGGGGGACTTCCCCGGCGGCCCAGTGATTAGGACTCAGAGCTTCCACTGCAGGGGGCGCGGGTTTGATCCCTGGTCGGGGAACTAAAATCCCACATGCCGCAAGGTGTGGCCTAAAGAAAGAAAAGAAAAAGAAATGAACTGGGTGTCTGTTCTCTCAAGCTGAGAAAGAAATTGTAATAAAGAATTCAAATTAATAGTTGAGAGAAACATGAAACCCATTAGGATTTTAGCAAAAAGGGCTATAGACTCATTGAATGGGCTGCAGTGTACCGAAATAGCATTCCCGGGTGCTTATTTGCATTATATAATGGGGTGCAGACGTTACATGTATTGCTTTTGCCGCTAATAACAGCTCCACCTCATGTTTTCGTGCTGCCTCTGTTTTATATGGAACTTCCCAGGTGCTTCAGCGCATTTAGTTCTCATTTAAACATGTGAGAAAATAGAGACAGAAAACTGCGGTTCCAAACAGCGAAGGGACCTGCCCGAGGTCTGAAAGCTTCCGCGACACCAAAATGGGACACAGATTTAGGTGTTCTTATCCCGTTTGCCATGTTCTTTCTGCGATAGCAAAGCTTCTCTTGTCAATAAAGTAATGGATGAAGTCCGTGGGCTGCACTCAAACAGCCACACTGGACCAGTCATGGTAGCACTGCTGCCAGGCGTTAATAGCCAAGGGTGAAGTCCCACCTATGAATTGTGACTTGTTAAGAGAACTTCCGAATTTCACAAGGTATAGACAGGATTGAGTCAGAGGGTGTTAAAACTGTACGTTCGGAGCGACTACTGCAGAGAAAGAAATATTTGCTTAGGTCAAACCGCTTTTGAAAAAAATCTCAGCATCTTAGATGTGCATAAAGAAAGCTGCCTCTGGAGGGTGTGAGAATGTGTCTGCAGGTGCGGCTATGGCGGGGGCATGGGGGACACCAGCCCTCCGAGCACAGCGTCACAGGCACGGTAATGGCTGGCTTCTCTGATGCAGCGACGCTCTGTTTTTCCAGGTCCCTCCACCACAGAGACAGTCAGCATTATTAATCCATGGAGTAATTGGTCCCCACAGAGTCCTTCTGCGTTATTTTAGCAGGTGGCCTTGCGAGGAGTCAGCTAAAATCATGCCTATTCAGCACCAGGCAGCATTTCAACCACCAGAGCTTCAGAATAAGCAGTATGTGTTTGGGAGCAGAACATTTCGATGTTTAAAAATCCCAAATGATCTTAGTGTTTTAACGTGTTCAGTTGTCAAAAATTGCAGAAGCACAACCACGTAGGTTAGTCTTACCTTCTGGTCCACAGTGTAGCGCACACCTCCCACGGACACCCCACATTCTAAGGGCTGCAGGCATTAGAGAATCACCTTTGCATCCTTTGATGTTCATTTCCTGTCTTACGGGAGAAGTGTGCACCTTGAAAAGGTAACTCTATAAACTAGTTTTAAATTTTGTGAATTTTTTCAAACATACAAAAATACAGAAAATAATTCACCTTGTATGAACATCCACGTTTAAGAGATGCTGCTTTTTTGCATTTGCTGAAGTTTTTTTTTTTTTTTTTAAAGAAATGTTTCAGATGCAGCTACAGCTTCACACCCCTACCTTAATCCCTTCCCTATGCGTCTCTCCCCAAGAAAACTTCTGTGCAGAAGTAAGTGTGACTCCTTTCCTTGTGTGGTGTTATCCCTTTACTATGTGTGTGTGTATCCAAAGAAATATATAGCTCATTTTTTGGTGTTTTAAGTCTACATACACTCTGCATATGTATTGATAACTTGCTTTTTTTAGAAGAAAATGTAACATTAATTTTAAGCTTTATCAAAATGAAGACCTGGATTTAGTTTACTCAGTTTTCACTGTTCTGTGATATGAACATGAAATTTTATTTTTCCCATCTGCTTTGATGGACATTGAGATTATTTAAACATTTTCGGTCTTAGCAAAAGTAATACAACAGGATTTCTGATGGATAAGTCCATAGACACAGGGGATAGGTATCCTCTAACACTCAAAGGTATCCTCTTTGAGCACTTTTCAAACTGTCACACATTTATGTGTCATGAAATCGATTTAATGGATTGCAACCCACATTAAAAACTAATAAAGATTCATTATGTTATATGTTATATAAATAATATCAAAATGCACTGCACATTATGTGGGTAGGTTTTGTTAGGCTTTTCTTTTAGTTAGATGTGTATGTATGTGGGTGCACTGGGTTGTGATGTCAAATATATTTCTTACTGAGGGTCATAGTAAAGGAATGTCAGGAGTCACCACTCAGAGCACACGCTGGGTCCCACTGCTGGGTCCTGGGCCATGTGCATCTTCAGCTTTGTTGATTGTTGCCAAATTGCTCTTCAAAGTAGCTGTATCTTAATTGCAGTGTTCTTTCCTGTTTCGCTACATTTTAGCCCTGGGATTTTGTGACCAGCGTTTCTTTTCTTTTTAATTAATTAATTAATTAATTAATTATATTTATTTTTGGCTGCGTTGGGTCTTCGTTGCTTCTGCGCGAAGCTTCCAGCTCCACTGGTGTGCGCGAGCTTTCTCTAGTTGCGTCGAGCGGGGGCTACTCTTCATTGTGGTGTGCAGGCTTCTCAATGCGGTAGTTTCTCTTGTTGCAGAGCACGGGCTCTAGGCGCACGGGCTTCAGTAGTTGTGGCATGTGGGCTCAGTAGTTGTGGCGCATGGGCTTAGTTGTTCCACGACACGTGGGATCTTCCCGGACCAGGGCTCGTACCGTGTCCCCTGCGTTGGCAGGTGGATTCTTAACCACTGCGCCACCAGGGAAGTCCGTGACTGGGGTTTCTAACTGTAAATTTAGTTTGCTTTTCCTGATTATTAGTGACGCTGATAATAAGTCATTTTGAAGTGTTGAAAATGAATGGGGAGAAAATTTGTATTTTTTATTTTAGCACAGTCCTGGACAGTCATGAGAAAAATGACTAACGAAAGTGAAAAGTAGAGGCTCGGGTCCTTACTAGGTTGATAGGGAAGAAGGAAGGTGAGAAATATCTACTATTTTGGTATCTGATTTTAAGGACTTTAGCCTTAGAAAGGGACTGGAATTACGGTGCTCTCTGCTGTCTAGTACGTGATGGGAATGGTATTGCTAAGTGTAAACAGTGGTTACACTTGGGCAGAGAGTGAAAATAGATGCCTTCCGTAGCTGCAGTTTTATAAAATGTTTTATCTAAAGTGTGCTGGGTGTGGTGTATTTGCATGTTTAACACGTAGGACTGTTCTTCACTGGCTCAAAGAATTCTTTTCCCCCCGAGTTTTCTTGAGTCAGGCTTCCCGCTTAGTCTGTCTTTCCTTCTCCACCTCTGATCCCTGTGTGGGTGCAGAGCACTCTTGGGGCTGGTGAGTGCTACCTGCCAGGGCATGTGCAGACTGAGAGGTGATGGACCGGGGCATGTCCTGGAGCGGGCGGGGCGCATCTAACGGGACAGCTGTGTCTCCGCTTTGGAGGACTTTTGTTTCGAGGGAATGTGCCTCCAGCGTTGCTAGATATTTTCATGTGTCTTCCAAGAGAAATTAGAAATATTTAAAAGAAAAATTAATTCTGTGACTCTCTTGATTTTGTTTTTAAAATACTGACCCACCTTTGAAAAACACCAAAACGGTTTTGGCCAAACAAACCCTATCTGAATTTAGTCTGCAGGCCACTGATTTGCACTGATTTTCTGTTAGGAGAATTGAATTGTGAAATGGCTTCAGTTTTAAAAAATCGTGAACACTAAGGTTGATTCCTTATGACCTACTTTGTCATTTTGCTTGTCTCCTCCTACGTGCATGAGTGGGTGTTGAAGGAGCTGTGAGATACAGAATTACATCCCTTTTTCCTTTTCCTTAGTACCTCCTACAGAGCTTGTTTAGTAGGTTCCTAATAAACATTTGTTAAATGAATGAACACATGAATGATGAAAACATACAGTTCTGGGGTTCCTTTAGAACTGACAGTCTTAAAAATTGTGGTTACTCTTTGTCAGATTTGTATTATTTCCTTAGACTTGTAGCAAAAGGAGATTTCTAGCAAGACTCTCCCCATAAGCAGCCATGTAGCACAGGGAGATCAGCTTCGTGCTTTGTGACCACCTAGAGGTGTGGGATAGGGAGGGTGGGAGGGAGACGCAAGAGGGAGGAGATAAGGGGATATAAGTATATGTATAGCTGATTCACTTTGTTATAAAGCAGAAACTAACACACTATTGTAAAGCAATTATACTCCAATAAAGATGTTAAAAAAAAAAAACTCTCCCCATGTCACTCCCCGACAGTTTTACTGTTCACCAAAATGCCACATAGCTAATTCATGATTCATAAAGAAAGCTCAGCACATTAATAGATTAGATAGTCGGTAGAATGAATAATAAATGGCAGAGCTATGTATACAAAGCAAATATGCATTGCTCTTGGAAAATCACGTAACGGGGGTTGGCCCATCTGGAGCCTTTGCTTCCCTGGAGGCAATGAGAGGACAGAATGATAATCCTTCAGTCATTAAAGAAGAAAATGAAGTTCCATATGGGGCATGTGATGGAGCCCAGGAAACTGCAGTGCTGACGGAATTCTGGAACAATTAACACTCTTCCGCCCTTAACTCCATAGGCAGCCCGACTGGATTGGCAGCAGGACGTCATTGAAATTGTCCGTGTTGAGTGGGTTGGAATTTTAGCCACAGCCCTTTCCAACCCTGGTGGCCAGAGTCATCAAGGTGTGACATTTATTTAAGTGTCTCGATTCTAAAAGCTGACTCAGAGCCATTCTTAGTTCTCCTTCCTCCCTGATGCTCAGGCCCCACCTGAAGACCTGACCCTCCTCCTGGGCAGTTTCTGGCCGCTCCCCCTGTTGGCTTGCTTCCGTCCCGGCCTGGGCCACAGAGGCGCACGTGTGGTCCGTGGGACCCTCGTGGTCCTTTCAGTCTCCGGGCTCCCCTCCAGCACTCCACAGTGAGTCTTCAGGCTGGTTTCTCAGCGGGAGTTTCCGGTCCCCGGGCCAGCATCACGGCCGTCCCTTCCAGCCTTGCCTTTACACTGTAGGAAAGCTCTTCAGACGACCGTGGTCACAGCTGGTCAGCCAACTGGAAGGTCTTTTCCCCAGTCCTTATTCTCCTTCCTCACACTACAATAACATCTGCTGAGTGCTTTCCATATGTTGGCACTGTTTTAAGTATTCGGTGCATATTACCTCATTTAGTCTTTACCACAGCTGCATGGGGAAAATACTGTAATCTCTCATTTCTGTGGTGGGAAAACTGAGGCACAGTAACATCTTGATCACCTGCGCCATTGTTTAAAATTTATTTTTTATTGAAGTATAGTTGATTTACAATGTTGTGTTAATTTCTGCTGTACCTTTGCCATTTTGAAACTCAGCTTCTCTCTTTTTTCCGTACTGGTTCCTTGCAATGAACATTTAAGTGCCTGCCCTATTTCAGTTGGAGAGGTGCGGGATTCTTTCCGTCCTGAGTTTACAGCAGAGCGGGAGAGCGTTCTATGGTGTGACTTCCCTGGGAGTTGTACAAGGGAAAGTTGAAGTAGGTACAGGCAGCTGTGGAAGTTCATTGTCCATCCTGAGGCTCAGGGACGTCTTCTGGGGAAGGGGCGGTAGAGCCGTCTGAAAGGCTGTTGAGATAAGATGGGAGCGTGTTCCAGGATGAGGGCACAGCATGGCCAAAGGCAGAGGGTACAGAGCAGCCTGATGTTGTCTGAGGATACAGACAGTGTGACATTACTACGTTGATACGACTGCACTGGGTAAACATTGGAGGAGGCCTTGTGTAAGGTGCTAGTGAACTTGGCCTTCACTAAGTACATTGTGGCAGCTGTTGAGGAGTTTTAAGCTTGGGATAGACATGGACAGAATTGTAGTTCAGTAGATTGTGGTGAATTTTGGAGGAAGGATAGTGGGGGGAGGGTTCAGATCAAGGGGGGTCAGTTACCCGGCTATGGCGGCAGTCCAGGGGAGGGATGGTGAGGTACAGGGTAGAGTCAGTGAAAGCATCTATAGTAGGAGGATCCTAGAGAGAGTGGATATGAGAAACATTTAGAAGTTAAAATCAGCAGAGCATTGTAATAATGGCAGAAGATTGGAAGTAATCTGAATGACTGCTGGTGAAGGATGATTAAATTAGGTTCGTAGATGCAATGGAAAACGATCAGCTGTTACATAGAAAAAAGGCAGCTTTGTGTGGGCTGGAAGGACCAGCTTCCAGGAGAGTGGGAGTGGGTGGGAGGAGAGAGGTGTAAACTGTTTGCATACCGTGCTAACCCGGATTGTAAACAAAGAACATGCGTACACTAACTCTGGAAGGAAGTAATTGGCTCTTCCAGGACAGATAGGTAGTTGGGGGAAGGGATGGAGTAAGGGGTGTGGATTTCACCAGCACCAGGTGGTGGATCCTTCCATGTTTTGAACTTGGTGCCGCGGGTACAGATTACCTCAGCTTTACCGTCCTCTGCTTGTGAATTGGGTCTGAGGAGTGAGGGAGAGGAGAGAGCCGTCCGTGACCCCAGGTTCGGGAATGTAGGTGCAGAGTCAGGTGGGGTCCAGGCTGGAGGAAGGGTGACGAGATGATGAGTTTTATGTACAGCTGTATATATTTTTCTCACAGTGGGATTAAGAAATTTATGATCGATCAATCTCATTACCATATCGCTTTTCCGTTTAAAATTGCCCAAAGTGTTGTTTTAAGATATTTCAACCCAACTGGCCTTCGCTTAGACCAGTTTTAAGAGAGGAGGAGTTTTAGCTTAGAGAGATCCCTTTCAGCTGCTAGAGCTGTTCTTTTAGCTCCAGTGACAGAAGCAGCACTCCCTCGCGGCCCCCTGCCCAGCCGCCGCCATAAACTGCAGAATTAAGTGCACGTGGCTGCCCCGCCCCCACCTCCCTGCCCTGGCCCCATCCTTCCAGAGGTTCTGTGGAAGCTCTTAGAGGGCCCGTGAGTCCACGAGTGGAGGAGGCTAGAAGCTGTGAAAAGCAGTGCCAGCTTAGAAGGGTTGACCCTGGGGGCAGACCTAAGATGGTGTCAGCCTGCTCTTGTGGGTGTCCTGGGTTCAAAATATCTTCAGGTAGATGGCTTAGATGTTTTCATGTTTACTGCTTAACGCTTCCTGGAATTCTATACATTATGTAATCCTTTGGGTTACTGGCCAACTTTTACTGCATGCAAATGTCTTTGGATAGATTATGATGCAGTTAGGCATTCTTACATTGGTCTGGATTACTTCCAGGAGCGTAGGGTGGCGACGGGGCGGCAGGCGGGGAGTGGATCAGAGGACCTCTGTGTCCCCCCAGCTCCAAGGTTCTGTGAATCAGGTTCCTGGCATTGGGATTAAGAAGTTTGACAGATGGGCCATTTGGAACGCGGACCAGTTTGGGGAAAATGGACAGGCCTGGTGGGAGGCCATGGTGGGAGGTGTAGGACAGTTCTAGAAGTGGAGAGTTGGAGGTGGACTTACAAAGTGAGCCCAGAGGAAAGCAGAGAACCTTTATGTGTTTCTAAAAGTCTTGTCCAAGGCTGACACTCTTCTTAGGAGAAGGAAAGGAAAGTCTTAATGACCAGGACTTAAGCACTTATTATAATCAGTCATTCATGAGTTAAATCGACTCTGGGGAATTCACCTGGACACTTAAACACTATAATATTTTTTAATTAAAAATTTAAATTAAACACTACTGTAATGTAAACACTTACTTTACCGTTTAGAGGAAACACTATTGTATTTTTTATGGGATAATGTTTTCTTAGTCCCCAACAATTTACTTATCCCTAAACTTTTAGAATATAACCGATTTGGTAAGAGGCGAGCTATGTTTACTTGCTCTCTCTTCATCAGTTACTCGACACAACAGAACTGTGTGAGTTATAGGCATATTTATAGCCTGTTAACAGCCTCACATGTTCATCCGCTATCATAATGTTACTTCGCGGTATTATCAGGTAAGAGATGAAAGCCTTTATTATAATCAAAATGATACAGAAGTGTTTCTCTTCACTGGGAAGCAGGCAGAGAAAAAGAGAATTAAACAAAACAGTACTGTGCTAATTCAGTTTCTGAGCTGGCAGAGTTCAGGGTTTACTTATTTTATTAATGGGAAATTCAAACATTATGCATTCAGAAAGTTACCATTTTTGCCTGTTTACTGTTTTCAGTTTAAAAAATACTGTTTTCAGTTTAAAAATTTACAGGGAATTCCCTGGTGGTCCAGTGGTTACAGCTGTTCTTTTAGCTCTGCGCTTCCACTGCAGGGGGCACAGGTTCAATCCCTGGTCGGGGAACTAAGATCACGCATGCCACGCTGCGTGGCCAAAAAAAATTTAAAAAAAGAAAAAATACTAATTTACAAAACTGACCTCTCTCAGCAACACACTTTGATGTGGGTTATAATCCATTTTCTATCTCTTTCTCAGACCAGCACAGCCCTCTGCAAGAGATTCATAGCCCAGCAATGGTCAAGAAGATAGGAAAATGACTTCTAAATCACAGTTGCACAAAGTGTGGTGACATTGCTCCATGAAATAGAATTTCTCTGCCAAGTTCAAAAACTGTATTTTCTCCACCACATTTCTCTTGTCACATGTGCTCTTTCTTTTCTTTAAGCATTCTTCTTGCACTTGACATTTATTAGAGTATGCTAAGAACATAGAAAGTTTAGTGAAACAGGGAAATGTCTGCTGGTGAAAACTTTCCCCATAGTTTAAAGAACTTGCATCAGAGGGATTTTCCTAGTTTCATAAAACAGTTCAGACAAGGATCAACTAGATGGGGCCCTGACCCCTCACTTTGTAGATCCAGTTTTGCTTAGTGAATAGCATACAATATCCAAGGAAGCCAACTCAGGAATGCAAACTTTGTTGGATTAGGCAACACAGAAGAGCTTAAATAACATCATCTGCAAGAGGAAGAGTGGGAAAGGGAGCATCATGTATATCTTTGTTTTCTCATTAGGATGTAGAAATCGTATACCTGGGCTTGTGTGAATTCTTACAGCATTCTTGTGCACTTAGAATTATGTCGTTCTCGTATTGGAACTCGACTGAGAGAGTGATTGCTCGTGTCTGTTGGAAATTACTGTGATATGAAGGTTGTGAGTATAGTCTGTTTTAAAATAGAGACTCAGAAGAATTACAGGAGTGTGTGTCCTGTGGCGTGTAATTACTCGTGATCATGTCCTTTGGTCGTAAGACAGCAGCACATCCTTGGCCCCGTGACCCAGTGGGCTCCGTGCCTGGCCCTCCAGCCTCCTCTCTCTCATGACTGGCCACTCGGACCCTGCACCATCTGCCCAGGTCATTGTCAGGGGCACTAGCGACTTTTTTTGGCTTTAAAGCGATTCCAATCATCAAGAAACATTTCTCCCTCAAAAGAACTGAACATGGCATCCAGAAGAGAACTAAGGAGGCATGCCTTTTCTTTTGTGATGACAGGTTTAAATTTTTTTTTTAATTAATTAATTTATTTATTTTTGGCTGTGTTGGGTCTTCGTTTCTGTGCGAGGGCTTTCTCTAATTGTGGCGAGCAGGGGCCACTCTTCATCGTGGTGCGCGGGCCTCTCACTATCGTGGCCTCTCTTGTTGCAGAGCACAGGCTCCAGATGCGTAGGCTCAGTAGTTGTGGCTCACGGGCCCAGTTGCTCCGCGGCATGTGGGATCTTCCCAGACCAGGGCTCGAACCCGTGTCCCCTGCATTAGCAGGCAGACTCTCAACCACTGCACCACCAGGGAAGCCCAAGCCCCAGGTTTAAATTTAAAAGCACATCATCAGAAGGAACTTTCTCGTGCTTCGCCAAACTACACGATGAATTTTGAAAAGGACATGCCTTTCTAGATAATTTGAGGGCTTTGGGGTACGTTCAGTGCTTGAAGGGTACGTTGATTGTTTTATTGATTTTGTGGATATTGGAAATAATTTGATTATAATAAAGAGTCCATGCCATCAAATGGAGCAGTTCTTTTCCCAGGGAACATTTTACACTCCGGCTTTTTAAATTTATTTAATTTTTTTTTTTAACCAGTAATACACTTACACTGTTGAAAACATTTTAAAAGACGTTTAGAGACCTTTCTGCCACCTCCATTCTCATCCCACCCCTCACCCCATAGATAGACAGGTTAGTTAGGGTCTCTGGGAGTGTTCCTTTATGCATATGCAAGCAAATGTACAGGTATATTGTCTCCCCCCTCACCTTCTTACACAAAAGGTAGCCCTTCATACATACTGTTCTTCCTTGCTTTCTTCACTTAAGGGTGTGTCCTAGAGCTCCGTCCATATCAGAATACAGAGAGCTTCTCCGTTTCTTCTACAGCTGCACATTAATTCTTTGGGGGAGGGGGAGGTAGATGCACCATCGTTTATGTGACCTGCTTCTATGGACAGCCACTTGGATGGTTTCTGATTTTTTTTTTTTTTAAGTATTTGTTTATTTATTTATTTATGGCTGTGTTGGGTCTCCGTTTCTGTGCAAGGGCTTTCTGTAGTTGTGGCAAGCGGGGGCCACTTTTCATCGCGGTGCGCGGTCCTCTCACTATCGCGGCCTCTCTTGTTGCGGAGCACAGGCTCCAGACGCGCAGGCTCAGTAATTGTGGCTCACGGGCCCAGCTGCTCCGCGGCATGTGGGATCTTCCCAGACCAGGGCTCGAACCCGTGTCCTCTGCATTGGCAGGCAGATTCTTAACCACTGCGCCACCAGGGAAGCCCGGTTTCTGATGTTTTTCTTCTGCAAACACTGCTGTGATATTTTACACGCCTTTGCAGGTGTCTCTATCTTTAGGATAAAATCTCAGAAATGAGATTGTTGGGTCAAAGGTAAATGTATCTGTAATTCGGACAGTTGTAACTTGATAGACCACAAGGTTTTTATTTAAACATTTAGGAAAAAAATTGGTCTTTCACCAGGAATGTCAGAGAGAAACTCTTTCCCTGTGGCAAAGTGTGACCAAAGCTTATCGTCCAAACCAGGACACTCTTAAGAGTGAAAGTGGCTCTAAAAATAGTGCGGCAGCAGGCAGGGGCCAGGACTTTGCTGGCAGCCTGGATGTATCTTGACTTACTCGTGGTCTCGCCAACAAAATGTGCTGTCAAACTTTCACATTGTTCTCAAGGGACCTTGAGTGGAATTAAAGTTCAAACGTAAGCATTTAATGAGGCCAGCCTTCAAAAGTAAAGTTACCAAAGATGGTTGCACGACAGTGTGAATATACTTAATGCCATTGAGCTGTGCACTTAAACGTGGTTAAAATGGTAAATTTTATGTTTTGTGTATTTTGCCACAATTAAAAAATAAAAATTAAAAAAAGGAATAAACTATGGATGCATGAAACCGTGTGGATCAGTCTCCAATTATGCAAAATGAAAGAAAGTCTCAAAAGGCTACATCTTGTATGATTCTGTTCATAAGATACTCTGGAAAAGGTGAAACTATAGAAACAGAAGATAGATGAGTGGTTTCCAGGAGCTGGGGTGTAGGGGAGAGTTGAGTGTAAGAGCAGGGGGAAATCTTGGGAGTGCTGGAATGGTTCTATGTATTGGTTGCGGTAATAATCACACGCATGCTGTATGTGTTTGTCAAAACTTGCTGAACTACACACGCAAAGGGGTGCATGTTACTGTATGCAGGTTATA
The DNA here is from genome assembly GCF_965194805.1 of Balaenoptera borealis. Classification (NCBI taxonomy): domain Eukaryota; kingdom Metazoa; phylum Chordata; class Mammalia; order Artiodactyla; family Balaenopteridae; genus Balaenoptera; species Balaenoptera borealis. The sequence goes on from NC_138877.1 coordinate 7,172,812, forward strand.
CCTTGATAAAAAAATTAAAAAGAAATGGAGTAAACAAGTAAAGCCACTCAGGATTGTTTCCCTGGAGCTCCGGGAAAGTTGCCCTGCCTGATGGTGCTCTTTTATGGACAAGTGCAGGGTGCCCTGAGTGGCACTTGCCAATGGGCCTCCCGCCTGGTGACCACTTGTGTCACTTGCATTTTTCTAGCTGTCGTCGGTGGCCCTGCTGCTTCAAGAAATCTGGCTCTGTGAGCATCTGTCTGGCCCGCCTCAGGGATCTTGCAGATGCCAGTGTCAGGGTCCCAGGCTCGTCTGGCCCCCAAGGGCATCATCACAAGGTCAACTGGGTACGAATAGGTCTGGTTCTCTGTCTACCTGGAAGGAAGGAGCAAGCCAGGGGACTGGTTCCCAGTGCCCGGCCTTTCTCTGCCTGCCCTGAGGATTCGATCTCATCTCTTCTTGGGGTCGGGAAAGGATTCTGATGCATTCTGATCAGTCTTGGCTGTGACAGAAGGTGCCGGTTTTGATGGCCAGGGTGAATATCTGCTGCATCTGGACCAAGTAATTAGAACATTTAGATGGGCAAGAACAGAAGGTCCCACAGGTTAAGTAGAGTCCAGGGTCATGAAGACAGTGAAGTGGAAAGGGTTCTGGGGGCCCTCAGAGGCAGTCAAGAGTCACAATCAGAGGAATGGTCAACATCACTAATGACGAGAGAAATGCCAATCCAATCACAGTGAGATGCCACTTCACATCCATTAGGATAGTTATCATAGAAACAAAAACAAAAACAAGTGCTGGTGAGAATGTGGAGAAATTGGAACCCTTGTGCACAGTTGGTAAAATGGTCCAGCTGCTATGGAAAACAGTATGGCAGTTCCTCAAAACATTAAACAAAACTACCGTATGATCCAGCAATTCCTCTTCTGGGTATATTCCCAAAAGAATTGAAAACAAGGACTCAAACAGGTATTTGTACACCCATGTTCATGGCAGCACTATTCATAAAAGCCACAAGGTGGAAGCAACCCAATGTTTATTGACAGATGAATAGATAAACAAAATGTGGTCCATCCATACAATGGAATATTGTTCAGCCTTGAAAAGGAAGCGGATCCGGACACGCTACAGCATGGTTGAACCTTGAGGACATTCCAATAAGTGGAATAAGCCAGTCACAAAAAGACTGTATGATCCACTTATATGAGGTATGGGAAGGAGTCAAACATGAGACACAGAAAGTAGACTGTGGGGTTAAGGGGCTGGGGGGAGGGGAGGTGGTGAGTTGGTGTTTAATGGGTACAGAGTTTCAGCTGGAGAAGATGAAAAAGTTCTGGAGGTGGATGGTGGTGATGGTCGCACGGTAGTGTGAGTTTACTCAATGCCACAGAACTGTGCCCTGGAAAATGGTTAAAATGGTACGTTTTATGTTATATATGTTTTACCATAAGAAAAGTCATCTTAAAAAACAAATCAGAGGGGAGTGAGCCGAATCAAGTGAGCCCCACCTGAAGAGCCGGGTGCGGGGGGGCCTGCAGTCTCCCCAGGTGGGTGAGGCAGGGACGTGGGTGCAGAGTGTGTGCTCTGCCCGCTCACGGGGGTCGTGGTCATTGCAGGCAATGCACTGTCGCTCCTTTGTCTCCTGCGTGCCCTCCTGGGAGTCGGGGTGATACAGGTGCCTGACCTGAGATGAGCAGGGACCCAGCGGTCAGGGTCTGCTGGCACACCTGGCCTTGTCCCTTCCTCCAGAGAGCCATGGCTGTCACCTGGTCCTACTCAGTCCTCCCAGGGAGGGTCTCGTGAGTGGCAGGGGGCCTTCCTGCTCAGCCCTGCTCCTGGCTGGCTGCAGCTGTGGGTCCTGCTGCCCAGGCCCTGAGTCTGGGCGGAGGCTAGAACGGTGGGTGGGAAACTCTGTTCCCACCCCACAGACGTCCAGTGCAGGACACCCCCCTGGACTTTCTCGGCACTGGTGCCTGGGTGGCGGCAGAGGCAGCAGGGAGTGGGTTTGGTGTCTCTTGGCTGCAGGGATTACCTAGGGGGGCTTTGTTGAGCTCCTGATGCTGCATAACAAGGCCTTTCTTTTAGGGTTTAGTCATCCTGTAGCTTAATAATCTTTCTACCGAGAACTTGGGCGGAGGCCATGGGCTGGACAGAGGACACTCTGAGTTGTGGGCTGCATGAGGGCCCAGGTCCCCCCTCCTGCCTCACTGACTGGAGTATGAGGGCCTCCACTCTCACGTCCTTTAGGGTGTATTTTCCCAGGAGGCCCTGAGATCGCTCACGTGGAGATCCCACCTCTTCAGCCCTCCACAGATGCCCAGCTTCTCTCAGATACCCCATAACTGTCACTTGGGCTCAGTCTAATCCCCCGCTACACACACACTTATTCACATGCAGTGGTCGTCATCCTCAGCTATGCTGTGCAAGACAGCAGCCAGAAGCCACGTGTGCGATAGAGGGCTTTCAAGGTGGCCAGTCCAAATGGAGATTTACTGTGAATGTAAAATGCACACCAGATTTTGAAGACTGAGCATGGAAAAAAAACATGTAGAAAGACCTCATCGATTATTTTATATCCATATGTTGAAATGATAACAGGTTATATTGGGTAAAATAAAATACATTATTAAAGTTCATTATGCGTGTTGGATTTACTTTTTAAACTGCGGCTACTAGGAGATCTGAAGTTACATGTGCAGCTGTCATTCTCTCGGTCACCACTTTACTAGAGCAGCAGCGTCACCTGGAAGCTGGTTAGGAATGCAGGTTCTTGGGCTCCACCCCAGGCCCAGGGAAGCAGAGACTGGGGCGGGGCCCAGCGAGCTGTGTTTCACAGGCCTCCAGGTGATTCTGACGCAGGTCAAGTTTGAGATCTGGGGCTCTTGAGCGACTCTCTCTCAATCAGTTTGCAAGTCGCTAGTGATTTTATGGAAAGCATTTACAGCGAAAGGCAATGAAGAAGGGGAGAGCCAACTGGTATCAGTGAATGAAGCAGCGGTATTCGTGCACCCGTGACTACAGCTGAGAGACTGCTGGTCCTTGGAGCTCAGCGCGTGCAGGATGGGCTGCAGGGCCCTGGATGGCGCCCTCACAAGGCGGCCATGGTTTGGACTCTTGCTTTGTCCCGGGCTCTCTCCACTCTCTTGCCTGCCTGGCCTCTGACCCACTTTGTTTCTTTTCCCATTTCCAGCCCCAAGTTCAGTGGACCTGACAACAGAGTTTGGCTTTCCCTTTTCATTATTCCGTGGGACAGAGGCTTGCACTCATCCGGGGCTGTTTCTGCTACGTGGTGCAGTTGACTTGATGCCGATGGCTGAGTGTAATCATGTGCACTTTGCTGGATTCTGAATGGTGTCTTCATTCTGCTTAGAAAGGAAGGAAAGAGGTTCAGAAGAATAAGTCAGGGGAAAGGTGCTGAATTAGCAGTGGTTTTTGAAATCTCATATAGTTGCAAATCTCTTAGGGAAAAATCAGAATCCAAATATGTCCCTCCCTTAATTTCTTTTGGGGGAAATTTTGGTTTCTTTCTAGTATAAACCAGAGGGATCTTTAGGAGAGCTCTGCATCTGTTTTTTTTTTTTTTTTTTTTTTTTTTTAATAAAGCAGGTAGGCTTTTTTTTTTTTTTTTAATTAATTTATTTATTTTTGGCTGTGTTGGGTCTTCGTTTCTGTGCGAGGGCTTTCTCTAGTTGTGGCAAGCAGGGGCCACTCACTATCGTGGCCTCTCTTGTTGCGGAGCACAGGCTCCAGACGTGCAGGCTCAGTAGTTGTGGCTCACGGGCCTAGTTGCTCCGCGGCATGTGGGATTTTCCCAGACCAGGGCTCGAACCCGTGTCCCCTGCATTAGCAGGCAGATTCTCAACCACTGCGCCACCAGGGAAGCCCTGTTTTTTTTTTTTTTAATTTTATTTATTTATTTATTGGCTGTGTTGGGTCTTTGTTGCTGCACGCGGGCTTTCCCTAGTTGCGGTGAGCAGGGGCTACTCTTCGTTGCAGTGCAAGGGCTTCTCACTGCGGTGACTTCTCTTGTTGTGGAGCACGGGCTCTAGGAGCGCGGGCTTCAGTAGTTGTGGCATGCGGGCTCTAGAGTGCAGCCTCAGCAGATGCGGCGCACGGGCTTAGTTGCTCCGCGGCATGTGGGATCTTACCAGACCACGGCTCGAACCCGTGTCCCCTGCATTGACCAGTGGACTCTTAACCACTGCGCCACCAAGGAAGTCCCTCTGCATCTGGTTTTGATGAGACCAAATGTATTGCATCTAACTCCCGGTCCGCAAAACAGAGTTAATGGTTTCCAATGTCACTTAAAGCTTTGCAGCTCACATTCTGTCATTGAGGGTGGGAGTGCCTTACAGATATGGGACAGTGGTTAAGAATCCCCATACCGGCTTTGACATCTAATGAAACTATATTTGGGTTCTTTTTGAACCTTGGTGGCCTCATTTGTAAAATGAGGATAATGGAGGTCCTTAATACTTTCTTTAAAACCCTTGGGGCCAAATATATGCAGGGATTTACATCTTTTTCAGATTTCTGGTTTGTGCCTCTACCATATAGAGCATGGCATTCCTCCTAGGATCTGAGGCAACATCCTGCAATCAAAGACATTAATGTTTCTGAAATAAAGCATTCTCACTAAGTGGGATATTGAAAAAACACTATATATAGCTTCCTATCACTTTAGGTGACATTTTGCCGTCAAATGAATTATGAAAACAACCTTTAGTTTTGACACCTTTTGGTATTCAGGATTGTGGATAAGGGGTTGTGGACTTGGGTATTGGCTGTGTTGTCTGAAATAACGGAATAAACCCGGATTAGCAAGTGTGCAGCTTTGGTTTGCTTTGGAATGGCTGAGGAATGCCCTGGGTTGGGAGGAGATTCCAAAGAGCTGATGCATAGTCAACCTCTCATAGTTGATATTGACACCAGCAACCTAAGAGTACTGGACTTCCGTGTTCAGAAGGATAGAGGGGCTTTCCCAGATATTGGTGCCTAACATAGTGGTTTTGATTTTTAGACAGAAAATAAATCATCCCAATTCAACTGCATCCTTGAATCTGGCTATACACATGCTACACACATTTCACACAATTTTATTTGTGTGAAAATAAAACCCAGAGTTGATGCAAAATTACACCATAGTGTCATAGGTTTGTGTGATGATTGAATGTGACAGTGTATATAAAGCAGACAGCACAGAGTGCGGTCCTCGGTAACTCAGTAAACGTTAGCTGCGTGTTACATTGTTATTATGATTGTACATGTTAATAATAAGTAGCACTGCCTGTTGTGCCAGATAAAATGGTTTTTATCTAAATTTGCTTCTTGTGTTTTAAAATACTTATAACAATGGAGGAAATTATATTCTTGTAGTTTTAAAAGCTTATCTTAGATTTTCCCTGGATTTTAACTCAGTGACCTTGGTCAAGTCAGTTACCCTCTATGATGGTTAATTTTGTTTGTGCACTCAGCTGGGCCATGGTGCGCAAATACTTGGTCAAGCATCATTCTGGATGTTTCTGTGAGGGTGTTTCTGAATCAGACTGACATTTAAATTAGTGGACTTCGGGTGAAGCTGCTTGCCTTCCCTAATGTGAGTGGGCCTCATCCAATCAGTTGAAGGCCTGGACAGAAGAAAAGAGGGTCCCCTCCCCTCTCCCCACCACACCCTTCCACCACAGCAAGAACGAATTCTGCCTTCAGACAGCCTTGGGATTTATGGCTGCATCAGCTCTTCTCCAGCCTGCTGGTCTACCCTGCAGAGTTTGGATTTGCCAGCCTCCAGGATTATATGAGCCAGTTCATTGAAATAAATCTCCCTCTCCCTCGCTCTCCACACACACACACACACGCACACACACACACACACACGCACACACACATCCTATTGGTTCTGTTTCTCTAGAGACCCTGAAAATACACCTTCTCTTGACCTCATTTGGTTTCTTAATTTATAAAATAAGAGGATGGCAGAAGATGATTTCCAAGGTTTCTTTTAGCAGTGTGAGAAGTTATTTGGGTTGCAAGCAGCTCAGTTTGGGCTTGGGGAGTTGTCTAAGACGGCTCAGGCTGTCATTTAGGAGGATGGGGTAGGAAGGGGCCTGGGCTTTGGCGAAGGGGCTGGAGACACGGGGCTCAGTTCAGAGCCGGTGATGGCCCGAGGGGAAACCACGTGAAGGTGTCCACGGGCACTTGGACTGTGGGTGTCACAGGATGAGGGTGAGTCACAGAGAGCTGTTAATAGGTGCAGGATGTGAGAACCTACCTGCTGGGTCCCTGGTGCTACTCCAGGTGGGAGGAACCCACTTCTCAGGCTCAGGCCCCAGAGGGGTGCCCTGCAGCTGGGGCCTCCACCCCACTGAAGTGACGATGCCGTCCTGAGTGTCCCGGAGACAGTGGCCGCGGCGTGCCTCCTCACCAGGTGCGAATAGCTGGACAGAACAGTCCCTGAATGTTTACCGCGTCCCCGGATGAATTTTGGTCACTGTCCCGAGCATAGGATTCTCTAACGGGACCAGCTCTCGACCTGACTGAGGTCTGTTCCTGCAGAGCCTGAGCCTCAGGTGGGAAGTTTGAGCTGGAGGAGTTTATTGTTATTGTTCCCTTCGATCCTAGTGACAGTAATAATAGCTGTGTTTACTGATGCTGGTTTAGCGTTTGTCCATCCAATAGGGAGCCACGGGCCCCTGTAACTATTAAATTTATAATTAATTAACATTAAATAAAATTAAAAGTTTAATTCTTCAGTCACACTAGGTACCTTTCAAGTACTCGGGAGCCACATGGAGCTCGTGGCCTCCGTATTGGGCAGCACAGGTGTGGACCCTTTCCATCACCAAAGAAAGTGATGCTCTAGTCTCCGGCTTTGTACGCCTCCTCTTACGTACTCCTACGGTGTTTTGGAGTGGGAATTATTATCCCCATTTTTTAGGTGAAGATATTGGGGCTTAGGCTGAATACTTGACCCCAAATCACAGCTCCTAAGTGACAGAGACGGGAACTCAAAACCTGTCTCTCAGACTCTCGTGGAGTCCCGAGGAACCCGCTGTTTGGATTTGCCAGCCGGTGGGTCGCGGTGAGTCTTCCCTCACTGTGGGCCAAGGATGGAAGCCTGGGTGAGGAGGAGGGAAGAGGGGAGAGAGTGGGGAGGGGAACACAGGATTTCCAGAAGGATGCAGCATCCGAGACCATCCAGTGCCGCACAGGGAACTAGGGGCGATGACACCATGTCCCTGGGGTTTGGTGACGTGAGGGCAGTGATCTTTGCTAGGGTGGGCTCAGTGTAGAGGAAGGGAGAAAGCTGGATTTCAGGGCTTTGGGGAGTGAATGGGAGGTGACGGAGAGAAGGGAAAGCGACAGAGGGGGATGCTGGAAAGAGAAGTGGGATCAGAAGACAGAGGGTGTTTTCAGGGTTGAGGAGGCTTGAGCCTGTTGCTGGGCTAAGGTAACGCCTGTCTGTGGGAACCAGGCTGGGAGTAACTTTGGGGGCAGCGGTGGGGGGAGTGGGGAGACGCCGGCAGCCCTGAGACACGCGCTCTGCTTGCAGGGGCAGCTGTCATGCTGTCCCAGGGGACTGTGGCTAGACTGTGTCGTGTTAACTTTCTGTTGCCAGGTTCCAGACATGTGCATTTTTTGGTGAAATGTCCCTGATTTATAAACATTTAAAAAATAGCGTGGTTACTCCTTTCGTAAGACGTGTATATCCACTCAGAGAACTGTGAATGGATTTGATGCCACACAACTATACACTTAAAAACGGTCGAAATGGTAAATTGTATGTTCTGTGGATTTGAGCTACACAGAAGCACACACACGCGCACGTATGTCTCTGGGCCATTTTGGCACCCAGGCTGTGAATCTGTGCTCCTGGGCTGGGGGATGGATCCTTAACAGTTGGCCGTGCAGTAGAGTCCTACAGCCCAGGCACCCCTGGAACAGCTAAGTTAGGATGTGGGGCGCTGGGAAGGACCCAGGCATCAGCGTTGTTGCAGATGAATGGGTGATTCCCATGTGCAAGCAACGCTGAGAGCCTCTGGTGTAGAAGATGAGATCATTGGAGGATGAAGACCCTGAAGAGTTAGGAAGGAATCACATTAAGACCCCAGACGTGGGGAACCCCTCTGCTTCTGGGACTGGGGGGACCAAGTAAGGATATGTGCAGATTCTGTTTATGTTTTTATTTTTATTTTATATTGGAGTATAGTTGATTTACAATCCACAATATATTAAAAAAAGAAACCCTTATACAACTTAATAGAGAAGCAAACAAACAACCCAATTAAAAAATGGGGAGAGGCTCTGAATAGACACTTCTCCAAAAAAGACATATAAATGGCCAACAGGTACAGGAAAAGGTGCTCAACATCACCAATCATCAGGGAAATGCAAATCAAAACCACAATAAAATATCACCTCACACCTGTAAGAATGGCCATTACCAAAAAGACAAGAAATAACAAGTGTTGGCAAGGATGTGGAGAAAAGGGAACCTTTATGTACTGCTGGAGGGAATGCCAACCAGTGCAGCTACCATGGAAAACACTATGGAGGTTCCTCAAAAAATTAAAACTAGGGCTTCCCTGGTGGCGCAGTGGTTGAGAATCTGCCTGCCAATGCAGGGGACACGGGTTCGAGCCCTGGTCTGGGAAGATCCCACATGCCGCGGAGCAGCTGGGCCCGTGAGCCACAATTACTGAGCCTGCGCGTCTGGAGCCTGTGCTCCACAACAAGAGAGGCTGCGATAGTGAGAGGCCCGCACACTGCAATGAAGAGTGGCCCCCGCTTGCCGCAACTAGAGAAAGCCCTCGCACAGAAACGAAAGACCCAACACAGCCAAAAAAAAAGAAAAAAAAATTAAAAAAAAAAAATTAAAACTAGAACTACCATACAACCCAGCAGTTCCACTTCTTGGTATTTATCCAAAGGAAACAAAATCACTATCTTGAAAATGTATCTGCACCGCAGTGTTCAATGCAGCATTATTTACAATAGCCAAGACATGGATTTTTAAAAATGTGGCACATATGCCCTCAAGATCCATCCATGTTGTCACAAATGGCAGGATTTCCTTCTTTTTATGACTGAATGATATTCGATTGTATACGTGCCAGATTCTGTTTAAAGGGCATGAGGCTGTTGCCACCGGGAGAACAGAGACTCAGCTTCTCCAGTTGTGAAGTGGCAGGAGCTGCGTGCCTGCCTGGCCACGTCACCACGTGTCTTCATGTTCCTCGTGTGTGTGCAAGTCTGTCTGCTCCTTAGGAACTGGTTTGGGACAAATGTGTTGTAAAGCAAACGTGTCGTAGGTGGGAGTGACCACCTTTTAGGAATCGCTTTACCTTTCTGTGCCTGTCCCCACTCCACCACCAAAGAAGTCACAGATTATCATTTCGGAGAAAACAGCAAATTATAGAAATGGATTTGTGAGCAAAGAGATCAATCAGGAAAAAGATGAAAGTCTAACTCTACAGAGCCACTAACAAAGCTTTCAGTGAGCTGAACAAGTCCAAAATATTTACTGAATACGGACGGTTATTTCAAAAAATATAATTACCACTTTTGGTACAAAAAATGTTAAAAGTCCATTAATTATCAGCTATTCAAAGAGGGAGACAAAGACCAGAGGTGTTCCTCGGAGGAGCGTTTTTATTAAAGGGGAGTATATTTATGTGTACTGAAAATTAGAGAAGGTTTTGAATAATTCAGGGGGGAAATGAAATTGCATTTCCCCCCTGAATTGAATGTAGTTTCAAGTGATGGAAGCTCCGTGCCTAAAATATTAGTTTAATATGAGAACAAGCCCCTTTCCAGCACAGAGATGTTGCTCATGCAGCTTCCCTTGTAATCAAAAGCAATTGTTTGTAAAATAGCTTTGTGGTACTCGGTTTCAGTTGGTTTTGGACCAGATTCTCATCAAGAGATGCAAATGCTTTCTTGTCAACAGTTTTCTCGGCTTAGATGTGTTTGCTGAGGGAGATTTATATTGATTCCCTGTAATTTAAGATGCTCTGCTGGGCATGTGTTATACAGTTCTCGAGGCTGGGAGAGCACCGGGGGCTGCGATTGTGCATGCTGGGTCAGCTGTTGGTTTGAGAAGGAGCCAGAGAATCGAGGCTGCCACGGAAAAATCGTTGCTTGGTAGTCGGGGGCCTTTGGGGATGAATTCTCTTCGTGCCTCAAAGCTAAACAGCGGAAGAAGCTTATGAAAATGAGGCCAGGATAGTGACGCCTTTTCAGAAAAGGGATAAATGTATAAGGAAATGTTAGGGAAGCACATTAGTTCAGATATTCGGCTAGGACATTTTTTAAAAAATTGGCCTCATTAACGGAGTCCGTCACCAGCTTCCTGCACCCAGGAAAATATCCCCCAGCAAACTCCAGGAAGGGGGAGGGGGAAACAGACATGGAAGAGGCTTGGATTCGGCTTGTGGGTGATGGGAATAGGGGAGTCACTGAATCCCGGTCACCATGTGATGGGGTTGGGTCTTCTAACCCAGAGGCGTCTCTTCGGGTGCCCAGCGGGGCCGGACAGGGGGTCCAAGCGCGGGAGTCTGGTGTCTGGCTGGGAGGACGAGGATGGGCGATAGCCACCTTGCGCCTCGTGTCGCGGTGGCTGTGAGGGCTGGGGTTGGGGTGAACCAGGAGCCGGTGCTGCTCCTATAAAGGGCTGCCGCGTGGGAATGCTGGCCCCTCAGTGCCAGGTTGCCTGCTTTTCCACTTGAAGTCAGGAATCCGGATGATTTCTGGAGGATTCCCTGATTTATGTGTGAGGGTACTGAGTGTAAATCATTTCATGGTGAGTCACATACAATGCCTCTGTAGGACAGAATGGGCCCATGCGTCTGCGGCCCCTGCCCCCTGCCCTTCTGTCTTCACCGGGGCTTGTGTGTGTGCGGGGGCACCAGAACCTTCTCCTGCCTGCGAGGCTTCACTGAGAGATTCATTCATTCGATGCTATCCGAACCAGCACCAGGTGGGTTGGGGGCCTGGGGCGCTCCAGGTGGAAAGACGTTAGCGGCCTGGGACTTTGAGAGGAGCCGGGATATTCCTGGGAGGATGTCTTTCTGATTAGAGAAAGTCCATGTGGGCGCAAGGGTGTGATAGTAACACGTTCAATTGTAGTTGAGAGAATGGAGGGCTTCATGGTTGCTGGAGAAATCGGGTTGTGCCCTGGGGGCAGAAAGGAGCTCTTAGCAGAGAAGTAGCTTGGCCACGTTCGCATATTTACAAGATGCCGGCTGCTGCTGGGGGAGGGCCTGGCGAAGGGCACCGGTGGGCTGGGGCACGTTTAATTTGAGGGCGAGACTTTTAAAAATGAGACTTTGGTTCATTAAAGGCTGCAGCCGTGTTAACGCGGGCGGTTGGGTCTGTGCTGCTGTTGGTCGTCGGGAAGGATGTGAACGAGCATCTTGGGGCCAGGCGTGTGCGTTAGAGACTTGCCAGTGCTGCCCAGCTTGTGCGGGACAAATGCTTTGCCTGCCTTACGAGGACGTTTTGTCTGTTTTATTTCTGTTGAGGTGGTGGAGTAGTTATGAAACTCAGGTGTGACTCTGCATTTTCTAGAACTAATTGAATTTTGACTCCGAGCTTTTTTCCTGCTCTGGGCTGGCAGGAGATTTAATCTTAGCTTTTTTTTTTTTCCCCCCCGCTTCCTCCCTCATAACTCTTTGTGCAAATGTCCTGGGGTTGGAGGCGGCTCTGGCCAGCCGGGCTCTTCCTTCCCAGGCTTTGCTGCCGTGGAGCAAGGCCAGCACAGTCCCAGCTGCCACGGGGGACTGCAGCCCTCTCTCCTTTTCAGGCCTGAGAGCCTTGGTGGGGGGGACCTTTCAGTTGCCCACACCCCCTCTCTGTAGTTCTCACGGGGCTCCTCCACTGGCCTGCAAACCCTTTTCTCCTCCGCGGGTTTAAGGATTTGGAAGCAAAAGCCAGGAAGGGAGCACCTCACCTGCAGCACCTGCTCTCCTGAGTCACAAACCCCTCCTGAGATCGAGAAGCTGACAGCCAGCTAGCTGCTTGGGCGGAGAAAGGGAGAGCAGAGGGAAGAAATTAATATTTCAACAAATGCTTCCCACAGTGGCACGTTGATGTAACTGTTTGGTTTTAGGGCCAAAAGGGAGCAGATCTGAGGGCTGTGGGGAATGAGGGGAGGAGGAGGGTGGGTCAGGACTTGTGGGACTGAGAGCAGCCTTTACCAGATGGTGAGAGGGAGAGTGGGGGGTGGGCAGGGGACAGGGGAGGGGCAGGGGAGGGGCAGAGGGGACAGGGGAGGGGCAGGGGGACAGGGGAGGGGCAGGGGGGACAGGGGAGGGGCAGAGGGGACAGGGGAGGGGCAGGGAGACAGGGGAGGGGCAGGGGGACAGGGGAGGGGCAGAGGGGACAGGGGAGGGGCAGGGGGGACAGGGGAGGGGCAGGGGGGACAGGGGAGGGGCAGGGGGGACAGGGGAGGGGCAGAGGGGATGGGGAGGGGCAGGGGGATGAGGAGGGGCAGGGGAGGGGCAGGGGGGACAGGGGAGGGGCAGGGGAGGGACAGGAGAGGGGCAGAGGAGAGGCAGAGGGGCAGGAGTTGGTTTGTGCCAGCTGCACGTGACCAGAACCCAGGAGAAGATTTGGTCTTGGGTCCTGGGCTTCCTGGCCCCAGTGAGAAGACTTTCTCTGGCCCTGGGCCTGGGGCTCTGGGAGGGGACGCCCAGCTCTGAGGGACGGTGTTCACAGCTCTCAACAGGGAAAGGAAGAGAGTCTTCGCCCTCCCGGGTCAGCTACCCGGCTCTCTTCCTGAGAGTGAGCAGAAGTGTCTCGAGCTGCGTGCTCGCGAGGGAGGACCTCACGGGAGGCAAGGGAGGAAAGCGGGGCCCCGCCTCGGCCTCCCCTGTGCACGGACGTCAGCAGTATTGAGACCTGTAGGCAGATTCCACTCCTGACACATTTCCAGGAAGGTGCTAAGAGTGGTTCTTTTGTAATCTGTATTTTTGGCAGTTCACAGCCTCCCCCCTAGCTTGGTTTGGACGTTTCCAGGACCCCATTTGGCTGTCCCCGCTGCCCCTCTGGGCCCTTGGAAGACTGTAGTCCTGGCTGCTTCTATTGGCACCTGTGCTACCAGGCAGACGCCAGAGTGTCTGAAATGCCAGTGTGGCTCGGCTAGTGGCCTCCACTCCCCTTACTGGCTGGGAGCCCCTTGAGGGTAGGGACCATCCTGTTGTCCATTTGACTCCCAGCGCCTTGCACGGAGACGGGAGAGCCGTTCTACAGCGTTTTCAGGGAGTGGCTTTCTGACGAGGGGGGCACTATGGTAGAGACCCGAAGGTGACCTTGCTCACCTGTGTTCTGGGTCCTGTCTTTTCTTCTCAGAGACCTCACATGTCGATAATAACCTCCTGTTTCTCTCCTTGAAAGCGTCCTCCCATCAGAGTTTAACTATGTGATAGACACTGAGAAGCAAGTAAAGAAGAAGGAAAGGAAAAAAGAAGTTGGGAGGAGCAAAACTCTCCTTGCCCCCTGTCACTCCAGCCACGCACTGCGGACGCTTCTGCTCTTGTGCGTCCTTCCCTTCTCACTCCATAGGTGCCTGGCGTGAACCCTCCTGCAGCAGCCCCTGTTGGGGTCTCTCACCACTTGTTTGACATGAAACTGATGGAACATTTTTCGCCTTTTCGCTTAGCCGGTCGGCAGCGTCTGACTCTAGTGAACGCGCCTCTTACAAACGCTGGGTTCTTTTGCATTCTGTCCACAACACCAGATTCTACTGCTTGTCCCCGAACCCTCTAGCTGTTCTTTCTCCGTCTCCTTTGTAGACTTCTCTTCCCCTTAAAGGGTTCAGTCCTGAGCCCTCTTTGCTTTTCCTTCTATCTGCTCACCCTGGGTGTTTTTTTTCTTATCTGTTTCTGTGGTGCAAATGACCATTGGCAAACTGAAGACTTCCAAATACACATTTCCAGCCAGCATCTCTTAACTTATCATCCGATTCCGCCAATCGCCTTCCAACATTTTGACTTGAAAATCTCCCACATGTAAGGTCAGCGTGTCACAGCCCGACATTCTTCCTGCTGACTTTTTCTGTCTTAGAGACCCGTTCGCTAAGTCAGCGCTGGGGGTCATCCTTGACCTGAAATCTCAGCCACCACCAGCTATTGCCATTTGACCTCCTAAGTGGCCATGAACCTGCCCACCCCCTGTTTTCTCTGCTGCCCCTTCCAGCATCCTCCCCATGCTTCTTCCCCTTCTCGCCTGCTGCATTGTGTCCCATCTTTGCTCAGGACATACCAAGTGGCTTTCAGTTCCTGGCAAACTGCACTTTCTCACCTCTGAGTTTTTGTTCATGATTTTCTTTCTTCCTGGGGTACTTGTCATAAGACTTCGGCTTCTATTTTTTATTTTTTAAAAAAAAATTTTTTATTTTATATTGGAGTACAGTTTGATTAACAACATTGTGTTAGTTCCAGGTGTACAGCAAAGTGATTCAGTTATACATATACATGTATCTATTCTTTTTCAAATTCTTTTCCCAATTAGGTTGTTACAGAACAGTGAGCAGAGTTCCCTGTGCTGTATAGTACTCCTTGTTGGTTATCCATTTTAAGTATAGCAGCGTGTACCTGTCAACCCTAAACTCCCTAACTGTCCCTCCCCCGCACCCTTCCCCCCTGGTACCCTAAGTTCTTTCTCTAAGTCCCTGAGTCTGTTTCTGTTTTGTAAATAAGTTCATTTGCATAAGACTGGCTTTTACTGAGTGAGATAAAGAGCCATTGGAGAGGTTTGAAGAGAGGGTTAACATGTTGTAATTCTTACTTTAAAACTCTCCCTCTGGCTGCAGGGTTGAGAATAGACTGTAGGGTGGGATCTGGGAGACCAGGTATTGGAGTGTTTCAGGGAGCCCACTGAGAGAGGACGGTGGCTCGGACGGTGGTGGGTGTGGAGGTGGGGAGAGGCAGTCAGATGCTGGATCTAGTTTTTTGTTTGTGTGTTTTTGTTTGTTTGTTTTTTGTTTTTGGCCACATCGTGTGGCGTGCGGGATCTTAGTTCCCCGACCAGGGATCGAACCCGTGACCCCTGCAGTGGAAGTGCGGAGTCTTGACCACTGCACCACCAGGGAAGTCCCCTGGATCTGCTTTTGAAAGGATACTTGACAGAACTTGATGACAAGGGTGACCCCAAGTCATTTGCCGTGAGCGGCCGGAAGGATGAGTTTGCCGCCACCTGAAAAGCAGTGGACCATGGGTGGAACAGGTCTGTGTGGAGGTGGAGGCGCTGGGTGGGAAGATGAGCACCTCGGTTTCGTGTATGTTCAGTCTGAGATCTGTTCCACATCTATATGGGTAGCACAAAAATTCCCCCCAAACATGCCCACGTCCTAGTTCCTGGAACCTCACATGGCAAAAGGGACTTTATGAAGCTAAGCATCTTGAGATGGGAGATGATCCTGGATGATCCAGGTGGGCCCAGTGTCATCACCAGGGTCATCATAAGAGGGAGACAGCCATGTCCAAGTCAGAAAAGAAGATGAGGTGACTGAAGCAGAGGTCAGGGTGATGTGCTTTGAAGAGGGAGGAAGGGGCCAGAAGCCAAGCAATGCAAGTGGCCTCAGCACATTTCCTGAAATCCATTTCCCCAGCTTCTAGCTGGAAAAGGCAAATTAATGGATTCTCCCCTGGAGCCTCCAGAAGGAAGGCAGCCCTGCCGACACCTTGATTTTAGCCCGTAAGATCCATTTTGCACTTCTGACCTCCAGAACTGCAAGATAATAGATTTGTGTTGTTTTCAGCCATTAAGCTGTGGCACTTTGTTACAGAGGCAAAATGAATTCAGTGGAGATACAGCACAGATGTGGAGTAGGTGGCCTTCCAGACAAGTCTGGGGCTCAGGGTATGCTGACCTTCCTTCCCTTTAGCTGTCACTCATCACTAGTCAAACTCACGATGCTCTGTTGGCAGCAGTAAAAATCTGGGAACAGTCCTTAGAGAGTAGAGTAGGTGACATAGATTCTACAAAGTGTACAGTGTATGTTTCCTGCCCTTTTGGGCTCTCATGCCCACCCCACAATCCATCGACTGTGTACCCATTTACTACATACTTCTAGTATCTATTGCAATGTGCTTTCAGATTATAACAAAGCGGGAAAGGTTATCTTCTGAAACAGAAATAGTGATAGCTGCAAGAGGCACTATTTAACTAATAGCAGGGAAAGATGCAGCAAAAATTAAAGTAAGAGGGAGATACAAAGCCTCCAACCCATTCGTATTTGAGCTAACAGTTTAGGGGCAAAAAGATCTTTATTTATTTTATTTAATTTATTTTTTTAATATCTTTATTGGAGTATAATTGCTTTACAATGTTGTGTTAGTTTCTGTCGTACAACAAAGTGAATCAGCTATATGTATACATATATCCCCATATCCCCTCCCTCTTGCGTCTCCCTCTCACCCTCCCTCTCCCACCCCTCTAGGTGGTCACAAAGCATCGAGCTGATCTCCCTGTGCTGTGCAGCTGCTTCTCACTAGCTATTTTACATTTGGTAGTGTATATATGTCAGTGCTACTCTCTCACTTCGTCCCAGCTTCCCCTTCGCCCCTGTGTCCTCAAGTCCGTTCTCTACATCTGTGTCTTATTCCTGCCCTGCCACTAGGTTCAAAAAGGTCTTCAAACCGTAGTGGTTAATTCTTAAGACCATCAGTGAATTACAGCACTAGTCAAGCGACTGATGCTCATTCAAAATGGTCAACTTGAGTCAATATTAGAAATATTAAAAATATAAAGTTATTTCTGATGCTCTTTTTAAGGAAGTAGGTAATTATACAATATATTTTGCAAAGTGTCTGTTAACGTAGTTCAAACTTTTATGTGCTTCAGTTGCTAGAAAATTAACTTATGGAACATGTAGTTCCCCAGTGATGCTAGAAAATCAGCATCACTGAACTTAGCTGTGGATAAATTCACAAACGGTAATGCGAGTACGTAGATATTTAAAGATTAGGCTCTAAATGTGTGTCCACCCTGTTGTGAGAGCCTTTCCCTGTCGAATTGTAAATATATAACTAAAACTAGAGTTAGAGCAGCCCAAGAAGAGCAACACATTGGAATTTCACTCCCCAAATTAGACCCAAAGCAACAGCTTTGCTGTAGCAATTGGGATGGAGAAGTCTTTTTTTCTTTAAATTTCTTTAACAGTTATACCTGCTTACAGAGTGCCTAGCACCCTTCTAAGCCCTTCATATATTTCAACTAATTTAATTCTTATGACGGTAACTCTGAGAGTTAGGTACTATCATTGTTCCCATTTTACAGATAGCAGAAGTGAGGCACAGAAAGAGTAAGTAATTAACTCACGTTCATCCTGCTGGTCAGTCTAGATTCAAATCCAGGGAGTCTGGCTCTGGAGTCCGTGCTCTTAACTGTGCTCTCTTCTGGCCTCACTGGATCTTTTCAGCTATGTTTGTTTTTTTTTTATTGAAATATAGTAGATTTACAATATATTAATGTCAGGTATATAATATATATACACAATAGTGATTCCATATTTTTATAGATTATACACCATACAAAGTTATGATAAAATATTGACTGTATTCCCTCTGCTGTACATTACATACCCATGACTTACTTATTTTATAACTGGTAGTTTGTACCTCTTAATACCCTTCATTTATTTTGCCCCTCTGGCAACCACTAATTTGTTCTCTGTATGTTTTGTTACATTTGTTTGTTTGTTTTATTTTTTAGATTACACATATAAGTGAAAATATACAGTATTTGTCTTTGTCTGACTTATTTCACTAAGCATAATACCCTCCAGGCCCATCCATGTTGTCCCAAACGGCAAAATTTCACTCTTTTTTTCTGGCTGAGTAATATTCCATTGTATATATGGACCACATCTTCTTTATCCATTCGTCTGTTGATGGGCACTTCGGTTGCTTCCACATGTTGGCTATGGTAAATAGTGCTGCCGTGAACATTGGGGTGCATGTATCTTTTCCAGTTAGCGTTTTCATTTTCTTCTGATTAATACCCAGGAGTGGAATTGCTGAGTCATATGGCAGTTTTATTTTTAATTTTTGAGGAACTTCCGTACTGTTTTCCCAGTGGCTGCCCCAATCTACGTTCCCACCGACAGTGCACGAGGGCTCCCTTTCTACACATCCTCGCCATCAGCTGTGCTTTGGGATTGCCTTTCACAGGCTCCTGGTCCTCTGCAGTGTAGCTTGCACAGAAGGTATTAATGAGATTTCTCTTTAACACGTCTTGTCCTAGTTCAAGTCCTCATCTTTTGTCTGGTCTGGGCCAACTGTTTATTCTGCTGCCGTTGTTTCTGGTCTCCAATCCAAGTTACATAGGAGTGCCTGACCTGATATCATCCTTCTTGTTTACAGTTATGCATGGGTTTCCCATTTCCTAGAGTAGAGGCCAAACTCCTTAGCCTGACTTTTGCATCATTCAAGATCTTGGTTGTGAGCAAGAGAAACCCACTCTGAAAAGGAAGAGAAGGAAGCAGAAGAGGAAGGCTGTGGCTGATGCCTAGGTGATGGGCAGCAGCCGGGGGGTGCGCGTTGGTGCCGGGACAGGTGAGGCAGGCCGCCCTGCTGTTGCCCCACACACAGTCCCCGCTGCGCGGGTACAGCTGCTACAGCGCCTGCTCACGTGGGCGGCTCACATCTAATCTTTCCGTCATCTCGGTCTTTGTGTCATGTGCTCAAGGTTCGAAGTCCCAAGTGAGAGCATCCATCTGACCAAGTCGGGTTCACTTCCCTAGAGGGACGCGGGGATAAGGGGCTCCTGCCTTTATTTTCTTCAATGGGTGGAGATTCCCTGCCTCCACCAAGACCGACAGCATTGAGAATTACCCCCAAATAGGAAGTTGGTTTCGTTCCTGGCGGCCAAAAACAAACATCCCTACTACAATGTCACTTAAACGTTTTTGTCTGCAACCTAGAAAGGATATGTGCACACATACACACACACACACACCTGCACACACACTCATGCACACACATGCTTAACTGAAAAAGGTTTCAGGAAACAGTACTTACCCATGAAAATGTGATAAACTGATCTTCTCTATTATATTCTCATTTTTAAAAGTGCAGGTCATGTGTCACTAATTTGATTCCAGTTTGAAAATCTTGCCCTACAGCGTTCTCCGTGTAGTATATTCAGAATACTCGCAGTGAATAGTTTTATGCGTGAAAAGCTTACTTATACACTAGACACACCTTTTCACAGTTCCAGTCTTTAAACAAATGTTTGCAAAGTAGATCCTTGAAGAAAGGCACTTATTACTTTGACAATGAAGTGGGCAAGAAAAGAACAAGAGAAAGGAGAAGAAGGAGGAGGGGAGGGAGAGGAAGAGGAAGAGGAGGACAAAACACGAATTTGTTGTGTAATAAAAGCAGCAATTTGTAGTTTCCAAACAGAATATCCAATCATATAATCAGAAAGTACCCAGTATAATAGTTCAGCATGTTTATATAGCTTTCCAGGAAAATTTAAATCAGTGATATTGCTAGAAAGCAATGGGATTTCAGTATTTGGTGTCATTTAACCAGACATGTTTCATGCAGCAAATTTGAACTGAGAACCTGCCCCGGGTGAGGCCCTTTGCTGGGTGTTAGGAAGGATACAGAGGTGCCTGGGCTGGGCTCCTGGGCTCAAATTCTAGTCGAGAAGAAAAGACAAGGATGTAGAAAATAGTTGTGCCAGGTGGAGAGCGATAAGGATCCTGAGAAAGGAACAAAGGAAATGCAGAGAAATGTGGGCCCAGTTCCTGGCGAGCAGGTTCTGTGGAACGAACGAGGATGTCAGAGGCTGTGACCCGGATTTCCCCGTGGCCCGGTGTCCGCCCCGGCGCAGCCCATGGGGCCGTGCGGATCGACGCAGGCTGTGGACCAGAAGGGCTTTTGTGCAGTCAGGATGCCCGTCTGAGTCCCTCTC
This sequence comes from Balaenoptera borealis, assembly GCF_965194805.1. Lineage (NCBI taxonomy): Eukaryota > Metazoa > Chordata > Mammalia > Artiodactyla > Balaenopteridae > Balaenoptera > Balaenoptera borealis. The sequence goes on from NC_138877.1 coordinate 7,192,711, forward strand.
TGTTCCTAGCACTGGGCCACGTTGGCACAGAGTAGACGCTCGGTAGGTATGCAGTGAATGAATTAACCTGGTTTTGGCAACAGAGTTCCTGTGGACAGTGGTGCGGGCTCAGCCACGAGCATAATGGCGGAGGGACCCCGCACAGCCCTCCGTGGGGTCCAGATGCCTGTGGGAGCTCATGGAGGGGGAGGCGGTGCGAGCCCAGCAGCCAGAGAGAGGCGAGGATTCACAAACATGGCTTTGACGGCAGTGCTTGCCCATATTCCCCCATCAGAAATCACAAGTTTTATCTGTGGTCCAGCAAAGTTTTGTTGAGCACTTGTTATGCAAAAGGTCTGGAAAAGGGATCTACAGATGCTAAAAGGCAAGGGCCATGCCTTAAAGAGCAGCCAGGCTTTGTGAATGAAGCAGGGTAAAGCTGGGTGGGAGACAGACATCTATAGACATGACTGTGAACAATCAGGACAGAAAGGGCGGAAGCGAGGCTCATTTGGAGAAAGTGTTGGCCAGCGCCCTCTGGCTGCAATTAGGTGGGAAACTTGGCTCTGGCAGGTGTGAACTGCGCATGTTATGGTCTGCGTGTTACGGCTCTCTGGTAGTGATACCAGTGTCTTGTAACCCTGCTTCTTCCTATCCCAGATTAACCTGGTCCTGTTAAGCTAGTACATCGTGTTCATCCATCCAAGTACCTCTCTGGACTCTTGAGACTCTGCTGAGCACAGAATCTGCTCTCCAGGAACTTGCAGCACGGAGATGGTGTTGGAAAGGAATCGTGCTGTGTCATCTGTTCTTTCAAAATGAAACTATTTCTGTGTCCTGGCACATGGCCTATAGTAACGATTTCTTTTTTTATCTGATTATAGCCAATTCTTTTAAAGATGAGATTCTGCCCAGGGGATGCTTTCACCAGTCCCTTCCTAGATTGGGAGTCAGTCTCTGGAACACAGGCTAAATATTTATTCAGTGTTCATGAGCTGTGCAAATTCTAGAATGGAGAGAAGGGTGACGACTAACCAGAGGGGAGGCGTGGCTGGGGCTCAGAATGGACAGAGTAGAGAGCAGGGAAAAGTGGAGGGTGCTCAGAGCTGAGTCAGGTACAGACTCGGGTCCTGTGTTCTGGGTTCTGGCAGGCACAAGCCAAAAGCAAACAGCAGCAGAACTCATTCTTGCGTCTGCAGGCACGACGCCCTCTGTGGCCCCCTCAAGCATGTAGCGGTGAGTCTCTGCACACGTTTTTACTGCAGTGAGGCACTACTACTACCATTTATTTAATCCCCACCGTGTGGTAGATGTGCTACAGACCTTACTTCAAGCCCTCACAGCAACCCTACAAGCTGCTCCTATTTTTAGCTGCATTAAAATGCAGATGAGGAAACAGGGTGAGATTGGTGAGTGACAGCACAGCAGAGGACGGCAGGACGGGATTCAAATCAGGTGATGCCACATTTCCGTCCCTTATTCCAGGGGACCTGCTTTATGTTTAAGGTGGTCGTGTGGCATTCTGAGAGGCCCGGAGATAGGGCAGATCTTTATTAGCTCTTTCAGTGGTGACGCAGGGGGGCCGTGTCTTCTAGTAGAATGTGCTGGATAATTCAGAAACGTCCTGAGTTGCTACTCCAAAGGCAGCTGGAGAATCTTAAAACTTCATTCATATGCATCCACCACTCTTTTCTGAAATTGTAACTTCATTTTCCTAACGAGCTCTGCATTCCTTCAGAACCCTCCTGTTGAGCTCAGAATGCTGTCTCCTTCACCTGCTCAGGCCACTGGTGAATCTAGGGTCTGTTCTCCTCTGAACAAACCAGAAATACTAGTGCTTTTCCTCCTGATTCAGCCACAGCTTCAGGTGTCCTGTCATCTCAATGCGAACAGCCAGTGTGTTGAGTTTCGGTGCATCTGATACCACGATCTCCTCAGACCTCATAAATTTTATTTATTTATTGATTGATTCATTCATTCATTCATTTCTTATTTCTGTCTATATTTTGTTAATTATACTTTTTTTATTGAAGTATAGTTGATTTACAGTATTGTGTTAGTTTCAGGTATACAGCAAAGTGAATCAGTTATATATATATATAACTGATTTTTCAGTCTTTTCCATCATAGATTATTACAAGGTATTGACTATAGTTCCCTGTGCTTTACAGTAGGTCTTTGTCGTTTATCTGTTTGATATATACTAGTGTGTGTCTGTTAATCCTAGCTCTTGTAAATTTTAAATTTAAATGTAAACCAAGAAATCACTCCATAGATTTTTTCGATGAGTTTGTAGCTTTAGATCTTCATTAAAATGATAAAAAAATTAGCACTTTGCTTCAGTTTTCTTTAAATATTCCATAAGGAAACAGTGGTTTTAAAATGTTTAACTTTTATTTCACTGTAATGGTAAAAGGCTTAGAAGAAGAAGCTGCAGTCCTCTGCCCACCCGTCCCCATTCCAAATCCTTCCCCTCGGAGGCAACCGATTTCAAATCATTTTGCTGTTTCTCCTGCTAACTCGGCTTCTGCTTCCCTTTTGGACATCAGCAGTTGGTTTTTCATCACACAGTGGAGAGGTCAGCTCTTATGCACACTCCCTTCCCAGGCTTCCCAAATGTGGGTACATCAGCAGAAACGTTTTACGTTATTATATTACATGACATTTACTGATGGGCCCACTAGTGTACTATGCAACTTTCTCTCCCTTGGGTTTTTCCCTAAGGTTAGTGAACACCGCATGGGACATTGCTGGGTACTGCCCAGAAGTCACTTCCTCTTCCTCTCTGCTGGTGCAGCCTGATTTTGTTCTCCTGTCCACCCCTTGGCCACTTGACTCAGTAACTCCTGATGATGCCAAGCTAGTCACCAGGGCCCCATTCCCCTGCCCTGCGAGGGGTGGCCTCAGGGGTGCTTCTGGGAAGGTTTCTTTGTTCTTAGAGGGACAAGCAAGGACGAAACAGCCTTCCCTATCACCTGGCGAAGAGAGTGCCGAGGGCCTGCAGGACACCCTCGCTCAGCACAACTGTCCCAGCTCAGCAGGACCACCAGCTGCCTCTTTTTACTGGGTCTGCCTTCCACGCCTCCTCTTCTGCTCCTGTCTGAACCGGTGCATCTCTGGCCCTGGGCCCCGCCCTTGTTTTCTTGGGATTTTCTTTCGGTCCCCTGTCCTGGATCCCCTGTCTTCTTCATTGATGTATTCATTTTGCAGAAGCATATTCTTCAGAGGTTTGGGAAACAGATGTATTTGAATTACTGTGTGTTTGAAAATGAATTTATTCTCACACCTGATTTGATAGTTTAGCAAGGTATGGAATTTTAGGTGAAAATCATTATTTCTTTAAGTGTTAGGATTGCTCCCTGACTTCATATATTTGTTATTACTGTTCAGGGATCTGTTGCCAGCGATTCCGTTTATCTGTGACCTGTTTTATTTCCCTGGAACTTCTCTTTATTCCTGGTGCCTTCGGGGTACATAATGCTGTGCTTTGCAGTAGGCAACATTTTATTTTCTGGGCCCTCAATGGGCCCTTCTAATCTGGACACTTATGTTCTTCAGTGTTGAGAATTTTCTTGTTTTATTTGTTTGGTAATTTTCTCTTGTTTTTTCTGTTCTCTCTTTTTTTCCCCCTGCATTTCTATTAGAATTTAGAGCTCCTGCATTGATAACACTAATTATTCTATCTTTCTTAGTTTCTCCTTTTTGGGGGTTCTAATTTCTGAGACTAATCGAATTTCTAGATTTTATCTTTAAAACCTTCTATTGATTGTTGCATTTGGTCATATTTTTAATTCCTAGGAGCTCTTATATATTCCCAGACTGCCTCTTTCTATAGCATCTTATTCTTGTTTTATGGACACTCTTCTCTCTCTGAGGGAGTTAATTAGAATTTTAAAATGTTTTCTTCTGTCCTTCGGCTGGTGATGGGTAAACAGACTGTGGCACAGCCATGCAGTGGAATGCCAGTCAGCAATAAAGAGGAATGAACTATTGACACAAGTGGTAGTGTGAGTGAACGTAGAATGCAATCTGCATTCTATATTAACAATGTTACTATAACTAACTATATTAAGAAAATAATAATATAGTGTTATTATCTAGATTCATCTATATTAAAAGTGAAAGAAGCCAGATTTAAATGGCTACATGTACAAGGATGTAATAATGTAGAGCACAGGGGATTACAGTCAATATTTCATAATAACTTTGTATGCAGTGTAATCTATAAAAATATTGAATTACTATGTTATACACCTGAAACTAATGTAAGATTGGTTGTAAGTCAACTATACCTCAGTTTTAAAAAAGGCTACATGCTGTATAATTATATTTGTAAAACATTTTGGAAAAGGCAAACTATAGGGATGGAGAACAGATCAGTATTTGCTAGTGGGTCGTGGTGGGGGAGGAGTTGATTATGAGAGATGACCGGAGAGATATCTTGGGGGTGATGCAGCTGTTCTGTATCTTGATTGGTGGTTACTCTATGCATTTGTCAAAACTCAGAACTGTACAGTAAAAAGAGTGGATTGTATTGTATGCAAATTAGAACATACATTTTAAAAAGGTTTCTTCTGTTTTCTGTATTTTCTTTAATGCCTTGTCTCTTTTTCATCTGAGGCCTTCCTTACGAATCTTGTAATTCTTAGCTGTCCCTTCCTACCTGTGAGTGGGATTGGAATCCAGAGCCATGTGTTGTGCTGTGTATGCCTTTGCTGTTGTGGAGGTGTTGAGCGTGTGCAGGATGAAGAGCTACACACACACACACACACACACACACACACACTCGCGCAGGTGGAATTCCAGGCAAAGGAGTAGTAGTAATTCCAGTACAAAGAAGGAGTAAATTATTTTCCTCTTTTCTGGAATCAGTTGTCTTTTTGTACTTCAGTGCCCCTTGCGTTTCCTCTCCTTTTCTCGTTTCTCCTCTGGCCTCCTAGCTTTAGGTGGGGAGCGGAGAGTTTGCATTACTTTTCCAGCATCACTTTATTCTTTTCATGCGAATCAGAGGACCTGGCACACGTCTCCCCACTCCCCTGCCAGGCTCTCAGGCTGCAGGCCTTGGTCTTTCCAGGCTGGTGCGACTCTACCTGCCTTCCCGTGGGGTTGAGCAGACCATTTCCCCCACCCTAAACGCTCCCAGGACCCCTGGCCAGGCCTGTCTGCCTGGAGAGAGGTTTTCTCCTGATTTATTCACTGCATCGCGACTCTATTGACACCAGCGCGCTCCCTGGAGATTCCTTTGTCTCCACCCCTTCTGAGCTGTCCTCATACTTAGTTCGGAAGAGGCCCTAAGGGTAAACCTGGATCCTGTTTCTCTGGTCGGGAGGAGGACAGTCAGTGTGTAAGTGTGCTCCTGCAGCCTCGGAGAGCTGCCGGGTTAGAGGAGCGTCCCTGGACAGGGGTCAGGAGCCTTCCTGGCCGCCGTCAGGACCACACGCTGGGGGGCCGGTTAGCATCATGGCTCCCTTTCCCGTGCCTGACACTTAGGCACGCACGTCATGCGTATACGAGGATGTGATTGTGAATCACTAAATGAAAGTGACTAATTAGCTTTTCGGCTCTTTTATTGAAAAGATAAGAAGCATGAGACTTAATGGTATTTCTTTTGATTAAAATGGATGTTTGAGCATCTCATGTTATTTAAGAGTGAATTTCTAAACTGTGGTTTTAAATATTTAAAGCATGCCCATTAAAATTCATCCTTACTCAGGTTTGTGCTTTCTGGGAGTGTTTGATTTTTGTTGCTTATGGAAGTTGTCAGTTTTGATCATTAAGATGCCATGCTGAAGCCCCTGCCCTATCCCGAAAAAATGCTAGCAAGCCAGCTTTCCACCCTGGGATTGTAGATTGAGTGCTATTCAAATACTCATCACCATGTTGCTCTTTAAGGAAGCATTCTTGAATTTTGTTGGGAATCTTACGGTTTTGTTTTTTTTTTTTCTATTTTTCTTCAAGTTTTGGTGAAATGTTGGAGGAATCATACAAGTTCACTAAAGCAATGTTACTCATTCAGCTTGATTGTATAGAAAAACCAGTCATTCTCCCCAGCATAGATCATTTATTTTTCTTGCATGTTTCTAGGCCAAGTTGGTTCCTAACTAAGGAATATATTTTTTTCTTTTTCTATTTGTCTTCATTTCTTTATCTCTCCCTTAGAGATAAAGACATTCCAAACATGGTGATCAAAAATGCCTTATTCATTACATAGTATAGCTAATGAAAATACAGAGACTCTTAACAAAAGGCCCTGGGCCCTGAACGTATATCCCTTTCCATTTAATTGTAGTTGTTTTGCAGTCACCGCGAAGTTTATTTATTTGCTCTCTGGTTGTTACAAACTTTTTTGCCTGGGCTGCATCATGGTGTTAAATATTTAGCTTTATCCTTCTAGGTATCTGGCTCATTTGACAGAAGAAAGGTTATATGCTTCTGATGAAAGATAAAAGAAGTGCACCTTCCAGGAAAAAAGCGGTTTGAAAGAGCACTGTTTGTAGTGACCCAGTGCAGGCTTTTGAGCTGAAGGTGATTCTCACCTTATCCCTGATGGTGTGAGAAAGACTTATTTCTTCCTTTCAGATAGCAGACAATCCCTGAGATTTACAGCCTGCAGTCCCGCAGATAAACGAGGGTCATGTGTCACACCCACCATGAATGCTGAAGTCCATTGCCAGGGTCTGAGGCACACGGAAGAGAGTCAAGGTGTGCAGCTCGAGCACGCCTACTGCTTTGAAATAAACGCACTTGGAGAAGCGAGGTCGAGCGGGGCCTGGCAGAGGAGTTTGAGAAGGTGTTGGTCCTGCCTCTCAGCTTGTACCAAGCCACCCCCCAGGCCCAGCCCCCAAGAAGCAGCCTCCCTCCCCACCTGCTCAAGCGGACTTCAGGGTTCTCCCGTAACTGCCTGACCCAGCGTCCACATTGCAGAGCAGATTGGGCCATAGGTCTAGTGGGGAAGAAAGGAGGGGGGTGGATTTGTTGGGAATATTCACATAAGCCATTTGTGGTTAGAAACGAAGAAGGGAATAAACTCATGAATATTACAGTGTTATATTAACACTTGGGCAGGTAAATGAATAGGAGGAGATGCTCTTTTAAGACGCTCTTTAGAGTGGGTCCTCAATTGCCTTCAGGTGCCAGGCAGGTGACATAGGCTGTGAAGCAACCAGGTGTGAGTTCATAGGCCAGATAGCCACTGGAGAAGGAGGAAGGACATGCCTTGCAAACGAACATTGGAGCTCAGTTTTTTAAAAAGCGCTTCTCACTCCTCCATAACTCTATAACCAAAACCTTGTCTGACTCAGCACTTGGGATGCCGGTTGAACCGCCTGTGTGTGAATACACTTCCTTTCCTGTAAGTCAAGAAGGATCTGCTTTTATCTGGGTTTGAAGCCTGCCTCTCTTTTCAGTCTCCTGTTAATAAACACAAGCCCATGCTAATGGTATTGGAAGAGTTTGGGTCTCATCTAGTATTTTGTAGATGGAATATTAGTCTTCAATAGATTACCTTTTCTGACTTGTCTCATTAAGTAATGGCAGGGAATTTATCACCAACTCTTGGTGGTCAAATTCAGCTGTTCTTGCTACCTTTTGAAACTGCCAGTCTTTTAAACTGGATGATGACATTTTCTTCCTTCACCAGAACGGATAACTCTTTGAGTTTTTTTCTGCTAAGAATATAGGGATTGCAAGGAGAAATGAAATCCACAGATAATCCCATGCCTCATTTTAGCAGTTATTTTGCCCCCTTTCGTCAGAAATCCTTTTTTTTTTTTTTTTTTTTTAAAGAAAGACTTTTTGGTTCTTCCTTTTTTTATTTTAAATTTATTTATTTATTTTTGGCTGTATTGGGTCTTCATTCCTATGCGAGGGCTTTCTCTAGTTGTGGCAAGCAGGGGCCACTCTTCATCGCGGTGCGCGGGCCTCTCACTATCGCGGCCTCTCTTGTTGCGGAGCACAGGCTCCAGACGCGCAGGCTCAGTAGTTGTGGTTCACGGGCCTAGTTGCTCCGCGGCATGTGGGATGTTCCCAGACCAGGGCTCGAACCCGTGTCCCCTGCATTGGCAGGCAGATTCTCAACCACTGTGCCACCAGGGAAGCCCCAGAAATCCTTTTGAGAGCAAGCAGTGTTTGACAGATTGGAGCTTCCAAGTGACTTCTTTTTTTTTTTAATTAATTAATTATTTATTTATTTATTTTTGGCTGTGTTGGGTCTTCGTTTCTGTGCGAGGGCTTTCTCCAGTTGCAGCAAGCGGGGGCCACCCTTCATTGCGGTGCGTGGGTCTCTCACTTTCGCGGCCTCTCTTGTTGCGGAGCACAGGCTCCAGACGCGCAGGCTCAGTAGTTGTGGCTCACGGGCCCAGCTGCTCCGCGGCATGTGGGATCTTCCCGGGCCAGGGCTCGAACCCGTGTCCCCTGCACTGGCAGGCACATTCTCAACCACTGCGCCACCAGGGAAGCCCCCCAAGTGGCTTCTTTTCCTTAGCCCTTCCCCACTGGGGGAATAAGAGGTAAAGGGATCACAGGGAAGAAAGAGGGACCTGTGACTGCAGCATCACAAACCCAGTACCCAGACCTTGAATGACACAGTACTTCTGGTGTACATGAGTGTAAGGTGGCCAGCTGGAATCATTGTAAAACTACACACACACACACACACACACACACACACACACACACACACACACACACACACACACACACCCCTTCACAAACTGCAAGAAGGGGCAAAGATCTCATTTTCCCCAGCCTCTCAGCTGCAGTTCCTGCCCTCCTCCTTGTCATCATGTGGTCCTGAGTATTTCTCTTTAACAGCATATTCGATTACACCCTGCCTTGCCTTTATTACCATTGTTATTAGTTGTATCTACATCATATCCCTTTTTCCTCAGGAGATTACCGTTTCTCTGAGGATTAGGACCTTTCATTTATGTATTTATTTCCCATTGTTCCTCACACTGTGTTTTTTATTGGCTGATGCTTATAAATTGGCTCCATCTCAGAGCCCTTTCGAGTCCTGTGTCCACGAGCCCTTGTTGCCCTGGCCTTCCCGATGCGTGAGGCTGTCAGGTCTGTGAAGGGGGATGAGGAGCCCTGGCTGTGAGGGGCCTGCCCTCCACCCCCTGCTGTGACAGGTCGTGGCGGGGCGACCTTGAGTCAGTCGTGAAGCTTCTCTAGGCTGCAGTTTCCTCATAGAAAATGAGAGGGTTAAACTAATTAGTGTCTCAGTTCCTTCCCACCTCTGACACTCAGTGATTCTGTGATTAATATGTGCTCCGTGAGGCATTACCCAGAGAGCCAAACACATTAGGAAGGATTCAGTTATGCTGCCATATTCATGAATTCAGCAAAGATTTGTTGGGGTTTATTGAGTGCCTACAGTGTGTAGCACAGCCTTCTGGTCACGGGGGACCAGTGGTGAGGAGGGCTTATCTGATCTTTATCCTTGAGGAGAGCATGTTTTACTGGGAGAGGAAGACAGTGAACGAATAAACACGTAGAATAGCTGGGACAGGCTGGGAAGGAAACCATGGGGGCTGTGACAGGGGACAGAGGATGAACATCAGGAGAGCCTGAGGAGGGCACAGCCATGCAGAGAGCCTGGCGTTGGGTGCCAAGAAGTGACAATGGCAGTGCAAAGCCCGTGGGGAGGCTTAAGGGGACGGCGAGGAAGGAGGGTGTGGGGAGGGGAGAGGGGACCACACAGGTCAGAGCAAGAAAGCCATGGAGTGTTTGTGGTGGGGAAAGGACCCCATCTGACTGATGTGTCAAGATGTTACTCTGGACACCTTGTGAAGGGAGAACGGCTCTTTAGAGAAGCAAGAGTGGAGGTCAGGAGATCTGGTGGGAGATTTGTAAGTAGCTCATATGGGAGATGATGGTGGCAGTGAAGATGGAGAAAAGTGAATGGCTGGGATGAACCGTGGAAGTCCATCTGATAAACTCTTGCTGATGGATGGAGCTAAAGGAAAGGGCCAAGGAAACTCTCCAGATTTCCAGCTTTGGTCATGAGGTGGATGATGGAACCAATAATCCAGGTAGGAGAGACCTGGGAGGGCCAGGGACTTGAGCTGTGAGATAGGCGGTAGGCAAGAGGTCTCTCATCTGGCCCTAATTCCCTCGAACAGTCCTTAAAATTCTAATATCTCATTTTCTCTTGATAAAATCTGTATTTGGGAAATAGCTTGTCATGTTTGCCATTAAAAATAATGGTTAAAAAGAATTTCGCTTTGGAGATACACACACAGCATGAAAGAAGGAATACAAATAGCCAAACATCATATGAAATGGCGTGTAACTTCCGTAGACGTAAAGTAATAACAAAATAAAATAACAAGATTTTGTTAACCTATTAACTTTAAAAATTGAGGACTCCAGGGAAGCTTAGCCTGGTGGCTTAAGAGCATGGACTGTGGATTTAAATTCTGGCTCTTCCACTTACTTCCAGAAGTTATTTAACATCTCTCTGCTTCAGTTTCTTCATCTGTAAAAAACAAGATAGTAAATTCTAGCCATAGGGTTGTAATATGGATTCAGTGCGGTAAAGCACTGAAAACAGCACCTGGTAATGGTAAATGCTATTCAAGTGTGGAAAGTAAGTTCCTAGTGTTGAGCGAACTTCATTCCATTAAAATATGTTTTTGAATCCCTGCCATGTGCCAGCTACTGTTCTGGACTTGAGAATAGAGCGGTGAACAGGGATTTCCCTGGCGGTCCATTGGTTAAGACTCCATGCTTCCAAGGCAGGGGGCACGGGTTTGATCCCTGGTTAGGGAATTAAGATCCCACATGCCGTGCGGTGCAGCCAAAAGATTAAAAAAAAAAAAAAAAGAATAGAGTGGTGAACAGAGGGTGGGGAGGGGGTCGCCTGCTCTCCTGGAGTTGATATAGGAGGAGTGGAGGCAGGTAATAAACAGGCAGATAAGCACCAGAACCAGATCATCTGGGGTGGTTAGAAGTGTGTTCTAAAGAGGGCTCCCATATGTCCAGTTTGCACTTGGTGTCTTGGCATTCTGTCTGCTTTAGCATTTTTGAACTCTCAAAAGCGTTCCAGTTTTATACAAAAACTTGTACATGAATGTATTTAGCAGCTTTATTTATAATTGCCCAAACCTGGAAATAACCCAAATGTCCCTCAACTGGGGAAGGCATGAACAAACTGTGGTACGTAGCACAGAATCATATTTAGCCGTAGAAATGAGCGAGCTACCGATAGACCCCCGGTCATGGTGAATGCCCTGTGCTGTGTGAGAAGCCAGGCGCAGAGCCTGCACACGGTATAGTGACATTTCAGTGATGTTCTGGAAAAGGCATAATTGTAGGAACAGAAATCAGATCTTGGTTGCCGGGGGGTGGGGGTCAGGGAAGGGTTGACTTACAAAAGGGGGGATTTTGGAACTCGTGGAACTGTTCTGTATCTTGATTGTGGTCATGGTGGTCACAAGACTGACTGCTTTTGCCAAAACTTGCAGAACTGTACAGTAAAGAGGGTGAAATTTACAGTATGTAAATTATACTTTAATAAAAAATGGAAAAAATTCCTAAGCAAGAAAGAAAACAGTTTCGCTATTTGAATGGCAGATGATCTGGTCATTGTAGTTGTGAAGAGTTTTGGGAGAGAGGCGATGGATCAGGAAGCAGGGAAATAGAGGGATAGAAGGAAGATTGACACCTTTTTTCTTGAGGGCAGTATGTATTTATTCAACAAATAATTATGAGGCACCCATTATGTGCCAGGTCCTGGCATATAGTCTGGGCACAGATTGTGCCTGTAAGCAAAACAAAAACCCCTCATGGGGCTTAGAGTTGTGTATTAAAATGCAAATGTGCATTCCTGTTTATATAGTGAGTCTACCTTCAGGAATATATTGTAAGGAGGTAAGGGAGGGGCCGTAAAGATATGCATTCAGCAGTGTTCTGTGAAGAATTATTTTAAAAGGCAAAAGCTGAAAGCAACCTAAAGTCTGACAATGGGGGATTGGTGGGTAAATTATGGTAAAAGTGGTCATTAAAAATGATTAAGTATTTACTACATGTATTTATGTGGGGAGGTGTCTATAATATGCAGAGTATAAAACTGAAGGTAAAAAACTCATTCCCTGAGTGTTAAAAAAATCTGGGATACTACACATTAATCTGTGTTTCTTGGGGTGGGAGTAGGGGACTTTGGTATATTTTTTACCTTTATTTTTACACAATGAAGATCCTTTTTTTTCCCAAATAATTGGCAATCTAAGTATTTCCATTTGGGGAAAAAATCATTTAAGACAAACACAAAACAAAATAAATATTAAACATAATAGGCAAGGAGTGAATACCCTATATTTTCTGAGTGAAATTCTGTTCTAGAAGGAAGGATTTGTTTTTTAAAGGAGAAAACAAATGCTTTTTTGTTGGCAAATGCGAACGAGGCTGTTTTGGAGAAACATGCAACATTTTTATTGGAGAGACTTAAAATATCAGTTAGTTTAATATTTTGCTTAAACGTCAGATTAGTCTAACCTTTGAAAAGTCAAGTTACCTCTTTTCCTGGCCCTTTATAAAGGGGGAAATAGAGCATTTCGTTTATGTGTATATTCTTCTTCACTCTTTTTACTCAAGGTAAAATAAAAATAAAATAACCTCTACGAGCTAAAAAAGAAACAAAAAGATGTTTTTCTGAACACAGTTCTGATTATATATTAAAATAAAATGTGATGTACTACTCACGTTATGTACATAGATAAGGAGAGTGAAGCAGGTTCCATAGAGCGGTTATATTTTTACATAATTGGGCACGTTGTCACAGGATTCAGCACCACGGATAGCTACAGAGTCCCAGAACATTTAGTCATCATTCCCCAGCCAGTGATTCAACTTTTAATCATATTGCAGTGACACTGAACGTGTAAAGTTCATTCAGTCTGCGGTGCATCAAGTTTTAAACTACCTATACCTTACCTGTACCTGTTGAGAATAAACATATAGAACATTATGAAACATATAGAACATTATGAAATAGGAGCCAGAACCCAGCTATTCCTAAATAATATGAATAAATAATATGAAATAGGACCAAGAACCTGGCTATTCCTAAATGGTTACCATTGCAGAAAGCATAGAAGAGTGATAGCCACAAAACTTTCTAAAGCAGGTGAATAGATTGACTTGTATGTAAATGTTTGCAAGTCATTTCACATAAAACTATCCTTTTAAATGTGGTGGAACATTATAGACCTCAATATATGCTCATTAAGAATGTCAACCAAACTTTGAAAGTTGGGATTTTGACTTTTTTGCATCATTATTATATTTACCATTACATTTTGGGTTCATAGCCTATGCATTTTTCTGTATCCCAGAGTTCTTCTGAAGGATTATTTATTGCATGGTAGGAATTGTAGCTGGAGCTTCTTTGGCAACTAAGTTTTATTAAGTCAGATGGAATTGCATTTACATTCAGAGGCACAGTGCTTGAATATCTATGTGAAAATTCACAACTGATAAAGCATCCCACAGCAGATCTGGCAGCTCAGGAAGGCTGTGTGCGGTGTTTTTTCAATCTTTTAAAACCCATGCCTCCTTTTAATAACATAAAAAAATCTCCCAGACTTTCTTTAGTTTTTAAATTTTCTAATTAAATTACATTTTATGACGCATATAAGTTAAACACGAAGATCAGAATGTATTTTTCCGTATAATCACCCCTGGATATTCTGGTACAGCTCTCCTGTGGGGAAGGGGAGAGGGTGCCTAACCGGCTACCCAGTTGGGAAGGGTGGCTTTGTAATCTCCGTCTTAAAAGACTGAAAAAAAATAGGGCCTGTGCTGTATTGAAAGTGATGTAAACATTCACCCTTTTGAGCTTAAGTTGGGAGGAGATTGCTTCAGCCCAAGGGCCTACTATGCATGAAGTGCTGTCCCAGATGTTGCCTGGAAAAGAGAAGTGTTTGAGCTGTTAACCTCCAACCTAGTGAGCTTGTAGTTTAATAAAGGAAATAAGACACCCATAACTATAATAAAAATAAGGCATGTAACTGTAAAAAAAAGACTCATTATATATAATCAAATGAGATGTACATAAGTATAATTTTAAAAACATGGTATGACAGTGCCAGAAGGAAAGATCTAGGGATTCAGGACATGGAGAGATGATATCTAGCTCCTTCTCCACTTTTTTTGGGGAGGGGGAGGGAGGAGAAATTAGGAAAGGCTTCCTGGAAGAGGTGGCCTTTTGAGCTCAGAAGGTGGAGCTATGGGGTAGGGAGGACAATTTTACTGGCAGGTGTATTTTAAGTAGACGAGTAAAGGGGATTTCGCCTGGAAACATACATGGGCCCAGGGCTCATCAGACCTGGAAAGTCAAGATGGGAAACTTGGCTTTCACCCGTCATTCAGATGGTGTTGTGGTCATGTTGGTGGACAGCACAGAGATGGTGGTGGGTCTGCTGAGGTCCCCTTTATCCGAGAATGCCTTTCACGCTATACTGGGCAGAGCAAGCGTGGCAACAGGAAATGGAAGCGAAAGATGGATGAAGAGGTTGTATCTGAGTGTCTAGATCCTTATCAGGCCGCTTAACGATTCATGAACGTATATGCATATTCGATGGAAAAGATTCCATCTAGATAAGATGGTCAAACCATTAGCGGAGATTGTGAGCTGGGGAGAGCTGCAGACATGCTTGATTGTTAACGATGGGCAAAGACACTTTTGTTTGTTGGCAAGGAAGAGGGTGCGATGCTTAAACTACATGTCAGTAGAGCCTGATGCTGAGCCCATGTTGGATTAAAAAGCATTGGTAATTGGCTAGTTACGAGTACTGAGGAAAATAAACAGCGGTCCTTAGGAGAATGCAGGGTAGCATGGAGAACAGGTCATGGGATAACGGCTTCATTTTCTTTTCTTTCTTCATTTTCGTCTTCTCTTTTTCTTTTGGGTGGGAGGTGAAGTGATAATTATCTCAGTAACACGCTTGACAAAGTATGTCGCCTTACGACGTCCTTGTGGACAAGATGGGGTGTGCTCAGTGACTGCGGGGCCTGCTCGGTGGAGGAGCACCTGTGGACGCCCGCGGGGTGCTGACGAGGAGGTGAGGGGTTACTTCTCCCTGCTCCAGGTGCTGTGCTCTGCCCCCCTGCCTGTTCTGCTGACTCTGGCATCAGTGAATGAATGATAACCTGGAAGGTGCGCTTACCTCTTCCAAGATGGTATGAAAACAGAATGGATTGCAAATATTTGGGATGAAAAATTGAGGGTGGGCCCAAAAAGTTTTAAATAAGATTGAACAAGGGACGTAGACCAGCAAGATGCAGTTCAAGACATGTGTTTTTATAGTCCTACCGTGGGTGCTAAAAGCCACTTGCAAATTTCTAGGATTGAGTTAGTGTAGCTTAGGAGTAATTCATAAGATGCTTTGGCATCCTGTGGATGACATGGAATCAACAGGATTTGTATGAAGCTGTCATGTTCTTAGATGGTGTGGTTAGAGGTATAACTAAGAGAATGGAAGTCTTGTTGTCACATGACCCTGGATGATGCACCCAGCACTGATTATTGTGTGCGGCTCTGAGCACCCCGGGTAAGTGGCACTTTGGGCTCCCTAGTGTGTGTGCTTAGGTGTTGGGAGTTTTTAAAAGCTGTTCCAGCAGAGGAGAATCTGAGTTCCTTAACTGGGAGAATAGGTTTTCACCCTAGTGGTAGGGGGTGCTACTTGGAAGATTATTACGTATGAGATAGGCTATGAGCCTAGAAAATCATTAAACTCCTTTTGGACCTAGGACTTAGTTAATGGATTATTTTCCAGGATAGGTTGCCATTTACTGCTAAGGCCATTGTTTGTAACTTTTGACAGCCATGAATGTGAAGCATATGAAAGCTACACGCCACACCCTGGGAAAATGCACCTTAAGCGGGGCGGGGTCGGCACAGTTGGTTGACATAATTGCATTTTTTGTTTAATCACACACTCCTGTATTGTAAGTCTGGATTTTTACGATCATGTTTATACTGGGGTGGGGGGGATGTTTATCTCAGTAGAGTACCCTGGAGTGAAATCCAGATCCAGAAAAAACCTCTTGCCCGTGTAGATTCTGTGACTGTCTTCTGGTGAAACAGTGGCACTCGAGGGGGGAGGAGTGAAGCTGGGCAAGAAGGGAAGGAAACAGGAAGCATTACCTCCTGTATATAATTTTGCCTTTTATAATTGAAGAAGGTTTTAAAATTTGCTTTTCCTGTCTTGTGTGAGCTTCCTATCCTTTTTTGATTTCTGGTTTTGCTTTTCTATCCTTGTTCTTATGATAGTGACTTTTCCTTTTATTCTTCCTTGTGATCAGTATAATTTCACCAATAGGCAGCTTTTCTTTTACAGCTTCCACTTTCTGCATGAATTTTACTTTCCTACCTCTATCCCTGCTCTGTCACATCTTAGCTGTGTGACTTTGGGAATGTTACCCTCTCTGTGTTTTCATTTCCTTACCTGGAGAGAGAGAGAAAAAAAGCAAGGAGATGTGAAGATCTGTTTCTGGAGGCCATTACAAATATTAAATAGTTTAACTTAAATTAAAATTAAAAATTAAGTAAAAGTAATTACAATTTAAAACTTAAAATTTACAAACATGTATTAGTGCTGAGAATAATACTCGGCCCCTAGAAGGTTCTAGCTTTCCATCCTCTTTCCAATGAGCAATGTTTATTATTGTTTACTGACAGAGAACATCTGTTATGTAATTCTTAAATATTAAGGTGCAACTCTTTCTAGCAAGATTTTACACCTGCTTGTCACTCTCTAGCAACCACATTGTGGATTGCAGTGTCTGATGCTCCGGTTTGGTTTGTCCCTGCTGAGAAGAATGCATTTATTTCCTTCTGCCAGCCTCGATAGTTCAAACCCAAGAGGGCTCTTGGCTTCATGCTTATAATTCTGCCCACAGAGAATTAGAGATGCTTACTTTGTCTGGTTGGCTCACATTTATGGAATGTCTTGCTCTCCATGACTTTCCAGGACGCCCATTTCCCGACCCAGAGAGCACGGTGTTCTTTTAAACTGCTGTCTTAATGATTTGCCTACATGCTTTTTGTATTTCTGCCCAGAGACACAAGGAAAACACCTTGAAAACTGAATAATGAAAGAAATATAGATGCTTTGAGACTCCCCTCTGTATCAGGGAACGGAGGCTGGGATCAGAGTGTCAGCACCTTGGTTAGGCTTGAAGCTAGACCTGGGGGTACCACTGGCCTACCGAAGACAGGCCTGGAAGAAGGCGGAGAAGGAGAAAAAGAAAGCAGGAGACGGGGCTGAAGGGGGTGGGAGGATGAGGACCTGAGTGCGACAGGGACAGAACGGAAGTGCGGCACAACAGGGAGAGGAAAGCGCAAACCTGGGCACAGGTGTGTGTATTTGGACAGGATTCTACAAACATGGGGAAAGGAATGGAAAGACCTAGATCAGGATGTCACTGTGCCTTGTGCGGTGGGGGGTGGGGGGGAGGAGGAAGAAGGGGGAAATAAAAAAAAATAACTGACCAAAATCCAGCTTATAGGAAATGATGTCATTATGGAAAACGTATATGCTTTTGTACAGATGCAAACAAATGAAAGGAAAAGAGAGCTCCATCAGCTGAGTTCTTAGGGGTGCCCATGGGAGGCTGCCAAGTGAAAAGTTATTGGTGATGTTTCAGTCCTTTGGTTTTCTTGTTTACTATGTTATTTTGTTTTATAATAGATACATACAAATATACGTATATGTAGATATACATATATGGTATATATACACACGCACATGTTTAGTATATGTACAAATATACATGTGTGTGTGGATATACACACACACACTCTTTTGAATGTGTGAAGTAGCATATGAAACAATGATGACGGGAAGACAGCTGGGTTGCCATGTAACCTATTTTGGTAGAAACGTAACAGTCTCCCGTGTAATGTGGGTGTGCACTCGTGCATGTTTGCACAAAGCAGAGGAAGGCGTGGAAGGCGGCTCTTCACTTTGATTCCCCACTGGGGGAATTGGGTACGAGGCAGAACCTTGTTACTTTTAAACTCTCCCATCCCCAGGGCCTAATGAATGCATTCATAGTAGTGGATAAAACAATGTTAGCCTTGAGTGGTTTACTGATGATCTGTGAGGCTACTTTGGTAGAAATTCAAATACTTTATTATAGTTTAATCTCTGTGAGGGAAGAAATAACATTGATCTTCATCAGTCATCTTGTCATGGATTCATTCACTCATGCTGAGAGTACATATTAAGTGCCATATACATAGATAGATAGATAGGTGTATGTATGTGCCAGGTATTTAACAATATTTTCTTTGATGCCTAGCACATTTGGAGTTTTTTTTTTTTAAGTAAAAATATAGGGTTTTGAAAGTTCATCATAGAAAGACCTGATCTAGTGGATCAGGAAGGCTTCCTGGAGGAAGTGGCATTTAAGCTGCAAACTGAAGACTAAACGGGAGTTTGTTGGGTGAGGTCAGGGGAGGATTCCACATTTCATGCAGATGGAAGGGTATGTGCAAAGGCCCTGAAGCAGGGAGAAAGGAACATGGTAACGTGAGGAATGAGGAGTGTGGCTGCAGCCTAGGAAAGAAAAGGATGAGAGGGAATGAGGCTAGAAAGGTATGTAGGGGCTGGATCATCCAGGACTTGCAGGCTACTAGAATTTCCTCCAACTTTTTATTTTGAAAAGTGTCAAACCTATGCAAAAGTTGCAGGTGTAGTCAAGTGGATCACCTAGATTTTCAAATTGCTGGCATTTTTCCATGTTTGTGTGCTCTCTCTCTCTCTTTCACACATACACACACACACACACACACACACACACACATATTTTTCTCTTTGCTGACCGTTTGAGAGTAAGTTACAGACAACATGTCATGTTAAAAAGCATGTCATGTTTAATATCATGTATCTTCCAGGAACACAGATTATCTCTGGTATAATCGTGATACTGTTACACACCCAAGAAAGTTAACATTGATAAAATACCTTTACCCAATAGATTGTCCATATTTAAATCTTGAATTGTCCCAATGTTCTCTGCTAACTTTTTAAAAAATCCAGGATCCAGTCAAGGATCATGCATTGTGTGCAGATATCCATTGGTGTTTTGGGAGGCAAGTTTAGCCCAGCTATTTTGTAGAATGCCCGTCAATTTAAATTTGCCTGATTATTTCCTCATGATTAAACTCAGGTTGAACATTTACAGCAGGGATACTCTCATAGGGGATGTGAGGCCTGAGAACTACCTAACATCAGGAGCACATGATAGCACTTTCCATAATGGTGATGTTAAATTTGGTGGTGTCTACCAGCTTTCTCCATTGTACAGATGAAATTTTCCTTTGTAAGAAATAAAGTAATCCGGAGGGTCGTGCTTTAAGATTCTGTAAATATCCTGTTCCCCAACAGTTTTGCACTCAGTGATTTTAGCAACCATTGGCATCCCTCATCCAAGATAATTATTACTCTGGTGAATACAAAGTGGTGATTTTTCTAATTGTCTAATTTTTTGTATATTAGTTGGTATTCTGTGAAGAAGAGCCTTCCTTTCTCCTCTGCTCTTTTTAATCAGTATCAGTATGAACTTGTGAATTTTTAAAATACGAATTTAAGATTTAATATATATTTATAATCCACTTCTGACATAAATCGTTTTGATGTTACAGTTTCCCATATTTGGCCAGCAGGAGCCTCTGTCTAGAAGGCTTTTGAGAAATAGTACCTGGATTGAGTGAATGAAGTAATAGTAAGAAAGTGAGGAATAAATCTGTGTTTACCATGCTTCTTTTTTCTCCCGAGGGTCTACATCTGTCAATCTAGCGCGCTTTTCTTTTTATTTCTCTCTAGGTCTCATGGGCTAATTGGCTCTCGTTCAGCTGTGAACCTGACAGATAAGTCATCCTGCTGTGTATCAAGACAATGCCCAGTTTCAAAACTGCTCTGAAAATGATGAAGGCAGGATCGCCCAGTGATGCTGTCAGGGGCCAACAAGCGGCTTGAGGATCCCCTGTTCACCAGGTAGCAGCTTGAAGGAAGCCCCTTCCCATTAAGGAGAACTGCATGGCAGGCAGCCCCCACTGAAGGCTGGAAAATGAGTGTCCCCGCGGCTCCTAAGAAATCATGTTACCCTGAGTTACGGGACCAGAGAAATGGAGTGAAAAACAGTAACGAGAGCGTCCTACGTCTGGGAGACACCAACGCCAACCCCATCATGTTGGAGGTCAGCCCCTCTCCTGGTGAGCCTGTGACATGTGCCCTGACAGATGAAATTGGAAATGCAAATTCAAGGGGGCCAGAAAGTAGTACCCGTGTCCAGAAGGAGTTTCACCCCCTTCAGGGCTTTTCGAAGGCATCTCAGGCTGGCCCTGCCAGCCTGAAGGATTTTAAATTTTCTCCGATGGCTCAGAGAGAACGGAATGAAGAGCCCATGCTGGAGAGAGGCACAGGTCCCCTGCAGGCCCCTCGGGGTCTTCAGGGACAAGGTCAGCCAAGTTGGAGGACTGTCACAGGTGAGGCCGGCCCAGAGGTTTCGGCTCAGAGGGAGGTTGACGTTCCCTGGCGTGTTCCCAAGGATAAGTTGGCCAAGACCCTTGACAATGAGGAACTGAGGAGGCATTCTTTGGAGAGAGCCGGCAGCTCTGCCGTAGCGGTGGGCATGCTTACCAAGGAGTGGGCTGGGGGCCTGGCCTGGCCGCTTCCACAGCCCGCAGTGTTGGGGTCCCTAGCAGCCCCCCGTCCGGTACCCAGTGGCGGGGAGGGGCCGCAGAAGACGGGGGCAGCCCCTTCTCCAGGGCTGGCTTGTCTTCCAGCTGATGGTACCTCAGAGGGAAAGAGCTCACATCATCCTAAACCATCTACCTCAGTAATCAAGGAGACCACCCCCTTAGAGACCCAGCCGGATGGGGGACAGGTACCCAACGTTAGCACCCAGAGCACAGAGCCTTCCGCCCACCCGGAGTGCGCTCCCAGTTCCTCTCCAGCCTCGAAAGACGCCCTGAGGAAGCCAGAAGCACAGTCAGGTGAGGGAAAGCCCGAGCCCAAGGTGGAGCTGAAACTTGTCCCGCTCAGGGCCCTGCAGGAGTTCAAGTCCACCCCGGCGGAGGGGCTGGGGTGTCCTCAGGAGGACGGCGTGTCACCCCTAGGGAGAAAGGAGCCGTGTACAGAGGAGGCACAGCAAGAAGCCTCGGCCGCTGCACGCAGCGGCCCCCAGCCGCCGGGTGTGGGAAGAGGCAGGGGCGAGCGGGAAAAGAGAGGTGAGGAGGGGTCTCTGCAGACCACGCCCAAGCCGGGCCCCGCTTCCTCGGGAGCTGCTGAGCGTCAGCCCACGGGCAGAAGTTCACCAGGCGCAGCTAGGAGACCGGGTGAAACCCCATCCAGCAGCGTTTCACCCAGGGAGGGTCACGTCGCTTTTGTTCCTGGTGATTCGACTGACAGCAGGCCCTCGGGTGCCAGTGAGGAGAGAGGGGTCCTGGGCGGTGGGAACGGGGACGGCGCTACGGTTTTTAATTCAGATGGTTCTGTTGGAGAGAGCGGAACTGGGGTCCCCGAGCCCGCCGACCCTCCAAGCAGCAGCTCAGAAGCTGGGGAAAGCACAGAGATCGCTACATCCGTGGCTGAGACTAGGAACCGTCTAGAGACTGCAGCGAAGACTGAAAGCACCCCCCAAGCAAGAGCAGATTCTCTTCCCGGAGTCCCAGCGCCCCTCCACCCAGAGACAACTGTGAATGTGGCCCGCCAGCCCGTGCAACCCAGCAGCCGTTTTCCGGACTTGGGCGCCTTGAATGTGGACGCGGGGGTCCCCCCGGCCGCCCCGCCTTCTGCCAACAGCTCCAGGTTGTCACACGCTTCCCTGAAAGTGCCTGACAAGAACCCCTGCCCTGGTGGGATCCCCAAGCCTGGCCTCACCCGTCCCGAGGACACACCCGCCTCACAGGAGGGAACGGAGGGCCCCCAGGTTGAAAAGACAGAAGAAAGGGTGGATCCCCGGCCCATCGTTATGCCCAAGCCCAAGCACGTGAGGCCCAAGATCATCACCTACATCCGGAGGAGCCCTCAGGCCCTCGGCCAGGTGGACGCGTCTCTGGTTCCCGTGGGGCTACCTTATGCCCCGCCCCCGTGTAACGTGCCTCTCCCCAAAGAGGAGAAGGCGGCAGGTGGAGACCTGAAGCCGGCCGCCAGCCTCTACGACAAGTTCAAGCCAGACCTGCAGAGGCCCCGCGTGTTCAGCTCCGGACTCGTGGTGTCTGGGATCAAGCCCCCGGGACACCCCTTCAGTCAAATGAGTGAAAAGTTTTTACAGGAGGTAAGGGAATGTCACTGTGATACAGTCTATAAGTTGAACATCCTAAAGTTTGTTGTGTATTTTTCGATGAATTGTGCAAACAGAATTTCCTCTCTTAGCAAATTGCAGATTCTGACGGATGCACTTGTACAGAAATGGATGTTTTTAGCTAGAGGAGGTCGTAGGCAAATGGACACTTGCGATTAAAAGAGTTTGATAACCAGCATGAGATGGAGCTAACGTCTGAAGAGGGTCATTTAAATTCTCCCTGACATAATCCGTAAAAGTTAGATACGTATGCATTCAAATTGGCTTCCTTGTTTAAATAAGTGAGCATAATTCTTCTATAAATTAGGTCAATGGAAAAAAATCCAAAATAAATATATTGTTCATATTAGTCAGACTTCATCCTCTGAGGGGGAGTATTTCCCTTATGGGAGAATCTTGTATTCGTCCATGTCAAGAGTACAGTGAGTAGAAAATAACGTGTTAGGCATGGGCTGTGTTTTAGGTCAAAACAGTAATTACAGCTAGCATTTAGTTGAGTGTCTACTATGCACTTGGCCCACGTAACATCACGTTTAATCTTCGCCGGTCTTCACTAATCCTTGCAGTGATCCTCTGGAGGGCAGGATTGTGGTTCTTATCATTGCCCAGATGAGGAAGCAGACTCGGAGAGCTTTGAGTCACTCATCCAAGGCAACAAAACAAGGACAGCACTGAGATGCTCACCGAGACCCGCCCAGTTTCCTCACTCTGTGGCCCCTCTCAGTACTGGGGTGCTATGGCGAGTTGTGCTCCCAGAGCTCAGAAAGGAGGTTTTCTGTGGACGCAGTCTCATGGCAGCCAGTGATCAATTAAGAGGAAAGCAGCATCAGATCATTTCTCTCCCTGACACCCTCCACGTCTGCTCAGGCCACTCAGAACACGGGCTGGAGCCTATAGGATGCTCAGCTGTTAGGATGCACTCGATCTGGCTCCTTTACTTCCCGACCACCTCTCCTTCCTTCACTCTCTCTCTCCCTCTGCTGCCTCAGGGCCTTTGCACTTCCCTCTGCTCAGAATATTCTTCTCCCAGATATCTGAATGGCTTTCTCCTTCACGTTCTTTAGGTCTCTGTTCAATGATCACTTCATTGGAGACTTTCATTTGTAATAGTTCGTTAAATAAAGTAATTTTGTACCTTCCCCCTGCAAACAAAAAGATACCCTAGAGTTTTCTCTGCAAAACACAATTGTGAAAGAAACTTTATTTGGAGATGCAGGCAAAAATCCTGTTACTGTTCTATCTCTTTGACCCTTCTTAATTTTTTTATGTATGTTTCCTTTCTTTGTTGCTTCCACTCTCTCCATAAAATACACAGTAATGTCTATATTAGATGCACATCCCCCCCAAATATTCTCTATTCTTAATCCTGTAGAAGCCACCCCAAGTCTCCAGGAAGTGGAATAGTATGAGTGTTTGTGTGGCTTTAGTCGTGCTGAGGGGTTCGGAGAGACCCCGTTGGTGTGGGGACAGCAGTCCCACTGTGCACCAGCCGCTCTGAGGACCATTTCCTGCTGTACTCAGAGCATTCGAGGCCCAGGTCCTTTCCTCAGGCTGCAGGATAGAGCAGAGAAGCCCCAGGGGTTGTGCAGGCCTCATTTCTGCGGCAGTCTCTGATCACAAGTGGAGAATGGGCTGGCCTCTGCCCTGTGCTCCTGTAGCTGTGACTTGGTGTAACCCAGAGAGTCCCCCTCCTGTGTTCAGCCCCCAGAAGTGGCTCTGAAGGTCATCGTGGGTCTAGCCATGCCAGGAGGATAAAATAGGCTGACTTGTTTAGACTGCTTTCTGCTCTCAGCTATCCTGAGGCCTCTGGGACACTCCCTCCTATTGACTTCTTGGGGGAACCCTTTTAATTACTGGTGTAAGTGGGGGGAAGGGAGCAAGAGTGAGAGGACCCGGTGAGGTTGTGTGCTTACAGCATACAGGTGTGTGATTAGGGCTGAACTCTGTTCCTCCTCCCTGGTACCACCCCATCACTGTAGGACACTGTGCCTGTCAGAGTTCTCCGGAGAAACAGATTGTATACACAGGTATGTATATGTATGTATGTGTGTATCTTTCTATCTATTGAGACTTTAAGGAATTCCTTCATGGAG
This sequence comes from Balaenoptera borealis, assembly GCF_965194805.1. Classification (NCBI taxonomy): domain Eukaryota; kingdom Metazoa; phylum Chordata; class Mammalia; order Artiodactyla; family Balaenopteridae; genus Balaenoptera; species Balaenoptera borealis. The sequence continues at coordinate 7,217,100 of NC_138877.1, forward strand.
TTGTGGAGACTGGCAAGTCCAAAATATGCAGGGTGGGCTGGCAGGCTGCAGACCTAGGGAAGAGCTGATGCTGCAGTTTAAATTCAAAAGCCGTCTGCTGGGAGATCTTTTTCTATTAAGGCCTTCAACTGATTGCACGAGGCCCACCCACATGGTGAAGAGTAATCTGCTTTATTCAAGGTCTACTGAATTAAATGTTGATCTCATCTGAAAAACAGCACTAGAGAAACATCTAGGATAATCTTTAACCACATATCTGGGTGGCGTGGCCTATCACGTTGACAAAATGAGCCGTCACAAGCCCTCTCCTTGCAGTAGCTTCTCAGTGAAGCCTCTGCATTTGCCCCATCGTCTCCCCAGCCTGCCATCCCCTGAGAACAGGACAGGGCAGATAGGAAGAGGGACAGTCCGGTAAGAACTTAGTTGCTTGTGGTGTGTGCCTTGATGGATTTTAGGAGTTTGTTTGAAACCACAAGGATTCTTTAGTTTCAGAATTATTTCTCTAAAACTACTGCATTAGAGAAAGAGGGAAAAAACCCATTTGGGGTTAATCTCTCTGTGTTTATGACTGTACGGGGATACCTGCTGTGTTCTGTCAATAAAGATGAAAGAAAAGAGTGTGAAGCTTTTTGTAGACTCTCTTGTTTTATTAAAAATGCCTAGATTAGGCATCTAAGGAGTACTTTTCACCTTTTCAAAGAATTTGTTATCTTACCAGAGACAAAGTACCCAACAAAATGGCAGGCATTGAGGTTCCTGAAATTGTTAAGGTCGTTTTCAAATGATGGAATGATGGATTTTGACCCCTGAAACCTATACAGTTTGAAAGAACAGAATAATTACTGAGATAAGACATTGCAATCCTAAAAACCTGACAGATGTAGGTTAGAAATGATAATTTCTTCATGGGAGCACCTGCTAAAAGCAATGAGCAATGACACCAAACATTTAGACACTAAAATAAAAAAAATCGAGCAAATATGAGTATAATAGAAAAACCAAAGATTGACAGTAAGAGAGTAAGTAGAAAATGGTAAAAATGTTATCAGAGAGCAGATGTAGAATGTTCTTTCACAGGAATATAATTTGCTGGGGCCTGAATTCTATCTACGTACTATAGCAATCATGCATATTTTACAATGTGATTATGATAAAACTTTAAAGGCCTCATCTTTTGTTTCAGTAACATCAATTTAAGGAGAACTTTGTATCTATTTCAACAGTAAAAGAGTATTAAATTAAGGGTTTATCTCTTCAACAGCCTGGATCAAAGCTTTATAGCCCCTATTAAAGAATATTGTTAAATGCCTGTGATTCCTGAATAGATAGAGGTTTGACACGTAAAATGTATTATGATTTAGAGCAGAGTTAGTTAACATCTATGTCTTTTCATACATAGCCTCTGGCACTTTTTTTTTAACTTAAAGGAAATAATATTATTTTGTTGTCTTTTTTTTTTTTACTTTTAACATGAAGAAACACTGATACTATGAACAGGCTTTGTGAATACAGAATTGCATATATAAAAGGTAGCCATCAATTGTATTCTAATCCAAACTGTTAATCACAGGCAATGGTAACATGATGTTATGTTGTTAGATTCAGGAAAGAATGAAACATGATTCCTTTATTTAATAGATGTTTGTTGATTTCAGCTCTGTGCTAGACATTGTTCTAGGTGCTATGAATTCAGCAGTCAGCAAGACTCTGCCCCAAAACTTCCATTCTAGTGAAACTTGCTCAGACATTCCTGGAGGCAACACCTTACTAGGGAAGACAATCAGAGGTAATTCACAGTCTCTCATTTTTAATTATGTAAAAAGAATGTAGAAGCCTGAAAACACATCTTTCCATTAACTTCTCTATTCTTCCAAATAACCTTTTCCCCCTCATTAACAATGCATATTTTATTTCCTAAGTAGCCTAATAAAGACTTAACATAAATTGGTAAAGTTCATCAACTTACTGTAAGACTAGGTCACCAGGAAAACTGTGCCTTTTCTCCTTAGGAATAATGAGACTGTCATAGTTCCGTGAACATTTGCTAAATTCTTTCCTTGCGTCATTGACATTTTTTGTTTATAGATTAACTACTTGCACAAATTCCAATGATTTTGTAGTGATCAAATTTAAAAATCTGACGGAGGGAATTCTTTTTCCTCCCAGCGAAATGTAGATTCATAGAGTATTAAAACCAGCATAGACCTAAGGGATCATCCAGTTGTTGTCAACTTAGGGGCGAAGACATTGGGCCTAGAGAAGGTAAGAGATGGGTGATGGAGCAGCTCGGTGGTTCCAGAGTGGTCACTGTTGGAGCCTTGGTCTCCGGACCAGGTTCAGCACTCATCCTGTGACGTGCGGTTCTCTGATTGATCTTCTGGTCATTTATCATAGGTTACAGAACGCCCTGGAAAAGAAGAATTTTGTCCTCCTCCCTATACTCACTACGAAGTTCCTCCAACTTTCTATCGATCGGCCATGCTCCTTAAGCCCCAGCTGGGATTGGGTGCGATGTCACGTTTGCCATCTGCCAGGAGTAGGATCCTGATCGCGAGCCAGAGGTCTTCAGCGAGCGCCATTCACCCACCAGGAACCCTAGCGGCAGCTGCCAGCCTCTACAGCTCTGACCCTGCAGGTAACCAGTGCAGCAGGGACTGCTTTTTCCTGCTGTACTTTTAAATAGTAATCGCATAAAATGATGGTAACTGTCTAACGTATGAATGCCTCTCCTTCTTTTTTTTTTTTAACAGAAACAATCACCATTTTTAAAAAAAAATTAATTAATTAATTTATTTTTGGCTGTGTTGGGTCTTGGTTTCTGTGCGAGGGCTTTCTCTAGTTGCGGCAAGCGGGGGACACTCTTCATCGTGGTGCGCGGGCCTCTCACTATCGCGGCCTCTCTTGTTGCGGAGCACAGGCTCCAGACGCGCAGGCTCAGCAGGTGTGGCTCACGGGCCCAGCCGCTCCACGGCATGTGGGATCTTCCCAGACCAGGGCTCGAACCCGTGTCCCCTGCATTGGCAGGCAGATTCTCAACCACTGCGCCACCAGGGAAGCCCCACACTAGAGTTTCTTGAAAGTGCTTCTCTTTGCCACACCCTTGCCAATATTGAGTATTACCATTATTATTACTCCTATTACTATCATTATTATTGCATTTCTTTTATTATTAGTGGAAGGGAGCTTTTTTTTTTACCTGTTTGCCATTTTGTGGCTTGTCATTTACTCGGGTAATAACTGATGGTCTTAATGGTTAGTTGTTTTCTTGGTAAGCCCTTCTATAAAAAATCAAATTATTTTTTAATGGTTCCCGTGATATATGTATATTATGATGGATCTACCTGCTGTTACATAGCTGCTACAGGTCAATTATGTGTTCAGTCACCCATTCAACAATTAGTACTGTGGGACTGTTACATGTCAGCATTGTTCTAGGTGTGGGCATAAAGCAGTGACAACAGGCAAAAATCCTTGCCCCTGTTTTAGAATTTTAGGATGGGGGTAGGCAAACTTTTTTTTTTTTTAGTAAATAAATAAAGCACATGGTCTATTGAGAGAAATAACTAGTATTGAAGAAAATGAAACATTAGAGAAGGGGGAATTTGGGATTTGGGACAGGAAGGAGGGAGATTCCAATTTTAAATAGGATGGTTGGAAATGACCTCCCTGAGAGATGACCTTTAAGCCAGTCCCCAAAAGATGGGAGGGAGGGAAGAGCCAGTGCAAAGGCCCTGGGGTGGCAGGAAGGCCAAGGAGGCTGGGGAGAGTGGTTGGGGATGAGAGTAGAGGGGCGGCTGGCATTGAGGGAACTTGCAGAAGGCCTAAGAAGGTCGTAAGGATGTGACTGTTAGTCTGAGTGAGAAGACCATTGGAGGCTTTGGAAATAGGGCAGTGTGATCTGAGTTTTGTGTAAACAGGACCTCTCTGAGTGCCGGGTTGAGAGCACGCTCTAAGGGGACAGTTTGTCTGCATATCTCCCTTCCCTTTGCCCCATGCATTCTCACTGCCTCTGACTCTCCAAACTTTGATCTCTGTGTCTTCAACTCACTGTGATGGACAGACTCTCTCTGAGTTCCTCCCTCCTGGGCTCTGGCATGGATGGTGCCCCCAGGCAGTGAGATTGGCAGTGATAAGGCTCACCTCATTGGTTTTCCTCCTCCAAAGGATCACATTCCTGGGCTGGTTGTTGTACAATTTCTGAAAACATTAGTTTTATATATTTTGTTTCATTTTGTAATTGTTTATGGCAATTTCCATATCAATTAAATTTTTATGGGTGAAGTTTCTTTTACATATTCATCAGAGATTGTTGACGTCAGATGATGTTTGTTGTAGCTAATGAGATAACTTTCTTTTTTGTGTTTGCTCTTTTAGTTTCAGACTATAATGGTTGTTTGGGGTTTTTTTGTTATTACTTTAAGAATACTTTTAGAATGTTTCTGTATATGGTTGTATTTTGTTTGCAGTTTGTGTTTAATTTTGTGCCTGGCATCACATATTCAGCACATTGGGATTCTCTGTCACTCGTACCTTGGTTATTCTTGGATCTTTATTTTACATGGTCACTCGAGGCTCTGAGCGGCATCACACTGGCAATGGGAACAGGAGGTAGGAACAGCCCTCAACGCTGCAGCCCGTAATTTAGCGTTCACATTTCCAAACTCAAGTGATGTCCCTCATTCTGAATCCTAAGATCTGGTTTGATATGTGAACTGCATACACTGTATTTTTTTCAGTTCTTAAGTAGGAAAACACTTAGGTCTCCTATAGACAAGTAAACCTGTGACTTAAACTTTGGGAAGAATTCCTGTTGTTTCCACTCCTGTGTTGGCTCTGTGAGTAACATTACGTGCATCATGGCTTTAAAGTGGCTTAGAAGAACCAGATGTGCAATAAGTACATGGTACCCCACAAAGCATATTCTTACACAGTTTCTTTGCTATAAATGAATACTCTTTCCTAAGACCCTTAAAGTCTTACAGATCTTTTTGTTTTTTTTGGTCGTGCCACGCGGCATGCTGGATCTTAGTTCCCCGACCAGGGATCGAACCCGTGACCCCTGCAGTGGAAGCGCGGAGTCTTAACCACCGGACTGGCAGGGAGGTCCCAAAGTCTTACAGATCTTAATGTGATTCTGTCTGCTGAACAATAAATAAACCTAAGCACTTCCTTACTTCTTACATAATTTCTGTGTTTTTGTATATAGGGTTTTCTGACTCCACAGTCATGCATAAACCTATGAAGTTTTACTGTCATCAGGCCTGGGTATGAAACTCAGGATGCTATTTAAGTACTCCAAGTACAACAGCAGGATGGTTACCTCCCTTTAGGTGGACATAAAATCTGTACTAGTGAGACCTAAGATTGTATATAAAAACAACTCATTATTAGATCCTTCACATCTAAAGAGTTAAAAAGATAGTGCTTTTCTGTACTGCCTTTTTAGTAGATTTATATATGTTTTATGTTCCTTTTTCTGAAAAACATCTCTCATAGCATTATGTAATACATTATGTAAAAAATGTTAACTTTTATACAGCATATCAGGATGTAATTTGTTTTCATGAAAATAACTATACCCAGTGTTGCTGAAAGCATGATGTTTTTTGTCAGCCATTGCACCCTGAAAGAACGATAATATTTTTTGATCGGGATAAAGTGTCAGAATAGAAGTTTTTTAAAGACTAGATGAGAATACTTTATTCTATAAATAACCAGAGAAGTTCAATCAGATAAGTTGAGACAGTTTTTCTCAACTTATATTCAGTTTTGTTATGAATTCTGCTTATTAAAATAAATTTTATTTTAGAGTTCAACATACTGTGTAAATGTGCCTCTTTGGTAATTTTTTTCAAAAGGCAGGTTGAATCCTGCCAAATTTTAAAATGTAGGCTATTATATTAATGTAATATATATTGAAGAACAAGTAAACTTGATTGGAACAATTTTAAAACACAAGCACAGTAGTGATTGTGGAGAAGTCTGAGTGGTCATGATAATGTCAGAAATTTAGCAAATTGTAAGTATATACTTAATATTTCTAAAGGAAGAATTCTGAGGTGAGAGCATTATCCCCACTCTGTGGGGATACAGAGAGTTAAACCAGTGATTACAACACGAAGAGAGACATACTTGATAGAGACATGCAGAGTGCACGTGAGTGGGCTATCCAACTCAGCTCGGGCAGGTCGGGGCTCTGGAAAGATTTTCCAAATGAGGTGAGTTGAAATGAATTTTGCAGGATAACTAGGAGTTTATCAGAAGGGGTAACGGTAGAAGGTGTATCTGTCAGAGAAAGAGGTCATCAGTTTGGGCGATTCAGATCGTTTACAGGGACCGATTGCTCAGTAGGGAGGGCTGGAGTATGCTTGGTAGGGCGGGACGAGTGATGGACAGTCAGTCATTGGACACGTGCGGAGTTTGAGGTTCCTTGGGAACATTCAGGTAGAAGTTTTCAAAGGGCAGAAATGGGGACTGGAGAGAAGTCGGAGCTGAAGGTCAGTGTAGGAGTCATTGCCACCTAGATGTGAGTCGAAGCCGTGCAAATGGATGAGCAGGGTCAGGGCGGGAGAGGGAGGACAGAGTAAGGAAGGGGTCAAGAAGAGGACTTTGTGTCCACATTTAAGGAGTAACTGAAGAAAGACGCCTGCAAGAGGCAGGAGACTGCAGGGTGGGTGGGTGGAGGCCACTGGGAAAATGTAGCGTTGGAGTCTAAGGAAGGGGGAGCTTCCAAGGTAGAAAATGGTCAAGTCTGTCTCACAGAGGACAGGACAAGGAAAAATGCAAAGAGGCTGGGATTGGAAATTAGGAAGCAGTTGGTAACCTAGTTCTGAATGAGCAATTTTAGTAAAACGTGGGGTGGAAGTCACGTCTTAGTAAGGCTGAGAAGTGAATGAAAAGTGAGGAAGTGGAAGCAATGAGAATAGACTGCTGTTTCTAAAAATGCACCGGTGGAGGAGAGCCCTGGGTGCTTGCTGCAGGGGAAGCAGGGCTGCGGGTTGTTTTGTTTTTCAGAGCCTGTGCTAGAGGTCGGACTTAGCTGGAATTGTGAGCAAGAGGGAGTGGCCTGGGGAGAGAGGCTGAAGGGTGTGGTGGTGTTAACTGTTGGAACAAGGTGCCCAGGTGGGTGGCAGACAATGAGATCGCGATCCCATGTGGAGGGTGAACCTTGGAACAGAAGCAGAGCATTAATTCTTGTAAGACAAAGGAAGGGAGAAAGAGAAGAAACACAGAGTGGGTGAGGTATTGATTCCTCTGTTAATAATGAGAGTAGAGAATGAAATATGCCATTTGCAGCAACATGGATGGACCTAGAGATGATCATACTAAGAGCAGTAAGTCAGACAGAGAAAGACAAATACCACATGATATCACTTATATGTGGAATCTAAACTATGACACAAATGAACTTATCTACGAAACAGAAACAGACTCAAAGACATAGAAAAGAAATTTATGGTTACCAAAGGGGAAAGGGGGCAGGGGGAGGGATAAATTAGGAGTTTGGGATTAACAGATACAAACTACTATATATATAAAGAACAAGGTCCTACTATATAGTAAAGGGAACTATATTCAATATCCTGTAATAAACCATAATGAAAAAGAATGTAAAAAAAGTTTGTGTGTATATATGTATAACTGAATCACTTTGCTGTACACCAGAAACTAACATAACATTGTAAATCAACTATACTTCGATTTCAAAAAAAGAATGAGAACAAGTTTTTTGGCATCGCTTAAGTGCCATGTTACTATTTTTATCACAGTTTCACTTAATTTCATGACAACTATAGCATCTACCAAGAAAAATTTAAATCAGGTGGGAAAACATCCCTATAAGACAAACTGATGAATTCCTGAGATGGTCAAAGAGAACATGGCATAACTATGGGTCCTTTGGTGTCTTAATAACACTGGATGACCTTGGGACGAATCTTGGAGGCTTCGGAGGAACCATTAAGTTTGTACTGGTGTTTGTCTTAGTATATCTCTCAATGTCACCTGTTTCTACATACTGTTGAAGTGGACATTGACAGTGGCTATTTTTTTACTGTGCATTCAGCCAACAAAGCCATCCCATCTTTGACTTACTTTCATTGCAACTGAGCATGCCTAAAATGCCCCACAGAAACTTACTAAAAATGTAAGTTTCCTTGGCCCAGACCCAGAGAGTCAGCTTCAGTGGCCCTGGGGTGCATCACAGGCATAACAACCATTCTTCTATTTATTTGGACAAACACTATTAATATATGTAATAAATATTGAGCACCTACTATGTGTCAAGTTGTCTCAGCACTGAGGATACAACCATGAGGATACAACCATGAACAGGATAGAAGAGATCCCACAGGCAATTATCATGCAGTGTGACTTAGTGCTGGGATGGCAAAGTGTTCTGGGCTCAGAAGAACATAGGAGGGGATCTAACCCCAAGTCAGGGTCCAGGAAAGTTTCTTAGGTGAAGTATGGTATGAAGGAGCAAAGGATTTGAGGTATGGGGGTCAGGGATGAGGAGGTGACGGGAGTGGATGGGTATCCCGGGCAGAGGGAATGCTACATGTGAGGATTGGTATGCCTGGAACATAGGACGTCAAAGAGGGATGAGAAAAAAGACAGAAGATTGTCATGACGTGGTAAGCTGTGTTAAGGAATTGGCCTTTTCTCCTAAGAACAAGATGGTGCCATTAAAGGATATTAAGCAAGGGACTGATAGGATCATATTTCATTTAAAAAATATCTGTTAGACTGAAGTTTGGAGAATGGATTGAGGGACAGGAGTGGGGTGGGGTAACAAGGATGGAGACAGGGACCTTTTAAGAGACTGATGCGGGATACACTAAATGATAGCCAAGGTGGTGGTAGGGTATAGAGAGAAGTAGATAGGTTCTAGGGGGTGGATTTGACTAATCCCCGACCCTGTGAATCAAGTTCACCTCAGGATAGATTGTGGGAAAATCATTCAAGGATAAAAAGCAAGGAAGAGTAATGGCAGCCCTGACTCAACTCTACAGGCAAAAATCCACTACTAATTCTAATGGGACACAGCTGAAGGGTATGGACCTTGCAATTAGCTGCTTCATCTATTTGCTTTTTAAAGTGATAGTAAGGATGAGGATGAATCATCTAGATTTTTTTGTTTTGCCATTTTGACCGTGTTTGATATGGAATCTCAAGACTTCTGTCTGATTTATCCTTGTATATGAGCACTCATCACAAAGCTCGTCTTCCCAGATTTTCTATAGTATGGAAAGGGGCTGTATCCTTATCTTTATACATTCTTGTCCTTCCTTAATCCAAAACCATATAAAAACATGATTTCACAGCAGAGGTTCAGAAGTTGGAGAGTATTGAGTGGTTTGGGTAGGTAAAGTCTCAAACTGAAGTGAGGGATGGAATCATGCAGTATGTATTTACTGGACACCCGCTGGGTCCTGGGCTTTTTGTTTCAACATGCCTTTTTCTGTTTCTCCTGGTGCCTGCCTCTGGGACTTTCAGTCCTACAGCTTCTGTTTGCCTTCTCAGCTAGATGTTGTTCTTCTGGAACTTCCCTTCATCTTTCTCCTGGGATGGATCCATGTGTTTCCTGGTTTGTTTTGCTGGAGTACATCCTCGGTAATTTTCTAAGAGACGGTTCAGGGAAAGCAAACTCACAGAGTTTTTGCCTTTCTGAGACAGCCTTTAGTCTGCATTCACTAGATCAAATATCATTTTCTAGGTTGAAAATGATTTTCTTTCAAAACATGCAGACTTCCAGTGTTGCTGTAAAGAAACCTGGTGCCAGTCTGAGAAATATATATATATATATTTTTTTTTTTGGTAGGAAACCTGCTTTTGTTTCTCTCTGGAAGCTTTAGAATCGTCTCTATCCTTGGTGTTTTAATTCTCTGTTTTCTCTGTCTTCCTGGAATTTCTATTATTTGGTTTCTGGACCTCCCAAAGTGATTACTTGTATCTAGTTTTTCCTCACATGTTTTCTCTTACCTCATGCTTTCCTTTTTCATTTTAGACCATCTGACTGGACTTTATTTTCTAACACTTCTCTTGAATTGTTGTTTGGGTATTTTTAATTTCCAAGGATGCCATCTTGGTTTCTGATTGCGTCTTTTCGTAGCACATTGCACTTTCTTTTATTGTTGCCGTATCTTCCCAAATTTCTCTAGGGATAATTAGATTTTTTTAAAGATAGCTTTTTTTTTTAACATCTTTATTGGAGTATAATTGCTTTACAACAGTGTGTAGTTTCTGCTGTATAACAAAGTGAATCAGCTATACATATACATATATCCCCATATCCCCTCCCTCTTGCGTCTCCCTCCCATCCTAAAGATAGCTTTTGTTTCCTGAATTCTCTCTATATGCTCAGGGGCAGATTTTCTCTTTGTTTTTCTCAGTGTTTTTGTTGTTTGTGTTACGCCGGCAGCTTTTCTCAAAGCCTTTGTGGTCATTCATGCTTATTATTGAGTCGGATGGACATCAAGTCCATTTGTTCGGACTCTTTAGGAGTCTGTTTCCCCTAACCCTGGGGCTTGGCATGGGGTGGGCAGGTAGGGGTAAATTCCTGGGTGCTGGACACTGCAGGACCGGATGAGGGAGACAGTGGGGTGGAGGTTATAGTGTCTCCCTCATCATTTCAGCCTCTCCCTCCTCTTTCCCGGGATCTGAGGCTCTGCGGCCCTGGCTGTCCGGCTGGAGGTCAGCACTTGCTTTTTCCAGGGCAGCGCTGCTCTCCCGGCTGCTGCAGGCTGCGCTTTCCTCTGCCTGCCAGTCGGGGGCCTCCGTCTCTGTTCCAGAAACTGTTGAAATATCTGGCTCGGTAAGTACCTGTCTCTTGCCTGTCTCTTGTTCTAGGTTTAAACAGGTAAAGTGCTTAATAGAAGGGAGTCAATAAATATTAGCTGTTATTATTAATTGTACCTCTTAAAATTGAATTACTCTCACTTTAAGGCATCTTTGGTAAGAAAGGGACAAAATGCCTGCGTTCTGTCCACCACCGCGAGCTGGCGGTCTCCTTTTCTACTTAAATCTAGTCACCAGCACCTCTTAGGGTACTGCTCAGTAGTGTAAAATGATTGTTCCGTCAGTATTGCAAAAGCAGTGTGAGAACTGTGCTTTAAATGCACTCCATGGAAAAGACATGCTATGTCATCAGAATCTTCTGAGTCTCTTCCTTAGCAAAGAGAGCAAGTGCTTTGCTTTTCCTCTATTTGGCAGTGCTAAAGCCAATTATCAGAAAACAGATGATTCAAGTGCATTTGCTCATGAAGATATTGTTCCTTTCGATGAGCTTTGAGCCTCTGATGATTTCCCCGAGAACTACAAATATAAATAGGATCCAAGGGCTTTCTCCATCCTCACGTATACCCACAGCAGTTTAGAAGCATTGGTAGGTTTAGAGTCAGTTAAAAATAATTGACTAACACTTCTAATTCTGTAAGATGTGCTAGTACAAGGTCACCTGTATTTGACGTCTCTTTTTAAACAGCTTCTATTTATAAGCAGATCTGTCCAGCAGAAGTATGACATTTGCAGTATTTACATAACTTGTCCCTGCTGCGAATGTCCTTCTGTTTGTAGCACTCTCTCATGCCTGCTTCCGACCCGACCCTTTCCAGTTCCCTTCTCTTACACAAAGGCTTTGACTAATTTATACACCGGCCAATTATGTATAGAGAGGCCAACTCTCCCTAGGGGGGTTTTACTCTAATACAGTGGAAAATATGTCACTGGATATTTGTGAATCTCTGGATTGAATCCAGTCGCTTTAGGTGAGATAACAAGATCTAAACAGAAATGCAAATGCAGATGCTCAGATACCAGTTATACTCCGATAACGCAAAAATGCTTAGTCTCAATTTTTTAGATAATTATAAGGAAGTAAAACTCAAGATTTGGGCCTCAATTAGAGACACACTGCATACATAGGTTTATTTGGTTTTGCAGATTATTTATTGCTCATTTAGCACCGTGTTCTGTTTTTACCTTTAGACCCATCTCTTTGCAATTCCAGAAACATTAACAAAACAAACCAAAACAAAAAACTTTCACTGTTCCCTTTCCAGCCTGGATATTAAATAATGCCAGTGAGCCAGCAATCTCAGTTAAGTTTTTCTCCTGATCATCATTCCCGGATTGTGGACAGACACACCTGTAATGAAGTGAGCAAAAGCACGGGGTCTAAGCCCCCTGCATCCCTCTGCAGCCTCACCTGTTGAGGGACCGCGCATCCACCCTGGGCCTTTCTGGGGTTTGCTTTGCTGCTCACAGGGAGTGACCCTACAGGCTGGCCAGCCACTCTGCAGGAGAGCCTTCCGCGGGTCTCTTCTGACCACAGCTTGCTTCTGTTGTTTTTGCAGTGAGAAGGATTTTCCTAGAGTTCCTACACATTGCTGTGTTTTCAGGTGTGCATGACCTCAGTAGGGCATGGCTTAACCACAGTGGTTCCCTTGGAGGTTTTTCGGGGATGTCGGCCTTTTCTTATTCCTACAACAAAGAATATTTCTCTTTACTCACCCTCCCACCTTCCCCCCGACTCCCCCAGCTAATCAGTCAGCCAGACCTGCTGATTTTTTTTTTTTAATTAATTAATTAATTATTTTTTAGACCTGCTGATTTTGTAACTTCAATACATCTACTCCATCCCTGCTCCCAGAATGTCAGGACTTCTCTCCTGATCTGCTGCCCCCCAGCTGATTTCCATACCTCTAGTCTTGACATGTCCCAACTCATCCTCCGCTCAGCAGATCAGTCCCTGTCCTCCTTCCTTTTTTTAAAAAAAATTTATTTATTTATTTATTTATTTTTGGCTGTGTTGGGTCTTCGTTTCTGTGCGAGGGCTTTCTCTAGTTGCGGCGAGTGGGGGCCACTCTTCATCGCGGTGCGCGGGCCTCTCACTATCGCGGCCTCTCTTGTTGCGGAGCACAGGCTCCAGACGCGCAGGCTCAGTAGTTGTGGCTCACGGGCCCAGTTGCTCCGCGGCATGTGGGATCTTCCCAGACCAGGGCTCGAACCCATGTCCCCTGCATTGGCAGGCGGATTCTCAACCACTGCGCCTCCAGGGAAGCCCCTGTCCTCCGTCCTTTAGCAGTCTTTCTTGGCTCTGCATCGCCGTCAGGAGGAAGGCTGAGTACGTCCTGTCGATCAGGGCCTGACTCTCCACGCCCGGACGCCTTCTTCCAGCAGCCTCCTCCCTGGAACTTCCTCCTCCTTCTCTGTTCTGCTCCCGACTCGCTCCTGTTCACCTCTTCCAAGAGCCCGCTCCTTGGTCGGCCCATGCTGAGCTCGGGCCCCTCCTTTTTGTGCTCCCACAGCTCTGGGTTCTTGCCCCTGTCACACCACGGAGCACATTTTATTGTGATTTTCTTCATGTGTGTCTGATGCCGATGTCGTTTATCTTCATTCTGCGAGAGCTAGCATGACATCTGGTGTCTGTCTGTTCAATCAGTGTCTCTTGAACTTGGCTGAACTGAGTGGAGCCAGAGGATCTGCAGCTCTCTCTTCTCCTCTCTTCCTTCTTCATTTCTGCTCTCCTTGAGGCAGTGTCCATTCTCTGACTCTCCGTGCTCGTCTCGGTGGGGGTGCTTGCCGACACTACACGTACCTCTGTTGAGTCCTCTGTCTTCTGGACTGAGAAGGGCTGATCTAGTCATCCGTCTTCTGCCTGCTTTTCTGCATCTTCTATCTTGCCTCTTTCCTTTCCTTTCCAGGAGCTAGTTAGCCAGAACTAGCTCTAATGCTCTCGGTCTCTGTCTCTCTCTTAAATAACAGCTTTAATGTGTTATAATTCACATACCACACAATTCACCCATTTAAAGCGTAAATTCAGTGGTTTTAAGCCTCTTCAAAGAGCCATGTACCCATCATCATAGTCAGTTTTAGAACATTTTCAAGACTCCAAAAAGAAGGTAACCCTGTACCCGTGATCAGGCCCTTTTCATTTTCCCCAGACTCCAGCCCCTGGCAACCATGAATCTACTTTCTGTCTCTATAGATTTGCTTGTCCTGGACATGTCATATAATGGAATCATATAATATGTGGTCTTTGGTGTCTGGCTCCTTTCACTTGCCTTAATGTTTTCAAGGTTCATACGTATTGTCGCATGTGGCAGTACTTCAGCCCTGTGTTAGCCTGCTTGGGCTGTCGTAAGAGAGTACCATGGACCAGCTGGCCTCAACAACAGAAATTCGTCTTCTCACTGTTTCAGAAGCTGGACATCTAAGATCTACGTGCCTGCAGGACTGGTTTCTGGTGGAGCCTCTCTCCTTGGTTTGCAGATGGCCGCCTTCTCACTGTGTCCTAGCATGGACTTTTCTCTGTGCAAGTGCAGAGAGAGAGAGATCTCTGGTGTCTCTTCCTCTTCTTATAAGGACACCAGTCTTACCAATTTAGGGCCCCACTCTTATGACCTCATTTAACCTTAGCTGCCTCCTTGAAGATCTGTCTCTAAATACAGTCATATTGGGGCTTTAGGGCTTCAGCATATACATTTTGGGGGAACACAATTCAGTCTATAACAATTCCTTTTTATTGCTGAATAATATTCCATTGTATGGACATATCACAATTTATTTTTAAATGCATCAGTTGATGCACATTTGGGTTGTTTTAACCACTTTTTGGCTATTTTTAATAATGCTACTATGAACATTTGCATACAAGTTTTCAGGCACGTATTTGTTTTTATTTTTCTTGGGTATATGCCCAAGAGTAGGATTGCTGGGTCATATGGTAGATAACTCTACGTTTAACCTTTTGAGAAACTGCCAAGACTGTTTCCCAAAGTAGTTGCACTGTTTTACATTCCCACCATCAGTGTTTGAGGCTTCCAGTTTCTCCACAGCCTCTCCAGCATTTGTTATTATTACTTTTTAATTATTACCATCCTCTTGATGTGAAATGTTATCTCATTGTGGTTTTGATTTGCATTTCCCTAATGACTAACAATGTTGAGCATGTGCTCCTGTGCTTATTGGAAAATTCACATGCTTATTAGCTATTTGTATGTCTTCTTTGGAGAACTGTCTACTCAGATCCTTAGCCCATTTTTAAATTGGGTTGTCTTTTTATTGTTGAGTTTCAAGCGTTCTTTATATATTTTCGATGTGAGTCCTTTGTCACATATATGATTTGCAATATTTCTTCCCATTCTGTGAATGTCTTTTCACTTTCTTGATTGAGTCCTTTGAAATAATAAAGTTTAAAATTTTGATAATGTCCAGTTTTTCTATTTTTTCTTCTGTCGCTTATGCCTTTGCTGCCATATCTAAGAAGTCTTTGCCTATCTGAAGTTCATGAAGATGTACGCCTGTATTTTCTTCTAAGATTTTTATAGTTTTATCTCTTAAATTTAGATCTCTTATCCATTGGAGTTAAGTTTTACATATGGTGTGAGGTAGGGGTTCAACTACATTCCTTTGTATGTGGCTGTTGGCTTGACCCAGCACTGGAGCTTCTCTTTTAAATGTTAATGATTTGTTTTTTTTTGTTTTTTCTTAAAAGCAGACAGTTGGAGAGAGCATGAAAGGCCAAGTGTAGGAGGGAAAGGGGACTGCTCGGCTTCCTCCTTCCCTCTATTCTTTTTTAAAAAAATATTTATTTATTTATTTATTTATTTATGGCGGTGCTGGGTCTTCGTTTCTGTGCGAGGGCTTTCTCTAGTTGTGGCGAGCGGGGGCCTCTCTTCATCGCGGTGCGCGGGCCTCTCATTATCGCGACCTCTCTTGTTGAGGAGCACAGGCTCCAGACGCGCAGGCTCAGTAGTTGTGGCTCACGGGACTAGTTGCTCTGCAGCATGTGGGATCTTCCCAGACCAGGGCTCGAACCCACGTCCCCTGCATTGGCAGGCAGATTCTCAACCACTGCGCCACCAGGGAAGCCCCTAATGATTTGGTTTTGCTGAGATGTTGAAATCATCTTAAGGTGTTAGAGAATTTGCCCAATGTCTGGCTGGCAGCTCATTCCATATTATTACTCTAGACATGTCTCTCACATTTTCATCACTCTTCACATTCAGGGACTTTCCCACCTATATCCGGATTCACAACTGTTCTGTAAGTGTTGAAGTTGCTTAAGCCTGGGAACTATAAATGTAGGGTAATCAGCCATCCTGGTTTGCTTGGTGCTAGGGATTTCCCAAGATGTGACTTTTAGAGCTAAAACTGCGACACTCCCTGTGTAGGGCTGGGGCATCACTGTCCTGGTGGAGAGCATGCCCCATTGAATTGAGCCTTGACCTAAAATCCAGAGTCAAATGTTAGCTGAGCTGCAGTCATCTGAAAACTGGAGGCTCGAGGACCCCCTTCCAAGATGGCTCACTCATGAAACTAACAAATTGTTGTGGCAGGAGGTCTCAGTTTCCTCCATGTGGGTCTCTACACAAGGCTGCGTGAGTGTTACAACTTGGTGGTTGGCTTCCCCCAAAGTGAGCAATCCAGGAGATCAAGGAGGAAGCTGAAATGTCTTTTACGGTATGGCCTAACAAGTTTCATACCTTCAGTATTGTACTAGTCACACAAGTCAGCCCTGACTCATTGTGGGAGGGTGTGAACACTGGGAGGTGAAGATCACTGCTGGCAGAGGACATCTTGGAGGCTGGCTACTACAGTCTACTCTCTGGCTTCCAATGCATTCTGACCCTCCCACATGCAGAAAACACTCACTCATTGATGGCCCCCCAAAGTCTCATCCTTTATAGCATCAGCTCAACTTCCAGTATGTCATCATGTGAATCAGGGGTGAATGAAACTACTAAGGTATAGCTGAGTACAGCTCCTTGAGTACAGTTCCTCTTGAACCCAAACCTGTGCTCTAAAGAGATACATTTTCCCCTCCACCTATCTAATAGATAGCGGTGGGGCAAGCAAAGGATAACTTCAATACAGTCTCTTAAAAAAGAGGCAGCAGGGCACATGGGACTAATTTGTACTACCATTTGGGAATGATTTCTCGTGGCTCTTGGCTCCACCCTCTGCCCTCTTAGTCCTCCTTTTCAGTAAAATGTTTGCATCTTAGAGGTTTTCTCGGCCTACTTCCTGCACGTAGAAGTTTGAATATCTAAAGACCTTCTTTAACTTAGTATCGTCTCTCAACTATTTCAGTCTAAGCTGGCAGTTTTTCTGTTAATATAATTCTCTTAAAAATTTATGTCTCCTATGAATATTGTTGGATTCACTCCATTAGACAAACACCACAGTTATTTTAAGTTGGTCTCACTTAAAATAAGACTTTATCTTGAGCTTCTTCTGAGGGACAACCACCTAAAGCTTCTTCGAAGCATTAAACTTAACAGTAACTTCAGGCATTGCCTTAGATCTTTCTGAAGTCTTACCAAAGGATTTTACCATCATCCCTTTGCTTCATCACTTGACAGTGTTTTTCTGACAGTGGTCTAGATATGATCTTTGCCAGAAGCCATTTCTTGATTTTAGTATTGTTTACCATTTGGAGAGGCTGGGAATTTTCAATGAGTTGTAGCTTCTTAATGTTTAACAGCTACTTTATATTAGCATCTTTAGCTTACCCTTCTGCTCTTCCATTTTACCAGAATAGTAAGAAGAAGCTGGGTAGCATCTTCATCACTCTACCTGAAAATCTCCTTAGCTGGAGTCCTAAATTCTTTAGATACAATTTCTACATTCCATGTCACAGCAGGTAACATTGTTGATAAACTTTCTGCCACCTGTTAACAAGGGTTCACTTCCCATTGGTTCCCTCACTTTATTTTTATTCTGTCCTCATTTTCTTTCTTTCTTTTTTTTTAATACATCTGTATTGGAATATAATTGCTTCACAATACTGTTAGTTTCTGTTGTACCCCAAAGTGAATCACCCATATGCATACATATGTCCCCATATCCCCTCCCTCCTGAGCCTCCCTCCCATCCTCCCTATCCTACCCCTCTAGGTCATCGCAAAGCACCGAGCTGACCTCCCTGTGCTATGCTGCTGCTTCCCACTAACTAACTATTTTACGTTCGGTAGTGTATATATGTCGATGCTACTCTCACTTCGCCCCAGCTTCCCCCTCCCACCCCGTGTCCTCAAGTGCATTCTCTATGTCTACATCTTTATTTCTGCTCTGCAACCAGGTTCATAAATGCCTTTTTTTTTTTTAGATTCCATATATATGCATTAGCATACTGTATTTGTTTTTCTCTTTTTGACTTACTTCACTCTGTATGACAGATTCTAGGTCCATCCACCTCACTACAAATAACTCAATTTCGTTTCTTTTTATGGCTGAGTAATATTCCATTGTATATATGTGCCACATCTTCTTTATCCATTCATCTGTCGATGGATATTTAGGTTGGTTCCATGTCCTGGCTATTGTAAATAGTGCTGCAGTGAACACTGTGGTACATGTATCTTTTCGAATTATGGTTTTCTCAGGGTATATGCCCAGTAGTGGGATTGCTGGGTCATATGGTAGTTCTATTTTTAGTATTTTAAGGAACCTCCATACTGTTCTCCATAGTGGCTGTATCAATTTCCATTCCCACCAACAGTGCAAGAGGGTTCCCTTTTCTCCACACCCTCTCCAACATTTATTGTTTCTAGATTTTTTGATAAAAGCCATTCTGACTGGCATGTGGTAATACCTCATTGTAGTTTTGATTTGCATTTCTCTGATCATTAGTGATGTTGAGCATCTTTTCATGTGCCTCTTGGCCATCTGTATGTCTTCCTTGGTGAAATGTCTATTTGGGTCTTCTACCCATTTTTTAATTGGATTGTTTGGGTTTTTTTGATATTGTGCTCCATGAGCTGTTTGTATATTTTGGAGATTAATCCTTTGACTGCTGTTTCATTTGCAAATATTTTCTCCCATTCTGAGAGTTGTCTTTTTCTCTTGTTTATGGTTTCCTTTGCTGTGCAAAAGCTTTTAAGTTTGATTTGGTTCCATTTGTTTATTTTCATTACTCTAGAAAGTGGGTCAAAAAAGATGATGTTGCTGCGATTTATGTCAAAGAGTGTTCTTCCTATGTTTTCCTCTAAGAGTTTTATAGCGTCTGGTCTTACATTTAGGTCTTTAATCCATTTGGAGTTTATTTTTGTGTATGGTGTTAGGGATTGTTCTAATTTCATTCTTTTACATGTAGCTGTCCAGTGTTCCCAGCACCACTTAATGAAGAGGCTGTCTTTTCTCCATTGTATGTTCTTGCCTCCTTTGTCGTAAATTAGGTGACTGTATGTGTGTGGGTTTATCTCTGGGCATTCTATCCTGTTCCATTGATCTATATTTCTGTTTTTGTTCCAGTACCATACTGTCTTGATCACTGTAGCTTTGTGGTATAGTTTGAAGTCAGGGAGCCTGATTCCTCCAACTCTGTTTTTCTTTCTCAAGATTGCTTTGGCTATTCGGGGTCTTTTGTGTTTCCGTACGAATTGTAAAATTTTTTGCTCTAATTCTGTAAAGAATGCCATTGGTACTTTGATAGGGATTGCATTGAATCTGTAGATTGCTTTGGGTAGTAGAGTCATTTTCACAGTGTTGATTCTTCCAGTCCAAGAACATGGTATATCTCTCCATCTGTTTGTATCATCTTTAATTTCTTTCATCAGTGTCTTATAGTTTTCTGCATACAGGTCTTTTGTCTCCTTAGGTAGGTTTATCCCTAGATATTTTATCCTTTTTGTTGCAATAGTAAATGGGAGTGTTTCCTTAATTTCTCTTTCAGATTTTTCATCATTAGTGTATAGGAATGCAAGAAATTTCTATGCATTAATTTTGTTTCCTGCAACTTTACCAAATTCATTGATTAGCTCTAGTAGTTTTCTGGTAGCATCTTTAGGATTCTCTATGTATAGTATCCTGTCATCTGCAAACAGTGACAGTTTTACTTCTTCTTTTCCGATTTGGATTTCTTTTATTTCTTTTTCTTCTCTGATTGCTGTGGCTAAAACTTCCAAAACTATGTTGAATTATAGTGGTGAGAGTGAGCAACCTTGTCTTGTTCCTGATCTTAGTGGAAATGGTTTCAGTTTTTCACCATTGAGAACGATGTTGGCTGTGGGTTTGTCATATATGGCCTTTATTATGTTGAGGTAGGTTCCCTCTATGCCTACTTTCTCGAGAGTTTTTTATCATAAATGTGTGTTGAGTTTGTCAAAAGCTTTTTCTGCATCTACTGAGATTATCATATGGTTTTTATCCTTCAGTTTGTTAATATGGTGTATCACATTGCTTGACTTTCGTATATTGAAGAATCCTTGCATTCCTGGAATAAACCCCACTTGGTTATGGTGTATGATACTTTTATTGTGCTGTTGGATTCTCTTTGCTAGTATTTTCTTGACGATTTTTGCATCTATGTTCATCAGAGATATTGGCCTATAGTTTTGTTTTTTTGTGACATCTTTGTCTGTTTTTGGTATCAGGGTGATGGTGGCCTCGTGGAATGAGTTTGGGAATGTTCCTCCCTCTGCTGTATTTTGGAAGAGTTTGAGAAGGATAGGTTTTAGCTCTTCTCTAAATATTTGATAGAATTAGCCTGTGCAGCCATCTGGTCCTGGGCTTTTGTTTGTTGGAAGATTTTTAATCACAGTCTGAATTTCAGTGCTTGTGATCGTTCTGTTTATATTTTCTATTTCTTCCTGGTTCAGTCTCGGAACATTGTGCTTTTCTAATAATTTGTGCATTTCTTCCAGGTTGTCCATTTTATTGGCATATAGTTGCTTGTAGTAATCTCTCATGGTCCTTTGTATTTCTGCAGTGTCAATTGTTACTTCTCCTTTTCCATTTCTAATTCTGTTGATGTGAAGCTTCTCCCTTTTTTTCTTGTTGAGTCTGGCTAATGGTTTATCAATTTTGTTTATCTTCTCAAAGAACCAGCTTTTAGTTTTATTGATCTTTGCCATAGTTTCCTTCATTTCTTTTTCATTTGTTTCTGATCTAATCTTTATGATTTCTTTCCTTCTGCTAACTTTGGGTTTTTTTGTTCTTCTTTCTCTAATTGCTTTAGGTGAAAGGTTAGGTTGTTTATTTGAGATTTTTCTTGTTTCCTGAGGTTGGATTGTTTTGCTAATAACTTCCCTCTTAGAACTGCTTTTGCCCATCCCATAGGTTTTGGGTCATCGTGTTTTCATTGTCATTTGTTTCTAAGTATTTTTTGATTTCCTCTTTGATTTCTTCAGTGATCTCTTGGTTATTTAGTCATGTATTGTTTAGCCTCCATGTGTTTGTACTTTTTACAGTTTTTTTCCTGTAATTGATATCTAGTCTCATACAGTTGTGGTCGGAAAAGATACTTGGTACAATTTCAATTTTCTTAAATATCTTGTGATCCAAGATATAGGCTATCCTGGAGAATGTTCCATGAGCACTTGAGAAGAAAGTGTATTCTGTTGTTTTTGGATGGAATGTCCTATAAATATCAATTAAGTCCATCTTGTTTAATGTGTCATTTAAAGCTTGTGTTTCCTTATTTATTTTCATTTTGGACGATCTGTCCATTGGTGAAAGTGGGGTGTTAAAAGTCCCCTACTATTATTGTGTTATTGTCGATTTCCCCTTTTATGGCTGCTAGCATTTGCCTTATGTATTGGGGTGCTCCTCTGTTAGGTAAACAATATTTACAATTGTTATATCTTCATCTTGGATTGATCCCTTGATCATTATGTAGTGTCCGTCTTTGTCTCTTGTAATAGTCTTTATTTTCAAGTCTATTTTGTCTGATATGAGAATTGCTACTCCAGCTTTCTTTTGATTTCCATTTGCATGGAATTACTTTTTACATCCCCTCACTTTCAGTCTGTATGTGTCCCTATGTCTGAAGTGGGTTGTAGACAGCATATGTACAGGTCTTGTTTTTGTGTCCATTTAGCCAGTCTGTGTCTTTTGGTTGGAGCATTTAATCCATTTACATTTAAGGTAATTATCGATATGTATGTTCCTATTACCATTTTCTTAATTGTTTTGGGGTTGTTATTGTAGGTCTTTTCCTCCTCTTGTGTTTCCTGCCTAGAGAAGTTCCTTTAGCATTTGTTGTAAAGCTGGTTTGGTGTTGCTGAATTCTGTTAACTTTTGCTTGTCTGTAATGGTTTTAATTTCTCCGTTGAATTTGAATGAGGTCCTTGCTGGGTAGAGTAATCTTGGTTGTAGGTTTTTCCCTTTCATCAGTTTAAATATGTCCTCCCACTCCCTTCTGGCTTGCAGAGTTTCTGCTGAAAGATCAGCTGTTTACCTTATGGGGATTCCCTTGTATGTTATTTGTTGCTTTTCCGTTGGTGCTTTCAGTATTTTTTCTTTGTATTTAATTTTTGATAGTTTGATTAATATGTGTCTCTGAGAGTTTCTTTTTGGTTTTATCCTGAATGGTACTCTCTGTGCTTCCTGGACTTGATTGATTATTTCCTTTCCCATCTTAGGGAAGTTTTCGGCTATAATCTCTTCAAATGTTTTCTCAGACCCTTTTGTTTTCTCTTCTTCTTCTGGAACCTCTGTAATTCAAATGCTGGTGTGTTTAATGTTGTCCCAGAGGTCTCTGAGTCTGTCCTCAATTCTTTTCATTCTTTTCTCTTTATTCTGCTCCCTGGCAGTTATTTCCACCATTTTACCTTCCAGCTCACTTATCCATTCTGCCTCAGTTATTCTGCTATTGATTCCTTCTAGAGTATTTTTAATTTCAGTAATTGTGCTAGTCATCACTGTTTGCTCTTTAGTTCTTCTAGATCCTTGTTAAATGTTTCTTGTATTTTCTCCATTCTGTTTCCAAGATTTTGGATCATCTTTACTATTATTACGCTGAATTCTTTTTCAGGTAGGTTGCCTATTTCATCTTCATTTATTTGGTCTTGTAGGTTTTTACCTTGCTCCTTCGTCTGTAACAAAGTTTTTTTTGTTTCTTTTCTTGTCGTTTTTTTTGTTTAATGGATGGTGCTATATTCCAGTCTTACTGGTTGTTTGGCCTGAGACGTCCAGCAGTGGAGTTTGCAGGCAGTTGGATAGAGCTGGGTCTTGATGCTGAGATGTGGACCTCTGGGAGGCCTCAGTCCGATTGATATTCCCTGGGGTCTGAGGTTCTCTGTTAGTCCAGCGGTTTGGACTCAGAGCTCCCACCACAGGAGCTCAGGTCCAACCTCTGGCCGGGGAACCAAGATCCTACAAGCTTCATGGCGTGTTAAAAAAAAAAAGGAAGAAAGAAAGAAAAAAAGGAGCAGTATGATATGAAAGAATAAAAAACAAAATAAAATTAGAAAGAAAAAAAATATATCAGGAAAAATAAAACTATTTGAAACAACTTCAACAAGGTAAAATAAAACCACAACAGAAAAAAGAAAAAAAAAGGGAGGGTGGGGAAAAAGCCAAAGGGAGAGATCACTGGTCACTGGGGGTTCCTCCCGTCCCCTTAGGTGTCCGTGGTCCCCCCCGGTGCCTGGTAGGTGCCCTAGTTGTGAGGAGACGCGAATTCTGTGTCCTCCTAGTACGCCATCTTGACTCCCCATTTACATTTTTTTTTTTTTAAAGAGGGCTCTTGTTCTTTTTTTTTTTTTTTTAATTTATTTATTTATTTATTTATTTTTGGCTGTGTTGGGTCTTCGTTTCCGTGCGAGGGCTTTCTCCAGTTGTGGCGAGCGGGGGCCACTCTTCATCGCAGTGCGCGGGCCTCTCACTGTCGCGGCCTCTCCTGTTGCGGAGCACAGGCTCCAGACGCGCAGGCTCAGTAATTGTGGCTCACGGGCTTAGTCGCTCCGCGGCATGTGGGATCCTCCCAGGCCAGGGCTCGAACCCGTGTCCCCAGCATTGGCAGGCAGACTCTCAACCACTGCGCCACCAGGGAAGCCCCCCATTTACATTTTTAAAGTCTTTATTTTACTGCCTCAGATGTCAAGAATGTTAGACAATGATGGATGGACCTTTATCAATACAGTATTGAACCATAAAGCACTGTAATCTGATTCTAGTTGATTGAGATATTCTAGCATTACAAAGTCATATTTAAAGGAGAATCAATACAAAAGGAAAAATGGTGAGAATAAATACAGCTTTTCATGTTTCCTCTAAATGTGAAGATTTGCATTCTTCAAAGGATTCATCTTTCAAAAGAAAAACAGTATTACTCTGAAAGAGCAACACATCTTTTAAGCACTTAATAGCAGCAAAATCTCTTTTGTTGTTCACACAGGAATTTGTATCTTTTCTTTTGACAAAATCTTGACAGAATACAGAGCCTTGATAAAAATAAAAGAAGTGAGCCCACTTAAGCTCCTTTGCATGGGATTTGAATATTTGATCCTAGAGGCTTTTTGTTAAAATATTCATTAATTTTTGAAGTTATTTAATTTCCCCATTATGGTCATATTCATTTGGAAGGGTCTTTGATCTGCCGTACAGAACATTTCTTCCATCTGCCGGTTAGAAGGGGTTTTTGTGGAGGACTCACAACGACAGACCAAGTCCTCTATCTGTTACAGTCCCTTTGGAAGTTGAAGATACTGATAGAGATTGGGAAAGTCACCATTGCTCCAGCTCAGTGTAAGCCTGTTACTGAACTGAAGACAAGATTTATTCTTTTTAAAAAAAGTTTTGTTTTAATATAACAGCTGTATTGACACAATTCATATACTAGATAGAATTCACCCTTTTAAAGGATACAGTTCAGTGGTTTTTAGTCTATTCACACAATTGTGCAACCATCACCACTATCAATTTTAGAACATTTTCATAGAAACCCTATGCTGTTATCAGGCCCTCCCCATTTCCTCAAACTCCAGCCCCTGGCAACCACTAACCTACTTTCTGTCTCTATAGGTTTGCCTATTCTGGACATTTCATATAATTGAATCATACAATGTGCAGCCTTTTTTGTCTGGCTTCTTTCACTTGCCTTAATATTTTCAAGTTTCATCCATATTGTAACGTGTATCAGTAGTTCAGTTGTTTTCATAGCTGAAAAATATTGCAGTGTATTGACCTTCCACATCTTGTTTATCCATTCATCAGTTGATGCACATTTGTATTGTTTCCACCTTGTGTCCCTTATGAATAATGCCAGTTTCTCTCTCTCTCTTTCCCCCTCCGCCCACCCCCAGTCTTTTTTTCCTTTGTTGTTTTTACTAGGGGGGCGTCCTCTCTAATCTGCCTGTATTGATAACGTTCTTCCAGAGAGCTTCAGTTCAGTATCGTCTGGGGTGGGGCCTCCCCATGTTAGTGGTTGCTTTATAGGATTTCAGGACCCTGGGCTTCAGTAGGGTTTGAATTAACCCCTTTGCTGTCCCCAGAGATGCCGTGGGTGTTTTTCTCTATAACCCTGAGATCAGGATTTCTGACAGAGGCACAGGCGGCAGCAGAGACATTTCAGGGTCCTGCTGAGCCATCTCCTCTTAGCAGTGTAGACCTCAGCGCTTCACATAATGGCTTTTTGTTTTTGGTCTTGTTTTCCCCCTAATGACTGCTTTTTCATGAGTGACCACCCAGTGGGCCTGCATATAGGACAAGGTAGTCTTTTCCCCTGAACCAAGGATCAGTCACAACTCCATTCCAAGACGTACACATAGGTCCAGGCGAAGATACGTGACCCGAGGCCCACTCCAATCCCATAATCCTGTTCCTAAAAGCCAATTGATTACTGACACTTCCAACTTAGGTTGGGGAAGTCTGTGTAACAGAGGTTCTGTAGGACTCGTTAATGCAGCGCAGAGCCCCAGGGCTCAAAGCACCAGCTAACCAGCCAGCGGCAGCTTGCAGTGCGTGTTTGCTGTCAGTCAGCAGAGCTAGTTAATAAGCAAGGCGAGAAGAAAGACTCCCTGTGATGGTGGCCACTGTCTCAGTATCCTGATCACAGCATCTATTGTTGTGGCCACCCTGAAGAGGTAGTGATACCGACCGGGGTCCTTGGCCTTCCATGATCAATAGAAATTGACTAGAGCCCAGACAAGAAATTCAGGCAGGGCTTTATCGGGGCCCCTGCTGCAGCAGAGGGGAGCGAGAACAAGCAACAGGTTCCCTTGCTCGCTCCCTGAAGAGGGGCGAGCTGGTTCCTTACATGGGGTGAGAGTAGGGGTGTGTCAGGCTGGAGGGGTGGCTTAGGTGTTTTGCCCACCCCTTAGGTGGTGTCGAGTGCAAGGGGGCATGCGCAGTCCCCTGCTTTTGCTCCCCACACCCTGTTTTTGCTCCCAGCTCTTCAGAAGTGGCAGTTGGGTTTTTTGGGTCTTTCTGTATCTTCTTGTCTATGATTTGCCCCAAGTGCACATGCACGCAATTATTTTTAGTCCCTTATCGTTTCTTTGTATTCTGTTACTCGAGGAATGTGTGTCCAGGTGCAAGCCCTGCAGCAAAGGGCCCCAGGTCCCAGCCTGTCTCAGTAGGAGGGACCCCCACCCCCAATTTGTTTTGGATGTCAAGACTGATGATGCCGTACACAAAGCAAGAGGGTATGAAGAAGTTCATTACTCACATAATTGAGGTCTGTGGGGAGAGATCGGCAGGCCTCTCAAACATGCCTGACATGGCTTGAGAGAGCCAGGAAAGGACACTGGCTCAGCTCTTTTTTACTGTTGTTAGAGGTTAGAGGTGGGACGGGGCAGGGTTCAGTGGAGGTGGTAGGGGCCTGCGTAGTTTGAATCTCCTCCCAGCGGCAAAGGACGGAACACTGGGCTTAAGTTCTTACCAGCTTTCTCAGATGTGGGGCAGAGGGGCGTGGGGAGTACAGAAGGGGGTGCAGCGCTTGAAAGTTGACAGCTGTGGTCAATCAAACATTGAAAAAATAGAGTCTGACCCTTTATTACAGTTCCTGAGTATTTTATTCTTTTTGTTACTATAGTAAGTGAAATTTTCTTAACTTCATTTTTGGGTTATTCATTGCAAGTGTATAGAAATACAATTGATTTTCATGTATTGAATCATGTATTAGTTCTAATAGTTTTTTAGTAGATTTTATAGGATTTTTTTTTAATATACAAGATCGTGTCATCTACACTTAGAGAAAGTTTTGCTTTTTGTTTCCCATCTGTGTGCCTTTTATTTTATTTCCTTGCCCAATTGCCTTGGCTAGAACCTTCCATAAAATGTTGAATAGAAGTGGTGAGAGCAGACATCCTTGTCTTGTTCCTGATTTGGGGGGGAAGCATTCAGTCTGTTTTTCTTGAGTATGATGTTAGCTGTGGGTTTTTCCTAGATGCCCTTATTAGGTTGAGATCATTTTCATTTTTTCCTAGTTTGTTAGGTGTTTTATCATGAAGTGCTGTTGGAATTTGTCAAGTGATTTTTCTGCATTTCTTGAGATAATTGTGTGGGTTTTTAAAAAATTCTATTAATGTAAGTACATTGACTGATTTCCATGTTAAACCAGTCTTTCATTTTGGGGATAAATCTCACTTGGTCGTGGCATATAATCCTTTTTATAGGTGGCTGGTTTCAGTTTGCTGTATATTTTGGCAAGAATTTTGCATCTACAATAGATATCAGTCTGTAGTTTTCTTTTCTCATGATATTTTTGTCTGGTTTTGGTATCAAGGTAATATTGACCTCACAGAATGAGTTTGGAAGTGTTCTCTTCACCCCTCCCCCCATTTTTGGATAATTTGTGAAGAATTGGTATAAATTTTTCTTTAAATGTCTGATATGATTCACTAGCGAAGATATTTGGGCCTGGACTTTTCATTCTGGGAAGTTTTTGAATTATGAATTCAATCTTTTTGTTATAGGTGTATTTTCTATTTCTTCTTGAGTAAGTTTTCATACTTTGTGTCTTTCTGGAACTTTTCAGTCTCACTAGATTATCTAATTTGTTGAGATATAGTTGTTCATTAATATTTCCTTATAATTATTTTTATTTCTGAAGAATGAGTTGTGATGTCCCCTCTTCCATTCCTAATTTAAAAATTTGTCTTCCCTTTCTCTTGTTTAGTCTAGCTAGAGGTTTGTCAACTTTGTTGATCCTTCTAAGAACCAACTTTTGACTTCCTTGATTCTCTCTATTGTTTTTCCATTCAGTTTCATTTATTTCCATTGTCTTATTTATTATTTCCTGCTTCCTTCTTGATTTAGGTTTAGTTTGCTCTTTTCTTTCTTCAGTGTCTTTAGGTGGAAGATTGCTTTATTGATTTGACATCTTTCTCCTTTTTTAATGTAGGCATTTATAGATATAACTTTCCTTCTAAGTACTGCTTTAGTTGCTTCCCATAAGCAACAAAAATTTGAAAAAAAGGAAAAGAAACCCCAGGAGGTTAATATTGGGACAATACTATTAACTAGACTACAGAACTTACTCTGATTTCACTCATTTTTACATGCACTCCTGTGTGTGTGTGTGTGTGTTTGTACATGTATATTTAGTTCTATGAAATTTTATCATGTGTTTAGATTTGTGTTAACACCACTTAAATCCATGTAACATTTCACTTCTGGAGAGAGTTACAGCTTGTACTTAGAAACTAGTTCAGTCCTGTGCAACCCAAGCATGGAAGTAAATCCTGGATAACCCTTGTAAGGCTAAAGTCAACTTGACTAGGCTGAACAGGCTTGATCTCAGGCATCTACAGAGAAAGTGGTCTACAGAGCTGAGTCAACCATAGTCCTCTGAGAAGGGATAGGGAGTATCAGGGAATCACAGGTGACATGTTTAAGGAGACAGGCAGGATTCAAAAATGGGCAGAAATCCAGGGAGCAGGCATTTGCCGAATGTAGTTGATGGTAGTACAACCACAAGGATCTTAATCGATTGTCAAAATGGAGGTGAATTTTTTATGGCTTTTCTTTCCAGTTACTGTACATAATGAATGTGAATGGGTACGACTAGCTCAGAGGAGCAGAGCTGTGATGGGCAATTTTGATTTCAAATATACAGTACAGTCAATAGGAAATGTGTTCCAAAACCAGGTACAAGAAAAATGGCGTCATTACTTTCTTACAGAGTCTAATCTCCTATATATTCACATCTTGATGCTACTCGATTATGTCACCAGCACCTGTCTCTGCCAAGGTATTGCTGGGCCCTAATTCTGCTATTAAAGGTCAGGGAGGGTAAGTTGGACAATGGTGGATTGGCAATGACCATAAACTGTCTCAACAATGAAAGTACTGAATCTGTGTGTATTGCAGGGCTGAACGTTTGTTGGAACGTTAGATGAAAAAACAGAAACGAGCAAAAAACAGAAAAAAAACAGGAAAGGAATGCACTTGTATCATTTCAATCTTTTAAAATTTAATGATGCTTATTTTATAGCCTAATATTTAGTTTATCCTGGAGAAGGTTCTGTGTACACTTGAGAAGCATGTATATTCTGCTGCTGTTGGATGGAGTGTTTTATAGATGTCTGTAGGTCTTGTTGGTTTATAGTGTTTGTCTTCTGTTGCCTTGTTGATCTTCTGCTTAGTTGTTCCATTATTGAAAGTGGGGTATTAAAGTCTCCAAATATTATTTTGAATTGTTTATTTCTTCTGTCAATTCTGTAAGCTTTTACTTTGTGTATTTTGGGACCCTGTTTTAGATGTATATATATTTACAGCTGCTGTATCTGCCTGATTTACTGACTTTTGATCATGATAAAAATATCCCTCTTTATCTCTTTCTTGTTTTAAAATGTGTTTTTTCTGCCATCAGTATAGCCACCCCAGCTTTCTGGTGGTTGTTCTTTGCATGATATGTCTTTTCCCATCCTTTTGCTTTTAAACTAATTGTATGTTTGAATCTAAAATGTCTGTCCAGCAGACAGCATATGTTTCAGTCTTGTTTTTCATCCAGTCTGTCAGTCTCTGCCTTATGACTGGATTGGTTGATACATTCACGTTTAATGTTACTGTTGATATAGTTGGATTTACATGTGCTATTTTGCTATTTGTTTTCTGTCTGCCTCATGTCTTTTTTGTTTCTCTACTCATTACTGCTTTCTCTTGCACTGAGTGAGTATTTTCTAAGGTAGCATTTTAATTCCTTTAGTGATTTTTTTCACTATATTTTTTTGAGTTATCTTCTTACTGATTGCTCTAGGGCTTACTATATCATCTTAAATTATCAGAATCTACTTAATATTTATACTAATGTCAGTGAGATACAGAAATGTTACTCCTATTTAGCTCTATTCCATCTTTCTCCTTTTTACATCTATGTCTGTTACAAACCCAGTAATACATATTTTTAGTTATTACTTCATATAACTTTATGTCTTTTAGAGAAGCAGAGAACAATAATTCTAAGGCATTGACATGACATTTACTTTCTGATACAAAGGGGCCAGTATTACTCATTAAACAGTGATTATTTCTTCTTTGTCCTAGTTGAACATTTTTTTCCAAGTGTTAGCACGACCTGAGTTGGGAATATTTGCAGCACCAGCTCCCTGTCCCCTCTTCCCTTTGCACTCACCTGATTCCTCCCCTTCCTAGTCCTGACCTAGAAGTCAGGAAACCATAGTTGTACAGATTCCGCCGTCACCGGGACATATGAGTGACCATGGACTCACTCTCAGGGAAGCTGCTGCTAGAGGAAAGGGCACTGAAGGCCCAGCCTGGCATCTGTTGGTTCTTGATGTATTTCCACACATAGATGCTTTCTAATATGTAGACTCTTCATTGATTTTTAGACCTTGAATTTTTTTTACAAATAGCCCATTTTAATTTTAATCTGCAACCTGGTGGAGCTTTCAGTAGATAATGAAGAGTTGCCTGACCGTAGTGTAAGAACAAGCACTCACAGTAAATATGGCTGCAGTGAAAGTTGTTAAATGGCTTGACTAGGACAATTATACAGAATAGCAGGACGCTTGGCCCTTTTTCCTTTTAAATGTCATATTAAAGAGCATTTGTGGGCTTCCCTGGTGGCACAGTGGTTAAGAATCCACCTGCCAATGCAGGGGACATGGGTTCGAGCCCTGGTCCACGAAGATCCCACATGCCGCAGAGCAACTAAGCCCATGCACCACAACGCCCATGTGCCACA
Source organism: Balaenoptera borealis (assembly GCF_965194805.1). Classification (NCBI taxonomy): domain Eukaryota; kingdom Metazoa; phylum Chordata; class Mammalia; order Artiodactyla; family Balaenopteridae; genus Balaenoptera; species Balaenoptera borealis. Next base: position 7,247,979 of record NC_138877.1, read on the forward strand.
ACTACTGAGCCTGCGCTCTACAGCCCACGAGCCACAACTACTGAGCCCATGCACCACAACTAATGAAGCCCGCGTGCCTAGAGCCCGTGCTCCGCAACAAGAGAAGCCACCGTGATGAGAAGCCCACACACTGCAATGAAAAGTAGCCCCCACTCACCGCAACTAGAGAAAGCCCGCGTGCAGCAACGAAGACCCAACGCAGCCAAAAATAAATAAATAAAATAAATGAATTTATTAAAAAACGAGCATTTGTGTGTTGATAATGTTCTGATTCTATCTGGTATTGAGAGAATTCTCATAGGGTTGGAATGATCCTCACAGTAGCTATGCATGGAGCCCGGCTCAGACACAGGAGTGCTGAGATAATGCATTTATAATAATGTTTTATTATTTCAAATTAGCTGGCTTTGCACATATCTGGGAACTAATTTTGAAGTTTAGCCTAACATAAAAAGAGATAATGGAAAAAGGAGAGAATGAAACCTAGCCTCAGTTTAAGCACCTATCAAGTTCTGTGTTACAAGCAGTAGTACTTACACTAACACTTCCAGGCTAGTTTTATCAACCCTGTTTCTTCCACGGGAGGAAACTGTGGTTCTTAGTGTTAGGTCAAGCGCCTGAGGTTGCACAGTAGTAATTGGTAGAGAGTAGATTTCAGCCAGCTACACAGTTTGTGCTCTTTCACCTCGTTCCTACCACCACTAAATGACTCTTTGTATGTGTTTCTATGACTTATTACATACAGTTTATAATTGCTGATGGGTGTTTGGCCACAAGGGTTCTTCACCCATCGTATGTCAGAAGCAAGGTGTATCTCAGCTTCACAATTCTAGGGTGACCTGCAACAGTATGTGTCCTCATTCCATTCAGCCCCCTAAGCACTTTATACCTTTCTTTATGGCCATATAATAGGGTGAGTTGTCTGTTTTGGTCTCATCTGCCTGCTGTCTCTCCTCCTCTTAGCACCTGGCCCGCAGTGAGGGCCCTTTCTCATAAAGATGCCTTTGTGAATGTGTTGAATCAGACCGTGCAAGAGTAATTGTGGTCTGTTCATGCTGGAGCTGGGTTAATATTCACAGTCTGTGTCTTCTCTATCTTGCTATCAACTGAGATTTTTTTTCTGGTTTGGGTTCATTTTAGCAGATTTAAAGAAACCTTCCAGTTCAAATGCTGCAAAATCCAACCTACCCAAATCTGGACTTCGTCCTCCCGGCTACTCACGTCTCCCGGCGGCCAAGCTGGCGGCCTTTGGCTTCGTCCGGAGCTCCAGCGTGACCTCGGTGTCCAGCACCCAGCCAGCGGACAGCGCCCAGCCCGAGCCCGGCCGGCTGGCCAACCGTAAGTGGGGCGGGTGGGTGGGCGGGCTTGCGTCCCAGACAGGCAGGACCAGCAGAGGGCGAATCAGCGTGTGGGTGCAACAGGGTTGCATTTTCTTCGCGTGTAAACTAAGAATTTGGGTTGACTACCTTAATCTACCATTGTTGGGACTTTAAAAATAATCTGCTGAAGAAAAATAAAAGCCTGTTTGGCACTACCATTTTCCAAATTATGGGGAGTTAATGTGCCAGAAAAAGACATGAAATCTTAGTGGAAAAATCATTTTAGTCACCTGTGATTACCCATCATGCCTTCATATTGGTGGAGCACTTGATTTCTAAAAGTTAATTAAACGATGTTAAAAATAGGGAAACCCAGCGGAGCTTCTTCTAGTCTGTGCCCAGGAAGGTCCCTGTTAGCTGAGATGGTGTCACTCCAGGCCTGGTTCCTGACACTGGTGTTGTAAGCTGCATTTTAAAGTATGAATTAATAGCGTCCGAGCAGGTCACACCAGCTGATGTCCCTAAAGAAGACCCAAGGCTGCCCCATTTGGCTGAGCCTTTGAGGACCAAACCCCATCTAACCTCATCGACTTCAAAGTCATTGTTACTGGATCTGAAGCCATGACACCTCAGATGTTGGGTAGTAAGAATTTGCCAGGGAAATCCAAGCGGTTTTCATGTGGAAAGCTGTTTTGAAGGGATTATAGTAGTTGAATCAAGTTGGAATAAGAGATAGAGACAGAGTGAAAGATGGGGAGGGGGAAAGGGAAGAGGAAGAGAGATTGAGAATGAGATTGATTTTGTATTATTTTTTCAATTTCCTCTCTCCAAGCTTGTTTTTTCCCTATCCTTTCTCGGCTTTATAGAGCTCATGGGTGGAACATTTGTACCTCTGTAGTTCTAAATTTTAGTCTACCTGGTTATTCCTAAAAGTAATGCATCTCGACGTGTTTGTAAGCATTTCTGAGAGGTTCTTGGTTCACTTGATTTCCTGAAGGTGCTGTGTCTCAGACCTACTTTCATATGGGAATCATTTTAGAAACCCCACTGGAATTAGGGATTGCATCATGGCACAGTGCCAGTCTCAAATTTGCAAATGCATAACTCTTATTTTTCGATATGTGTGTGCATGTTAAGAGTCTGAAGGTTTTGAAATAGAGGAGTGACGATTTGTCATCATTTTTAGGAGTGAAATTCTCAGTGGCATGTTTCTATTTTAGATGGAGCATGAATGATAAAAAATCTCATATGGTATGTATCTTTCCAAGGAAGGAGTTAAGATTTTGATTTCTTAAAAAAAATTAACCTCAAGGTGACCTGAAGCATGTCCCCATGGCAGCCACTTTTTCAAAAGGAGAGCTGACAGGTGTGGACGGAATAATTCCAGGTGTACTTAGGGCATTTCTTCTCACCTGTGCTTCAAAGCATACTAGCTAGGGACCCCCTGAACAACCGGAGATAAGAGCTGTTATGTGCCAGAGAAAATAACTCCTAGTTTAAAGATTTCATAGTAAAAGAAATATTTACTCTATTCAGAACTGTTTTCTGTTTCTAAAATGCAATATGTTAGAATCGATCTGTAATTATTTGCCACCTAACTATATATAAAATTTGTCCTTCACCAGTAAATTACAGAAAAACTTCACCCATATTTGAATTGATGTCTTAGTGCCGTTAACCATTATGCTTATGCTTGTTACCAGATTTAAGGTCAAGAAAACTTCTGTTCCTGTTCTTTAGCAAAGAAATGATGCTTTGATGACAAGGATTAAGTAAAATACGAAGCTCTTGGAAGAGCTGAAAGTCCTTAGACAAATCCTAGGAGCAAATGTTGCCAGTTTAGCTCATGGAAACAGCTAACATGATATCAGAGTTGGTTCCTTTTTTGTTCCTTGTCTTGTCTTTCTTTAGACACTACTTAGGGTTCATTTTAGGAATATTACTATAAAAAGGGATTGAACCACAGTAAGTAGATGCCTCAAAATCTGAAACATGATTACAACGAGGAACTATTTGCAAATGTGCGACTCATTATTTTAGATACTCACGTGCCTATAAATAGTCTGACAGCGTCCATGTGACTGTGAATGCTGTATGGGGGACACTTTTAAGGGATTCATTATGAACCTACTAGTGTTTTGTGGGCTACCTTGGCTTAGCTGTGACTTTTCTGTGCTGTTTTCCTGGGTCCTGCTGGGCAAGTGACGCTGACTGTAGAGGGGGGCCTGGGAGCCCCCTGAGTGCGGGTCTCAGCTGTTCCATTTGGAGTCTGCCCTCCACCCCAGGCTCAGGCTCTGCACCGTTCATTCAACCCCTCTGGGCAAGGGCTTCCCAAGGCGATTGCCCTGCTGTGTTTTCTGACCTTTTCCACGAGGCTTTGGCAAATGGGGCCGACACAGGGAAAGGAATTGTCTGAGGTCCTTAGGGCCTGAGGGTATTTTAGCATCCTGCCCACCCCTGTATTTTATAGCTGAGCAAGCTGAGATCAGAATGACCTGCTCCCATCCTGGGATGGTATTCCTCTTCCTCTGTTTAGTTCTCAAAGCTGCCATGTATGGTAAAGACACACCCGTGATGTGAAGTCATTTCTTTCTATTAGTGAAGCAAATCTTAGAGTTGAGTTGCCTTGAGAGGCCCCTCAGGCCCAACCCAGCTGTCCCTGCCCCACCCCTTCCCAGGTGTGTACTCATTTCAGGTGATGGGGAACCTTCCATCATGTGAAGAAGCCAGCTGTTTGGTGAGCAGCTCGCATGGTGAGGCCGTGCTCCTTGTGGGTTCAGGCTGCCTCCCTGTAATTTCTTGCTAGCAGCTCAGTTTCTCTGGATTAACACGCAACCTTTACCCTCATTGTGCCGCAGGAGATCACCCTCCCTTCACTCCTGTACAGGTTCATCACGTGGAGATTATGAGGTTGGCCCATTTCGAACCTCAAATAAAACTTCAAATGACATTAGGTCGTGACCCACAGCTTTTTTAAGATTGAAAGTGTACGGGGAAAAAAGTAATTCTCTACCTTAAAACTTAAATTTAAGATTAAAATCACAGTATTTGAGCAGGTCTGACACAGTATGTAGCTCATCATTTTAAGAATTCTCCAATATGCTTCAGGCAATAGAAATTTGGAGAAAAACAATTACAGTGTAATTTAGTGTTGGTAACAAACTATAACTCGAAATATACCTAGCTGTCAAATTTACCAGCAGTTAGGTTTATAGACTTGATTTTTCTGGTGGGTAAGGAGGTATAATTTAAAGTTAAAACCTTTGGGGGTGTGTGTGTGTGGGAAGGGGAAATAGGAAGACTTAGGGTTTCATGAATTAATCATCAGTGAAAATAGATCATATCACACAAGGATAGAATAATTTATGTGGAGGATCATCTCTCATTGTGGATTCTGAATAACACCTAACCTATTGGTGCTCAAGAAACAGAAAATATCTATCAGAAAATAACATGAAGAAGGTGGCCTTTGCAGCTGTCCTTTACAGTTTCTCCTCCTCTTTTTCTCTCTGCAATATTCTCATGTTTTCTTTGTGTGGTGAGCTGAGACCAGAAATCATGAGACAAAGAATTTGAAAGGAGAAATAAAAAAGAAATCTGAAGGATTTTCTTTGGTTTCTTGTTCTGGTGCAGGGAAGTAGTAGAATGTTTAGAGATGTAGGGATAGAGCTGGATGTGGACAGAGAGACTGACATTGGTATAAATAATCATGATGCATGGATATATGTGCCGACAGCCTTCTAAATGAGTTGGGATGGAGGCTTCATTTCTGATTAGGGTGATCAGGGAGTTTCTCAGAGGGGGTTGTGAGCTGGGCAGTATTTGGGGAGGTAGAGGTGGGCTCTATCTAGGAGATCCTTTGGGAGAAGCTGTTGGTACATCCAGAAAACCTCCGGAAGCTAAGGGGTTGCCATTTCTGATGCAACCTGCTGGCTCATCATGGTGGGGTCTGTCTGCTTGGTGCTGAAGTCCAGTGTTTGAGCTCCCCAGGATCTGTCCTCAGAATGCATCTGTCCCAATGCTGCCATCTTCCCCTTGGTGCCCTTGTCCACAGTTTCAGCTCTTAGCACTTCGGACGCGGTACCAAATCCATATCTCCAGCCCCAACTTCTCTCCAGAACTTCTCATCTACATTTCAAATGACCTGTCAGATATCTCCAGCTGGGTGACTCAAGTCACCTCAAACTAAACGTTTCCTCCAAAATGAATCTTCCGTTACCTTTTCCAAACTGATGCCGCCTCTCAAAGTTGCTCTGTGATGTAATGACATCTATGATCTCCTCTCTACTGAGGCTGGAAATTTTAAAATCAGCCGTTACCGCTCACCATTTTTTTTTTCTTTTTTGCCTTCCTTTGTATTCAGTGATCAAATCTGATCAGTTCTTTCCTACATTTACTCTGTCCTCTTTCTTTTCTCCTCATCATCTTTGTTTAAATCTGTGTCACCTGAACTATTCCCAGTCCATCCTCACCCTCTAATCCACAAGGCACGTGGCCCTAGACGGTTTTCTTTTGAGCTTGTTGTGAACGCTCCATGTGTCCCTGTGCTCACTTCCACTGCTTTCCAGAAGTTCCAGGTCCTCCGTGACTTGCTTAGCCCCCTTCTCACCTTTCCCTCACCCGATCCCCTGACATACACCCTCAACCAGACAACCAGAGCTGTTCACATTTTTCTCTGAGGGCTTTGTGCTTTCCTGCCTTTGGGTCTTGGTTTAAACTATTCATTTCTAGAATGCTCTCCCCTCCCACAGATCTCTCTGTGGATTCAGTCATTTTCAGTGTGATTCAAATACCATTTCCTCTAAGAAGCCTTCCTTCGTCTGTGAACCTGAAGTGGTCCTTTCTCCTAGGAACTCCCACTGCCCCTTGCTTGTATCACTTTTGTGGCTTATCACATACCATCTTGGTATAGTTGTTTGTTTTTATGTCCTGTCTCCCCTGTGGATTGTCAGCTCTTTGAGGATACAGGGTATGTCTCTTAATAATTTTAGTATACCTCACACTACCTAGCATGGGCTTTCCACTAGTAGAATTTGAAGAGAAATTCTCTCCCAGTGGAAAGATTTTCTCTTATGTGAGGGTATAGAACAAGAGAGACTCTTGAGAGAGGAACTTGGGCAACTTTCAGAAGTATTTTGTACCAGGAACACATTTTCAGTCTATTAGGACTTTCACAGGTCTTGATAGTTGAAGTTCCATCACTGTGGTTCTCACACTTTTCTAAATTATCTCAGTTATCTCTAAAATGTTGCTTCCATTGACTGTAGTGTACCCATTGGTAATTTATACAACTCAAAGCATGGAAAAGATAATAGGTCATTTGTAATATAATTATATTCAGAGCTAAATCGTTATGTGGACTGACCTACTAGTCTCACAGATGTCTAAGATCTTATATATCTCCTTGCATGTAATTAGCCATTTTAAAAGAATTAGGCTAAAACCCAACTGTTGAGGCTTTTCATGAGAGAATTTCAAAGTTTCCAATTAGTTTCCAATTAGACATCTCAATTTAGAGAGACTGGATATTCTCATTAAATTCTAGAGTTTTAGTTCTCATTTTCATACTTAAAATAAATAGGTAGGTGTTCTTTTAATTATTGAATAAAATTTGCGTTCTGGAGATAATGATCTGAAGTGGAAATCACTAACCATTTTGGAAGTTAGTCAGTGAAAGTAAAGGTTAATATGAAAGCTTTTTGCAGTGTTCATTTCAGCGTTTATGCTTATGAACACTATAGAGTTCTTCTACATACGTGACATGTTTGATTTTCTGTAACTGACATGCATTCTAAATAAGATAAGAGGGCTTCCCTGGTGGCGCAGTGGTTAGGAATCCACCTGCCAATGCAGGAGACATGGGTTCCGGCCCTGGTCTGGGAGGATCCCACATGCTGGGGAGCAACTAAGCCCGTGCGCCACAACTCATGAAGCCCGCGTGCCTAGAGCCTGTGCTCCGCAACAAGAGAAGCCGCAGCAATGAGAAGCCCGGGCACCGCAGCGAAGAGTAGCCCCCGCGTGCAGCAACAAAGACCCAATGCAGCCAAAAATAAATAAATAAAAATAAATAAATGAGAGTCGACAAGAAGCATTATTAATAACTCCTACTGAAACAGCCATCAACCTGTCTCATGTTCCATTGGCGAAGAGGGAGTCATTTTTTATTCATGGAAAAAGGAGCTGAACGGGAGCTGTGAGGTTAAATTTCAGAGAAGCTATTGCCTATTTGAGATTGAGCCTTATTGATGTCCTTGTACATTCCTTTTCAAAACACTCGGGCAACGATCACGTCTACCCAGAGATGAGATTAGAGCGTAAATGTGTTTTGTTTTGTTTCCAAGAAAACTGACCATTAATGGTTGAAAGTAAGATAAACTGAAATTGGGGTGATAATGGTTTTATATGTAGTAAACGTAATGTCTGACTGAACTGCCTCGTTTGGGGGGCTTGTGTTGTTCTGTGAAGATCGGGTTGTCCACTTGCCCTTCCCCAGTCCTGCAGTCTTTCAGCATCTGTTACGGGGTGAGCATGGAACTCAGTGCTGGGGCCAGGGCACCCTGTGAAGTTAGTGTCGGTGGGGAGGTGGGGTATCCAAGTGCGTCCTGCAGGGAGCTGTGAGGGGGCTGTGGCTGGAGACGGCACAGTGCTGGGGAGGGGTTAGGGCAGGAGGAGCCCGAAGGACGGAGCACCTGCCCCTCCTGACCCCTCACCCCTCAAGTCCCCTTGGGCTGTCTCAGCCCTACTGCGTTATATCTTCAGATCTAATTATTCCACTCTGCTTCCAGGTAGTGAGAGATGCTCTGGATTTGCTGTAAAATAATCCAGCAAAGAAAAGGACAAAACAAAACTGGAGGGGGGGCAGTATAGATAAGAAAAGTTAGGCAAAATTTTGATAATCCTTGAAGCTGGATGATGGAATTCTGAGGGTTCATTGTACTATTTACTTCCCGGTTTTGGGGTTTTTTTTTTTTTTTTTGTATGTTTGAAAATTTCCATTTTCATTTAACCTTCCGTGGAAGAAGGTTAAAATCCCATCTTCTCTCTGTATTGGTTTTCCTTTCTTAAGAGTCAGTATATTCTTGTCCTGCCCCTAGGTTCTTCAGAACCGTTTTTTTTTTTTTTTTTTACATTCCAAGCATAGCACGGGGAGATCAGCACCTGAACCTAGAGGGGTGGGATAGGGAGGGTGGGAGGGAGATGCAAGAGGGAGGAGATATGGGGATATATGTATATGTATAGCTGATTGACTTTGTTGTAAAGCAGAAACTAACACGCCATTGTAAAACAATCACACTCCAATAAAGATGTTAAAAAATATAAATAAATAAAATAAAGTGACATCCATAAAAAAAAAAAAGAGTCAATATAGCATAGTGGTGAAGAATGTGGTCTCTGGAAGTGCACTGCTGGGTTTGCATCCTGCCTTTGCCACTAGCTAGTTCTGTGACCTTGGGCAAGTCACTTACTCTCTCTGTGCCTCTACTTTCTCATTGTAAAATAATAATAATATTACTACTAATAAATAATGTCAAAAGCCACTGTAGGATTGATGAGACATTAAATGGAATTAATGTATGCAAACAGGGCCTTGCACGATAATAATAATAATGTTCTCGTGGCTGTTTCCATCCATTTCCCACATGCAGAAAGTTCTCTACTGGGAGGGATTTAAAAGCTCAGATGGAAAAATGCCGTGTTGGATTAACCATGTCTTGTGCGGGGTGAGGAAACTGGTATTGATAACGTCAAGGTCAGGGAGTCGACGTTCACTCCATTTCACGGTCGTTATCATCAACTCTCTCACGTACGGTGAATGCCTTTCTGAGCATTAAACTAAAACATGTATCATTCATGAAACCGTAAGGTGGCAGTTCTAGAAGTTAATCTCTTGATTTTCATGGGCGGCTCTTACTTTTGGGCTATAAGCTTGTGGTTGTTTGGATATTTATAAAACATAGGCAGGGAAAGTCATGTTTTGATCTCTTTATGTAAAAGGGCTCTGCCATGCCCTTAGCATGTTATCATTTAAGAGAATACATTCAGTTGGGTTCCCTTTAAATGAAACGTATTTATGCAAGGTGACTAATACATAGCACATTAATCTAAGCTGATGGCTTTTAAAACCTCTGCTCAAAATAGAAACTGAGAGTTGGATCTGATTTTTATTTCTGTGCCTCTAATGTCTGCAGGAAAAAACGGGAACATTTGATTTTGCAGTGTGAAAAGGGCTTCACACAGCTTCTCATTTTGCTAGAGTCTAATTTCCATTGTACTAGGGTTTTACTCTGTCGGATATCTCAACCCGATTTGGGTGGGTGGGGAAGAGAGAATAGTGAGAACAAAAACCAAAATAAGCTCCTGGTTTTCTCTGGAAATGAGGAAGTCAAACACATGCCACTGGTGGATTTAAATACCTATTTCCCTGGTATATGTAATTAGGTAATTTAAAGTATTCTTTGTAAGGAAAAAAACAGAATCATTTTCACTGAATCTTGCTGTTAATTTTCCCAGTGATTCCCACACATTCAGTTCTTTCTTTTTTTCCTTTCTTTGCTTCCTTCATACACTCACATCAGAATGAGTTCTTCTGGGTGTTATTCGATGTTGCCTGTAAGTGAAAATATTTTCTTTATTGCTTAAGTAACACCTGGTTTATCCATTTTGAATCAGATATGTGAGCAAAACTGTTAGAAATCACATTGCCCTTCAAAAGGTTAATAGTGCCGTATTCTTGCATGTTTTAGCATATTTAAGGTATTTTATGAAGAAAGGGTACTTTGAACTATGAACTAAGATAAGAAATATGCCACACTTGCATGCATAATATGTAATAAAATCAGCATTTATGGTAATAGAATAATCTTTGGGAAAGTCAGTGAACCTCAGTGGACTCAGATTTTTATTATAAAAGTTGGAAGGTATCGAATTAAATGAATTGACCACTTTTGGCTCTCAAGAGCTGGGATCTTGTGGCTGAATTATATAAATGTGTGGAATCATTTATGGTTCTTAAGTGGTGAATAATCAGAATCGTATTTGAGAAACATTAATATGGTAATGTAAGTTAATTAGTTTGGAGAAGAGAGACAGAGAGTGAGAGGTCTTAGTTCTGCCAAAATTAGGGATTCTTCCCGTCTTGGCCTGACCTTATTTTGTTATTTTTCTCCTGTCATATGAGATGGACATTTCAGGACACTAACAGACAGAGAACAGCTCAAAGGTTTTACTGCCCTGATTTTTTCCTATAAAATACAGAGGTATGAGGTTCTTAGAAGTCACCTTCTTGCTCCGGCCCTTTGCCTAACGCTGGGCATCTTGGATTATTGGTCCAGCCTCAGAACAGAGACAGGGAGGTGCATGACTTCCAGACTCATATTCACTTCTCCCGGGAACTTGGCCAACAGTACATGCTTTCTTGTATCGCTGTAATACGCACAGTCTATCATCTGGGAAGGTTCATAGAGATCCTTGCAGTGTCTTCCTTAAGGCAGCAGATGGGGCAGCACAGATCAATAATTCCTTTTGCTTTTGATGAGAAAGAAAATCAATTAATGGTGATGTCAGAGGGTTCTTTGGCTCCCATAACAGGCAGCAACTGGCAGGCGAGGGTTGGTGGGAGCCTGAAGTAGGTGTCAGCAGTGGGCACAGAAAGAAAGGACCAGATGGAAAAGTGTCAGAACCGAGAGGGCAAGAGCGCCTGAGAGGGTGGGGTGACAGGAAGGGTGAGGGGGCCACCCACAGAACTGGGGGCTCAGGAGGAGGAGTGGGTGTGTGGGGCTCTGGTGTGTTGAGTTCCAGAAAAGCATTCATATGAATACATCTGGCAGCTTTATGGAGATGCTGGACTGAAACGAAGGAGAGCAGCCATGGAAAATAGGTGGAGCCATGACTGACGTCACTGGGGGAGTGCATGTAGGATGGGATGGGAAGAGGGATGAGGACAGATTCTGCAGGACGTGTCCATCTAGGTGGGGAGCAGGCCAGACACAACTAGAGAAGGCGTGGTCAGCGAGGGGGGCTGGGAACCTCCGGAAAGCCCAGGGAGGATAGAGATTCGTGGAGAGGAGGTGGGTAGTCAACGCCATCTGTGCTGTGGAGGCGGGCTTTCCATACTGAGAAAGATGGGTCTGCTGACTTAACGATTAGGAGGTCACTGGTCTCTTTGAAGATAGTTTGAACAAAATGCATGAAGGCAGAAATCAGGTTACAAGAGGGTAAGGAAGGTGAAGGTAGAGAACATAGATTAATGTTAAGAATTTGGTGGAGGAAAGGGAAAGGGAAAGGGTGGTAGCTTAGCAGAGGAGCAGGGAAAGTTGTTTTGTGTTTGTGTTTGGTTCGCCTTTTTTTTTTAGCACGCATAAGAATGCTTCTAATCTGAGAGGAGGTATCCAGTAGTGAAGGAGAGATGAAGATGAAGATAAGATGAAAGCAAGTGCGGGTAATAGATGGAGGCGTTCCTGGAGTGCGTAGGAGGAGTGATGTCAGATACAAGTGGAAAGGGTACCAGGAAGGAAGGGATGACGGGTGAATGTAGAGATACGCTGAGAGAAGGAAAAGAGGTTCAGAGAGCTCACAGTAGGAGCCTCATTTGTCCTGGGTAATTAAAAAGTAGGGCTTTTGCAAAGAGCACACAGGCTGGAGTTGGGATTTCATAAAGTAGAAAGGCACGTGATGGTTACCTAGAGCAAAACAATGGGTCATAAGAGGTGACGGAGAACTGGAGAGCTGCATGAAGGCCAGCTTGAGGTTGGAGAGCATGACTTTATACGGGAGACAGTCGACCCCATTTTAGGACTGTCCCCGGTGATGTGAGGGTCCCACTCTCTCCTCTCTTGTCCCTGTCGTACTGTAAGTTAGAGCAATTCAAATCTCAGAGTGAATAATGTTTCTCGGGAGCTTTGAATCGGCTGTTATTTAAATACAACTCCATTGAAGCAGAGGTGCTGGTTGAAGGGGGAGGAGAGAGCCCTGAGCCCTCTCTGCCTTTCCCCTTGCCTGTTCCATCCCGCTGTACCAACCCCTAAGAAATCCATGGAGCACAATTGGAAATCACTGGTTTTTGTGGCAAGTATGTCTAGTTGGCTCAAGAATTGGAGACAGAATTCACTACTGTGGACAAAAGGGTAAAATTCCCTTCTAAAATATAAAGTCCTAATTACCGTTGCCAAGAAAGGCATTTCCTACTTGCTGGTTTGTAATAGGGTCCCGTGTGTCTCTAGGGCATCACTGCCTAGTAGAACGTTCTGGGATGATGATGTGCTTCGTATCTGTGCTCCTGGAAAAGTAACCACTAGTCACATGGGGCTACTGAGCCATTTAGACGGGGCTAGTGTAACTGAGGAACTAACTTCTAAATTTTATTTAATTTTAATGACTTTAAATCTGCGTAGCCATATGTGGCCAGGGGCTACCCTATTGGATAACACAATTCCAGATTTATTATCAGTTTGGAATTTCTGGAAGATATAATAATACTGACCATAACATCTGTAAGGTGCATAGTGATGGGGATTTTTTTCCTCCACGTGAAGACATCCCACATGAATCCTTGAAGACTAAAGCTTTGGACTCCTGGGTTGGTGACATCGAACTAATGAAGATCCCATATTGATCCCTTTAATGTCTTGTTACAGGGGTTAGGGCTGGGGAGACTTTTCTAAAACCGTAGATGCTACCTCTCTCCCTCACTGGTTGCTTTATAAGTTCATACCATTGATCATAAGCCTAGGTCATAGAAGCTGGAATAAATCATCCAGAGTGATGGCGCACAGAGCCATTTTCTTCATATATAAGAAAAGCAGAGTACATGTAATTGAACGTTTTGTTTAAGATACCTTCATGGGGTGTAAATATAACAACTTAAACCCATTTTGTCTAGGCAGAGTTGGACAGTATCCAAACTAGAAGGAAAAAGTGGGGGGAGGAGAGAGAAATACATGAAATCGAAGGAAAGCTGGAGGGGGAGGGCGAGGAAGGAAAGTGAGGGGAATGAGGTGCAGGTGGTGACGTACCAGCGGTGGGAAGTAACCAAGAAGAGAATAAGGAGCCATGAGGGCTCCATCAGCCTCTTCCTGGTTTTCTTGAAGACTCCTTCCCGTGTTCAGCCACTCTCCTGCCCGGCCCTCCCCAAGGTGGAGGACTAGTAAGAGCTAAAGCCAAAGCCCAAGGTCAAGGCAGATCTTTGGGTCTCTTGAGATGCAGAAATTTGAATTTTCAAGTAAGGGCGATGCCAGACTACCGGTGAAATACTAGTTCAGCCAGTTAGAAAAAGTTCTTAAATGGGTGCGTAGAGATGAAAAGAGAGCTTCATTTCTGTGGAACGCAAATCTTACCCCGTGAATTTGTTATGCAAACAGTAGACCTATTAAATCACTTTAGGCACCTTGCTTGCATAGTACATTCTTGAACAAGAGCAGCCTGAATTGAAGATAAGACTAGATGTGAGAGAAACATACGGTATAAGTGAAGTGAAATGTAGATTTTTATCTGCTAGCAGGTTCCACCAGCTGAAGTGAAATATATAGACCTGTGTTTAAGTATGTCTAGCTCCCATTAATGCCGTACGTGCTATTAATATGTGTCTCTTCAGGGACTTCCCTGGTGGTCCGGTGGTTAACCCTCCATGCTCTCAATGCAGGGGGCACGGGTTCGATTCCTGGTCAGGGAACTAAGATCCCCCATGCTGCCTGGCACGGCCAAAAAACATGTGTCTCTTTAACCAAGAGACACCAAAAATTCTGTCTCTTTAACCAAGAAACACCAAAAATTCTGAGTGTGATAACTTTTGGAGGCTAAACTACCATATTTTGTTGAATGTTCCTGCACAATTGAATGTGTGCAGATGGTATATGTGACCAATTGGGTTCATTTGGTGCTTTCAGTAAACAGAATTGCCAACTGGGGTTTGAATAGCATTGAGCTGTGTATGCACTTGGGAATTTGGCACTGATGTCTGAAAGTTCCTTCCAGGCCATGTTACAGGAGAATGACTTTGGCCAGGCTGTGTGTCAACCAGCCACGTGCTCAGGGTCACCAATAACCAGAGTCACTAAAGACTAGGTGTTCTGCTTTGTTTTCCTTTAAATTTAGTTGGTCTTGCCAAAAAGGAGACTGATTTAAATGTTGGAAAAATTGTTTGTATAAATAAAGATAATGCATCTTTTGTACCATTGTATCTAATATATCTTTCATAATTATATATGAAAATGTATTCTTTTGGTTCCCTTTAAATGGTCAAGGTAGTAGCAATAGAACATAAGGGGAGAGCAGGGCTGGCAGCCGGCAATGCAGGGCCCTCCTCTCTGCTCTGTCACTAACTAGCTGTGTGGCCTCAGGTAATCTTCTTTACTCGTTGGGGCCTCAGCTTCTTCATGGGTAAAATGAAGCATTCGGACTTGGTGATACATGACACTCCTTCCAAATGATTCTATAAAAAAAAATCTCATAATGTCAAGCTCAATGACAAAATGTGTGTGTTTATTCTACTCAGTGGTTGTGAGGCCATAACAGCATGTAATATCCAGCAGATCAACCAGGCATGTATCACAGGGTGGTCTGTACTTTTTTAACGTGTAGATATCTGTGAATAACGCGAACAACTGAGAGCACACTCAGGCGTAGGTAAATGTGAGCCCACCTCCCGCAAGCCCACCTCCACACCTGGCTGGCTGACTCCAGTGTCGCTACGTGGGGGGCTGCATGGGGTTCAGTTCAGAGATCTGCTTGTCAAGCAGGTCAGGACTTCGTGAAGACGATAGGGGTACGTGAGAATAATTAAACCCATGTGATAGAATTAGATGC
Organism: Balaenoptera borealis; assembly: GCF_965194805.1. Taxonomy (NCBI): domain Eukaryota; kingdom Metazoa; phylum Chordata; class Mammalia; order Artiodactyla; family Balaenopteridae; genus Balaenoptera; species Balaenoptera borealis. The sequence continues at coordinate 7,263,098 of NC_138877.1, forward strand.
ACTTACTATGTATTATTTTTACCCTAAATATGTGCAGTCAATTTAGATTGTAAGTGGTAGGTTCTGATCTAAAGGTCTAGTTCTTCCTCCCTAAGGAACTGGTAAGAACCTTCTCCCAGTACAGCTAAGACGCTGCGATGTCACTTTCGTATAACAGGCCTTAGTCTGTGGTTCCATTTATGTGCTAATTTAAAGTTGACCCCCGAGGGAAGAGTTTTGTCACAGTCTTGGTAAGGAGGGTTAACTTCTTCCCATAAGTTCTGGAAAATTCCCTCACTCCATTTTCTTTTCCACATGAGAGCACTTCTTCACTGTGCCCATGATGTTTTCTCTAATTTGAGTGCTTTGTTCTTTTTTTTTTTTTAATTTTTATCAGAGTATAGTTGATTTACAATGTTGTATTAGTTTCAGGTGCACAGCAAAGTGAATCAGCTATACATATACATATGTATAGATTCTTTTCCCATATAGGTCATTACAGAGTATTGAGTAGAGTTCCCTTTGCTATGTAGTAGGTCCTTATTAGTTATCTATTTTATATATAGTAGTGTGTATACGTCAATCCCAGTCTCCCAATTTATCCCTCCCCCCTTCCGCCCTGGTAACCATAAGTTAGTTTTCTACATCTGTGTGGAGTGCTTTGTCCTTTTTCTATGTATTGGGGTTCCTGAGGGCAAAGAATGAGATATTTCGCAACCCTTTTTCTTAGGTAACTTCTTAACATGGGTCGTGGATTTCTCCAGCAAAAACGTGGATGCTGTACCCACAGATTTTGCATCTCCCTGCCTGCTGCCCTGGGAGGGACTTGGGTTGAGCACACGCTGCCCTGGCCTGAGCAGGCAAGGGCCATCATTGGTGCCATTGGTGTGGCAGCGGAGGGCCCCCTGCAGCTCTCAGAGCCGCAGGAGGGTTGCCCTGCCCTCTTCCGCCTCTGCTGGTCCCTCTGCCACACCCTTTCGTCAGCCTTTAGGGTTGGCTCCTAAGTTGTGACAGCAGCAACGCAGGGATCCTCACTCCATTCCTGTATGTGTGACGAGTGACGTGTGTGTGTGTGTGTGTGCATACGACCTTACTACAACTTTGCCAAAAGTCACAATGAAGTCTCCCCACCTCCACCTCTTGCCCTTGCCACAAATAAAGGTGATGGGAAACGGCCACCCCAGAATCTCCTACCATGGCCCCTGTCACAGAAATCCAAGGCTCGCATCTTTTCCCTAGCACTCTTTATGAGGAACTGTGTGTGGCAGGGAGATGACAGGCAGACAGCGTCAGCTGTTAACTGCCAGCACCCATTTACTCTGACCCCTTTGAATAGAAAATGAAAAATGCCAACACATCTCGGGTGCCGTTAGCCCCGAGGTTTGCCTCTAAAGTCGTTGCCTACACAGGAGACTTCTGTTGCCACCAGTGAGGTTTGCTAATGAAAGCAAATGAGCCTGGATGGACCTGTCACAGTGGTTTCACTGAACAGATATGCTAATTAAGCCGGAGGTCAAGGAGCAGGTGTTGTTTCAAGCAGGTGTTATTAGTTTGTGTCCAGCAGTGGCTCTGAAAGAACACAAGGAACAGTCCAGTTCTTCCTAGTTTTTATTTCAGTTGAGGAATATATGTGCTCACTGGCTGGTGACGGATTACTTGTCCAGGAAATGTCAGTTCCCTCCGGCTGGTCCTTTCTATGCCTTGGGCATCTTCGTGCTTGCACCAGCTTCCTTCTTCCTGTATCCTTAGCTGTCTGTTGCTGCCAGAAGCCTTGCTTTACCATCACAGAAACCTACAATGTCCACACTGGCACCTCAGGTATTATCCAAGTGATTGTGACCATTCTACAAAAAAGGAGAGGATGTAAGGAAGGTCGAGGTGACTTACCACCACCCCAGGGTGAGTTAGTGATGAACCCGGGGCTGGAGCATCAGTCCGACGCCTTGTCCCATGATGCACGCCAGGGTGAGAGGCACGGAGTGGCGCTCCAGGGTTTATTGGAGACATGGATGCTTGTTCCACGTGTAGCTCGATTCCATCACTGAGCTCCTACGATGCAAATTGGCAGCAACTGGAATCTAGCAGTTTCCCGCGACGTTCCCTTTGCTGAGGATCTGCAGGAAGCCTAGTGCAGCTGCCCGCAGTACACGGGAGCCCGTTAGCCGTGGGTCGGTACTGGTTGCGGTCTGTGTGAGCGATCCCCAGAGACGGGGAGGGTGGGGGTGCGAGTGTGTGTGCTGAGCACAGAGACTGGCAGGACCCCGTGCTCCTTCGCAGATGCCCAGAGAGGCGGTGGGGGCAGTGAAGGGTCGCTGGGAGTTCAGAGGACGCGGATCTAGATGCCGCCCTGGGCTGTCGCCTTGCACAAGTCACGCATCCCTGTGGGCCTCCAGTGTCCTCCCTTTCAAGTGAGGGATGGGGCCATGGTTTCTGACACGCCTTCTATGGATCCTGTGTCTTTGGTCCCAAGACTCCTGAGCAGAAGATTCTCAGGGGCTCCAGGGCCCCGAGGGCACAAGTGTGTTCCTTCTTGCATTTTCATTCGGAAACTGTAAGGAAAGACCCCTTCCGTTTCCCATATGTTTTTCCTTTGTTACGATTGAAGGACATACAAGTTATGCTGTCTCTATATAGTATTGTTAACAATACCATGTTTGAAAGTTGCTAACAGAGTTGATCTTACAGGTTCTCATAGGAAAAAAATCTCTAGGAGTTTGGGATTAACACACTGTTACACACACTATTCTATATATACACACTATTCTATACATAAAATAGATAAACAACAGGGACCTTCTGAATAGCACAGGGAGTATACTCAGTATCTTGTGATAACCTATAATGGAAAAGAATCTGAACGAGAATATGTGTGTGTGTGTGTGTGTGTGTATACAGTTACTATATATATATATTCAGTTACTACATATATATATATATATATGTAGTAACTGAATCACTTTGCTGTACACCAGAAACTAACACAACATCGTAAACCAACTACACTTCCATAAAAAAATTAAAGTAAAAAAAAAAACAAAACTCTATGAGACTTTTGATGGATCTTTACATTTATTGTGATGATCATGTCACAGTGTATACATATATCAAATTATTATGCTGTACACCTAAAACCTGTACAATGTTATATGTCAATTATATCTCAATTAAAAAACAAAGATAAATGCCTAGATTTCTTTCTACATTAACGTTAATAATTAGAATTATTGGAGACTTTTAAATATGTTTGTTCACTTATATTTTCTAAGCATGGGGAGCGAAGTGAGAAGAAAAAAAGAGAGAAGAAAAAAGAAGATGGAAATATATCACATTTTTAAGAGAAGAGAAGAATAAAAAGAAAGGGAAAAAATGGCTAATGGTCCCATTGTTATCAGAGACCAGAGAAGGAGTTTAAATTTCAGTAGGAAGTGACTGGGGAGTTCACCACCTAAGGATGGCCTGGTGCCCCTGGGGTCTGGTGTGCATTACAAACCCCTCCACGACTGAATTCAGTTACTTCTGGCAATGAGATCAATGTGGGGCAGAAATAATCTCTACAACATTCTGACGAAAATTGAAAGATGAAAGGAGGCTGTATAAAATAATTAATATAGCAAGAAAAAGCAGAACCTGCTTGTCTTTGGAAAAGACTTTGATAAAAACCTCTTTTATAAGTTATGTCAGGTTATGGGACAGACAATACATGGAACAAAACGCCAGATCACTTCCCTAACCGTGTGAGAACGTTTGAAATTTCCCATCTTTCTCTGTTTCTCGAAGGAGTGTTATTTCAGTGATGATAAAATTCCCCGTAATTCCTTATTACTTCTCAAGAGGTAACCATATAGATGTTTTATGAGACAGCTATAAGAAATAACTCTCACTCATCCCTAAGAAAATGGTGTGAGTATAAGTTGGACAGATGTTGTCAGGCGTGGATCTCTGATCATGCTCATGTTCAAGAAACTCCAGAAATATTTTTAAAATTTTTATTGAAATATTGTTGATTTACAATGTTGTGTTAGTTTCAGGTGTACAGCAAAGTGATTCAGTTATACATAGATAGAAAGATAGATATACTTTTTTTTTTACATTCTCTTCCATTATGGGTTATTACAAGGTACTGAGTAAAGTGCCCTGTGCTATACAGTAGGTCCTTGCTGGTTATCTATATTGTATATAGTAGTGAAAAAACTCCAGAAATATTCATTAAGAGCCCATTGCTTTTGTCCTGTGCTGGGCGCTGGAGGAGCAAGGGAGAAATATATGCTAAAGATGAGGGTCTGGGCATTAAGGAGCTTATATTTATGTTATTCTTTTTTTAAAAAAAGACTTCTCTCTATAAAATTAATTTTATATAAGGAATTATATGTATATTGATTTTGGACAGGCAATATCATATAGATAAATATGGGGAATTTTTTAAAGAACTACGGTAATAAAGTAAAGTTCCGTACAAGGTGTATTTAGGCTAAGGCAGGGTGTGGAAAGAGCGTAGAAATTCATGGAGAAGATCATAGTTCAAGGCCCCACTCACCCTTACACTTCTCCAAACCTCATTCCCCACTGTATTGTGAGAATGAGAGCATGTAATTGAGGCTCTCAATAGGCTAAAGACTATAAAATGTAGTATAAATAGGACTACTTATTGTGTAACCCAGTGCTGAGCAGAAATTTGTGCTCTACTGTTGCCCCTGGGTTGAGCCCCTGCCCCTGAGTGTGGGACAGTCATCCTAGGTGAGCAGATGCGGCTCATTGGAGGGAGAGGGAGGGGCTGAGATGCAGTAGGTCTTGAAGGACAGAAGGCTTTGTGTTGGTGGAAGTGAGTGGGGGCACATTTCCCCGGAAAGAGTGACGAGTAAGGGGACTGTTAGATCAGCCCTCACCCCTGTGGGTCCTGTCACTGCCTGGGCTACATTTCCTTCTCTACCAGCCACACTCACTTTTTGCTGATGACTAAAAAGGAGAATATGTTTTCCTACTGTTTCATGCAAGGCATAGCTTTTCCCCACCCGTATTCACAGCTCCTTTGGGAGGATCGAGGTTACTTTTCTTTCCCTCCTCAGTGGCATCTGTTAATAGAAACAAAAAGATGTGTTTTTGCAATGTTGTCTAGAGTGGCTTCTCGTATTTGCACTCATGTTAATCTCTTTCTAGCTGAGGAAGGGAGATGGGTAGATTGGTAAAGAATCAGGCTGAAAACAAGAGCTATTTAATTACTTGTAGAGGCTCTTACAAGAGTTGAACTTTACATCTGCCCAACGATCAGAAACAGAGAAAAGAAACTAAAAAATGTGACTTTAAACAAATTCCTATCTCCACTCATATCACTGTTTCTTTCCTTCAGTCCCTTTAAACTCTGTCAGAGGGACATACCATATAGGAAAGGAATAAAAAAAAATGTAGCTTTTGTGGCCAGTACCTGATTGCCCTCCAGCTAGACCATCAGCTTTTCCATTGCTGGGTCTTCAATGTTCCCAGTGCCTAGTTCTGTGCCTGCTCTATTTTAGGTGCTAAATAAAGGTTTAATAATTGGAAATAACTTTAAAACTGGTAAAGATAAAAATTACTATAATTTCTAACATACATATTTCCTTTTCTTTATCCTTGATCTTTGGATGGCTCATTTTTTTAAAGCCTATCATTTTATATTAATATTCTCTTATTAGTTCTTGGAACATTTTATTCAAGCTTACAATCACTATTCATTGATTTAGCTTCTCTAATAAGTATCTCTTTAGCTTCCTTTCACCATACTTAGATTTAATGATTATGTTTCTTATTAACAACATTTACGGATGGTTACTATTAAAAATAATATAAAATAAGTGTTGGTGAGGATGTGTGGAAACTGGAATCCCTGTGCATTGCTATTAGGAATGTAAAATGGTGCAGTCATTATGGAAAATGGTATGGCTGTTCCGCAAAAAAAATTAAAAACAGAATTACCATATGATTCAGCAGTCCATTTCTGGGTATATACCCCACAGAATTGAAAGCATGGTCTTGAAGAGATATTTGTATACTCATGTTCATAGCACCATTCATTATTCACAATAGTCAAAAGGTGGAAGCAACCCAAATGTCCATTGGTGGATGAATGGATAAGCAAAGTGTGGTATATACATATAATGGAATATTAATCAGCCTTAAAAAGGAATTCTGGCATATGCTACAACATGGGAAAACCTTGAGGACATTATACTAAATGAAATACGCCAGACAAGACAGGACAAATATTGTATGATTCCATATATATGACTACCTAGAATACTCAAAAATCAGAGTCAGAATAGAATGTTGTTTGCCAGGGACTGGGGGAGGGGAAGTGGAGAGTTAGTGTTTAATGGGTGTAGAGTTTCATTTTTGCAAGATGAAAAAAGTTCTGGAGATGGATGGTGGTGATGGTTGCACAAGGTGAACGTACTAATGCCGCAGAACTGTAGACCTAAAGAAGATTAAGATGGTAAGTTTTATGTTCTGTATATTTTACCACAATTTAAAAATAAATTTAAAAGAATCTGGTGAGAGCCAGTGATATAGTAGCCACGAAGGAAATAGAAAACTGGATCAAGTGGGCCAGGATGTCATTTTGATGACTTCAGGAAAGCTTGTAGGTCCAGTGGGGCATCTGGTGTTACATCCAATTGTGGGAGCATCTTACATGTAAATATCCTGTATCATCGTGAGGTCTGGGGGTGATAGGCACCACATTCAGCTTCTTGAGCAGCTTCATCGGTTTCAAAATGAGTAGCTGCTCCAGTAGTTTGCAGTTCAACCCGAGAGACACTTGGGGTTGCCAAGCAACATATGACTGCCGTCAACAGGAGCAAATCTAACATTAATTTTATAATCTCTTAAAATGATAGAAGAAATGTTCAATCTAAATGTTTTCATTTCTACCTACTCTAACGAAAATATAAACACCTGGATTGTCACACGTCATGCCGTTTCCACAAGGACAGCGTTTCATGCGTCAGCTCCCGCGTTTTGCCTTTTTTGTCAAAGTGTCTTCCGGGAGACCAGGGGACACCAGTGGGTATCTGGTGCCGGATTCACACTGTGAGGGCTGAGCTTTATACATCGAGATGTTCGGAAGTCACTCAGCAAAATAATGCCTCACAGTGGCAAACGTTTTCTTTAATGATGATTTTTTTTTTCCCCAATCCAGAGGACTTCCTTTGGTTAAGCTTAGGGAAAAAAAAGAAAAAGAAAAAGATAGAAGTTAAATTACTCATTGTACCTCCTGCACGGAGCATCACAACAGACCTAAACGAGAAAGCTTTTTGTTTGAAGCATTCTCGTTCTAATGCCTGTGAGCCACAAAAATGGAGTCAGTAGGAAATGGTCAAAACTGAAGTGATTCAACTGGATTGGCCAAAGGTTACATATGGAAGAAAGGGGATTCATTTTCCTTCTAAAGCCAGAGCTGTGTGTACTACTTGGACTGCAGCCTTCACCGTATTTGACTGACTGTATCTGGGGCAGACCAAGGAGGAATATGGTTAAGCACGTGAATTATTCTGACACTTCGTTGCTTTCTCCAAATGCCCCCAGTCAGGTTGGTGGGGAGTCCTGGCACCTGGACTTGTTGTTTGCCTAAACTCTACCCGGGAGCTCGCGTGGCTGAGGCATCCGCTACCCGGTCTTCTCAGCTCCTTGCCTCTGTGACTCCCGCGAACCTCAGTTCCACGCCGACAGCTGCCACCTTTGCTGTCTGTGCCGGTCTGCTCCATCCTTCCCACCCTTTCTCCTCCTGCCCTGTTTCCCACCGTGGCTGCTCCAAACCTCCCCGGTTCTCTGGAGTTCCTGCTTATCCACCTGCCTCTCCATGCTCACCTTGAGCTCTTTCTTTCCTATTTCTGTCCAAAGCTAAAGTAACTTCTCCATGTGTGCCCTTGACCCCAGCTCATCCCACAACCTGCAGACCCCTTCTCTGGTGAGAAGGCCTGGGTTGGGATCCTGCCTGTGTGCCTAGGAGCAGTGGGGCCTTGGGAAGCTGGCTGGCCTTGCTGTGCACCAGCTTCTCATCAGCAAACTGCGGTTAGCGGGCCCTGTGTCACAGGGAACCTGTGAGGACTAGGAGGTGATGCGTGGGAAGCACTGTGATGCCTGGCTTCAGCATCTTCACTTGTCTGCCGCGGATGCTGGCTCTGGGGCCTCCAGCTGGGCTCCCGGGAGCCCATTCCTGTGCCCACCGGCTTCCTGCCTGCCTGCCCCCTGCCCCGGTGGTCCGGCTTCTCCCACAGCCTTTCTTTACTTGCTTTCCAGGCTTTCAGTCTTTATTAGCGTTTCCTCCAGGAGACTTACTTGATTCCCCATCCCCCCGCCCCACTCCGGGACCAAGTGTGAGTGAGGGTCTCCCCGGACCTCCGCTCCGTGACAGTCAGTTTTATGTGTCAGCGTGGCTGGGCTGTAGGCCCCCATCTTCCGTCAGACACCAATCCTGGCATTGCTGTAGGGGCGTTTGGTAGAAGTGGTTAACATCTGGAATCAGTCCAGTCTAAGTAAAGGAGATTGATTATCCCCTATAATCTGATGGGCCGCATCCAATCATTGCAAAGGCCTTAAGTGCAAAACTGAGGCTTCCCTGAAGAAGACAAAATTCTGTCCCAAGACTGCAACATTGGTTCCTGCCTGGGAGTTTCCTCCCCACAGGCTTGCGGTATGGATTTGGGACTCACCAGCCCCCATCACTGTGTAAGTCAGTGTCTTGAAATAACTGTGTGTGTGTGTGTGTGTGTGTGTGTGTGTGTGTGTGTGTGTGTGTATGAAAATATATTTATCCCTACACTCACACATACATGCACGTGTTCATATTCCGCTGGCTCTGTTTCCCTGGAGAAGCCGCCTGGCTCAGTATTCATTGCACGCACACTGCATCACACCCCGTTTGCTTTCTGAATCTCCTCTGCTCTGACAGCTACGTGCAGGCAGGACCCACGTTTCTCCATGTGCCAATCCCACAACTCAGTTTGTCCTGAATGAATGAATACTGGGGAAGTCCGTCAGAATGTATCATGTCATATACTTGAGCATAATAAAAACAATTATGTAGAGAAGAATAACTCTCCTAATTGGCAGGTGATTTCCCGTCACCCCTGTAGACGGAGTCCACACAGATCGCTGTCTCCCTTACCCCCTGGCTCAGCCATTAAGGGGCTTGGCTGTTGCCCTCACCTTCTGCGTCACCCACTGGCCTCAGAGATAGAATCAGTCATTTATTTGGGTCATGATTTATTCTTTTCATTTCTGTGACCCGCTTTGGGATTTGGCTCTTTCATTTTCCTACGCATGCAGCATTTAGATGAAAACAGTTCATAAACAGCTGTTCTGGGCTGGGTGACTTTTTTTCCCCACTTCACCCTTCATTAGTATTTTTCTCTTTCTATAATCGGATTCTTTGAATGTTCTGGCAAGAGGTTTGTTCTGAAACGCAGGCTGAGGCTGGTTGAAGATGCTGGTGTAGATACGTGATGCGTTTTTACTCCAAAGTCCAGATTCCTCTCTAACGTTACTGTGCAACATTTTTATTTTCCGTTTGGAAGCTGTCCTGCACTGATCACTGTTTCCACTCTGTCTTCGTGCAATTGGTCTGCCCAGCACAAACCCAATCCCTGCTTTTCTTCCCGATACTGCTGAGAGGGTCACCAGACCTCAGAAATCATCTCTGGACGCTGCCAGCGCTGATGAGGACCCTATTTCTGAGCGGGCGCTGTGGGTCTGTGAGGCAGTTAGGCTGGCTGGCTCTCTTTCCACGTGACATAATGTATTTTGTCAAAGTTGGAACATGTTGAAACTATGAACTCGGGCAGTTCCTTGGTTTGTTTGGATTCAGAGACACTTGAAGGAACTAAAAATAGCTTTACAGGGAGAGAAGTGTATTGGGCATCTCCGCTTTTGGAAGGACTTCTATTCACTGTGTCTCCTGATTCTTGGGAAACAGTGTCTCTGGTTCCAGTCCCAGGGGAGCCACAGTGTAATCAGACAGTGGAGGCCAGTGTCCTGTGCCCTCCAAGGATCCTGTCCAGTCTTTGTGCCTCCCCAGCCCTAAGAAAGAAGGGCTCAGCACCAAAAAGGGGGGTGGGGACTGAACCACAGGGAATTGTCAGAGCTTTGGAGGGACAGCCTCGATCCAGACCGAGAGAGCAGGAGGTGGGGTTGTAGCTACAGGGATGAGGGCAAAGAGAGGCTCAGGATGGGAAGGTGGTCTGCATTTTGAACTTAAGTCATTGACTGGGACGTTCAGCAAGGTTGTCCCCACTAGAAGATGAGCTTTGTGCGCTAATTGCTCCGTGCAGGTTGACAAGGGATAGATATTGTGGTTGCCACACAAATTCTGTAAGAGAGTCGGGGTATTAAGCTGAGTTTCCCCATCCTGGCAGCAGCTCAGGCTGGCTTTAGTCTTACAGAAAGAATGTGAACTAAGAACTGGACAGTATGGGTGTGAACCCCAACCATGTCACTCAAGTTCTGAAATCACCTGTGCTTTAGTTTCCCCACATGGTAAAATGGGATTAATAATTCCATCCTTCCTGCTGCATAGTGTGGCTTTAAAGATGGCCATTGCAAGGAAAGAAAATTACAGGCCAATATTGCTGATGAACCTAGATGCAAAAATTCTCAACAAAATACTAGCAAGTGGAATTCAAGAGCATGTTAAAATGACCATACACCATTATTAAGTGGGATCCATCACTGGGATGCAAGGATGGTTCAACGTGCCCGAATCAATAAGTGTGACACATCACATTAACTGAATGAAGGATAAAAATCATATGATGAGGGCTTCCCTGGTGGCGCAGTGGTTGGGAGTCCGCCTGCCAGTGCAGGGGACACGGGTTCGAGCCCTGGTCTGGGAAGATCCCACATGCCGCGGAGCAACTAGGCCCGTGTGCCACAACTGCTGAGCCTGCGCGTCTGGAGCCTGTGCTCCGCAGGGGGAGAGGCCGCGACAGTGAGAGGCCCGCGCACCATGATGAAGAGTGGCCCCCACTTGCCACAACTGGAGAAAGCCCTCGCAGAGAAACGAAGACCCAACACAGCCAAAAATAAATAATAAATAAATAAATAAATAAATTTATAAAAAAAAAAATCATATGATGATTTCAATAGATGCAGAAAAAGTGCTTCACAAAATTCAACATCCATTTGTGGTAAAAAAAAAAAATCTCATCAAATTAGGTATAGAAGTAATGTACCTAAACATAATAAAGGCCGTATACAAAAAGCCCACAGCTAACATCACAATGACGAAAAGTTAAAAGCCTTTTCTTTACGATCAGGAACAAGACAGGGATCCTCAAAATTGCCATTTCTATTCAAGAGAGTACTGGAAGTCCTAACTGTAGTAAAAGAAAAGGAAATAAAAAGCATCCAAATCAGAATGGAAGAAGTAAAATTGTCTCTGTTTGCAGATGATATGATATTAAATATAGAAAACCCTAAAGGCTCCACCAAAAAATGATTAGAACTAATGAATGAATTCAGTAAAATTGCAGGATGCAAAATCAACATACGAAAATAAGTTGTGTTTCTGTACACTAACAATGAACTATCTGAAAGAGATATTAAGAAAGCAGTCCCACTTACAAAAAATAATAAAATAGCTTTTTATTAAATTTAACCAATTTATTTAACCAATAAATTTAACCAAGGAGGTGTACACTATACACTATTCTTTCAGTGTATAAAACCTGTATGCTAAAAACTATAAGACAATGGTGAAAGAAATTGAAGAAGAAGACACAAATAAATGGAAAACTATTCCATTCTCATGGGTTGGAAGAATTAATATTGTGAAAATGTCCTTAGTACCCAAAGCAGTCTACAGATTCAGTGCAATCCCTATCAAAATTCAATGGCATTTTGGTCAGAAATAGAAAAACACTGGGGGGGCAGGGGTGGTGGTGGTGGGATGAATTGGGAGACTGGGATTGACATATATACACTAATATGTATAAAATAGATAACTAATAAGAACCTGCTGTATAAAAAAATAAGATTGAAAAAAAAAAGAATAAAACTAACCTAAAATTTGTATGGAACCACAAAAGATTCTTATTAGCTAAAACAATATGGAGAAAGAAGAACAGAAGTGGAGGCATTATGCTTCTTGATTTCAAGCTATATTACAAAGATATAGTAATCAAAACAGTATGCTAATGGCATAAGAACAGACACCCATGCATATGTGGTCAATTAATTTATGACAAAGAAGCCAAGAATACACAGTGGGGAAAGAATAGTCACTTCAGTAAATGGTGTTGGGAAAATTGGACAGCCACATGCAAAAGAGTGGAACTGGACAGTATCTTACACCATACCCCAAAATGAACTCAAACTGTATTAAAGACTTAAATTCAAGACCTGAAGCTATAAAAGTTCGAGAAGAAAACACAGGGGGGTCCTGTCTTTGGCAGTGGTCTCAGCAATGATTTTTTTGGATTTGACACCAACAGCACAGGCAACAAAGGAAAATAAGTGAGACTGCACACATCAAACCAAAAAGGTTCTGCACAGCAAAGGAAACCATCAAGAAAATGAAAAAGCAACTTATGGAATGGGAGAAAATATTTGCAAACCACATATCTGATGGGAGATTAATATCCAAAATATACATGAACTCATACAACTCAATAACAAAAATCCAAATAACCCAATTAAAAATAAGCAAAGGATATGAATAGACATTTTTTTTCTAAAGACGTACAAATGACGAACAGGTACATGAAAATGTACTCAACATCACTAATCAGGGAAATGCAAATGAAGATCACGAGGTATCATCTCACACCTGTTAGGATATCTCTTATCGAAAAGACAAGAAATAACAAAAGCGTGTGGGTAAAGGGAACCCTTGTGTACTGTCAGTGGGAATGTGAACGGGGACAGCCACTAAGAAAAAAGTATGGAGGTCCTCAAGAAAAATAGAACTATCATGTGATCCAGCAATTCTACTTCTGGGTATATATCCAAAGGAAATGAAAACAGAATATCACAGAAATATCTGCACTCTCACTTTCATTGCAGCATTATTTACAATAGGTGAGATATGGAAACAACCTATGTGTCCATCAACAGATGAAGAGATGAAGAAAATGTGAGATTATATATATAACTGATATATAATTCATCCATAAAAAAGAAGGAAGTCCTGCCTTTTGTGACAGCATGGATGAACCTGGATGGTATTATACTAAGTGAGATAATCTAGACAGAGAAAGACAAATACTGCATGGTGTCACTTATATGTGGAATCTAAGGGGGAAAAAAAGCCAAATTCATAGTAACAGAGAATAGAAGGGTTGTTGCCCGGGGCCAGGGGGAGGGGGAAATGGGAAGATGTAGGTCGAAGGGTACAAATGTTCAGTTGTAAGAATGAGTTCTGAGGATCTAATGGTGACTGTAGTTATTAATATGGTATCATATACTTGAAAGTTGCTGAAAGTAGATCTTAAGCATTCTCATCTCAAAAAAAAAAGAAGAAAAAGAGTTAATTGTGTGAGATGATGCATGTGTTGATTATCTTGATCTTGATAATTATTCCACAGTGTATACATATATCAGATCGTCACATTGTACACTTTAAATATAGACAATTATATTTGTCAATTAAGTTGGGGAAAAAAATTAATGTATTCAGCTAATGCTTTAATTGACTATTTGCTACACGCCGCATACCTTATAAAGTGCTATGCATACCAACCTGTAAAGACCCCACATCCCTACTTTCCAAGAGCTGCAGTCGGGTGGGGAGATCAACACTGAAGCAGATGTTTGTAAGATGTTATGATGGAGGCGTGTACAGAGAAAGTGAGCCTCTGGGGCAAATGTGTAGTTTGCTTGGGACATCAGAAAGGTGGTGGAGGAAGAGAAGGCAGACCGAACAGCAGAGTTCATGAGGGGGGACAGACAGAGAGAGAATAGCGGTGTGAATTCAGAGGCCTGATGTGCAGGAAGCCAGCAGGACCAGGTCCTCTGGGGCCCACTGCCAGGCAAGCATTTGGGCCTAAGGAAATGCATGGCCAGGAATGACTCAGATTTGTGAATTAAATAGGAGCGCCCAAGAGGCAGTGCGGAGAGTGGGTGTGGAGTGTGGAGAGGGGGAACTCAAGGAGACCAGGGAGGAGTGGTCCAGGGACAGATGATAGGGGCCTGTACCTGGACAGAGGCAGGGTGGAGAGGAAGGGCCGGGTGTGAGAGGTCTTCAGGATGACCTCACTTTCTAAATTGCAGGGTGCCATAAAACGTAGGGACAAAACCAAATATCATTGCATGGAAATTAAATCTCACTACTCTTAATTTAAAAAAAGAACTGGGACTTCCCTGGTGGTCCAGTGGTTAAGACTCTGCACTTTCAATGCAGGGGGCGCCGGTTCGATCCCTGGTCGGGGAACTAAGATCCCACATGCCATGCAGCGCGGCCACAAAAAAAAAAAAAAAACTATCTTATATGTGAATTATATGTCAATAAAAAGAAAAAAAAAAAGAGCTGTCGATGCCTACAAGAGCAAGGGTGAAGAAACACATCACTTCCCAAATCAGCAGTGAATATCTCTGAATGGTGGCATTTGAGGCAATTTCGGTTTTATTTTGTTTTGTTTTTTCTTTTCCTTACCACTATTTAAAATTTTGATGTCAGCCATGTCATAATTGTGCAGTTAGTACATGTATAAAGGAATGCCAGGTTGCCTTCATCTGTGTTTATCAAAAAGGACGATCATAACAGCTTTGAGTCTTTCTGACCTTGTTGTTTTGCTCACATATAAAAATGAACAAGTACTGAATATATTCGGTGATTAAATGGGAAATAAGAAAAAGAGGAAGCGTTTCATCTTTGATGCCTTTATTTTCTAAATCGAAAGATGACCCCAGTTTGAAGGGAATTGTAAATGATAGAACTGTGACTGTATTCCAACCATGGCCCTAACCACGGGGCCGAGTAGAGCATTTCTTTAGGCTCTTCTAAATGTTTTGGCAGGCACAATTTTACAGAATGATGGACACTCTGTACACTTCCCCGGCTTTATAAATATTTAGTACCATGATTACTCATAAATCCAGGCATCGCCGTGGAACTTTTTTTTCCTGGCAGTCTGTTTTTTCATCTGGAATGACATTATGATTCAGAAAGGATTGGCTGTCATTTAGCTCTGTTATTTGGGAGATCTGTAGTTCCGTTTTTCTGTCCTTGTGCCAGGGCCCAGAATTTGTGGAATAGTATACTGATGTTCTTTTCACAATTGGAGTTATAACACTGAAAATTTCGGTTCGTGATGGGGAACTTTTCTTTCTTTTTTTTTAACATCTTTATTGGAGTATAATTGCTTTACAATACTGTGTTAGTTTCTGCTTTATAACAAAGTGAATCAGCTATACATATACATATATCCGCATATCCCCTCCGTCTTGCGTCTCCCTCCCACCCTCCCTATCCCACCCCTCTAGGTGGTCACAAAGCACCGAGCTGATCTCCCTGTGCTATGCAGCTGCTTCCCACTAGCTATCTATTTTACATTTGGTAGTGTATATATGTCCATGCCACTCTCTCATTTCATCCAAGCTTACCCTTCCCCCCACCCCATGTCCTGAAGTCCATTCTCTACATCTGCATCTTTATTTCTGTCCTGCCCCTAGGTTCTTCATAACCGTTTTTTTTTTTTTTTAGATTCCATATATATGTATTAGCATACGGTATTTGTTTTTCTCTTTCTGACTTACTTCACACTGTATGACACACTCTAGGTCCATCCACCTCACTACAAATAACTCAATTTCGTTTCGTTTTATGGCTGAGTAATATTCCATTGTATATGTGTGCCACATCTTCTTTATCCATTCATCTGTCGATGGACACTTAGGTTGCTTCCATGTCCTGGCTATTGTAAATAGAGCTGCAGTGAATATTGTGGTACATGTCTCTTTTTGAATTATGGTTTTCTCAGGGTATATGCCCAGTAGTGGAATTGCTGGGTCATATGGTAGTTCTATTTTTAGTTTTTGAAGGAACCTCCATACTGTTCTCCATAGTGGCTGTATCAGTTTACATTCCCACCAACAGTGCAAGAGGATTCTCTTTTCTCCACACCCTCTCCAGCATTTATTGTTTGTAGATTTTTTGATGATGGTCATTCTGACTGGTGTGAGGTGATACCTCATTGTAGTTTTGATTTGCATTTCTCTAATCATTAGTGATGTTGAGCAGCTTTTCATGTGCTTCTTGGCCATCTGTATGTCTTCTTTGGAGAAATGTCTGTTTAGGTCTTCTGCCCATTTTTGGATTGGGTTGTTTGCTTTTTTAATATTGAACTGCATGAGCTGTTTATATATTTTGGAGATTAATCCTTTGTCCAATGATTCATTTGCAAATATTTTCTCCCATTCTGAGGGTTGTCTTTTCTCCCATTCTGAGGGTTGTCTTGTTTATGGTTTCCTTTGCTGTGCAAAAGCTTTTAAGTTTCATTAGGTCCCATTTGTTTATTTTTGTTTTTATTTCCATTACTCTAGGAGGTGGATCAAAAAAGATCTTGCTGTGATTTATGTCAAAGAGTGTTTTTCCTATGTTTTCCTCTAAGAGTTTTATAGTGCCCGGTCTTACATTTATGTCTCTAATCCATTTTGAGTTTATTTTTGTGTATGGTGTTAGGGACTGTTCTAATTTCATTCTTTTACATGTAGCTGTCCAGTTTTCCCAGCACCACTTATTGAAAAGACTGTCTTTTCTCCATTGTATATCCTTGCCTCCTTTGTCATAGATTAGTTGACCATAGGTGCATGGGTTTATCTCTGGGCTTTCTATCCTGTTCCATTGATCTATATTTCTGTTTTAGTGCCAGTACCATATTGTCTTGATTACAGTAGCTTTGTAGTATAGTCTGAAGTCAGGGAGTCTGATTCCTCTAGCTCCGTTTTTTTCTCTCAAGACTGCTTTGGCTCTTCGGGGTCTTTTGTGTCTCCATACAAATTTTAAGATTTTTTGTTCTAGTTCTGTAAATAGTGCTGCTGTGAACATGGGGGTGCATGTATCTTTTTGAATTATGGTTTTCTCTGGATATACGCCCAGGAGTGGGATTGCAGGATCATATGGTAGGTCTATTTTTAGTTTTTTAAGGAACCTCCATACTGTTCTCCATAGTGGCTGTGGAGAGTATATTTACATTCCTACCAACAGTGTAGGAATGTTCCTTTTTCTCCACACCTTCTCCAGCATTTATTATTTGTAGACTTTTAAATGATGGACATTATGACTGGTGTGAAGTGATACGTCATTGTGGTTTTGATTTGCATTTCTTTAATAATTAGCAATGTTGAGCATCTTTTCATATGCCTTTTGGCCATCTGTATGTCTTCTTTGGAGAAATGCCTATTTAGATCTTCCCCCCATTTTTTGATTGGGTTTTTTGTTTTTTTGATATTGAGCTACATGAGCTGTTTGTCTATTTTGGAGATTAATCCCTTGTTGGTCTCATCATTTGCAAATACTTTCTCCCATTCTGTAGGTTGTCTTTTCATTTGTTTATGGTTTCCTTTGCTGTGCAAAAGCTTTTAAGCTTAATTAGGCTGCATTTATTTATTTTTGCTTTTATTTCCATTACTCTTGGAGACAGATCCAAAAAGATCCTGCTGCGATTTAAGTCAAAGAGTGTTCTGCCTATGTTTTCCTCTAGGAGTTTTATAGTATCCAGTCTTACATTTAGGTCTTTAATTCATTTTGAGTTTACTCTTGTGTATGGTGTGAGAGAATGTTCTAATTTCATTCTTCTACAAGTAGCTGTCCAACACACATTAATGTTTTTTCCTCCTCGATTTTGTGTTGGGTTAATGCTCAGAAAGCTTTTCTCTGCATCACGCATTTCTGTTTTCCTCCAGCACTTTAATTTTTTATACTGAAATCTTTAAGCTATCTAGAATTAATTTGGGGGCACAATTAGGCAAGACTCTGATTTCATTTTGTAAATGATTGGCCAATGGTTTGTAAACAACATGTAAAAAGATACTTTCCTCATGTGATTTGAGATGTTTATTATCATGCTAGATTCTTATATCAGTTGATGTACATTTATTGTTCCTCTTATTGAGTTCCTCTTATTGAGTTATCCTACTTTTGAGACAAGGTGTTTTCTATCCTTTTATTTTCCTGTTCTCTTCACTCCCATTCTTGGTCTTCGAGGTTTCAGATCTAGGTGATCATTTCATTTTCTTACATCATGTAAGAAAAACTGCCCCATTTTGCAAATATGTACAACCATTATTTAGATTCATATCTATTCTCATTGGTTTTGATACTTAGCTCTAGTCCTTTTGGGTCATGACTTCCTCACTCTTGTGCTGTTAAATTTCTCACTTGTGCAGGTCTTGGGTCCCTGAGACAGAGGTGTCTGGGGCCAGAGGAGTAGCTATCCTCCCCTTCCTCTGCCATCTTCCATCAGCCAGCGTTTCCTAGGTTGGATTCTCTCCGCCAAGCATCACCTGCCCAGTAATTAGCAACTGTTTCCCCAAACATCCCGTTGAAATGTTAGGGTGCCTGTAGTCATGGTTGTCAGCGGGGAGAGTTTTCTTCTTCCTCTGAGTTTTCATGGATGAGGAACTGCACTGGGGTCTGCTAACAGATGCCATTTTAAACCGTCATTTTAGCTTTCCTCCCCTCACAACTGAGAGACAGAATTTGTTTATGAATATATGCAGAAAATCTCTCCTGATTTCATCAAGATAAGCAGTTTCTTAAATGAGGAGAATATCTTCATTTAAGAATACGTGAGGAAAAATGTTAAATTTGGAATCTTCAGACGCTTAGGAACAAGCTGTGAGGAGACGGATGCCCACAGGATGGGAAGGTCATCTTCTCAGAGGGATGACAGTTCCTAAGGAATCTCCAGGCTGTTCCCGGCGCCACTGTGTTTGCTGGCAGTGCTCACAGCTCTTGGGACCCCGTGCCTACATGGCTTTGCCATGAGGCTGCCCTCTCTGCAGCCCCGTGTCCTGTCGGACAGGATGCCAGAGGCTGTGAAGGAGAACAGGAACTAGCTCTAAGTGCTGCAGCAATTATGGGATGGTTTCCTTTTGTAGGAAACCACGTCGCTAGTGCTTGGTGGTGTCCTGAACAAATTGTTCTCTGTCCTGAGCAATGGGATGGGGTTCACTGGCCTGGAAGATGATCACCCAAAGGTATTTGTTTGTCTTTTCTCCTCTGCGTGCCCCAGTGCCCTGTTAGGTGATTAGGAAGCACCAATCACAAGAAAATGAGCTTTTCCTCCCCTGAGCGCAGTGACCCATCATCTGCATAGATGTAAGCGGAGCCCATGCAGTGTGCAGTCAGGGAGGCTGTCCTCATGGGAAGCAGCCATGTGCAAACTTTCCCACGGGAGCTGCAGGTCGTGCTTGAAAATACAACCTGTGCTGGAGCTTCTCCCAAGTCTGACATTTATGCTGCTGGATCACTGGTGTAGCTGCTGAAGAAAGGCAGTGTCAGTGTCCCCTGGACATCAGGAGGGGGACCGAAACTGCCTCGGGGGTCCCCGATCCCTTCAGGGACCAGCAGAGATGAACTGCATTCTAATTCTGAACTAAATGGGTTGCTGGCATAAAATACATTCACGTTTGCTTGTTGAGGAAATTAAAGCATAGAAAACTGAATTGCGTCTAATATCAAATCTTAGCCATTTTTTTTGTGTAGTGGAGCAGACAGACAGACAGACAGGTGGAGGTGCTTTTGTAATATAGTGTAGTGAGTGCCAGGACAGGGATAAATGGAGGGTACCCCGGGAGCACGAGGGAGGGGTGTCTCACTATGATGGAATGGGGGGCAGAGAAGCTTGTTGAAGGTGAACCTTGAAGGATACAGAGGAGTTATCCAGGCAGGTAAGGAACAGAGAGCATCCCAGGTAGAAGGTACAGCTTAGAGATGCCGCTGGGGAGACACAAATAGCTCAGTTTGACTGGAACCTCTTGAAGAAGGTGTAGCTATAGAAGGTACACAGGAGCCCCAGGGCAAGAGCTTTGTGTGCAGAACTAATTTCGGTTTTCCTAGACTTAATCAGAGCTGCAAATACATACTTAGTAAGAATAATGTGCTTCATTTATTTTCTTCCCTTTGTACCCTTTTGGTCGAATGTGCTTTGTTAATAAGCCAAGGTGGGATAAAGGAACAAGTGGTATTTAGCTAAACATGTAGTTAAGTACAAAATACGTGCAAAATACTGCTCTAGGTGCTATGGGTGTTAGATAAACACTCATAATACTAGTTAAATTTTATCATATACTTCCTGCCATCTGAAATAGCTTACAATCTAAATGGGGATCTAATTTTTTTCAGTGACATACCCTTTCGGAAATTTGTGTTTGTGTGTGTGTATGTTTGTATGTGTTTTTACTTATATTTACACATATCAGTCATTTGCTCTCAGACTTTAAAGGGCATCAGAATCACATGCAGGGCTTTTTAAAATGGTTTTCTGGGATCTACCCTCAGTACTTCTGATGCGGTATATTTGAGGTGGGGCCCAAGAATGTGTGTTTCCAGGTGATGCTAATACTGCTGGTTCAGGGACCACTGGTATAAATGCAGCAAAATGAAAAAGTTCAGGTGTGTGAGAGGCAAAGAGTTAAGGCCTAATTGAGGAGGACAAGGTGAATCAGAGGTGAATGTTGTACCTGCTTTTATAGGAGGAGGGAGAAGTCAGGTTGTCCTGCGTGAGCCAGGAGGGCATGTTGGCTTGAAGAGATGGTGTATAGAAAACAAGTGGAGGAGAAGTTTTGCTTAAAGGGGCAATAAGCTAGTTATCACAGTTGATGTAGCGAATTCCTGGTTACGAAATAAGGAAGACATTAACAGAGGATATTAGATTGGGAAGGAAGGGTGAATGAAATGTCTAAAAGGGTCTTTCACCAAGCAAGAATGATTGTACCTTAAATATTAGTCACAGGAAATCACTGTAGGAACCTCAGAAGCAATAAGATTGAGCTTATTAACAAAATACTCTGAGTTGGATAAACAGAGGCTGGGAAAACCCAGAAGCACTAAGGCAAGCAGAAGTCTGCTGTATTTTTCTAGCTGTAAGGTGATGAAGGCTTATGCCCAGATTTTCTTGTGGAATTACTAGTAGAAAAAAATAAAATTGAAAAAACACAGATGAAACTATGGAGAACTTATAATTTAATAAGGCAGGCAAGACACATCTTCCTCCCTCCCTCCCTCCCGCCCTCCCTTCCTTCCTTCCTTCCCTCTTTCCTTCCTCCCTTGCTCCCTTCCTTCCTTCCTTCCCTCTTTCCTTCCTCCCTCCCTCCCTTCCTTTCTTCCTTCCTTTCATTTTTTCTAAATACCATTCTCCACATATTCTCAGTGCTTAATAAATTGTTGACTGAGAAAATAAATAACTTACAGGTTACTTCCAAAAACATTTTCAGCCTCTCTTTTCTTAACCAAAAAATGGGGATTACGTAGCAAGCCTACCTCTGGGTATAACACAGATAAAATAATTGGTATAAAGTGCTTTCATTGTCTAAAAGTCTGAATATAATTATTACTGCTAATGACAGAATAAGAAATCAAGTTCTCGTCGTGTGGATTTAATTTGGTTCAGAGAAAGGAAATTTGTGCAAATTCCCTTCATAGAAAGGAGTTAATGGGGATCCTCAGGAATTGGTGCCGAGCATTTGAAATAATTAGTTGGAGAAAAGTAGCTAGGTCATTGAAGTAGCTGATGGCACAGAATTATGTAGGCTAGTGAAAACCACGGAGAATTCTACAAAATATTCCAGAAGGGTCTAATCAAACAGTATGACCAGAAAATAGGACAGCAGCTCCATTTTAATGAAGACAAACGACTTGCTTAGAAAAGGAAATAGTTTCAGTTTCCTCAGCACGTTGATTAACCAAGAGATATTAGAGAAAAAAGCGGCATGTGGTTGATACAGACACCGGAATGCTAAGGTGCCATATTCATGCATTCGTTCATTTGTCCGTTCACTGGATTATTCATTCAGCGCACACTTCCTGACTGTCTGTGTGTCACATAAGTGTGCTAAACACCAGGGGGAGTGGGGAACAAAAGTAAACCAAGACGCAGTCAAGTCCCATTCTGTAAGCTAGCTCCCAGTCCTATGAGGGGGATGGAAAGGTAAACATGTGAGGCTGCAAAACCACCAAATGAGTACTTATGTTAGTTTTTTTAATTGCTGTGTAACTAATCACAGAAATGACTTAGAACAACACACCTCTCTCGGTTTCCATGGCTTGGGAGTCTGGGCACAAGACTCAGAGTCTCTGCTCAGAGGCTCAGAGGCTGCAGGCCAGGTCTTGGCTAGCTGCATCCTCATCTGGGGGCTCAACTGGGGGTAGGGGGAGAATCCATTTCCACGCTCACTTAGGTTGTTGGCAGGATTTATTTCCTGGGGCTATTTGATGAGGGTCCCAGCTTTTGGCTTGCTGTTGTCTGGAGGTCACCTTCAGCTTCTAGATGCCACCTGCACTTCCTACAGGCCACCTGTATTTCCTTGACACGTGGGCTTGTCCAGCATGACCACTTACTTCCTCAAATTAGCAAGGAGAATCTCTTCTTCCAGTCAGGGATGGAGATTTACATTACATAACCTAATCTTGAAAGTGATATGTCATCACCTTTGCCATATTCTGTGGCTTATAAGCCAGTCCCAGGTGCCACCTGCACTCAAAGGTGAAGGGATTACACAGGGCATAAACAATAGGAGGTGGAAATTATGGGGGTGAGGTCACACTGTGGACCTGTCTGCCAAGTAATACACTACAGGCTTCCTAGCAGAGAACACATCTGAGACAAATAAATTTGAAAAGTTACCAGACGCCTATTCACCCACTTTTCTTGGCACTTGAGTTACATCCATGGTGTGCATGTTCAATTTGAAGCAAAATAACGTTAAGAAAAAAGTTGAGAATTAAATCTTTGAGAAGTGGTTACTATAATTTAAAACAGATTTACACTCCCATTTCTTGATCCAAAGATTTCAGCTCTTTACACAGATATTTTAAAACAAAAATGACCAGACAATTCATATTATAGACCATCATGTATCCAGCCTTAGCAGCTGTCTTTATTTTAGAATTGTACAGTGTTTGCCATTTCTGAACCAAGAACCATTAAGGTTTGGTAAACATGCCAGGAGAAAAATGTTTACTTGGAAACTTGAGATAAATAAATTATCCAACAAGAAAGGCTAGTTACTTCCTATGCAAATATGGCTAAATGTCCATATGGAGATTAATAGCATTTGGCTTGTAGTGTTCACATTTCTTGGGGTAGCAGACTGGAGTGCCCTGATTATACACAGGCCTGAGTTCATTGGTCTCCTGTCTGTACTATGGGAAACACAAAAATCTCTGTGTTGCAGGATTGTTTTAAGGGTGAAAGATCATTTATGCAGAGTGCCTAGCACTGTATAGGATATTTCAAGTATGCAGTGCATGTTTGGTGAATGAATGGATGGACGAACAAATAACTTGATGAATTATTATTGTGTGGCAGTTTTCACTCAGGATGGAAAAACCAATGAGATAGTAAACCAAGGACTAGCAGGTAACAACAGTTGTTGCAAATACTCTTGTTAACTTTAGCAAGGTGGCTCTAATACCCATTATATGTTAAAAAAAATCCAAATAAAGCCTATATATCATGAGGTCAAAGCTGAATCTATTACTCAGCTGATTCTAAGCCACACTCATTAACCATCAATGAAGTACATTGAAGAAGGAAGTAATGTTCATCTCAGAAGCCTGTGATATCATTTAGGTTAAAGTCATGGTTGTCACCTTACAATAGACATCAGCTCCTCTCCTTGGAGAATTCCTATAGCTGATAAAATAGAGGCCACCAGCTAGCTGATTGTGTGTGATTTCTGCAGTCACAGTTATCTGTCAGAGCCACAATCTGAAATCAGACACTTCCTGTCTTCCTGGTCATCTAGTTGTGAAAGGAGAATTTTATATGCATAATTCTGATATTCACCATGTCTCAGTTGTCACCAATGAATCTTCCTTAAAGACTAGTGCTAAATAATCACCACAGAATAAATAACTTCTGAGGTGTTAGGATAGGAGTTTCCTAAAAGTATGACCAAGATGCTTTCATTTTTCTTATCTGGGAGCCTTAATGTGTGAAGGGAAAGTACTTTATATACTTTGGAGGCTGATCATTTGTGTGACCTTGGAAGAATCCCCTAACCCTCTTCATTTCAAGTTTACACACACAAAATGTGAGTTGTACCAGATGAACTCCATAGTGCCTTGCACTTAAATAGTCCAAAGTTCTTTCTAAGTTGGCTGATTTGGACCAATCGGCAGTTCCGGTGGGTCTTGACACTTCAGTGTACTGCAGTAGTGCAGGCCAAATGGAAGCTCAGTTGTCTGGTTAGACAGGACAGGGCCATTGCCTTGTCATTACCATTCACCTATTAACAGCCTACAGACATAGTTTAAAAACTCACATTTCTGAGTTATTTGTAGTGAGGTGGATGGACCTAGGGTCTGTCATACAGAGTGAAATAAGTCAGAAAGAGAAAAACAAATACAGTATGCTAACACATATATATGGAATCTAAAAAAAAAAAAAAAAAAAAAAAAAAGGTTCTGAAGAACCTAGGGGCAGGACAGGAATAAAGACACAGACATAGAGAATGGACTTGAGGACACCGGGAGGGGGAAGAGTAAGCTGGGACGAAGTGAGAGAGTGGCATGGACATATACACACTACCAAATGTAAAATAGATAGCTAGTGGGAAGCAGCTGCATAGCACAGGGAGATCAGCTCAGTGCTTTGTGACCACCTAGAGGGGTGGGATAGGGAGGGTGGGAGGGAGATGCAAGAGGGAGGAGATATGGGGATATATGTATATGTGTAGCTGATTCACTTTGTTATAAAGCAGAAACTAACACACCATAGTAAAGCAATTATACTCCAATAAAGATGTTAAAAAAATAAAATAAAAATTCACAATTCCAGTTCTGCATGATAGACTCTAACTGATAAATTTTAACTAACTGCCCTCAAACACACAGTCATTTATTTCCCTCGGAAACAAATTAGCCAGTTCAACTCTTACCCCATCCTGGTTCCATCCTGGTTCCATCCTGGCTGCCGGGCACACCATCTCTCAGCCTCCCTACCTGTGCCTCTTCTCGCCCAGCGTTACAACTGCAAATGCTCTGAAAGGGAATCCGGGGACTCCCGGTGCCCAGCGCTTTCCCGCTGCGGGCTTCCATCTCCTGGAGGGGCAGATGGCGGGCACTAGGCTCCCTCCGTCCCAGCACTGTCTCCAGCTCTAGTGCTGCCCTGATGTCAGGACCTTGGTCCCATCCTGCCCGTTCTCTAGTTTTCCCCTGGCTCTTGCTGAGTGAGCATGATCTCCCCCTGCCCACCCATCCCCCCCACTTTTCCCTCCCGCTTACTTCCTCTTCTTCCTCCTCCTCCTTCTCCTCCCCCTTTTCCTTTTTGGTTTTCTTTAACAGCCTTTCACTTGAGTTGGAAAAGGGTCAGGTGACGACACTGTGTCTTTTAACATTTTGGAGACTCCGGGTTTTATTTGGTAGGAAGGAAAATAGAAGGTTGTAATACCAATCTGTACTCTCGGTTGCTCAGTCAAGAAGTTTTAAGAGTAAAAAGAGTATCAAGGTGTCTGGAAGAAGACCCAGCCATGGGCACCTAAAAGAATCTAATCTTCCCCATTCAAAAGGCATTGAAGGATGGCAAATAGAGGCACATTCAGATGTTGGAGGTCAGATTATTATTATTGTGTTCTTCCAACCCTGGCTTTGCTCTCCCATTGTTCACTGGATCTGGCTAGAAAAATCAGGGAGAAACAATATTACTGTGTTTTGTAGACCCTCTTAATAGAAAATAAACTCTTAGTTGTGAGCATTTAAGATTTATGGAGAACTAAGTTTTCAACATGGATTTCCGTCATGAAGTACATCATTGTTAAATATCTGAGCTCATTTGTTTGGTTACTCTTGAATTCGCACATGCTTTTCCAATGTTTGAAAACGACATGAACTAATCCGTACAATCATTTTACATATCTTTCTCATAATATTGCAGAAGTTTATAGTCTTACTGGAAATATAAATGAATTAAAAGGCCATCATCTCATGCATTATTAAACATAGCAGATCCTACCACTGGCTAAATTAATTAACCATTAACCTTCTTACAACACCATGTGTCAGGAATCAATTTCATAAGTGATATACTTTTGCAATGATAGTACAAAATGGGATTTCTGCACAGCTAATACCAGATAAAAAGCCAAGTGTTGGGATGTTGCTAGATACTTCTGCAGGAAAAGCAGTGCATGAAAAGAATTCAAATTACCTATCATCCTGCCATATGCTACAGCTTTTGCTTACATAATATATTTAATTGACATTTATCCAACTTGAAATCATTTAATATGGCTGAGCTGGATTGGATTTTATGTGTTAACTATTACATATAGTGAAATATTCCGCTATTTTGGTGTTTCTGCTTCTTAATTCATAACCTCATTGCTATCCCTTATATTTTGAATTATAATTTTTTAAGAAACTGATCATTTCAAAAAGAGAAAAAGTAGCTATTGGTATAAAGATGTAAGTCACATTAAAATAGCCCCTTTCATCAGGGTAAGTGGAACAGAAGGTAAGTTTAACTGATGTCAGCTCCTGTTGGTGGAATGAAATTCCATGAGTGAGCAGACTGAACACATGTGGATCTGTAACAAAAAACCTGGACCTATTTTTTAAAACTCTGGTTTCATCCCTCTGAATTGTAAGGATGAATTCTCGTGGTTAGGAAGGTTGATAAATATAAAATATAATACCATCACAAGGTTTTATAAGATTTGAAAGGTTTACCTATATTTGATGAAACTGTACTTTCTCTGATAGCATTAAGCATGCATTTTCAGCCTTGAAGAGATGTGTGGGTGTCTGTAACATCCCAATAGGAAAAATAAGACTTGAGAGAACTGTGGGGTTTAACAGGATCAGAATTTCATTAAAAGGAGCTGATAACGTTTGGTCTTTCCATATGTCTATATAATTTGTAGTACCCTTAGCAAAATAGAAACACATAAAATAAGTCCAGTGCATTTGATCTTATCTGAAAACAAAGTAGAGCTATTGTGTCTCCTCTTTCAGCCAGGAATTACACTTCACTGCCTCAGCACATAAACTGTGCCCTCGTGGGAAGAGCAGAATTGAGTGAAAAGTCTAGGATAGGGTCATAAAGTGGCTGATTCAGGACAGATGTACTCTAAGAAAAGATTCCAATATTTGATCTTCAAATTATAAAATCAGTATCAAATTGTGGAAAGTGTGTGTGATAGAGGAAAAACTACCAGTAATTCTAGCTGCGTAAGTCGGTTATGTGTGTGTGTGCATATATGGGTTTTTTTAATATACATATCTCTATGATTGTAATCATAGTGTTATATAACTTGATTTCTGCTATTACCCACTTAATGGTGCATTGTAAGAAGGGCATTATTAAAGATACTTAACAACTGGTACAGCACAGGCGTTGACACAGGAGTCATGGGCAGTAGCTAATCAGAATGGACACCAGCCATAAACAGCGACTCACCCGGACCCGTGTACACTGGCTAAGTACCGTTCTTATCCATTGCTGAAGAGTCTTCACGACGCAAACGTTAATGACTGAATTAACCACAGTTACCTAGCCCTTGCCCTACTGTTAATAATTTAGGGGGCTACCATGTTTTAATGTTATAATCATGCAGTGAACAAATTATGTTAAAGTATTTGTAAGAATTGGATTATAAATGGTTATAAACTTGATTTTTAGTTTGTGGCTGAAAAGAATAAATCCTAAATGAATCAGGAGTTCATGGGTGGCAGTATAGGTTCCAACACTGCTTTACCCTATGCTCCTGAATGTCACTTTAATATATTAATATATCTTGAAATAGCTGTCTATATTGATTTTTCAGTCTACCAAATGAAAATGATTCCTATTATTGAAAAAAGGCTCTCAAAGTTATACAATACAGGGCACTGAAGTGCTCATTACAAATAAAGAGATCTAGAAAGGTGTCAGATGATGGGGGGTCGGGGCAGGGGAAGAGCACGGATTTGGAACCTGGGTCTGAATCCTGGCTTTACCTCTTACTGGCTGTGTGACCTTGAGCCAGTGACTAGCCGCTCTGAGCTTCCCTCTCTTCAAATGGACACAGCAATTCCCCTGCCTACTTTGGGGTTACTCTGATGACACAAGCAGAGAGTCTCATAAACTCCCAAGTTTGGAATGAGAAGGATTATTATTTAGTTGATGCAGAACATCTATACTGATATCTTCTAAAAATTATTCTGAAGTTCTCTGAACCTAGAAAACTATAGAAGAACAAAAACAAACATCCACCTACTCAGCACTCAGAATGAGAAAATCTGAAGTTTTGCCAACTTTTAGATAGCTTTTGAAAGAAATAAATCAGTCCCAATCCACACCCCTCTCCCCTCCCCACCGAGGCACCCTGGAGTCTGATACTGAGAAAAACACTCCTAAGACTTTCATCCCTGAGATAACGTGTGTCTGTGAGGAACATCTAGTATTGTGTCTTTAAATACTAGGTAATGATATCAAAATGCTCTGCATTCCGTAACTTACTCATCGTCCGTGAGATTCACTCATGTTCTCACGCATAGTCCTGTTTCACTCATTTTCATGACTGCGGTGAAACTCCGCCTTGAACTCCACTGTGTGTGCTCTGTCCCGCTGCTCTTGGGCATTTAGGCTTATTCCTAGTGCAGCGCTATGGTAGCCCGTACTGTCCTGAGCGTGCCTGCACACATGTCCTGGTGCACGCGTGTGAATGTCTCTCTAGCTCAGGAGGTGGAATTGTTCGGTCACACACACACCTCCGTATCTCCACCCTTACTAAATTATAGCAGAATACCCTCAGATACCTTGTTCTAACAATTTGCATCCTTCCTTCATCAGTATATAAGAGTTCCAGTTTCAGAACTTCCCTGGCAGTCCAATGGTTAGGACTCCACCCTTCTAATGCAGGGGACCCGGGTTCGATCCCTGGTCAGGGAACTAAGATCCCACACACCGCGTGGTGTGGCCAAAAAAAAAAAAAAAAAAAAAAAAAAGTTCCAGTTTCTCCACATACTCACTCATACTTGGTGTTTTTCCCTTTTTAATTTTAATAGTATCTTGAAATGAAAAACGGGGCCACAAATAAATATTGGGGTTTTATTTGATTTAGAAAATGATAATATTTTGGTTTCAATATTGAACTATGGTAACCAAACTAAATACCTACCATGAAAAAATAGCAAGTGCCCACGACCTTGGGTTCTGAGGGTGATTGAAGCCCCAGCTGCACTGTCTCTCCTGGCCATGAGTGCTATAGGCTTCAGACATCTCTTTCGGTCCTGGAGGGACTGACTTCCCCAGATCAGGAGGAATACATGAAATACTGCGTGTGGCCACTAGTCAAAATCACCAAAGTTAGAGCCAGAAATCTGCATTTCCGACGGACCCCCAGGGTGAACCTTCACACCTAGGTTTGCTCTTCAAATGAGGCAGGAAAGATCAGTGTTGGACGTAGGTCCATCAGCATTAATTCAGAAAGTTTGTTAAAGGGTCTAAGAGACAAAATAAAAACAGAGAAAGAAGTTCCAAGGAAACATGAAAAGCCAGGTTAAGCGTCTCTGACTTTTAGAAACGGAACCCTGACTCATGGCGTGAGTGCCTCCGCGTGGTGGGTTTAACCTCTCTGCCTTGCTGAGGACAGCACATGCCAGCACCCAGGCACAAGCAGAGCCCTTCACTCCCTCACGTGTCTCTGCTCCCGGGAAGCTGGACGCTGATCCCTGGGAGGGACCCCCTGCAAATGGATCAAAGGGTTACCGATTCTAGAGGACCTACCAAACACCAGGCTCTGGTGCTTTGCACGTATTTTCTTGTTTAATCCTCAGGATGATTCCACAAGGTAAGTTATTACTTCCTTTTTGCCAGTTAGAAAGCAGGAAGTGGCAGAGCCAGGGCTGAGCCTAGGTCAGTCTGGGAAGCTTGAAATCACTGCTGTCTTTCCATACCCTGGCAGCATCAGGACCACAGAGGCAACTAGATCAGCAAAGAAAAGTCTGTAGCAGTTCAGGAGAGCTGTTTTTTGTCAAGCAAGGAAACCACAGAAGAAGAGATACCACTTTGGCTTCTGTCGCACTCAGGGAATCTCAAAGAAATGAGGGGAGCTTCTGTCTCTTCTACCTTTGTCTGTCCACTGGTTCACACACACACTGTGCCCACCTCTTGAGAAAGTATGATGCAGGGCAAAGAGAAAAATAAGCCATTCCAGCTGGCTGGCTCCCAAATCTGCCCTGGTGTCCTCACCCCCAAACTTCCTCATGTTTTGCCCTGGGTCTCTACCAGACGATTTTTGAATTCTTTAAATTTCAAGACGCTTAGGAAACTCACTGTCCAAGGGTGGCAGTAATGAGAAGGAACGATGGGTCCAGGTCTGTTCTTCAGTATTCTGGCCCATCGTCCATGCTGCCACCTCCAGAGGAGACACACTAGCCAGAGGACACAACAGGAACCAGCAGACCCCAGATAATGTGGAAAGCTCCATTTGATAGAGCAGCAGTTTGCAAATAACCAAAATGACCGATGATACGAGATGTATTAAACAAAATTCATGCACAGAAATCTCTTGCATTCCTACACACTAACAATGAAAGATCAAAAAGAGAAATTAAGGAAACAATCCCATTCACCACTGCAACAAAAAGAATAAAATACCTAGGAATAAACCTACCTAAGGAGGTAAAAGACCTGTACTCAGAAAACTATAAGACACTGATGAAAGAAGTTAAAGATGATACAAACAGATGGAGAGATATACCATGTTCTTGGATTGGAAGAATCAACATTGTGAAAATGACTGTACTACCCAAAGCAATCTACAGATTCAATGCAAACCCTATCAAATTACCAGTGGCATTTTTTTACAGAACTAGAACAAAAAATCTTAAAATTTTTATGGAGACACCAAAGACCCTGAATAGCCAAAACAGTCTTGAGGGAAGAAAACAGAGCTGGAGGAATCAGACTCCCTGACTTCAGACTACTCTACAGAGCTACAGTAATCAAGACAATATGGTACTGGTACAAAAACAGAAATATAGATCAATGGAACAGGATAGAAAGCCCAGAGATAAGCCCACACACCTATGGTCAACTAATCTATGACAAAGGAGGCAAGGATATACAATGGAGAAAAGACAGTCTCTTCAGTAAGTGGTGCTGGGAAAGCTGGACAGCTACATGTAAAATAATCAAATTAGAACACTCCCTAACACCATACCCAAAAATAAACTCAAAATGGATTAAAGACCTAAATGTAAGACTGGACACTATAAAACTGTTAGAGGAAAACATAGGAAGAACACTCTTTGACATAAGTCACAGCAAGATCTTTTTTGACCCACCTCCTAGAGTAACGGAAATAAAAACAAAAATAAACAAATGGGACTTAACGAAACTTAAAATCTTTTGCACAGCAAAGGAAACTACAAACAAGACTAAAAGACAACACTCAGAATGGGAGAAAATATTTGCAAACAAATCAACGGGCAAAGGATTAATCTCCAAAATTTACAAGCAGCTCATGCAGCTCAATATTAAAAAAAACAAACAACCCAATCCAAAAATGGGCAGAAACCTAAATAGACATTTCTCCAAAGAAGACATACAGATGGCCAAGAGGCACATGAAAAGCTGCTCAACATCACTAATTATTAGAGAAATGCAAATCGAAACTACAATGAGGTATCACCTCACACCAGTTAGAATGGGCATCATCAGAAAATCTACAAACAACAAATGCTAGAGAGGGTGTGGAGAAAAGGGAACCCTCTTACCCTGTTGGTGGGAATGTAAATTGATACAGCCACTATGGCAAACAGTATGGAGTTTCCTTAAAAAACTAAAAATAGAACTACCATATGACCCAGCAATCCCACTACTGGGCATATACCCAGAGAAAACCATAATTCAAAGGACACATGCACCCCAATGTTCATTGCAGCATTATTTACGACAGCCAGGTCATGGAAGCAACCTAAATGCCCATCGACAGACGAATGGATAAAGAAGATGTGGTACTTATATACAATGGAATATTACTCAGCCATAAAAAGGAACAAAATTGGGTCATTTGTAGAGGTGTGGATGGATCTAGAGACTGTCATACAGAGTGAAGTAAGTCAGAAAGAGAAAAACAAATATAGTATATTAATGCATATATGTGGAATCTAGAAAAATGGTACAGATGAACCGGTTTGCAGGGCAGAAGTTGAGACACAGATGTAGAGAACAAACGTATGGACACCAAGGGGGGAAAGTGGCAGGGGGGTGGGGGTGGGATGACTTGGGAGATTGGGATTGACATGTATACAGTGATGGGTATAAAATTGATAACTAATAAGAACCTGCTGTATAAAAAATAAATAAAATACAATTCAAAAAAAAGATTGTGTGATGGAATACTGCATAGCTTTAAAAATGATGTTACAGAGCATTACCATGGAGAAGATTCGTGATTGTTACTGAAAAGTTCAGGTGATACAATCCTAATTTTGTGTTTTAAAAGTTTACTTATACATGTGTTATATATGTGTGTGTGTGTGTAAACTTTAAAATACACATCTATAAATGTAAAGTTTATTACACAAAAACAAGACTGGAAGGACATATAGTAAAAATTAGTGAGTAGTTTTACAGTAAGTTTTGGATTTATTTTAATAGTCTGTATATACCTAAGGAGCATGTATGGGTACACACATACATACTCCAAACTTAAATGTAAAACCTAAAACTATAAAACTTTTAGGAAAAAATCTTTAAGACGTAGGACTAAGCAAAGAATTCTTAGATTAGACATCAAAAGCATGGTCCATCAAGGAAAAAGTAGGTAACGTGCAAGTTAAAACAGCAATGTGGTCACTTTACACACCTATCAGAATGACTAAAATGAAAAATAGTGCCAACACCAAGTACTGATGAATGCAGGAAAAACTAGGCAACTCATACCTTGCTGGAGGGAAAATAAAATGGTACAGCCACTCTGGGAAACAGTTTGGTAATTTCATGTAAAACTAGCCATTCGATTACCATACAACCCAGCAGTTGTACTCCTGGGCATTTATCCCACAGCAATGAAGTTTTATGTTCACACAAAAAAACTGTACATGAACGTTCATGGCAACTTTCTTTGTAAGAGCCACAAACTGGAAACAACCCACAAGTCCTTCAGTAAGTAAACAATTAAATAACTTTGGTCTGTCCATACCGTGGAATACTACTCAGCAGCTAAAAAGAACACATTGTTGATATACAATACATATCAACCTGTGAATCTTCAGAGGTGTTGTTGAGTGAGAAAAGCCAATCCCAAAAGGTTATATATTGTATGATTCCATTTGTATAACCTTCTTGAGAAGACAAAATTATAGAAATGGAGAACAGATTTGTAAACAGTCCAAGGGGTTGTGGATGGAAGATGAAGTGGGAGGAAGATGGGTGTGGTTATGAGAGGCCAACACGAGGGATGCTGTGGTCTCACACACACACACACACAGACATGAATGAATATAGGTAAAACTAGGGAAATCTGAACAAGATTGGTGGATTGTCTCAATGTCCGTATCCTGGTTGTTATATTGTATTAGAGTTTCCCAAGACATAATTCTTGGGGGAAACTGGGTGTAGGGTATGCAGGATCTCTCTGTGTTATTTCTTATGAGTGCATGTGAGCCTACAATGATCTCAAAATAGAAAGTTTGATTGAAAACGTTATATAATTTTTTTTTTCAACTGAGTAATTTTGTCTTTTTTTTTTAATTGGAGTATAATTGCTTTACAATGTTGTGTTAGTTTCTGCCGCACAGCAAAGTGAATCAGCCGTACACATATACACATCGCCTCCGTCTTGGACCTCCCTCACCGGCCCCCATCCCACCCAACTAGGCCATCACAGAGCACCGAGCTGAGCTCCCTGTGCTGTGTAGCACAATGCTATACAGCAGGTTCCCACTAGCTATCTGTCTTACACACGGTAGTGTATTTATGTCAAACCTTATCTCCCAATTCATCCCACCCTCCCCTCCCCGCCCCATGTCCACACGTCCATTCTCTACATCTG
Source organism: Balaenoptera borealis (assembly GCF_965194805.1). Lineage (NCBI taxonomy): Eukaryota > Metazoa > Chordata > Mammalia > Artiodactyla > Balaenopteridae > Balaenoptera > Balaenoptera borealis. Next base: position 7,297,250 of record NC_138877.1, read on the forward strand.
CCTTTCTATTCCTGCCCTACAAATAGGTTCATCTGTACCATTTTTCTAGATTCCACATACATGCGTTAATATACAATATTTGTTTTTCTCTTTCTGACTTATATTTACATAATTACATAACATGTATTATTATTTGTGTATAACATAGTATATATATTATAGTTTGGTATTTATAAGAAATAGATTAATTACTAATACATCACTGAAGAACTTGACCAATTGGAAATACGTATATCATTGCAAAATAAAATTAATAATTTGCTCCTCTTTTCAGCAAAACTCTATGAAAGGGTTATCTGTACTCATTGTACCCAGTTCTCCCATTCTCTTTCAAACCCGCTTTCATTAAGGTTTCACCTACGCATTTTATCCAGAGGTACCAAACACACAGTGTTAACTGCAGGCTCCTTCCCTGTCCCCACCTCTCTTAACCCAGCAGCCTCATTTGTCCTGCTGGATGAAGTCCTCCTCCTTGACATCTTTCTGCATGTGGCTTCCTGGTTCCCTAGAGTGACGTGGCCTGGGATCAGTGGCTGGGTCTCTTCTCTGCCTGCGTGCTCTTGGTGATCTCACCTGGTTTATGGTTTTAAATTCCATTTACGTGCCTATGACTCAGTTTTATACTCCAGCTCACTCCTTTCTCTTGAACTGTGGATTCATACACCCAACTGCATGCCTGACCTCTCCACTTGGATATCTACCAGGCATCTTAAAATTTAGCAGGCGGCAAACCAAGCCTCTGACTTCCAGCACTGCCCCCCATCCCCCCCCATCCCCCATCCCCCACCCCCCCCGCCCGCCACAACAGAGCCCTCTGCACCCACAGCCTCCCCCTCTCAGCTGTTGCATTTTCGTTCTTCCAGCTGCTCAGGCCAAAACCCCTGACATCTGAGGCTGTCTCTGGCTCCTGTTTCTCTCACACGCCAACATCTAGTCTGTCGGCAAATCCTGGTGACTCTACCTTTGAAGTATATTCAGGATTAAACTACATCTTTCCACTTAGATCACTGCCTGTGTGCTCCAAGCCTCCATTGTCTCCAAATGGGTTTCTCCAGTAGACCTACCCCTAAAGTCACCGGAGCTTCTGCAGTGATCCTTTTAGAACCAGATTAGATGATGTCAATCCTCTGCGCAAAACTGTAGGAGTACCCACCGTGAGATGCAGTCAGCCGGTCTACCGTGATGGTCCCGTGTCCCCGGTCAACTCCATAAACTTCTTGGACTCTCCCCACCCTCACTCGTTCCAGCCACACCAGCCTCCTTGCTCTTCCTCAGGTCTGCCAGGCTCACTCCCACGTCTGCCCGGAGGGCTTCTCACCCAGGATCCACATCACCAGTTCTCCCAACTCCAAATCTTCACTCTACTCTCACCTTCCCAGTGAAGCCTACCTTGAATATTTAATGGTGAAAACCCTCCCCCCATTTAGCATGCCCAATCCCTTACCCAAGTACTTTCCAAGACACTTAACCGCCTCTTAACCTCCTGCATTAGTTTCCTAGGACTGCTGTAACAAGGTCCCACAAATTGAACAACAGAAATCTACTCTCTCACAGTTTTGGCGACCGGAAGTCCAAAATCAGGGTGTCAGCAGGGCCGTGCCCACTCTGCAGGCTCTTGGGAAGAATCCTTCCTTGACTTTTCTACTCTTCTAGCATCCGGTGCTTGCCGGAAATCCTTGGATTCTTTGGCTCTGGCAGTATACCTCCAATCTTTGCCTCTGTCTTCATGTGGCCATCTTTCCTCTGTGTGTCTCTCTGTGTACAGATTTCCCTCTTCTTAAGACACCACTGATATTGGATTCAGCGCCTACACGAATCCAGTGTGACCTCAGCTTAACTGTATTACATCTGCCACGACCCAAATAAGGTCACATTCCCAGGTTCCTGGTGGACATACATTTTGGGAGGACACTATTCAAACAGTACCCATACCATATGATTATACAGTTGATGTATTTTGTTATTGTGTGGCTGCCTGTTCTAGAATGTAACTTTCTTAGAGGCAGAGACTTTTGTCTGTTTGGCCCTGAATGTATCCCAAGTTCCTAGAATGTTTCATAGCAAAGAGTAGAATCTCAGTAAATTAAACAGTACCCTTACATATCACGTAAGGAACTTCAGGGGTTTACTGACACACTTCTGTGATATTCTACACGTGAGCAACGTCATTCAACCCCCTAGACAAATGTTTATTCAACAAATAGACAAATACAGACTACCAAGTGATTGAGTTAAAACAGAGACCTTAGTTGGCTCTTTAAAATGTTGTTTTCTAAATCATATCATTCTGGCTCTTTTTAAGTGAAAATTTCACTCTTGCTTGATAAGATTCTTGGTGATAAGATCCAGAGTGTATACGTACTTGTCAACAAAGTGTTTTAAGGGAAAGCTGCTTCCTTTCTTGCTTTCTGATGGACTTGGAGTTACTAGAGTCAGATCAGATCCCTGAGGATCTAAAACTCGGTGTGTCTGAGGCTGGCTGTTGTTCCTTGGTGCTACCCAGGGGTTTGATCCTTGTCTGCTGGGGGTCACGTATGAGTGTAGAGAGCTGAGTAGATTCTGAAGGCCTTGAAGAAAATACTTTGTGTCTTGTCTCTCCCACTCCCTACAAGTCAGATCTTGTCCGGTCCAGCCTTTGTGTGTGTGGCGTGTGTGTGTGGTGTGTGTGTCACAGGACCAGAATTAGGGTGATGTGAGTGAAGCCTTCACCTTGGATGCCAAAAACTCATTGATAAAGTAAATAATATTTTTAAGCAATATTCTTAAAAAATAATGTTAAAAATCCACAGCAAACAAAATACTGAATTTAAAAGTAAAACAGGCTGTTGCTACTTTGTTTTATGACCCTAGATTATCATGCATGAGGCCAGAGAGCTGTTCTGGGTCCATGTGGCCAGTCCTTCCGTCCCGGTTGGATGGGTTCACAAGGGCTGACCATTGTGTGGGCACAGATTGAGCAAAGTGGGTAACACACACAGTCATTTGTTATTGTAGAGGATTTTTTAATAAGTGTTTCCTCTTGCCTCACACTCCAATATGAGTCGCACGCCAGGCTGCATGTGTGTTCATGCATGTTTGTGCATGTATGTGTTTGTATGTTCACTTCCTGTTCTAGGGTTTGGCTCTAGAACAGCTACAGATGGTTATGTGGTGCTTGGTCAAATTCAGCTAAGACAGGCCCCCAGAGTTTGACTTCATTTCAGCACCACTAGAAGGGTAGGCCCAGCCAGACTGACCCCAGGCCGGGCCAGGTTGTTCCTGAGCCCGTGGAGGACGGTGCCGCCCAGGCTGTCCCGCCTGTCAGAACCAACATTGCAATCCACCCGTGGGGCACCTCTGAACTTCACGATGAATGTCGGCGCACAGCAGGGAAAGCATTTCAGAATAGCCTCCGTGATCGTTCCTCCACACCAGGCATCAGGAGTCCTGAATCCCTAAATGGATGAAGACACCTTTTTCTTGACCTCCTGTGCCCTGTGATTGAACTCTGCTGAAAACTCCAGTTCCCATCCTTTCTTACCTGCCCTGAAAGCAGCTCAGAAAAGCCGGAGCAAGGCTGTCGGGCCGGTCCCCACTGTCCCCGAGAGAACAGAGGATCCCGAAAAAAGAATCCTTAGGCAGCATTTCCCCTTCCCGACGCCGTAAAATCTACCCAGATCTGCCTGTAGGTGGTGAGGCAAGATTAGTGGCAGGCAAAGTGGGGAGCAGCTTGAACAGCCCCAGACACCTGCCCTGTGGGCCCAGGTCGGAAGTGACCCTGTGCCCGCGCTGGACTGAAATGCACGGACCCGTCTTCCTTTGCCTTCCAGGCTCCATGCAGCATTGTTTTATCTGGTGACATTTCTTCTGTCTGCTCATTGTATTTGCACCATTATTTCTGTCCTAAATTTAGCAGCCCTGGGCATTGAGCTTACATTTTTGACAGCGATTTTGGCTAAGGTACACTGTGATGGGAAGACAGGTGCCTTACATAAATCTTAATGATTTCAGTGATTATAAACCACCTGGGTGCTCAAAGATGATCTCTTTAAAATTGGCTATTGACAGGGTTCTTGGAGAAAAGCCTTTCTATTATGTAATATGGTTTGAGGTATTACCATTCTTTGTCTAGGGATAACAGATATGTGAACTTAATTCATAGCATTTTTGCACTGGAGTGGGAACCCACAAAGAGAAAATGACTGCAGATAAGATCCTTTTATGGAATATTTAACGTAAAGAGTGTTTTCATGAAAAAAATTTTCTGAGAAAATCCTGACACCACAGGTAATTATGTATTTGTCTTATGAAATAATTTCAAAGAGGAAATAATTTTTTCCACCTTAAGTACAAATAATTAAAAATCAGGTGCTCTACTATTAGTCATAAATGAAACAAATTAAAATAATTATGTGGTTTTTTTCTACTTAGGCATTGAAATTATGGAAAAGGCATTTCATTTAAGGCAGAAATGTATCATTATGAAATACTGAAAAATACTCTTAAAGGTTTACCTTTAGGAACAGGGATGAATTTCTCTGTAATCACGAAAACGTTGGATAGCTTGACTCTAGGGTTTGCCATGGCTCTTAGGATAAAATCTGCACTGCTCGGCAGGAGCTGTGAGATGCTCCTCTCCTCCCTCTGGTGTCATCACACACAAGCTGCCCTCGCTCTTTCCACTGACACAGCCCTGACCATCCTTCAGGTGCTTGCATACTTCCTCCTGCCCCAGGACCTTTTCATATTCTGCTCCCACCCCGGGCCTGTCCTCCCCTTTCTTTTTCGCACTAAGTAACAGATCTCAGCTAAAGCATCTCATCTTCAGGGAAGCCTGTCCTGACCTTCTTGACCACATTAATCCCCACCCTCCGCAACCACACACACAATACCCACTTCACATTCCTCTCCTTCATAGCTCTTATCAGAGCTGCACTTCCATAGTTACAGTTAAGGTTGTTTAATCATCTCCCTCAACCTCTGTATAGCCCGTGAGTTGCTTAAGAGCTGGGACTTAAGCCTGGTTTTGCTTGGTGTGATATCCCTTCTGTCCACCCTGATGCCTTAATAAACATTTTGGAAGGAAGAGAAGACAGTCAATGTGAGATTGGTCCTTTTTAATGGCTCTTTTATTTGACATTAAAAAAAATTTCTTTTAAAACGCTTGCTGTATTTCCGATGGAAGTTTTGTGTTTTCATGAGTAGACAGTGTTGCAGAGAATCTCTTTTGAGATATAGCTGACATATAACGTTGTGTATGTTTAAATTGTACAACGTGTTGATTTGATACAGCTAACACCTCCATCAGGTCACAGAATTATCATTTCTTTTTGTGGTGGGAACATTTAAGACCTAGTCTCTAAGCAATCTGAAGTGTATAAACCAGTATTGTTGACTATAATCACTATGCTGTGCATTAGATCTCCAGAACTTATTCATCTTCTAATTGCAAATTCTCCTCTTCCATATTTATTTGGCCGTCATTACATTTCTGCTAGCAATACAACGTTAACCTGTCCACTGTGCTCTGGGCAGAAGCAGACTGTTTGAGATGCAGTTCCTGCTGCTCTGAAGCATTTTATCTTTTCTACTAAGGACAGTGGGGGGTAGTTAAATGCCATGAGAAGTTGAATTTCCACAAAACTGATGAAGTGAGAAAGCATGTCTCTTACCAAAACACTCGCGTCAGGGTACAGCTACCGGGGAAAGGTGAACTCTGCTCTTACTGTCAAGAGAATGGCCTGGCCACTCATCCTAATCGGAGTGAGGACACAGGATTTTAAATTTCGTACAATGTCTGTTTCTCTAGGACTAGGATTTTTATCTGTAAATATCAATACTTTTGGATTGGAAACTTACGTTACAGGAGCTTTGAGACACAATTTTATGGATCCATAGAATTGAAGAGAAGAATAGACTGACCTGGAAAACCAGAAAAGATTGTAGTAGAATTTCTTGTGGGATTCTTCCAACAAATGAACCTTCAGCAAACCTTCTTGAGATGTCATTTCTTCCTAAATATAAAGTGGGCTTCCTTGTACCCCCATTTCTAGACACAGAACAACCCATGAGTCTTCTTGCTACTGTTGATGGGTGTCTGCTCCAGGCCCATTATCTACCTCTACCTTTCTGAAAGTTTCTTCATTCTCCAGGAATTCTCAGCAATAAATGTCCAGGATTTAAATGGATATGTTTTATTTTTTCTGTGTTTATAACATACTTAAATACATAGGTTTTTATTTGGGAATGCAGACTAGTAGCTCTTTGAAGTGGTGGTTTTTATATGTATTTACATATAGATTTTCAAAACAAACAGATTTTATACAGACATCTTTTTAGACTTTCGCTTCTGAAAAAGTTTTTTGAGGATTTGGCATTTAAATGCTTACCAGGTCAGTAGCCTACCATTATTAACAATAATATTTAATTTAGTTTTAAAGTAATACAGCTCAATTGATGATTTAAAGAAAGTAAATGAATTTCAATTGCCTTTCAGTACACTTCTGTGTAATTAATTCAGTTTTTCCAACAATGTAATTTGGGTGGCTTTATGGAAGAACAGGAGCATCTATCAAGCCATATGTTTTACATTTAATGTCACATATCAGTTCTTGTGTTCTTTAGATTTAATTCTCAAGTATTCTCTAGAACCAATTATTAGGGTTTTTAAAAATAAAGTACTTCTAATAATACAATCATTTTTTAAAAGAAACTCCTTTCTAAATAAAAGTAGCTTAGTGCTTTGTGTAAGTTGAACTGTAATACAGTCTTCCCATATTGATAACTCAGAACCATCTTCATGGCTTCTAAATTTGACCATTAGAAAATAATTAGATTTTTAAAATTGTCTTATTTAACCAGAAAAATTAAAATCAGAATATATTTTAGGAATAAGCCACAGTAAAGAACCTAATTAATATTATATTTGCCCTTTCAAATTCACGTATGTATAATACCAAAAGAAATAGAAAGGGTACATGAACAGAGAAACAAAGAGGGAAGCAAACCAATGCTTTTGTGTCCTTTTAACCAAATTACAGAGGGACACGGTGAGATGTATAATTTTGTTGAGCTTAATCTCATTTTAAATGATATCAGCTGACATTTAGTGTATCTAGTATGACAAATTTATTTAAAGTTTACATTGATGAGCAAACTTGGAAACAAGCCAAAACAACTCACTAAATCCCAGAAAATATAGAGGAGGGTTTATTCTGAATGTTCTCTGAATGTTTTTTTTTTTTAATTATTTATTTATTATTTATTTATTATTTATTTTTGGCTGTGTTGGGTCTTCGTTTCTGTGCGAGGGCTTTCTCCAGTTGCGGCAAGTGGGGGCCACTCTTCATCGCGGTGCGCGGGCCTCTCACTACTGCGGCCTCTCTTGTTGCAGAGCACAGGCTCCAGACGCGCAGGCTCAGTAGTTGTGGCTCACGGGCCCAGCCGCTCCGCGGCACGCGGGATCCTCCCAGACCAGGGCTCGAACCCGCGTCCCCCGCATTGGCAGGCAGACTCCCAACCACTGCGCCACCAGGGAAGCCCCTGAATGTTTTTTATGTTACCCAAATGACTGCCCTTGACTGTTGGTCATTAAACAAGAAACAGTTGGACTTTCCAAACTCACGTTAGCCCTGAGTGTGACTTGTGCTTGTTATGGACATTGATGATGTTTCAGATTTCAGCTGAGCTCCACATGTACGGGCGCTTAGAAAAGCACCTCATTCAATAAATTAGATTAGATGATAGCTCTGTTCTTATAAAAAGTGTTGGATTTGACAGTGTAGCAGTCAGTGTTCTTTTGTGAATTCTCTCAGCACTCTTGCAAGGAGGGTAATTGCACTTCGCCTCGTCTTATAGTTGAACAGATTAAATAACCTACCAATGCCTAGGCAGTGCCAGAGCAGGGGTCAGAATTCACAGTTCAGAAATCTCTGTCTGTGCCTTTGCTTACTTAATTTTACCCAAACAAGGAAGCACTCATTTTCAAGCAGGAAGATGGGCTAGGCATTCAAATGTGACACTCCTGTCAGCCAAAATATTTTATTTCCAGCCTTGTGAACAAATTGCCCCTTCTTTATTCCTCCCTGAGTCTTTATTACCATTATTCCGGGATCACTATATTAAAGTTCAAAGCAGGAGGAAGAAGTCAAGCTGGGAAATGCTGATTCTGCAATTTAAGCCTTGCCTCAGGGGGAGAACGCTAATGTTTTGCATACACCATCACACACGTGACTCCTTTCGCTTTATGAATCCATGTGTGTATATGTGAAAAGAATACGTTGTACCGTGTATCATTTCTAGGTCACGCACACGTCAATCCTGCCCATATATTAACAGTGGAATTAGCTGTGGAGTACTCACCAATGAGGTAACTTTCCTTTTAGGTTTGTGACCTGCCATGGCTTTTAATGGGACAGCTGCCTCAGTTCTGGCTTCTGTGCCCCAGGCTTGTTGGGGCAAAACAGCAAGTGAAATCTAAAACAGATCTCACTAATTCTCATGAAACTACATAGATGTTGCAGAGTGAAACACAATGGTTTGCGTTTATAAAAGCGGGGTTTAAAAGGAAAGTGGAATATTAGCCCAAGGATGGGGTGCTTTTTAGGTCCTTTGGTGAAATGTCCTTTCATTTCACAGAAAAAAAAAGAGTGAAGCAGATAGCATGCGTGTGTCTAGGTAACACAGTTTCTAAGCATTTTAAAAGTAAAATAAAAGTAGTTGTTTGGAAAATAAAATGGTTTTGAGGGTGTGATTCATCCTTTTGCATTGGAAAATAAGAGGGGGTGCTTGCAGCAGTGAACTTATATCAGAATAAGGCAGGCCTTTAATTTATATGTGTGTAGGAAGCATTAGATATCTGCATTGTACACAGGGGATTATGCTGGGACAGGGCAAAATTTCAGAAAGATAGATAGATAATTATGTGTATGTATTTTATACACATAAATATAATTATATATTTCATTCTCAATTTAGAGATATCCTCATTTTATCCACCTATTTGCTCTACAAGTATTTAATTTTCTGTTGTTCTCCTGAATTTGGGCCAGCAGCTAAGGACATTTCCAGCCAGTTCTCATGTGATAAACCTAAGGGCTGTTCTCTTCCATCACAAGGACTGTCTAGCCAAATCTGCAGAAAGTAAAGGTGATGCCAAGGAAGCTGCAGATGTGCCTGGAACAAAGATTTGATGATTTGCATGTGCCTTTCATATTATCTCACCTCTAGCTAAATCCTCCAAACCTGTCAATTCAGAGTGTTTCCCTGTCAAGAGACCCCTGGATCGTTCACTGTGAAGAGCATGTTGATATATTAGAAAAGGTTCAAAGAAGAGGCACAGCAGCGGCTACTAGTAAGGGCGTGGAGAAGGAAGTAAAGGCCTGATATGAATTTTCTGTGGAAGTGGAAACTAGGAAGCAGGGACAGAGAGCCTAGGGGAGGAAGGTGCTCGGGTATGAGGGACCAACTGAGTTAGACCAGGTGGAGGAAAATGTACAAGGATTCAGTGAATCTGAGAAGAGGAAATCTTAGCATAAGTGCAGAAAGCGCTTTTCTTAATGAGAGCTTCTAAATGGCAAGGAAGCTTGCATTATTACCCTATTGCGATTATTATTATTATGATTACTGCATTGCTATTAACTCTGCTCCCGTGAGCACTGACACCGGAAACAAAGTTGAGCACTAATGAATTAGAGCTGAATTCCCACTCGAGGTTCGTCAACCCCGCTCCTAATAATCATGCCACTCCTTATCAGCTTCTACTTCCAAGACACCTAGAGAGCCGAGGAAACTCTGGGGCTGAATTATTTAAATCAAATGACAGATTGTATATAAAGATGCTCATGCACTGTAAAACTGGATACAAATGCTTACTAACATAAGTGCGTTTCCGACGGAGCCCACCTATCTGGTTTCCTTACTGCCCCTCCACCCTGAGGTCTCTCAAATGGGGCAGGGTATCTGCTCTCAGGTCCTGGTGGCCTAGGTGAGGCTCACACCTCATATCAGGGCTGACGGGCAGCTTGGAGAAACGGCTGTGAAACCCAGTTGGTCCTCCAGCCCCGGACGGTGATGGAGGTTCTCTTTCCCATTAAGTGTGTGTCTCTTGTGGTGGTTGTTCGTGGTTCTTTGAAACAGCTTGCTACGTTTAGAGACCATTGATTAAAAAAAAAAAAAAGAAAAATCTTTCTAAAATGTGGCAGCCATCCCAGGCTTGCACCTGAGGGAACAAGGCTTTCTATCTTACTCGTCTTTGCATCAGGAAATAAGATGTTCACTGACTGGTGTTTGACTTTTAGAAATTTGCTGTACCTTCTCCAATTTCCTCTTCTCCATGTGTAAACTGTGGATTGTGGTGCATATTCTTACAAGGAAATTTGTAAACACAGTCTCTTCATTTAGCCGGAAGACTTGGTCAGTGGGGATGGAGGGTTCTAGCGAATTAAATTTTGGGGTTAACGTAGAGCTCTTTTTGTTCGGGTTCTAGGCAAAAACCCTTCTCCAATGTTTCATTGTACTCCTTTGCCTTATAAATATAGAACATTGGATACAATTAAATCCTGGTTGAGTGAATAAGAATCTTATTGACATAAAAAGCACAGGTAATTGGGCAGAAATGTGATCTGTTTGAGAACTTCCTCTTCTAAGTGAGCAGTGATGAGACTTGTAGGGTGGGATGGGGAAGACGGAGTAGACCTGATATTCACAGTAGTGGAGGTGAGATCTACAAGTGGCGGGAGTCAAATGGAGGAAAGATAGGGCAGATGGGTTATATCAGTCAGGATTACGTTTGCCTGCATATGACAGAAAATCTAAAATAATTGTGACTTAAACAAGGCAGAATTAATCTTTCTCTCATGTGAAAGGAATCTGGAGAAATCTGGAGGGCCTGTATGACTTGGTGTTAGGGACTCAAGCTCCTTCTACTATATTTCTCTGCCAACTTCAGTTCAATGCTTTTGCCTCATGGCCCAAGAAGGCTGCTTGAAATCCAGCCATGCTGTCAGCATCCCAGTCAGTAGGAAGGAAGAGGAGCCAAACACAGGCTAGTCCCTTTCTTTTCAAAGCAGTTTCTGAAAGATGCACACTTTAGTTCTGCTTACATTTCAGGCATCAGAATTTAGCTACTTGGTCCTACCTAGCTACAGGGGAGACTGGGAAGTGTCTTTCTTCTTCCAGGTGACCACATACTCCACTAAAATTATGGGGTTCTAGTACTAAGATGGAAGGAGAAATGCACATGGGGAGACAGCCAGCAGTCTTTGCCATGAGGTTTGGAGACAATGGATGATTGTGGTGTCATGGAAACAACACCCGTTAGTAGGAATCTGTGTCTGGAATCTCATGACTGCTTTGCTAGTGCCTCCCTGTGTGACACGGCTGGGCCACTTGACTTTACTGAGCTTCAGCTCTGTCAATTTTAAAGTATAGGTGCAGAACCTGATGCTCTGTAAGATCACTGCCCCTCAAACATGCTCTGTCTCCTCTCCTCTGGAAAGTGTTTGGTCAAAACAAGACCAAAGTGATTTACGATTCTAGTTATTTAGGGTTTAATACATCAAGGATTTACTCTTGTCCATGTGAATGCTCTTTGGCCTGTGAAGAGAAAAGTCACCCAGCAAATCGAAGCATTTAATAAACTGAATAAAGTGGCGTAATGAATTAAAGGATTAGTCAGACCTGATATTTCACGGGGAATTAAATGTTGGCAGTGTCCAGTTCAGCGTCTTCTTCGGTGTAAGATTCTTGGCTCTGACTGAATTTAACATTCTAATTTATTATAATAAGATTCAATTGCACACACTCAAGCTTGAAATCGTTCAAGGAGATAAAATTACAAAAAGAACCCTAGGCAGGGGGATTGTTTATCTCAACAAAAATTTGAGTGTCTGCCTACTGCCAGGCACTGCATTAGGGATATTTCCAGGCTAGTGCAGGGTCCCACACAAGCACACGAGATCAGGTTAAGGTGTGTACAAAGTGGAAGAGGGAAACGGAGGAGGGAGCAGAGTTGTGAGTTCAGATTGGGGCGGGCTGGGTGTGGGATGCGTGGGGGCCACCTACGTGAAAATGTGCAGCAGGGGAGTTGATATGCAGGCAGAGAACTTTGGGGTCGAGTTCAGGGTAAATATGTAGGTTGCAAAATCATGACTGTATGAGTGGTGGACACGAGCTCACCTAGGAAGAGGGCCTGGGCTAGGGACTCGGGATGACAACATTTAGGGTAGAGAAGAATTAGCGGAGAGAGTTGGGAGGAGCTGACAGGTAGGAGGAAACTCAGGAGGTCAGTGCTTCCTAGAAGTCGCTCTGTGAGGAGCAGCCCTTGTGTGTGTGTGTGTGTGTGTGTGTGTGTGTGTGCACGTGCACACACACACGCAAACAATGGTTTTGTTGACCACTGTAAACACTGTAAAGTGACTAGCATAAAATTGGGGTCATGGCAGCCCTTCATAAGTGTGTGTTGACTAAAAGAATGAATGCATAGTGAACGGATGAACGTGTACAAATATAAGTAAGGAATAGAAAGTGTCCATTGGGTTTAGGAACTGAAGGGTACTGTAGGTGCGAGGCGGGGCTAGACACCACTTTGGAGTAGGTGAGCTATGAACAGGGTGTGGGGTGGAGATGTTCTGGGGCAAGAAGGGAAGGTGAGAGATTTAAGGGTCAAACGTAAAGGAGCACATTAGGAAATGAAGCCCTTGTGTGTGCTCAGAACCTGAGGGCCAGGAGGAGGGAAGAGCGAGTTTGAACTCAGAACCACGGTGACCTGAAAGAATTGGCGAGCCTGAGGACAGCTTAGGATGCCGTGGGCAGGAGCAGGGCCAGCTCTGTGGGTGAACGAGCTATGCAGCTACACAGAGCCCGGCTCTCAGCAGGGCCTCACACTTGCTTTCATGTTCTGTTGTCACCATCTTGAAATTTTTAATAATTTTGAAACAAGGGGCCTTGTTTAAAATTTCGCTCTGGGACTGCAAATGCTGTCCCGGTCCTAAGTAAGATCATAGAAATCGTCGAATCACATTTTTCGTAGGTTCTCATCCTCATTCTTTCATTCATTCTTTCCTCTAACATACGTGGAATTTGTACCTACTGTATGCCAGGCACCCTTCCGGGCAGTTCATTCTTTGATCTGGGATTTTGTCTGTGTTGGTTGCAAAATAATTGCACCTGTTCATTTTTTTTTTTTAATTTATTTATTCATTTATTTATTTATTTATATTTGGCTGTGTTGGGTCTTCGTTTCTGTGCGAGGGCTTTCTCCAGTTGCGGCGAGCGGGGGCCTCTCTTCATCGCGGTGCGCGGGCCTCTCACTGTCGTGGCCTCTCCCGTTGCGGAGCACAAGCTCCAGACGCGCAGGCTCAGTAGTTGTGGCTCACGGGCCCAGCTGCTCCGCGGCATGTGGGATCTTCCCAGACCAGGGCTCGAACCCGCGTCCCCTGCACTGGCAGGCAGATTCTTAACCACTGCGCCACCAGGGAAGCCCTGTTCATTTTTTATTATAGATTTTTTTCCATGACTTATCTTTCTTTTCTTTATTGATATTTGGTAGACTGTGTTAAAATCAGTATCTCTCTATCCTCAATCTTTACTTCTTAGAGTCAGCCATTCTACTGTAAGGATTTGTCTGTTTGCAAATAAACATCGAGAAAGGATGCTGTTCCTTGGTAAGTTTGAGCCTCAGGATATGTAAGTAGCTGAGCTACTTGCTTCAGTTGTCGAGTTTATTTTGTTTTCTCCTTAGGCCTAAATGTTAAGGATCTTAAGGAAATAAATTAAAATTTAAGCATCTATGTGATGCTAAATGTTTTACATATTGGTTTTACCCTCACATTTTAATTCATTTGCTTATAAAGCTCCAGTTTTTGGTCTATTGCCTATCTATAATTTTCACATGTGAGTGGAAGGGCTTAGTAATTGGAGATATTAGGGCCTTCAGTACTGTGTTAAATGCCTTCCATTTCCTTAGGAAAAAAATTGTAGTTCAGCGTGAATGATTAGGATGGAAATAGCATATTGATTCTCTCCCAGAGAAGGTCAAGATGATGAATTATTCGAACCTTCTGAGAAGATTATGATTGCATCGGTACTGCATTCAAAGAAATTATATGGCTCTTCCCAGTTTTATTTTGTGGCTCAAGTACATACATACATACATACATAAACTTCTTAAACTCCCCTTTGTCTATTTCCTGAAATTGAAATTGCAAAAACCATATCTTTTGCATATATTAACTGTGTGATAGCCTCTGAGACCTGAACTTAGATTTTAATTGAGGTGTTTTTACCTCTTCCCCCATTTAGATGATATTTTCCTGCTCTCTTCAGGGAGTACAGCCTTCTACACTCCCTTCCCTTTAAAGCAGATTGTAAACTGTGACGTTGTACTTGCAAAGGCAGCCTGATTTTATTTGATTTTATATTAATTGGAAACATCATACTTACAAGTTAACAGTTGTTTCACTCTCATGTTCCCCTTAAATCAGGCTTTCTTTACTTTATTGGAAAATGTGCTTCATTGATCCCGGATGTTTCCATGCTGCCTGGACATGCAGTGATATGCCTGCACCATTTATTTTGCATAATGTGACATCTTGCATGTTTGGGTGCACTCTTAATGTATTCTGTTTACCTCTGAGCTTGTCAAGAAACCAATTTCCTGACAACAAGAGAAGGAGGGTCCGATGGTAGTTTGCACATTTCTATTTACTGTTTTACCCTTGAGAAATCCTTCACACTGCTTAAGCCTCAACATTTAAAATAACCAGCGAGCCATCAGAAGCAGAACAGTAGCTGGCATGCTCTATTCATTAGTGTTTGTCATGGTTGTCCATATCGAATTATGGAATTTGAAAGCATTTTATTCCATGGAAACAAGGTTAGGTTTGAACTATAAAAAGGAGTGATACACGAATAAAAGAGTAGCCAAACTTCATTCTGTTTTGCATTCTAAAATTACTGTCGATTTGCCTAATAAACATATTGCCCTTCACTGATTAGGGACTTTGTTATTCCAAATTGGTTTGCAGCAGATTACAGTTTTCTCCTAACACCCCCATGGTCACGTGCACAGGAATTTCCCTTCTGCATAGTATTGCAGACCTTGGGTGGAATAAATTGAAGGGCTGATTCCTTTGTCCCAGGGGGGCAGATGGTGATTATTTGTGGTCAGTATTTCATGAAAATTAAATTCCCTGCTGTTTATGTTTTATAAGGATTAGCTGTTTGGAGAGTAAATGTGAAATGCTGAACTGTGTCTGGCCAGCCTCTTTCTAGCCCCTAAATTGAAGCAGCTCACTCTTCCTCTTCTGACAGTCATTCAGCCTGTTCATGCCTCAATTATATTTTCAGCCAATAATATGTTCATTAATCAAATGGATAGTTTGAATCTGAGTAGAATGTTTAAGTCTTATGTATATCCA
The DNA here is from genome assembly GCF_965194805.1 of Balaenoptera borealis. Taxonomy (NCBI): domain Eukaryota; kingdom Metazoa; phylum Chordata; class Mammalia; order Artiodactyla; family Balaenopteridae; genus Balaenoptera; species Balaenoptera borealis. Next base: position 7,312,648 of record NC_138877.1, read on the forward strand.
GGACCTGAGAGTCGTATTTTTGAGGTTCTTAACATATCGTTGTTTAATGCTGTTTTTAGAAAATTTACATTCTTTTATTACAAGCTGAAAAGAATTTGAAACAGAAAAATTGACACTGAAGTCCAGTATTACTTATACATTGTAAAGATAAAGTCTAAATTCTTTCTTTGAATGATGAAAGCCGATTATAAGACTATGCCTCTTATTTTCAGGATGCAAAGACTAATGGACAGTAAAGCATAATTATTTATGGATGATTGTAAAGGAAAGGGGTTTGATTCCACTGACCCCCAGGGGAGGTGGATTTGCTGTCCCTCCCTCCATAATTATAGTTATTTCCACTTGAAACTTCCATAGGCAGTAACAGAGGAGAAAATGACAATACCCCATTGGCAATAGCCATTAGGCAAGGTGTGTTCTCCACTTGATACATGTGCTGGAAAAAAAATCACTTTAGGATGGTGACAAAGAAAGCAGCCTGTGTAGATATCTGTCATATGTACAGACTGTCGATGACTTTGGGGAGCATTTTGGCTTAGAGGGCTACAATATTTTGAGTGCTTGGTTAGATTGCTGGATATATTGAATTCACTAATGATTGCCTTTGAGCAAGATAGTAGGGTGTTGCTAACAGAAATAGACCTTTGGCTTTATGTGCCCATGGCCACCAATTGCTGTCTGGAAGTACTAAGCTCAATTATGCAGGGTCTCAAAAATATGCTTTTTTGGGTTTTTTTCTTGAAACTTACAACAGAGATTTGCTTGCATCCTGATGTGGCTGATGAGCATTTACTTTAATATCATACATATTTTAAATATATAATTTATGTAAACATTCAAGTACAACTGTAACAGAGACAGATTCACCCAACAGCCTCATGTATTTGTATGTTCTCTTTATATATTTAGTGGGTTTGAATTTACAGTCCCAACTTGGTCATGAAGAGAGTCATATTTTTCTTCATTTTTCCACAGCTGAACTGTGTCATTCATTGTGTGTTCTCTTGGTGCAGGTGGTACATAGTACTGCTTCCAGGGCTGGGCGAGCTCTCGAGTTGGCTGGGCCATCTCCATATCTTGGCTTTCATTGGCACTACTGCCTTCCTGAGATCCTCCTTATTTTCTCTCCGAGCGTCTGCTGACGGGTCCCCATGCCCTGCATCGTGGCTGTCCCCAGTAGGCATGTGGCTCTCGACTCAGCTGTCTTCTGTTTACCTCACCTTACCTTAAATTGTGGGAAAACTTTCAGATCTCTTCCATGCTCAAATACTTGGGCAGGGAGCCATGATGGGTCCTCTCACCTTAAGATTTGCCCAGATGGCTTCCTCACTCTCCTTATGGCCACCATGTTGGGGCAGGGAGCAGGTTTGAGGGGAAAACCAGAAGTTCACTTTTTTTTTTTTTTTTTTAAAGATTGATTGATTGATTGATTGATTGCTCTGTTGGGTCTTAGTTTCTGTGCTAGGGCTTTCTCTAGTTACAGCAAGCGGGGGCCACTCTTCATCGCGGTGCACGGGCCTCTCACTATTGCGGCCTCTCTTGTTGTGGAGCACAGGCTCCAGACGCGCAGGCTCAGTAGTTGTGGCTCACGGGCCCAGTTGCTCCGCGGCATGTGGGATCTTCCCAGACCAGGGCTCGAACCCATGTCCCCTGCATTAGCAGGCAGATTCTCAACCACTGTGCCACCAGGGAAGCCCCCAGAAGTTCACTTTTAAACATCTTACATTTGGGATGCTAATAGACATGCAGGTAGAGTTGGCAGTTGAATATGCATGTCTGGAGTTTAGGGGACAGGTCTGGACTCTAGATAAGAATTTGGAAGTCATTAGCCTTTAGGTCATACTGACAGCTATGAGCCTGGATAAGACCACAAAGAGAGTAAATATAGATAGAAAAATGAGGAGAGAAGGTGGATTCATTTAAAGGAAGGAAAGAAACCTGAAAAGCTACTGTAAATAATGATCATAATTTAAAGGAAATCATTACAGGCTCTAAGGCTGGGTGGGATGTTAATGCAAGGGATTGTTTAACATGGGCTCATGTAGTAAGTTACAAAGAAATGGTATGGAACTGGAAAGAAACGAGTAAACTTAAATGTAAAGGGGGTTACGATTTTAATAGATCAATTACTGGCCTGAATTTTGTCAAAAGATACTGTTTGAGGCAATGCTACTGGAAATATTTAGCAGGAACTGTGGTAATAACCACGGAGAGGTTCTTCCTTGGAGGGGAGAGACAGAAGCACCCATCTGGATGGCTGAGGAAGGGGTTTGCAGTTGAGTCTCCTAAAATTCTTACACCTACTCTCAGCAAACTAAATATTATACAGTGATGCTAGGCGTCCTCAACCCAGGGGGAAAAAAGCACAGAAAGTAAATATCTTTCTTGAACAATTAAAAACAAACTGTGAAAATTTTATTATTTTTTAAATTTTTATTTGGAAAATCTGAAAGTACATTTGATTTGCACTGTGATTCCGGTAGGTATGTTGTTGCTTCAAATTGTACCTATGATTTCTGACCAGGTCATTTAGGTTTCCAGATTTTCTGGTTTATCTCACTTGATATATAAAAACAGCTAGGTCCTTTCTTTTGAAAATATCTGTAGGAATTTTTTCCTAAGACTGAGGAGAAATTTTGTGGGTGGACTATAAATAAACTCTTTAAAAACTAGTCAGCAGTTGCTGTGTTCTTAGGCATCAATACTGCGTAGGTGTGTGAGGTGAACAAACTTTATCCAAAAATAGGAACATAAAATATGTTAAATGAAGAGAAAGCTTTCTCAGTCCTAAATTTGGTTGATTAACTATTTTGTCTTTGGTTGGTTTCCAAATGAAGATGTTCTTTTAAAAAGAAAAATGGTGTTTAATGACTTTGAATACTTCTCTGTAAAACCCTCTTCCAAGGGGGTTGAATAATTTATGAGTCTTTAATATTGGAGAGGGAAGTTATTCCTCGAAGGCTAGCTTTTCATAACCACTTTGCCATGGCTGATTGATCTCTCTACTCACAAGGCTACACTCGCACGAAGCACACAACCCCATGGTCACTGAACTCCAGTACTGAGCCCATGAGAAGAGGCTCACAATGACACAGACACATACACAACATTAATTTTAGTGTATTAGAAAAAAACAAACATCCCTAAGATAAAGAGAAGTGGCATGTAGGGCAAAGACAGAAGTTGTGTTTCACTAAAAGCAGATTAAGTTGCAGCCCTACTGTGGTAAGTCTGCAGGTGTTTAAGTTCACTCGTTTTGGAATTGAAGTGCCTGAAATGTTTCCTGAGAGGTTAGACTTGCATGGGCATCCATGGCCATACTTCTGTATCTTCAGATAAATCTGCAGCATTTCACACAGTAGTTCATGATCTATTTTCTATTTTCTTTAAGCTTTTGATTATACCAACTCATCATTTTGCTCCAGGTCACAGGTCACTGACCAGCCTGTGTACTGGCTTCCCTTGAGTCCAGTGGTCTTCTCTGGTTCAGTCCATTATGAACAGGGATACTGGGTTGTTCACATAATATTAGATTCGGCTAGTGTTGGTGGGACAGTGCTCTGTGAGAGGAGAAGTCTCAGGGTAGGCCTTCTGACCTTATTGGCACACTCATGTCCTGGTCTTCTGATGAGAGTATAATTTTCCATAAATGCTGTTCTCCTCAATATACAGATATTCATAACAGGACTTATGAGCCTGATTGAAAAGAGACTTTACTTATATCCACTTGATTTTAAGCCCACCCATTTTAGTATCTCCTTTCCTAAGATTGAACTCTCTTCCCTCTTTTATAGGCCAGATCTGGAAGGTCCTAAAATCTTCCAGGCACTTCGATTCCAAAATGGAAAAGTGATTTGAGGCAGAGGATAACAGTTGTGCAAACAATGGGCTAACCAGAAAGTTTAAAAAAGTTGGAGAATGAGGTATCCATGGGGGACTTGGAAAAGCTCTGATATGTTCCTGGTAATCTAGAAGGCCATGCTCATACTTAGGTCTGTGTATATTCCCAGGGCTGTGTGCATGCTTATGGAAGACCTGAGGAGGCCCTAAGCTCTCACCTCTGGCTGAACTTGAGGTGTTAGGCAAGCAGGAAGCAAAGGCTGAGGTGGAGTGTAAACTGCCTGGCTGAGTATTGAAGGCATGTGCCAACAGCACAGAGCCACTCAGCAAAGACAGGAGACTTCTTAGTTCCAGGCATTTAAGACAATCTCTGTTCAATCATTAGCTGTCTGCCAAGATAATAGACCAGAGACTTCAGTGGCTATACCTGACAAATGAATATAGACTTTACAGAATTCACTTGGAAAAGTCACTAAACAAACAACAACAAAAATAAACCTTGGCGAAAGAGGAAAGTCTGATTTCCAAAACTGCCAAATTATATCATTTGAAATGCTCCGTTTTCAACAAAAATTAATGAGATACACAAAGAATTAAGAAAGTATGGCCAAACACAGGATGGAGGGGGCTGCACAGGGGAAGAGGCAGTCAATAGAAACTGTCCCAGAGAAAGCCCATACCTTGGATATACTAGCAAAAACTTTAAAGCAGATGTTTTAAATATGTTCAAAGAATGAAGAGAAACCATATCTAAATAAATAAAGTATGAGAAAAATGCCTTGACCAAATATAAAATATCAAAAAAGAGATAGCAGTTACAAAAAAGAATTAAATAGAAATTCTGGAATTGAAAAAGTACAATAACTGAAATGAAAAATTCACTAGAGGGGCTCAACAGCAGATTTGAGCAAGCAGAAGAATCACATAACCTGAAGATAGATCATTAAGATTATCCAGTTGGAGGAACACAGAGAAAAAAGAATGAAAAAAAACAAAGAGTCTCAGAAACCTGTGAGACATCATCAAACATAATGACATATGCATAATGGAAGTTCCAGAAAGAGAGGAGAAGAAGGGGAAGAAAGAACACCTGATGAAATAATGGCTGAAAACTTCCCAAATTCGATTACAAGCTTGAATCTACATATCAAAGAAACTCAACAAACTCCCAGTAGGATAAACTCAAAGAGAATTATCTTAGACACATCAGAATTAAACTGTCAAAATCCAAAGACAAAGAGAGAATCTTGAATAGAGAAGAAAGTTGTCAGAAATTCAAGCGATCCTCAGAAATATTAACAGCTTATTTCTCATCAAAAACTGTAGAGGCCAGAAAGCAGTGGATGACATAGTCAAAGTGCTCAAAGAAAAAAAATATAAACCAAGAATTCTATATCCAGCAAAACTATCCTCCAATAATGTGGGAGAAATTAAACATTCCCACCTTAACAAACTCTGAGATAATTCATCACTATCAGATCTTCCCTGTAAGAAATACTAAAAAGAGTCCTTCAGTAAAAGAAATGACAAGGGAATTAATATAGTAAACTAGGCAATAGCTATATATTTAACACAAAAGAAAGCAGTCAGTAATGGGGGAAGAAAGGAATAAAAAGGATATAAGTAATATAGAAAACAAATAGCAAAATGGCAAACATAAATTCCACCCTATCAATAATCATATTAAATTAAATGAATTAAACATTCCAATTAAAAGGCAGAGAGTTGAACACTGAATTAAAAAAAAAAAACTGTATCCACACTTTAGACACACTTTAGATTTAATTTAGACACAAATAGGTGAAAATAAAAGAATGGAAAAAGATATACTATACAAACAATATACAAAAGGGAACTAGAATCTGTATGTTAATATCAGACAAAATAGATTTGAAGATAAAAATTGTCACTAGAAACAAAGAAGAATAACATGATAAAAGATCAATCTATTGAGATTACATAACACTTATAAACATATATGCACCAAACAACTGAGACCCAGAATACATGAAGCAAAAATTGACAGAATTGAAGAGAGAAATAGAGAATTCAACAATAATAGTTAAAAACTTCAACACTCCACTTTCAATAATATATAGAGCACCTAGGGAGAAGATCAACAAGAAAATGAAGATCAACAAGAAAATCGTTAAAGAAAACTTTAACGATATTATAAATCAACTAGACCTAATAGACTTCTGTGGGACACTCAACTAACTAGTAGCAGAACATACATTCTTCCCAAGTGCACATGAAACATTCTCCAGAACAGACCATATATTAGGCCATAAAACAAGCCTCAGTGAGTTTAAAAGGACTGAAATTATACAAACTATGTTATTCAATGACAGTGGAATAAAATTAGGAATAAACAAGTGAAAGAAATTTGGGAAATAAAAAACACACTCCTAAATAACCAATGAGTCAAAGAAGAATCCCAAGAGAAAAATTGAAAAATACTTTGAGATGAATGAAAATGAAAATATAACATGCCAAAACTTACGGGATACAGCTAAAGTGGTGCCTAGATGGAAATTTATAGCTGTGGATGCATATGTTAAATTAATATGAGAGATCTCAAATCAAGAATCTTCCATGCTTAGAAATTAGAAAAAGAAGATGAGACAAAACCCAATGCAAGCATAAGGAAGGAAACAAGATTAGAGACGAAGTAAATAGAGAACAGAAAAATAATAGAGAAAAATCAGTGAAACCACAAGTTAGTTCTTAGAAAAGAATCAACAAAATTGAAAAATAAGAAAAAAGAGAGATGACTCAAATTACTAAAGTCAATAATGAAAGAGGGGAGGGACATTACTACCAACTTTAGAGAAATAAAAAGGATTATAAGGGGATACTATGACCAATTGTATACCAAGAAATTAGATAATGTGGATGAAAGGGACACATTCCTAGAAATGAAACTGCTTTGAGCATTAAATGAGATGTTTGTAGAGCCATTATTATAGGTATTGGCCCATAGTTATTGCTAAATAGATGTTAGCTACTGTTACACATAGACTTATTCATTCCTATCCATCCTTATGTCATAAATTCAGAAACATTTCCGTAAAGATACCTGAGTTTCCATTGCAGATTACTTTACCTGTTACCAAGATTAATGTCATTTAGTTTCATTTTTGGACCAGGGTAGGTTCTGACCTGTGTCTGGGGACTCAGTTCCACAGGCTGCAGGATCTTCGTTTCCTTGCTTCCGGTGTCTGCCCCATGGTGGGCGAGGCTGGTCTAGAGGCTTGTGAAGGCTTCCTGGAGGGAGGGGCTGGTGTGTGCCCACTGGTGGGTGGAGCTGCGTCTTGGCCCTCTGGTGGGCAGGGCCGTGCCACGGGGCACGTCTGGAGGTGACTGTGGGCTCAGGAAGTCTCTAGGCTGTCTGTCTGTTGATGCGCGGGGCTGTGTTCCCGCCCTGCGGGTCGCTTGGCCTGAGGTGTCCCCATGCTGGAGCCTGCAGGCTGTTCGGCGGGGCCAGGTCTCAGTGCCAAGGACCCAAGATGTCTGCCTCCAGCCTGAGTTCACTCACCGCTAGATGGACACTCCCCACTATGTCCAGCACCAGCTTTATGACCTCAGAGAGAGCCACAGCTGCCCCCCACCCCCCCCAGGCGACCCTCCAAGACCAGCAGGTAGGTCTGGCCCAGGCGCCTGTGGAGTCACGGCTTTTGCCCTGGGTCCCGGTGCCTGTGAGACCTTGTGTGTGCCCTCCGAGAGTGGAGTCTCTGTTTCCCCCAGTCCCGTGCATTTCCTGCGATCAAGCCCCGCTGGCCTTCGAAGCCAGATGCTCTGAGGGCTTCTCCTCCTGATGCCGGACCCCTAGGCTGAGACTTATGAGCTCAGAAGCCCACCAACGCCATACTCAAGTTTTTATACCTCCAAACTGTTTTAAACATAGCCCCAGATAAGCAGACTTTTAGCCATTTATAGCCTGCCTGCTTTCCATCACAGTAAAACTGGACCAAGCATCTGCAAGCCACAGGTAAGATGAGCCACGGGCTATAAGGACCCCAAGCTGCTGCCGCCCTTCAGAGCGCTCAGACCCAGAGACTCCTGCCACGCTGCTGAGCAACGCCATGCAAGTGTCCTCTCCTGTTCCTCTCTCCCCCAGGAGTCCCCTGGCCTTCCTGTCCTTCTGAGTAGCAACCCAGTGTGGTAGCCTCTGGACCAGCCTAGGCTGTGAGGGACTTACCCTGCACGCAAGCTGTCAATCCATCATCCATCCAGTATGTGTGCTACTGCCACCTGTGGTCATATCTTTTTCCTTGCTCAGCCCTGAAATTCCTCGAATCCCCTACACAGGCACCATGGGGGTAAACAGACAACATGTAGATTCTGGAAGTCAGAGAACATTAGAAAGAGAAGCACCACGGGCCAGATAAGATGCAGGTCAGCTCTGAGCCTGGGAAGCACCTCTGAGTCCAGCAGCCCGGAACTCAGGACCCCACTCGGGATGCAGGTAGTGTGGAGGTCCTGGAGTCCCCAGGGGCCCTCACACCAGCCTGGGATGCTCGGCTGACTTGTCAATTACAAGTTCACCTCATTTCTAGAAGGTGTGGCACTCGGGATCACGGGAAAGAATGTTCAGGACTTTCACAAGCGTTAGGTTCACGAAGTTCATCATTGGGAACTTCTTAGAAACTTCTTCAGAGGATAGAAAGCCAAAAGTAATTTGTTTTGTTATGGAGATCTTTTTTGTTCCTAAGGAAGAGACAATTACAATTTTTAGTATTTATCTCACTCCGTGGAGAGACAGCCTCCCATGTGTTAAATTCTCATAACAGTTCTTCATGTTATCTTCACAATATTAAGGCTATAAAGCTATCTTTGTTTTAGTTAAGTCATTAAAACTGGTAATACCCACTTAGGATAAAAATCATTTTCTCTAGCCCAGGCAAGGGGACAGTTAAAGAAATTCACTGGAGGGGAAAAAAAAAAAAAGAAGAGATTTTTTTCTCCTGTAATTACTTAACTTGCCAATTTACTTGATTAATCTTTTGCTCTTTTATGTAGCCCAACCACATGTCTTTTTGTTTGTTTTCCTTTATTACACTTAAAATATAATTTATTGCCCATTGGATTAAGCTGGGAAGCACCATCTCACAGCTGAAGTGGACCCCAAGCAGTCGCTCTTATGGGAGGAGGGGACAGTGTCTTCAGTGATTAATCCTCGAGGGTCCACCTATTTTTTCTTCTCCCATGTGCTCTAGTAATAAGGAAAGTAACATCGTGACGGCTGACACAATATGGCACCTACGTTAATATGTGCTTTCCACATATTAACTCAATGTTTATGCCACCCATGAGTTAAGTACTTCTTTTAAAATTGAAGGTTAGTTGATTTACAATGTTGTGTTAGTTTCAGGTGTACAGCAAAGTGATTTGGTGATACATATATATATGTGTGTGTATATCTATATATCTATATTCTTTTTCTTCTGTGCTTTTCCATTAGAGGTTATTACAAGATATTGAATATAGTTCCCTGTGCTATACAGTAAACTCTTGTTGTTTATCTATTGAGTTAAATACTATTTTAACCCCATTATTCAGGTGGGAAAACCAAGGCAAAGAAAAATGCCCAGATTTATAAAGCTAGCAAATGGTGGAGTTGGGATTCAAACCCAGGTCATCTGGCTCCAGAATCCATGGTCCACATGCTCGGCCACCTCTGCTAAGCCCCAGGCTGTGGAGGTGGTTGGAACACTCATGTGGCTTGGAGTTGGTTTGACCTCACTGTGGCCTTGACAGTGACTCCCCAGAGAGCTCAGGGGCCTGTGGGTAGTAGGCACAGGTGAGCACGAGAAGCTGCATTGATTGGACGCCGCAGTTCAGCGCTGCTGGATAGAGAGGATGACCTTGCTTGGCATTTTTTCCTAGTTAACTGTGCTCTCGTTCTCAAGCTAGAGCACTTCGTGTGTGTAACTTAGTGCCTTGTCATTCCAGCACTTTGGAGGTTATCAGAGTAACAGTGTCGTGGCACTCTATCAGCCAAGGGCTGCTTCCCAGGCATTTCTGGACCGTGAAACCTTGCCCACAGTTGGCCTGGGGGCATTTACATCATCACCGTAGTGGACTCTGGTGACTACGTGTTTTTCCCTTTTAATTCAAACAGCTGGGTGTGTGTGATTTGCCCTGAGAATATACCAGCATAGGCGTGTCAATACAGAAGGGCTTTCTGGAACCCTGTGCAGGGAAGCGGGAGCGCCATCTACAGCTGCCACGTGGCCGGATGTCGGGGCCGAGAGGGTTTGGTCCGGGGCATCCTCAGACCCATTGCTCCAGAGTCTCAGCGTGCCTCAGCTTGTCCAAGTCGTAGTCATTGTTAGTCGTACTGTTGTTGGAGGTTCAGAAATCCAGTCTGAGTTTGAGGGTGACTCTTTAGACGGTGATGAACAGTAGGAAATGGGAAAATGTCACAGGGCATCTCAATCTCTTGCTGGCTTCAACATTCCATGGCTGGCACTAGAATTTCCAAGATATCAATGTGTTTTTGTTTTTGCCTCGTTTGCATAATTGGCTCAGAGGAAATCTGATTTACGAGGAGAAGTACAGGTATAAGAACAGTGATGAGAAGCAGTTGTTAAGGAGAAAGGTGATAATTAACTCTTGTCTCCCTGGGTACCAGCGTAACTGAGATTTTGACATCCTGGCAGCTAGGGAATGAGCCTGTGTTCTCTATGCTTCTGGAAGCTCTCTTGCAGTGTTTGTGAAGGAGGCTAGCTAATGTGCAAATGGTGGGCTGAGGACTGTGGGGTATCTGGGCTGCTGTGCCCAAGAGACCACAGCTGGACTGAGCCCGTGCTGAACATCAGACCACTCAGCGGATGATGATCCTGGGAAATCTTGGTGGTGGGGCCAAGTGTCAACCTACCGCTCCCTGATCATGAGAGCCTTCATATTCAGACCTGAAAAGAAAGAGCAATAGCTCAGGGTAAATTTTCCCTGAGTGTCTCTCTGACTTTTTTGAATGGATGTGGTTGTACAGTAATGACTGTGAAATCACATAATCATCAGTTTCTTATACCGGCCCCTTTACCATAGTGAAGTCTCCAGGACCATGCAGAATAGGACTTTGTACGGCATCTGCAAAGAAATATGTCAGTGACGTGGTGAGTATAATACAGTGAATTATTTCCCAAGTGGTAAATAAAGCTGGGAAAAGCTGTTAACAGCCTGCAAGTCCATAAGGATGTCATAAATCTGAAAATTTGCTTTGCGTCAAAATATTTTATTGAAGCATCGATGGTACTTGGGCAAAATTTAATGAGTAGTAAATCAGTCAAATTAAGTGATTACAGTTTGTGTGTATGCTCATAAACTTCATCTAGGTCTTAAATATTTTGTTCAAGTTTTCTGAGACTGTTTGGGATTTAGTGAGGTCATGCTTGGGAAAAGGTCGAGGTTAGTAAGTATACAGAATAATAGGTGTGTAATTCTGTTCAAGGCATGAAACCTGCTTGTTAAAAAAGCTAACCATGTCTCATTTCCCATACTCCACTTGAAATTTCAGTAATTTGTTTTTGTTTTTGTTTTAATTAATTAATTTATTTATTTGGCTGCGTTGGGTCTTCGTTTCTGTGCGAGGGCTTTCTCTAGTTGTGGCATGCGGGGGCCACTCTTCATCGCGGTGTGCGGGCCTCTCACTATCGCGGCCTCTCTTGTTGCGGAGCACAGGCTCCAGACGTGCAGGCTCAGTAGTTGTGGCTCACGGGCCTAGTTGCTCCGCGGCATGTGGGATCCTCCCAGACCAGGGCTCGAACCCGTGTCCCCTGCATTGGCAGGCAGATTCTCAACCACTGCGCCACCAGGGAAGCCCCAGTCATTTGTTTTTAAACCCAAACTGGTGCATTATCTCTGAGGCCATAGTCAAGCTGCCTACAGAATACTTAGGAACGGCACTCTGTGTTTTAAATGTATTAATCCCAGAGTAGTTGAAAAGCAGAGATGGTAAATTAAGATGTAAGACAGACAGTAGGATGCCTTGGGTGTGAGAGGAAGAGGTGGGGGAGAGGATACCATGGGAAAGTACTGGAAGAGAAGATATAACCAAAAGATGCATTTCGTATTTTCATCCAGGATTAATTCATGGGGAGACTGAATCAATAGCATAAGTTTACACTTTAGACCAATGAGCAGAACATTGAAAATGAATTATTTCCAGCCTTCTGGCTGCAGAAGTCATGTTAATATATAACTTGAAGATGTAAAAAATTAATAAACAGAAACCTCAATTAAATAGAGTTGGGGGACCAGAAGAGGGAGCTCCCAGGACCTGTGAAACTCCTCTGCTTTCCTTTTCCCTTTTCAGCCAACAAAAAGCCATGGACTGTTTTACTTTAGCCCTCCCAATTTCCTTTCCCCTCTATAAAATTCTTCTCCTTCCCTTGCCATGTGGGGACTTGCACATGACTCGCCGTGGTTGCAGACCCTGAACTGCAATTCTCTTCTGATCCTGAATAAACCCATCTTTGCTGGAGAGATATCTGGCAGTCAGTTTGTTTCAGGTCAGCAGAGATCTCTTTGCGGTTGCTAAACAATGCAGGAGCTGATAGGAGACTGATACTCCTTGGGTATAATTCTTGTTTTCTCAGGCAGTGATGTGGAGTACTGAGTCAGGGAAAACTAGAAAGGGGGAAAGTAGTAGAGCTCACCATTCAGTTCCGTTAAGCACTTCTGGGCCAGGCATTGTATTAAGTCTTAAGAGGTATAATAGTTAATAGGTCACAGCTCTTGGATTGGTGTTGAGAGATACACAGAGTGTCATCTTCCAAAAGAGAGGAGAGTTGAAAGCTCTTTGGGGGTAAAGCCCTATGGAAGGGTTCTCAGCTCAGCCTGGCCCGGTCAGGGGGGTCATCCCGGTGAAGGCGGGGCCTGAGCACTTGTCGAGGGAGTGCTTCATGAGGGGAAGCAACCTAAGCAAAAAAACAGAAGCAAAAAGCAGTGTAACGTGTTCAAGGAACGAAAAGAAATGCGTATTTTGGAAGCATCAAAGAGGGAGAGGGCACTGAGAGGTAAGGCTGGCAGTGGATTCCTGGGCTGCATCAAGGAAGGCCTGTGCACTTGCTCCGGAGTCTGAAGGTGGCGCCTTTGAAGGTGACTGACGGGAGCAGCTGGGTGCTTTACAGAGATGGCTCTGGCAGCAGGGAAGGGAGGAAGATGAATTGGAGAATCGCAGAGGCTGTCCAGATAACCAAGCTGAGATGACGCAGGCCTCAAGTCCTGCAGATGTTACAGAAAGATGTGCACACCTACATTTTGTGGGTTTCTTTAGTCTATTTTAAAAAAATATTTCTTTCTTTATTCATTTTGGCTGTGTGGGGTCTTGGTTGGGCTCCTCTCTCTCTAGTTGTGGCACACGCTGGCTTCAGAGCACGTGGGCTCTGTAGTTGCTGCGCACGGGCTCTCTAGTTGAGGCGCACGGGCTCAGTAGTTGCGGAGCGCGGGCTTAGTTACCCCGCAGCACGCAGGATCTTAGTTCCTGACCAGGGCTCGAACCCGTGTCCCCTGCACTGGAAGGCAGACGCTTAACCACAGGACCGCCAGGGAAGCCCCTAGTCTATTTATTTTTCTTTTTTTAAAGTAAGAGCTGTTGTAAACATGGAGAAAAGCATAGGAGGTAATACAAACACCCATCTTCCAACCACAAAGGTTTAACAGGTATTAATATTTAACGTAATTTGATTGTTAAGGAGATAAAACATTACAGTTTAGTTAGATTTTCCTGTGAACCTCTCCTCGATCTCAGTCTCCTCCCCATATGAATTTGCTACTTATTATTCCCTTGTGTGTGTTTTATATTTTGCTACACGTATTTGTACCTACACTTAAAATATAGTATTTTTTTTACATATCTTATATTTTTACATCAATATTATCAAACTATATGTAATATTCCATAATTTACTTTTTCCAGTCTCCTTTTTTTTTTTTAGTTTAAGGTGTACAGCATGATGATTTTTTTCCCCCTTTATTTACTTATTTTTAATTGAAGTTTAGTTGATTTACAGTGTTGTGTTAGTTTCAGGTATACAGCAAAGTGATTCAGTTACACACACATATATATAAATCTATTCTTTTTCAGATGCTTTTCCTTTATAGGTTATTACAAGATATTGAATATACTTCCCTGTGCTATACATAGACCCTTGTTGGTTATCTGTTTTATATGTAGTAGTGTGTATGTGTTAATCCCAAACTCCTATTTTATCCCTTCCCCCTTTCTGCTTTGGGAACCATCATTTTGTCTTCTATGTCTGTGAGTCTATTTCTGTTTTATAAATAAGTTCATTAGTATCAGTTTTTTAGATTCCACATATAACTGATATCATATGATATTTGTCTTTCTCTGTCTAACTTACTTCACTTCCATTATTTTTTAAATATATCCATGTTGATACATCATTTAGCTTGAGCTTTTCCTGACAACTATTATACAGTGTTCTGGTATGTACTACAATATGTATATTTGTACTCCTGTTGGTGAACACATAGTTTATTTCACTTTAGACTGTTTCTAGCAGCGGGCTCTGAGCAGCTGTCACAGCCTTCCTCACCGAGGGTCCCCTGGAGAATGAAGCCCTAATGCCCCAAATCACCCATTATTTGTATGAATTAATTTCTTGCCTATGCATCTAGAACTGTGCTAGTTATGTAACCTGTGCCCCCTGCAGTGGAAGCGTGGAGTCTTAACCATTGGACTGCTCCTTGGGAGTTTTGAGAAGATAATCCTCCAGTCATTACGGTTCAGTTGAGAACCATTTGTTGAGAAAATCCCTGAGTAGAATTGCTGGGTATGTCATAAGGTATGTGCATAGTTCTTCCTTCAACCAGGTGTGGGCAAAGGCCCTTCAAAGTAATGCTCCAATTCGCTGTATAAAAAGACTGTTCCCCATCTTTGCCAATAGTTGTTGCTGTCAGATTTTTCTGTCTTTGCCAACTGAGGGGCATTAATAGTATTGTAGTGTTTTCATTTTCATTTTCCTAATTATTAGTCTGTGTGAGCACCTTTTTTGTATATAATTTTTGTGACTGGATTTCTTCTATTAATTGCTGATTTATATGCTTTCCATTTTTCTATTCAGGTATTGCCTTTTTCTTACTTATTTTATTCTTATACATTCTGGTTACCAATCCTTGGTTCGTTATACGAATATCAGATATATTTTAAATTTACTTATGGCATCTTTTTTGGACACAGGTTTTTCACTTTAATTTAATTTTAATCAGATTTATCAATCTTTTCCTTTATGGTTTGTGCTCTTTGTGTTTCTTGAGAAATTCTTCCCTACCCATGCTTTTCCCCGTGTATTTCTCTATAAGATTTAAAAATTCACTTTTCATATTATAGTTTTTATTTCTCCTGCAACTCATCAGTTGATTTTTATGTCTACCATGAGGTAGAGGTCTCATTTCATTTTGTTCTTGAGATTAACCAGGGGCCCAGGAACTGCTTATTAAACAGTCTTTGCACATGGCCAGGGTTCACCCCCGTCTCCCTGCTTTCTAAATGTGTCTAGGATTGTTTCTGAGTTCTCTGCTCTGCTGCATTCTGTTTGTCTCTGTGTCAGCACTGCACTGTCTTAATTACAATAGCTTTACCCTACGTTTTGAGATGTGGCAGGGAAATTGCTCTCACTCTTTTCTCTTTTTTCTTTATTATTATCTTGCCTATTCTTGGACCTTTGTTCTTACATATGAATTCTAAAGTCAGTTTGTTTAGCTAAAAAGTAAAATTCTTAGGATATTTTATTATAATTATTCTTTGAGTTAATAGAATAATTTGGGGAGAACTAATATTTATAATATTGTTTCCTTTCATGAATATGCTCTAGCTTTGCATATATTCAAGTGTTCTTTTGTGTCTCTCAGTAGCATTTTGTAATTTATTGATACTTCAAAAAGACCCTTCGCATCCTCTGTATGATTTAGTCCTGGGTGCCTTGTAACTTCCTAGCTGTTATCTCTTCAAAAGTTTCTCCTGCTCTTCATCTGCCTCCTGGGTCGCTTAACTGTTCATCTCACATTGCTGCTTCATGGGTGAATTCCGCAGAGCTCTCTTCTGATTCACTAAATCTTGCTTCCACCATCCAGTCTAGAGTTCATCCCACCTGGACTGTTTTTATTTATTTAAATGACTGTATCTTCCATTTCCAAACATTCTAGTTAGTTCTCTTCTGGATCCATAGGTTGTTACATTTCTTCCTGTTTTCATTCCATGAAGTCTTGGTGGTTGTTTTTTTTTTTTAATGGGTGTATTTTATTTCTCTGAGTATCCTAAACATACTTATTTTAAAATCTTTGTCAGACTAGTCCATGAAATGAATTCATTCATGGTAAATTCATGTAGATTTTGCTAGCTGTGTTTCTTAGCATTAGCTGTATTAATATTTTGAGGCTTTGGCTTACTCATTTTGTTATTACTGTTTCTCTTTTTCCCCCCTCCACGTTTGCCTTCCCTGTTTAATGGTTGTGTCTGCCAGGCCCTGAGTCGTCCGGTCAAAACGAGGTCCTCATAGGTGACTTGAGCTCCTGTGCCATGATGATGTTATCTCTGATCCAGTCCAGTGCACTGGGATGTAGTGGGAGGTGGGACAGCGGGTGGGGGGAGAGGGGGTCGGAGACTGCCACGGTTCCCGTCACCAGGCTGTGTCTGCTTCCTTTAACCTCGCTAGGTCTGCAGTGAACAGCATACTTGTTCAGCGTCCTTCACAAGGCTGGCCACCGTCTCTGATGGCCACTCTGGACAGTGCAGTGTATCCCTGTCCCCATGGGAATCTGTCTCCAGACTGGGAGCCTCGTGGACCCTTCCCACGGCTTCATGTTCTGTTCTAATCCTGATTCACAAATCTATCTCGGTTTGGAAGACGACCATGGTTACTTCTATTTATATTTTAAATCTGTCATGGGCGTATGTTTGGAGCGGAGGATATACATCAAGATGTGATCATATTTTGCCATCTTGACTAGCCCCCAAACCTGATTTTAGAAAAGATAATTTGCGGAGTGGTGTGGTGTTCCCGTCACATTTGCCTATCACAACAGTGCAATTCTGCATCCTTTCAACCCCTGCTCCCATCTGTCTTTATGATCATGGAATTGAGGGTGACATTCTTTCAGTGAATCATATCATGATCCACCAGCTGAGAGATTAATTCAGAAAACATGATTAGAAAGACATCTGAATAGTTTATCTGAGACATAAGGCATGGACATCAGTGACAGGATTTAAATAACTGAAATGAATTCTCTTTAGTTTTCTTGTCTTACCCAATTAGCATCAAAATGTTTTTACCAGTTTAGGTAAGGCAGTGTCAGAAAGTCTAACTGCTTTGCTGGTCATAAATTATCACTGTTCGTGCGCTGACTGAAAGAATACTTTCTGTCGCTAAAATACCCATTTCCCTTTTGGAACAAGAATGATAATACAACATTAATATTGTTCTGGGATGTACCATACTCGGTGTAATTTTTTTCAACAATTTGTCAACAGTCTAAGTAAATAAGAAATTGTGCCTCCTCTTTAATAAACTCTCTCTGTTCATTACTTCATGCTTCTAGCATGACAATGTCCTGTAGAATTAGGGCTGTGTCTCCCAAGATGCCATATTAAATTTAAGTTAGTGCCAGCCGTATTTTTCCAGTGTTGCATGGAGTTAATATCTCATCTTCTTCAGCCATCAATCTTAGAACATGCTAATGAAGCAACCTCCCTCAGATTAAAAAGATAACATTACAGATTCTAAGTGGACCTTTCAGATTTGCCCTCATTTTTATCTCAAATTAAAATGAAAATGGTGTAAAGTACTCACGGGATAGTTCATTGTTGGTTCTGCCAAATAATATTTGACATTATGGCCAAATTTAATGCTCAGTATCTAAGTGGCTTTTTATGTTCTCATTCACACTATGGAGAGAAGACGTTGGCATTAGATTTTTTTTTAATTAAGTAGTTTTGTTGTTATAATCGAGACATGACAAGTTTGGACATATTGTAGAAAAGAATTATTCATTTAACAATGTGCTTATACTATATGTAAACTTTCATTCATTAACTTTTTTTGGTTGGTTTTTATGTATTGATTGATTGGAATTAGATTTTTTTTTTAAATCCTGTCAGTATCGGTCATTTATTTATTTATTTATTTGGCCACACCATGCAGCATGTGGGATCTTGGTTCCCCGACCAGGGATGGAACATGCGCCCCTTGCAGGGGAAGCGTGGAGTCCTAACCGCTGGACCTCTGGGGAAGTCCCGGCATTAGATTTTAAATGTTTGTAATAGCAAAGCTTTTCATGTGAAGAATTCAGAGAGCTGGACACCCTCACTCTGTCAGAGGCCACATCACTTGATACTTCGTGGAAACTCCATTTGAATTCCGAAAACAAGACCTAGATTCATTCTTTAAATGTTAAACATGACATAAGCATTTTTTCCCCTACAATTCTTTAAGACTTTGGAGTTCAGTAGGGATCATCAAAATTCATAGAATGTGGAAATAAATTCTTAAAAACTTGAATTGCTTTTATTTACACTTGGAGCCTTTTTAATTGATTTTTTAAATAAATTAATTTATTTTAGGCTGCATTGGGTCTTTCTTGCTGCACGCGGGCTTTCTCTAGTTGTGGCGAGCACGGGCTACTCTTTATTGCAGTGCGCGGGCTTCTCATTGCGGTGGCTTCTCTTGTTGTAGAGCACGGGCTCTAGCGTGGGCTTCAGTAGTTCTGGCACGCGGGCTCAGTAGTTGTGGCTCACAGGCTCTAGAGCGCAAGCTCAGTAGTTGTGGCTCACGGGCTTAGTTGCTCCGCAGCATGTGGGATCTTCCCGGACCAGGGCTCGAACCCGTGTCCACTGCATCGGCAGGCAGATTCTTAACCACTGTACCACCAGGGAAGCCCCTGGAGCCTTTTTAATATTAAGATCTTTGCTGAGGAAAGGGGATCTCTTTATGCCTTTTTAGCCAAAGAAAGAAATTTGTATAACTAGAGATAGCCACACAGATAAGCTTTGTGACTTGTAAAGCTTCACTTAAGTGCCAAAGTTAAACCATTGTGAAGATGATGTTTGATTTTAGAATTGTTTCAAGAAGATTACAGGTTTTAGAATGATAGCAGGACTCCTGGGTCTTCTTTCTTTTCTGCAGTGTGCCTGGAACCCTAATCTGGAGGTGAGAGAGGTGGCCCCATCTCACACAGAAAAATCCCTGTTAGGTCATGAAAACTTGAGAGAGACCCGCCTCTGGCTGGGGGTGTCGGCCATCATTGAAGGTCTCCTTGCCACGATGGATGGCTCTGTAACCTGGGGGCATGTGACCCAAGGCCCATTTCCTGGAGCTGTAGCAAGAGACCGAGCTTGGTGGCTTCTCTTCTAGCTGGGGAGGAGCCAAGAAGCCCATCAAGTCAACTTCTTCAGGCTGTCGCTAGACAGCGTCCTCTCCAGCATGCTGAGGAGACTCTGAGAACACTCTATTGCCACTTGGGCTGGGGTGCTTTCCTTCTGTGAAAAACAGGGGAGGATAAAATTATAGTCAGGCTGATACCCTAATAGCCTCTGGGAGGGAAGTTACTTTATCCTTGGAATGAACTGGTGTCAGGCTTTGCTGTTGTAACTCCACCAGAAAAGAGCTACGCACTATTCCTATAGGTTACGTACTGCTTCTCTCATGTGACCTAGGACATCTCAAACTCGGCAGAGAAGAGAAAACCCACAGCCTAGAGAATATTAGAGTGTAGACAGCTGAAGGTCTCATGTTTCATTGAAGCCTTATGTGTTTTCCAAAAAATCGTGTGAACTTTGCATCTTATTCCAAACTATCTCCAGTTTTACATTAATAGAATTATAGTGTCACTTTTGTGAATTATTGCAGCCTTTTTGAAATGCAATTTGGCAATATCTGTTAACATTAAAAATACATGTACCCTTTCACTCAGCAATCTTCTGGGAATCGGTCTCATAGAAATAAAAGCATCAGTACATCAAGATACATGTATAATGATACATATGACCACATGTCACGGCAAAAATTGGAATAAAATGAATGGCACTCAACAGGGAAGTCATTGAATGTAAACCGTGGAGCCCCCCCCATTGTGGAATTGTGCTGCCTTTAAAGAGGATGATTTGGAATTCTGCTGGGCGACTTGAAGGGATTTCTGTGAGTAAAGCAGAATGCAAGGAATACATCTAAGAGCCCATGTTTATAAAACAATGACAGAATAACTGTATATGTTTCTATATGTTTTGTAAATAATATTAGCGTGAGGAAATAGGTAACTCACCAGGTTACCTGTGGTAGGAGGGATGAAAGAAGAAGGAGGGAGGGGAAAAGAAAATATTGCATTTATATAATCATGTGAAGTTAGGTATGTATGTGTGATCTGTGCAGTACAAATTTTAAATAAACAAATTGCCCCTCTCTTGTAAATTTGGAAGCTGACAGGCTCATGCTAAGTGGCTTTGCCCTTTCCCTGTCTCATCACAGCATAGCCCTGGGAGCAGTGGTGTTCTCGCTTGAGATACATGACATGACAACGTCCATAGTGCGAAGGTGTGAGGGGTATAAGCCACCATGCTGCCTCCATCTGCTGGAGTGCCTGTCCTCTGGGGAGGTTCTGTTGGTCCTGCCATGACGTGAACGTGAAGGGGCTTCCTGACTGAGGCAGACTGTGGACATTTTTAAGGTTCCCTAGACATTACTACCTTGATTCTGAGGCTTGATTTCTGCTGGCTCTTTAAGCCTTTAAGTCATCACCTGATTTGACCTCTAGCTTTCTGCAGTGATTCCTGGTTCTTTCTCTGGTTCCACCTTTGGTTATAGGCTTTGATCTTGTTTTGACCTCTAACTTTCATGTAATGTCCACATTTGAACCATCCCTTTACTATAAAGTACTTTATTCCCTTTTTCCTTCATTCTCTTCTTGACCTTTACTTAGAATAACCTGTCTGCTTAATCCACTTTGCCCTGGTCCAGGATCAAGGATAGTTTTAAGATATACTATATTAAGTGTTATTTCCTTTCATTGACTTTTCATGGAACATTCTGGAACAACTGTGTTATTGATAACAGCAGAGAGTCAAGTGCATCTGTTCATGTTGCTTTAAAAGCATGAATCCTATAGGTGAATTTGGATGTTTGGGTTGGACTCTGGCTCATTTTAACATACTAGTTTCTTTGCCTTAAGAACAGATGCATGGGATCTTTTTGGAAGGGACTCTTAAAGGTCATCTAATCTAACCATACTTCAAGTACAATAATAACTTTCTGAAACACCTCCACAGAGAGCTTGGCCAAATTTCTAAACATTTTCCTGTCACTATAAGACACTCAGTGTCTCCAGAGGTAACTCATTTTCATCTGTGGGCATTTCTTCCTTAGTTATATTACATTTGAATCTGACCAGGGGTCTTTCTGTACTCTTACTGGCAGCCAGGTGAAAATCGGATCCTTTCTTGCTGATGGTAACATCATCAAGAGCCTCTAAAATGTTCTGTACACAATGAGTAGCATTATGGCAAAAACTACCAGGCAACCCAGAAGAGAGGACCAAATAACTGAAAACCAAGAGGCAGAAGCCCTGATACCATCAGCTTGTGAGGTGCTGGAAGGCTAGATCGCTGCTCCCTACTCTGCACAGTGCCCTGCGCCGCAAGTCTCTGAAAGCTTCAGGGCGGAAGCAGAGGGGAGGGCTGGCTCACATCTTACTATGTTCTGCTTCGTGCTGGTATGTTGGCTGCTTTGGTTGCTCTCTGATGTCTTCAAGCGGCTAAATTTTGTCTTTTTGTGTGTGGGTGGTTGTCACTGTTTTCTGTAGGAAGGTTGATGTACTACCAGCTATTCCTTCATAGTCAGAAGCAGACTGAACATACACGATAATGAAAAACGTCAGTTAAACATGGGTCATTTATTTTCATAAACTTTAAAATCAGGTAACATTTTGGAGGAATTAAGGTTTCAGCTTCACAATCTGGGGACTAGAATTTGGGCCTTCATTTTCATTTCTAGAGACTAATTTAAGTATAGGAAAATGAGTTGAATTATTCATGCATAGGACTTTACTAATAGTTCCTATATTTGTGTACTGCTTGTGAGTATCTCAACAAAGGAGTAGCCAAAGTATCTAGATGGGTTGCAGCATCATCCAAGGATGCCAAGTCTTTGATCCACTTTTTTACCCTCAGGATTTTGCTTGCATGATGAGGACAAATTTACTCCTCAACACTTAAAAAAATATCTTCAGCACCACCACCTGACTTTATATAGTATTGCTAAATACCGTATTATACGTCTGGTCCATCCAGCCAAGCTTTGAGTTGCTGTGGTTCAAGCTGTAGGAGTGTATCTAGTTCACAATTTAATTGTGTTCTGTTTTTAACTTTTCAGTGCAAAGACTTTCTTGGTGAATGATTCAATGAACTGACTCAAATTATTCTTATACATGTTGTTGTTGAATGTTATGTAACATAACATGAACGTGTTATATTTTATATCATGTGTGATTTTACCACCCATGGGAGGACTGTCTTTAGACATGCTTATTACTACATTAAATTACAAAAAAAAAAAAACCCACTTAAATGTTTTTCCCAACCCATCAATATAAATAATTTCCTGCTGCTGTCTATCTCATGGGCACCATGTCCAACACTTCTTCAATCCCACCAATGTTCTCTTCAACCCACAAGTAAATGTAGTTTACAATGCTCTCATCAACTGCAAGAGAAAATGTCACCATTTATCTTTTTCATGCAACTTCTCCTGCAAGTTTTCCACTAATTCCTCAACACCCTGAACAACAGTGTTTCAGATCACACTTACATTTCCACAAGGCTATTTCTGTCTGGTCAGGTTACATAGTTACAGCTGTGTTCAATTAGCATTTTTATAAACTCACCATCCCTAAAAGGTTGACTGCTCAGCAGTTGTTTCACTTAATTCATTATTTCACAGTTGCAGCTATTTCATTTACTTTGTTTCTATTAGAAACAAATCTGATAGTTTTTAATAGAAACAAATAAAGTAGAATTTTTTCCTCATTTTATTAAGTTTTTCTTACAAATCTTTCCTTATACCAGCATTTATTGTGGCTTATTTAAAAATGGCATCTTATGCCATAATCTTTCAGTGCAGACATGCATGTTTGCATACTAAACACGTAGCATATTTTTGTGTAGAAGTGAAGAATATTACTTTCTCATGTTTTTTATGGCACATTCAGCTTTTTGGATCTGTCTTGTATTTTCCTGCTTTTAATATGGATAAAGAAATATTTCACTTACTTCCATTCAAGTGTAAGAGAAACAGTGGCACAGCTGGATGACTGATGGTGGCTGACAGTGGATGTTAGAGTTGGGTGGAGGTTGGAGTTGGGTAGACATTATAGAACAGTGGAGACTATGGCAAACTGAAGAGTCAGTGCCCTGTCTGAAGATGGAAGCCACTACCCAACTCCAGCCAGGTGTCATTTAGTATATTTCCATATCTTCTGATTTTTTTAAAAATTAAAGCAGAAATTCATATTTTTGGTGAAATCCCTCCATTTTGAATATGATTAATTCCATGATTTCCGAAAACAATGTGTGGGCCAAATATTGTGTCTGTTGAGCTGTCTTGGCTTGCAGGTGTCCGTTTGGAATCTCTGTTTTATATCCTCATAGACTCCAAGAATGTTAGAGCTGGAAGAAACTTTAGGGCTTATCAAAAATAAACAGCTGTTGAGGGGGAAGAATTCAGAACCCAGACTCCGGACTCCCATTTCAGGACACTGCAGGTTTCTAATCTGTTGAGTTTTTGATCTGCACTGTTACTGTGAAACCCTGCTATAACCAGATGGTCAAAGCAGAAAGAGTTCAGGGAGTGGTGGGTGGTTGGTGGGTTGTAAATTTCCTCGTTTTGACCTGAATTAATTGAGCAATTCCATCCATATTTTTCTCATTTTTACCTCAATAGATATGATTGTGGGGGGCAAGAGGGAATTAGTATTGTCTAGGTTTCTCCACATTATCTGTGACTCAGAATTAATTAATATGCTTCTACTTTCTTTCAAGTAGGTAGAAAATTCTTCTTTCACAACATGGGGTATTCACTATTCCACAAGAAATGTCCCTATTAAATGCTGTGGGAGTGAAAGCATTCCTCACCAGAGTTAAAGTGTTTGAATTTAGGGTTGCCTTTTTTTTTTTTTTTTTTTAAACCAAACTAGAAAGGATTTGACAGTGAATGTTTCTAAAAGTTCAGAGTCTCCTGTCCAGAGGGGACATGAAAGCATTGGGCCTGGGTATGAAGAAAAAGAACATCACAATTACTTTGAATAAACACCATATGAAATGTGGGCTCAGTCATATGCTGGCCTTGCTGTTGCCTTTTTAGAATCTACGTTAACAAGTTTTCACCTTTCTTTCCACTCTATTCCTTACAATTGTGATGTGGTTCCACCATTGTCTGGGACCATTTATTGAGGGTTTTGGCTTTTGCGTTTTGTGTGTGTGTATGTGTGTCTGGTTTATTTCACTTGCATAATATATCCTCCAGGTTCATCCATGTTGTAGCAAATGGCAGGATTTCCTTCTTTTTTAAAGTTAATTTTTATTGGAGTATAGTTTTTTTTTTTAATTGGAGTATAGTTGCTTTACAATGTTGTGTTAGTTTCTGCTGTACAATAAAGTGAATCAGTTATACAGATACATTTATCCACTCTTTTTTAGATTCTATTCCCACATAGGTCATTACAGAGTATTGAGTAGAGTTCCCTGTGCTCTACAGTAGGTCCTTATTAGTTATCTATTTTATATATAGTAGTGTGTATATGTCAATCCCAATGTCCCAATTTATCTCCCCCCTCCCCTTTCCCCCTTGGTAACTATAAGTATGTTTTTTTTTTTTTTTAAAGATCGTTTTGTGATCTCAGATTAACATCTTTATCCTTTTTTTAAAAGTTATTTATTTATTTATTTATTTACTTATGGCTGTGTTGGGTCTTCGTTTCTGTGCGAGGGCTTTCTCCAGTTGCGGCAAGCGGCGGCCACTCTTCATCGCGGTGCGCGGGCCTCTCACTATCGCAGCCTCTCTTGTTGCGGAGCACAGGCTCCAGATGCGCAGGCTCAGTAGTTGTGGCTCACGGGCCTAGTTGCTTTGCGGCATGTGGGATCTTCCCAGACCAGGGCTCGAACCCGTGTCCCCTGCATTGGCAGGCAGATTCTCAACCACTGTGCCACCAGGGAAGCCCTATAAGTATGTTTGAAAAAGTTTTTGGCGATGTGGAAGCACCCTGAGCCTGGCATGGTGGGGGGTAGGTAACCAAGATGCGGACTCTGCTTGGGCAGGACAGAGGAGGACAGACATGATGCCCCTAGGGAGACAGTGACACTGAGCCCACTGGCTTCTTGGGACCGAGTCAGCGAGTGTGCCGGCATAAATTTACCCAGAAGTGTAACAGGTCAAATTGCAGTCAATGTGGATATCATTTTAGACTTCTTTTTATGTAAGTTTGATCATCTGAAGCACAAAACTAAACAGTTTTATTACCACCAATGGTTAACGGCCATCAGCTGGTATGCCGTGACAAGCCGT
Source organism: Balaenoptera borealis (assembly GCF_965194805.1). NCBI lineage: Eukaryota > Metazoa > Chordata > Mammalia > Artiodactyla > Balaenopteridae > Balaenoptera > Balaenoptera borealis. The sequence continues at coordinate 7,338,063 of NC_138877.1, forward strand.
AATTCAGAGTGTGCTGGGAGAGACATAACTTTGTTCTTCCACCCACCCACAGGCATTTTGTATTTGCAGTGATCCAATCTCAGCTTTTTAGTTCTAAGAAGTTGCTATTTCCAGGGAAACATTTCTGCCATGATTTGGAAAGGGAGAGGTAAATCTACCATATCGCCTGGAGGTTGATAGGAAAAGAAGGAAAACAACTGTTTTGAATGATTTTTGGAAAGAGGAAAAACACGAGCCATTTTAGGCATTCCCATTTCAGAAGGTTATTCTCGTCTGAGAAAGACATTTGAGAGGTTGAAATGGAATATTGCCACTGCTGTGCCTCACATAGTGAAGAGAAGTAATAGGCAATTATTTTTGTAGGTTCTTCTCAAGAGAAAAGCTATGTAGGACTGGGCCGACCTTCATAAGATAAAATGGGGAACTGAGCAGTTAGTCAATGAATTTCAAACAGTGTCAAGAACCCAGCGTGATTTTTGCCGTGAAGTATGTAGATGGACTTTTCTAGAGTGAAAATAGCTTCCAGTCTGTGTCCCATTATGATGATAGTATGGTTTCACGTGAAGAAAAAATTCAGGCAATAGAGAAAACCACACAAAAGAATTGATTTCAATTCTTCACTTCAGAAGTATCTGTTGACTACCTACTGTGTGCAGGTTGGGTGCTGGGGGTTCATCAGTATTCAGACAGGCACGGTTCTTGCACCTTCTCACCGTTGCCTGAGTGTTTCACTGGAAATGGTTCTTCCAGACATTGCTCGATATACATGCATATTGTTGATGGATAATTTTGTAAGAGATCATCTCATATGATGCGAGTAGTTCTGCTGCATAATGTGATCTATTGTAAATGACGGTTCATTACTGAGGAATATAACTGTATCACACTCTTTAAAGACTGCATAGTGTTCAGTTCCACCATTATTTAAGTAAAACATCTCCTACTGAAAAACATTTAGATTGTTTCTAGAGTTATTTAATTTTTATTTAAATTATTTAATTTTTTTGCTATTTTTTTAAATTAATAGGTTTTATTTTTTAACAGATCTGGGTTTACAGAAAAATGAGCAGAAAGTACAGACAGTTCCCATATAACCCTTTACCCTTGTCCCAGTTTACTCTATTAATAATAGGGTAAAACATCTGGTATTAGTGTGATACACTGGTTACAGTTGATAAGCCAATATTGACAGATTATTATTAATTAAATTCAGTAGTTTACATTAGGTCTCACTCTTTGTGCTGTATACTCTATGGATTTTGCAAAATGTATAATGACAAATGTCCACTGTTGCAGTGTCATACAGAGTAGTTTCACTGCCCTAAAAATCCCCTGTGCTCCAACTGTTCATTCCTCTCTCCTCCCCGACACCTGAACAACTGGCAACCACTGAACTTATTGCTATCTTCATAAGTTTGCTTTTTCCAGTGTGCCAAATAGTTGGAGACATACATTAGGTAACCTTTTCAGATTGGCTTCTTTAAATTAGGAATATGCATTTAAGGTTCCCCTCCTTTTTTGTTTTTCCTTAAAAATCTCATTTCTTTTTATTGCACAACAATATTCCATTGTATGGATGTACCACAGTTTGATTATCCCTTTACTTATTGAAAGACATCTCGATTGCTTACAAGTTTTAGCAATTGTGAATAATTTGCTTTAAACATCCATGTGCAGCTTTTTGTGTAGACATAAGTTTTCAACTCATTTGGATAAATGACAAGGAGCATGATTGCTGGATTGTGTGTGTGTGTGTGTTTTAAGAGTATGTTTAATTTTGAAAGAAACTGTCAAACTCTGTCTTCCGAAGTGGCTGCACCATTTTGCATTCTCACCAGTGATGAGTGAGAGTTCCTGTTGCTCCACATCCTCTCTAGCATTGTCAGTGTTTTGAATTTTTGCCGTTTCAATAGATTTGTAGTGGTATCTCATTGTTGTTTTAACTTGCAATTCCCTAATGACATATGATGTTGAATATCTTTTCATATGCTTATTTGCCATCTGTGTATCTTCTTTGGTAAGGTGTCTGTTTAGATCTCATGCCCATTTTAAAATTGGGTTGTTTGTTCTCTTACTGTTGAGTTTTAAGAGTTCTTTGTATATTTTGGATACCAGTACTTTATGAAATATATATTTTCAAATATTTTCTCCCAGGCTATGGCTTGTTTTTTTATTCTGTGAACATTGTCTTTCATAGAGCATACATTTTGGTTGTTTTATTTTATTTTTGGCTGCGTTGGGTCTTAGTTGCGGCGCACGGGATCTTCATTGAGGCATTTGGGATCTTTCATTGTGGCGTGCGGTCTTCTCTCTAGTAATGGTGTGCAGGCTTCTCTCTAGTTGTGGCATGTGGGTTTTCTCTCTCTAGTTGTGGCACACAGGCTCCAGAGCACATGGGCTCTGTAGTTTACAGCATGTGGCTCTCTCGTTGAGGCGAATGAGCTCAGTAGTTGTGGTGTGTGGGCTTAATTGCCCTGTGGCATGTGGGATGTTAGTTCCCTGACCAGGGATCGAACCCATGTCCCCTGCATTGGAAGGCAGATTCTTTACCACTGAACCACCAGGGAAGTCCCTGAGCATATATTTTAAATTTTGATGAAAACCAACTTATTAATTTTTTCATTCATATATTTTGATTTTGGTGTTATATCAAAAATGTCATTGCCAAACCCAAGATCACCTAATTGTTAACCTTTATCCTATGTCACCGTCTAGGAATTTTAGAGTTTCGCACTTCACATTTAGGTTTATGATCCATTTTGGATTAATTTTTTTTTAAAGGTGGAAGGCCTGTGTCTAGATTCAGTTTTTTGCATGTGAATGTCCAGTTGTTCCAGCAACATTTGCTGAAAAGACTATCCTTTCTCTGATGAGTTGGCCTTGCTCTTTTGTCAAAGATCAGATGACGATATTTATGTAGGTCTATTACTGGGCTCTGTGTTATATTGTCTATTCTTTCCCCAGTACCACACTGTCTTGATTACTGTGGTATTATAGTACGTCTTAAAGTGGAGTAATGTCGGTCATCTCTTTTTCTCCTGTAATATTGGGGTGACTTCTGGATCTTTAGCTGTTTCATGTAAGCTTCAAGATCAGTTTGTCAATATCCACGAAATAACTTGCTGGGGTTTTGCTTGGTATTGCATTGAATCTATAGATTAAGTTGACAAGAACTGGCATTTTGACAACATTGAGCCTTCCTATCCATGTTTATAGAATGCCTCTCTGTGTTTTTTCAGATCTTCTTTGATTTCTTTCATCAATGTTTTACATTTTCCTCATTTTAGATCTTGTACATTTTTTGGTTAGATTTATACCAAAATATTTCACTTTTGGGGTGCCAATGTAAATGGTATTATGTTTTTCACTTCAAATTCCAGTTGTTCATTGGTGGTATATAATAAAGCAATTGACTTTTGTATATTAACATGGTATCCCACACCTTTGATATAAACACTTATTCCAGGATTTCCAGGAGTTTTTTGTTGATTCTTTGGGATTTTCTACATGTCATCTGTGAACAAAGAGAGCTTCACTTTTTTCTTTCCAATCTCTATATCTTTTATTCCTTTTCCTGACTTACTGCGTTAGCTAGGACTTCCAGTACAGTGTTGGACACGAGTGGTGAACGTTAGCTAGGACTTCCAGTACAGTGTTGGACACAAGAGGTGAACGTTAGCTAGGACTTCCAGTACAGTGTTGGACACGAGAGGTGAACGTTAGCTAGGACTTCCAGTACAGTGTTGGACACGAGTGGTGAACGTTAGCTAGGACTTCCAGTACAGTGTTGGACACGAGTGGTGAAAGTGGACATCCCTACTGTGTTCCTGATCTCATTAGGAAAGCATCTGTTTTCTCTGCATTAAGTATGATGTTAGCTGTAGGTTTTTGTAGATGTTCTTTATCGAATTGAGGACACTTCTCTTTATTTTTAGTTTGCTGAGAGTTTTTATCATGAATGAGTGTTGGATTTTGTCAAACGCTTTTCTGAATTTATGGATATGATCATATGATTTTTCTTTGTTAGTATGTTAAGCAATAGGCTCCATTAATTGATTGATTTTTCTAATGTTGGACCAGCCTTGTATAACTTGAATAAATCCCACTTGATTGTTAAATTAGATTTCTAGGGGTACTACCTTAAAGTACCACAGTGAGTGACTTAACGTAAATTTACTGTTCATAGTTCTGAAGACTGGAAGTCTGAGATCCAGGTGTCAGCAGGGTTGGCTCCTTCTGAGGGCTCTGAGAGCAAGAATCTATCCCATGCCATTCCCCTAGCTTCTGGTGGTTTACTGACAATCTTTGGTACTTTCTTTGTTTTGTAGACACATCACTCCTATCTCTAATGTACTTTATCTCTATCCTCTTGCATTTTACTATAAGCAACAAAGAGAAACCAGGCCTCACGTTCAACACTTTGCTTAGAAATCACCTCAACTAAATATCCAGGTTCATCACTTACGAGTTCTACTTTCCACAACACAGCAGAATGCAATTCAGCCAAGTTCTCTGCCACTTTTTAGCAAGCATCATTTTTCCTCCACTTTCTAATAACATGTTCCTCGTTTCCATCTGAGACCTACCAGAAGCGCCTGTAACGTTCATATTTCTAGCAACAGTTGGTGAGTCTCTGGTGAGATAGTTTCTCTTAAGGGCAGGCCTCTTTGAGAACGAAATGGGCTCTGGACTTATTTCAGAATGCCCACTTTTCCCCTCCCTCTGCCGGAAGCACAGGATTTTTCTCTGATCTTCACTGTGGAAACCTGGTCTGGCATCTGGAGGTAATACTCACAAAAGTGTGAGTCACCCGCTAAGACTGGGCCCCCCTGGAGTTTTTAACTTTCAAAAATGCCCCTACTGAGCCCCTAGCAGCTCCTCAATTACAATTAGGTTTTCATGCCCCCAGTACTGGTTCCTGCAGAGATTTCTGCCTGTGGGTTTCTCCAGGAAGCTGTGAGTCTCTGTATCTGCCTGTCTGTCTTTCTCTCCAACTTTGGGGGCAGCAGTTTGCCCTGTGTCCTCAGTTTTCTGATGGATCTAAGAAGATTTGCTGATTTTAAGTTTTTGAGCTTTTTTCTTGCTGTATGGGTGTGAGCGATGACTTCTAAGTTTCTTACATTCTGGACTAGAAACTGAAGTCTGTGTTTAATTTTGCTTTTTTTTGATTTTGTGTGTATGTGGGCTGAGTGTTTTTGTTTTTGCTTTTGTTTTGCACAATTATTAGCAATACTGCAACCTTGCATATATGACAAGTTGCCTTCTGTAGACTGATTCTTCAAAGTGGATCGAAGGTTATACAAAATACTAACTGATGTATATTTGGCCAAATTTCCTTATGGCGAAATCACTGTACTCCCACCAGCATGGACGACTTTGCCTGTTTCCACAGACACTCACCAGCATTGACTATTGCCAGACTTCTGTATCTTTGCCAATTAGCTAAGCAGAAAAAGAGGTCTTATAGTTTCACCTGCATTTTTTTTCACCGTAAGTCTATCTTCCCACATATATTGGTCTCTTGTATTGCTTCTCTTATGAATTACCTATGTATGTTTCCTCAGTTTCTCTATGTGGATGTTCATCTTTTTCCTATTAATTAATAAAAAGTTTAAGTTAGTAAACTTTTGTCTATCTTATATTTTGTAAATGTTTTTTCCATGTGTATGTTGTTTATATTTTTAACTTTATAATAGGATTTTTGTTAAGTTTTTTACTTTTTTAATAAAGTGTATATACCTTTACCGTTAATTCTGTTGTTGTTCTTGTTTTTAATGTTTCTAACAAAGATTTTCCCCATTCCTGACATATTCGGTTGTTTATTTTGATTTTGGTCTTGGATTTTGCTCAGCCATGTTTTCCTCTAGTCTTTAAAATATGTATCTTTGGTTCACCTGGAATGGGTTTTCGTGGAAAGCCTGAGAATGGGGTCAAGCTTGATTTGTAGCCAAACATCATCTAGCCAGTTGTACAAACACTTAGAAAATAGCTCCTTTTTTTTTTTTTAACTGATATAAATACCACCTTTATCACCGGCTGGGATTTCCTTCTGGACTCTCCATTTATGGATTCGTCTGTTTCACACCGTGTAATTCTATAGCATTAGCGCTGGTATTTATATAGTATTTATCTCTGGTGAGTGTTACAACCTCTTTACTTCTTCCTTTTCTGTTTCTTACACCTCCAGCTAGTCTCACAAACTCATTCTTCAAGGTGGCCTTTCAAAGTCATTTTTTCAAGATCACCTCCCCACAAAATAGGAGTTAGTACTTCTTTTTATTATTAGCCTCACACATTTTCAGGTAAGTTTGTATATAAGTTTTTAATTGATTTGTAAATAATTTGAATGTGATCTTTTGTGTGCTTCCTTAAACCAATGAAGCTATTGCTATTTATATTTTTAACTGGTCCTTTGACTGAACACTTAACTGATTATAATATTTTCAGTTGATATATTTTTACCAGGTATGTCAGTAATGATATACTAACAAAGAATTCAAATAATGATAATTATTTTTCATTTATAATGTTAAAACTTTGCTTTTATTCTCTTGTTTAGATGCAGTTTTTAAATAATATTAAATAATAATGGTGTTAATGAATATTTTTATCTCATTTTGGGCTTTGTTGGGAGTGTTTCTAGTGTTTGTTAATCTTAGTGGTTCAGCTGATGGTGTGAAATACATGCTTTTATCATTTTAAGGAATTATCTCTATTCTATTTTTATTCAGTCTTTTTTTTTAAATCAGGAATAGATGGTGAGTTTTGTCATTGTTTAAATCAATAATCTACAGACTCCTGTGATTTTCCTCCTTGAGTTTTTGATATGCTCAATTATTTAAATAGATTTTTCTGATACTGAGTTATTTTCTCTGTACTCTGGAACTAATTAATTGGCATACTAATTCTTTCTAATTCATTCATGAAACCATTTTGGCCTGGAGCTTATTATAAATCAGTAATTAGCAACTTTCTCAGTGATTTCTTTGTTTTTTGGCCTATTTAGGTGTTCCAGTTAATTTCTGTAACATGTTTTCCTGCAAAACTATCCACTCTCCCCAATTTCCTAAACCATTAGCATACAGTTCTTTAAGTTTTACTTGTATCTCTGTCTTCCCCTCTTATATCCACTATTATATATTTACATAATTTTTGACTAGCTAGAGGTTTGTGTGGTATATTGAGGTTGTTGTCTCAAAAAACAATTTCTTATTTATTTATCTACCATGACTTCTTTTTCCTAATTTATTACTTTTTAAATCTTTAGGGCAGTCTTTTGCCTTTCCATGGGCATATTTATTTGTATTTTTTATAACCTCTTCCATTGATTGTTTACTTCATTTATTTTATTTTGTATTAGCACAGAAGGTGTATTTACTCTGAATATACACCTGACTGTATTCTGTAGGTTTTATTAAATAACTAGGGTGAGATTGGTCCTATTTGATTATATTATTGGCTGGAACTACAAGGATACAGAATCCTGACCTCATTCATTCACCTTTTCCCATAAGGTCCCTAAGACTTAAGCCCCAGTATACAGAACCTAGAAAGCTGGATGAACAGTGTAAAACACTTAATTTTTCCTAGCCAGAATAGACTTAAATAGCTTCTGATAAATAGCACTAGTTTCTAGAGACTTGTTCTATTCCATTGCTTTCAATATGCAAGCCCAAACTCAATATAGTGTTAGAAAACTATAGTCCATGACCATCAGCATAATGAGAAAGGGAAACAGAGGAAGATATTGTTGAGCCAGAAGAGGCACATTAGCTCAGAATGTCTGGTGCTGGACTGGTCTGGGCCATGGCAGCGCCTATACAGTGGAGGAAGAGGAGAGAGAGAACCAGATGTTCCTTCCTTCTCTCGTGCAGGAGCAGGTGCTGTGTCATCACCGCAGCTTTCAGAAAGGGAGGTGCAGAACAGTCAGACCTAGGGTCTGTTTTTACTATTGGTCACTAGCAGATTTGTCCCCATCAGGTCCTGGAATGTGACCAATTGCCAATTCTTTTTTTTTTTTTATTTTTTTTATTTATGACTGTGTTGGGTCTTCGTTTCTGTGCGAGGGCTTTCTCTAGTTGCGGCAAGCGGGGGCCGCTCTTCATCACGGTGCGCGGGCCTCTCACTGTCGTGGCCTCTCTTGTTGCGGAGCACAGGCTCCAGACGCGCAGGCTCAGTAGTTGTGGCTCACGGGCCCAGCTGCTCCGCGGCACGTGGGATCTTCCCAGACCAGGGCTCGAACCCGTGTCCCCTGCAGTGGCAGGCAGATTCTCAACCACTGCGCCACCAGGGGAGCCCCCAATTGCCAATTCTTATTCTTTGTTGTGAAGACCAGGAGGAAGGTAGAAAGCTGAACACACACACATGAAATAAACTTATTCCTAGAGGCCAACTGTTTTCATTTGTATCCTTTAAATTTTTGTTACTTTCTGCCATTGTGACTTTGATACCTTATTTGATCCAAGACTTGTTTAAAAAAACCATTTTAAAAAATTTCCAGTGGATCTAGTTTGCTTCTATTTTAGGCATTTACGTCGAGTTATATAGAACTGTGAGCACCGGAAGTGATTTTAAAGGTTTTTAACGTTTTGGAATTGATTGACTGTGAGCTCATGTTTTGTGCTGTGGCTTTCCAGGGCAGTCCTGTGTGCTCTGGGTCGTAGAAGCATCCTTTAGATGATTTTGTGTCTCTAACAGGGCCCAGGGGCTTGCACCAGTTCTGGATCCTTTTTTTTTTTTTTTTTACTAAATTTTAAAATTTATTTATTTATCTTTGGCTGCGTTGGGTCTTCATTGCTGCGCGTGGGCATTCTCTAGTTGTGGCGAGCGGGGGCTACTCTTCATTGCAGTGCGCGGGCTTCTCATTGCAGTGGCTTTCTCTTGTTGCGGAGCACGGGCTCTAGGTGCGCAGGCTCAGTAGTTGCGGCTCGTGGCCTCAGTAGTTGTGGCTCATGGGCTCTAGAGTGCAGGCTCAGTAGCTGTGGCGCACGGGCTTAGTTGCTCCGCGGCATGTGGGATCTTCCCGGACCAGGGCTCGAACCCGTGTCCCCTGCATTGGCAGGCGGATTCTTAACCACTGCGCCACGAGGGAAGCCCCTGGGTCCATTTTATGGTCATTTCTCAGCCTGGGTTTCCTGTGCCCTAATATCCATCCCATCTCAGGCCAAGAAGGCTCCCATTTCTTTGGGTGACCCTGTACCAGTCCCCAGGCAGGTGGGGAGCTTCTTTGCTACTTCTCCAGGCCAAAGGTGGAATACTCTGGTCCCTGAATGTCATGATTTGGGGCAAGTAGCTCAGTCTCCAGCTCCCTGTGGTTTGTGGTCTAGACTCGGTGCCCACAGGGCTGTCAGAACCCTGGACGTTCAGGGAGTCATTTGGCTTCGACTCCTACTTCTGTGACTTTGATTCCTTCTTGACTTTTTATAGCTGGTGATTTATTTCCCTTTCTTGGTTTCAGCTCAACTATGCAATTAAAAATTATTTGGCTCTGTTTTATCCAGAATTTTCCCATGAGAAACAAAGGGGCAAAGGTAGAAAAGGATCCCTGTGTGCCAATCGTGTGCACACCATTGCCTGGGAATCTGGAGTGATGATTACACTGACCATGCTTAGTGGTGCAGTTAGGGGCCTCAATTTATATAGTTTTATGGCCTATACACATCTCCTTCTTCTATTAATTCACTTCAGTTAAACTCAGCAAATACTTACTGAGAAGCTATTACAGGGCAGTTACTGTGTTGGGTGCTATGCAAGACAAGACGTAGTCTTGACCGCCAGTGATTCATGGTCCAGTAGGGGGGGACAGACAGAGCACGGAATGGATGGAACTTGCGTTTTCTGCTGTGGTGCTTGGGGTACCTCAGGGGTCAGGCCACTTGTTGGATTCTGGGGGTTAGAACTCACCAGAGTAGACAGAAGTGGATACAGTCCAAGAGGTTCTTAAATTTGGGAGGAGCTCAGACTCCTTTGAAAATCTGAAAAAAAATACCTGTGGACCTTGTTCTCAGAAAAATATTCATTTTGCACATGGTTTCTGGATTCCAGGAGCCCCTCTGTAAGACCTCATAGGGTTAGAAACTGCTGAAGTCAACCTAAGACAAAGCTGTTCGGGTTTCCATTGCGAGTCCTTCGGGAAAGAGAAGTAATTTTGTTTCAGCCCCGCAGTCAGTAAACAGAGACCACAGATGCCATGAGAACTGCAGTTAATGTGGCCAGTGTTTCATCAGGATGGACGTTATTATTCCTAGTGCTGTCTAATGCGATCACCAGCATTATCACTAACAAACTGTGGAGATGTTTAAAAACTCAGTGCCCGCACGGGAGAGTGTGCTGACAGCTCTGGCCTAATTAGCCATCTTCTAACTGTAAGAATCCTAGCATATAAAATCCCAACTACCTGATGTGCCGTGGTAGCGGCCATCGGCAGATTTACTGCTGTTGTAATGATGTCGGAAACACTCTTAGCGTGAGATCGAATATCTGATCTTTGTTTGCCAAGTCGAGGACACTTCCTCCCGCTTTTGCTATTTTTCAGCTGCCTTTGCACTGCATGAATCACAAATGTAATGCTAGAAACATGAGCTTTTGCCAGTGTAAGGTAAAAATAAATAAAATATTAATTTTACTTCAATGGGATTCTCGATGCACAGTGAACATTTCCATGCATTATCATCTGTAGATGATTTGGTTCTGAGTGATCTCATATGATTAAAATCCCCAAGTGTGGGGAAGTTCTGATTGTGGGATGAACATTCTCAGCAAACAAATGCAATTTTTACCTTTCTTAGAATTTTATAGTATGAAGAGTATTTTCCATGAACTGCATTTGTTTTTATCACAAATCTATCCTTTTACCTTTGATTTGCTTTCTTTTTTTTGAGTTTGTAGGTGTGACAGTTTCATGAAAACTTTAGACATAAAATCCAACCTTACAGAAAAGAAAAATTATAATTCTTCTAAATGACCAAAGATGCCTCATTCCTTCATTCTACTTACCAGCTTCTTTAAAGATGTTATGTATTTGTTTTTATATTGTAATTATTGATAAAGGAGAGAAGAAAAAGCTCAAATATATTTTAAATTTAGCATGAATCAAATACAGGTTGCTCTAATCTGAAATTACAAAGAGGAGAAGAACTTTGAACATAGTTTGAAGAGCCCCAGACCTGGGTTAGAATATCTAGGGGCTGTTCCCAGCTCTGACCTTGCCACTTTCTGTGTGACCTTGAGCAAACCACTTCCCTCTGTCAGTTTCTCTTTTCTTGTCTATAAAATTGACATACTTCTAGAGTAACTTTATATATTTTTTTTACTTTCATTATGTTTTAAAATAAACTTATTTATTTATTTATTTTTGGCTGCGTTGGGTCTTTGTTGCTGCACGCAGGCTTTCTCTAGTTGCGGCAAGCGGGGGCTACTCTTCGTTGTGGTGCGCGGGCTTCTCACTGCGGTGGCTTCTCTTGTTGCGGAGCATGGGCTCTAGGCATGCGGGCTTCAGTAGTTGTGGCACGCAGGCTCAGTAGTTGTGGCTCGCGGGCTCTAGAGCACAGGCTCAGTAGTTGTGGCGCACGGACTTCGTTGCTCCGCGGCACGTGGGATCTTCCCAGACCAGGGCTCGAACCCGTGTCCCCTGCATTGGCAGGCGGATTCTTAACCACTGCGCCACCAGGGAAGCCCCCTAGGGTGACTTTAAATGAAAATCAAATGCCTAGATCAGTATAGGACACCCCCCAACACCTTAATCTTTTCCTTTCTTAGCAATTGTCTCATTTGTTGAGATGTATTAATTTGTTGTTTTCTTGTGTGTTACCTTTTAACTTCATGCGGACAGGGATTTGCATGCCCGGTACCTAGCACAGTGCCTGGCATATGCTAGCCGACCCCCTGCTCCTTCTAGAGTCACATCCCCTTGCAAGCCTTTACTGCTCTGCCTTCTTCCTGATAGGTGGAATTAACATTTCAGTCTCTCTTCAAATGCCCACCTACCCAGTACTTATTTCTGAAAAATAAAAGCATGTCATACATTTAACTGCATTTGTTTTAAGTCTCTTTCTTCCTGCAAGTCATTTAACCTCTGTACGACAAGGATCCTTTCTCACTCATCTTCTTATCCCTGGCATCTAGGATGGTGCCCAGTATATAATAGATGCTTAATTTTTAGGTGGGTGAAAAATGTTAACATTGTGGGTGTTGGCCTAGCACAGTAGGTAAATTGGCTTATTCTCTGGCACCCTGTCCTAGTAGCCCCAGAAACGAGCCCATCTCTGGGTTGGCAGGGGATATGCTGGTCTGAGAGGTGTGCTGTGGCTGGAATTACCATCCATCCTGCCTCGCTTGTACCCGCCCCATTGCAGGTCTGCCTACCCCAGCGTCCCATTCAGTTTAGTAGTCATCTCAGATGCATGTTATTTTGATGTTTAAGAAATAATTTTCATTTTGAATGTAGTTTTAAATAAAACTGTATTATAATTTATTTTTTATAAATATAAATTTATATAATTTTAATAGCTTTTTACATAGCATAGAATCACCCATTTCAAGTGTAAAGTCAGTGATTTTTAGTACATTTACTGAGTGGTTCATCCATCACCATCTCCAGTTTTAGGACATTTTCATCACCCGAATAAGATCCCTCATGCCCACTTTTACCCCCAGCCAGTAATCTACTTTCTGTCTCTATAAGTTTTCCTTTTCTGGAAATTTCATGTAAACGAAACCATGCAGCATGTGGTCTCTTGTGTCTGTCTTCTTTCAATAAGGATTGAGGTTCATCCATATCATATCATGTATTGGTAGTTCGTTCCTTTTTTTTTGCTGAGTAGTATTCAAATTTATGGATGCAACTCATTTTATCTACCTGCTTAATAGAACTGTATTATCATTTAAAACCAATTTTTTGATAATACGTATTTCATAAACTGTATAATTTAATTATTTTAGTGCCCCCTTTCCCCTCTGAATTGTGTGTTAGGATGATATCATTACACTGGCTATAGGCCAGCCTGTCTACATGTGGTTTCCAGGGTAGAGAACCCTTGGAAGCCATACTGGTTCAACTTCTGTTCATATCAACATGTACTGAGAACCCTTGTGCTAGACCCTGAAGGTGCAAAAACAAGTAAGACATCATCCCTGCCTTTGAAGACCTTACAGTCTAACAATAACAGCTAACGTTAATTGAGCACCTACTATTGCTGGAGATGGTTCTGAGTACATTACGTGTATCGTCTTATTAAATCCTTGCTGTAATATCTGAGGAGGAGAGTATCCTTATCATCCTCCTTTTGTATGTGAAACTGGGCCCAGAGAGGTTAAGTAACTTGCTCTGGCTTAGGAGACTGGCTAGATGGTAGTGCCTGTAACTGAGATCGGAAATGCAGAAAGAGGAACACTTAGTGGGGGCAAAACCAGAAAAGTTTGAGATAGTTTGAATTTGAGATACCATAGACACTCAAGGGGAGTTGTCCACCAAGTATTTGTATGTACTCATGTAACGTTGCAGCAGGAAGTCAAGGCTAGAGATAGAAATTGGGTATCATCAGCATGTAAGAGGAGGTGAAATCGTGAGAGGGATGAGGTCACCCTGGGAGAATGTGTAGTTTGAGAAAAGCCTTAGCTGAATCTTGGGGAGCACCACTGTGCAGGGGGGCAGCAAGAGGCAGGCAACTCTGCACTAGGGGGAAACCTTGACGGATGCGGGAGGAGGGACTAAAAAAGGGTGGAGCCACAGAAGCCCATGGGCGGACTGTCAAGGCAGCGAGTGCAGCTGGAAGACCCAGGAAGATGAGACCAGAAGTGTCTCCTGATATGGGAATGTGGAGGCTATTGATTACATCTGCTTTCGGGGCATTGGAGAGCTTGGAAGCCAGTTAGTCGTGGCTTTCGAAATCAAAGGGCCATGATTGGTGGGGTCACACTGGTGGCTGCTCTTTCAAGACATTCAAGAACTAAAGCCTTGAAGGCTCAGAGCATCAAGGGAAGATTGTCTTTTCAATATCACAGCCTTGAGACTATTTATAAGCGTGAGGCAGGGAGCCAGGAAAGGAAGTTTTGAAGACATAAGAATAAGGGAACAATTCTGTGGTTCTCAACCCTGGCTGCACATTATCAATAGAACCCTCTGGGTTGAGGGGAGTAGGAGGGATGCTGCTTAAGAACAGAAACTCTCATCCGGTTGACGTGGTCGTGGGGCTCAGACACTCATAATATATTTTTTAGCTCCCTAGATGATCCTAATTTATAGCAAGTGTTGAAAAAGCACTGGAATAATCGATGGAATGATATTCCAGAGGAGATGGTAGGAGATGGGATTAATACAACATGGAAGAGTTGGCCTTGACCAAGAGGAAGAGTCAAGGACAGGTATATTTGTAGATGGGTTTACAGATGTGGAAGTAGGAAGATAAAGTAGTATCTGCCTGTTGACCTCAACTTTCTCAATTAAAGTGTGAGGCTAATGGTAAGATGAGAGGAGCTGAGGCTAGACGGCTTGAGAAAAAGGTAAAACTTTGGAATACCTGCTGAAGGGACTGGGAATGGCAGGTGACAGTGGTCCCTGGGTGCTGCTGGCCTATCAGTAGTTAGAGATACACAGCGCTAATGCGGTTCTAATGCAAATACAAACATGGGAGGGCCATTTCCTCTGGCAGCCTGAGAGCAGAGAGAGAGAATTGGATTCCTGACGCGGGGCTGGGATTTTGCCAAGAAGGGGCTCAGTAAGGACGGGGTAGTGGATGTGGAAGACCCTACTGAAGGAAGATTTCAGGATGAGTAAGAAGCAAGTGAAAGCAGGAGGAAGCTGATTAGGGGCAAATGAAGGATCCGGAGACTGAATGGCCACCTGAGGTCCAAGGGAAGTGCCAGTGAGGTCAGGGGCATGAGAAAGCTGACAGGATGGGGACTCGTGCTTGGCGATGATATTGGAGTTCATGGTGTCGAATGTGGATCGGCTCCAAAGTGCGGTGCTTGGCTATGGTTAAGGTTGAATGAGGTGGATGGAAAGTAACAGGCAGTTGAATTGAAGGTGTAAAGGAATTATTAGGCTAGAGTGTTGGATGTATCATTCATTTGGATGTTGACAACACCCTGGTAAGGGCTTCCATGGGATTGTAAAAACATGAGCCAGATGCCAAGGATTTTGATGAATAAGAGGGAACAGTCACGGGACTGGAGCAGGATTTTGGGGACAAGGAGAGGTCGAGCCTCAGTCATGGGCCTCAAATAACGGGAAAGGTTCACAGGAAGGTGGTGGCTGATTAACGGTTTCGGTGGGGCTGAGGCGAGCAGAGATGGCGAAACTTCCTCCAACTCAGCCCCATAGTTTTTGGCCCATGGAAGAATAAGAATTTAGGCTGCAGAAGGCTGCAGGGGAAAAGGAAGCCTTGGAAGAGATCGGTTTTGGAGGAGGCAAGGAAGTCCAAAGTGTGTTCCAAGCAGAGGCTGGTGTGGAAAGGAAGAGTTTCTCAAAGCCTGGCGTCGAGTTAGGGGCACCTGTGCCAGGTCCTGGGGACTCGCCACGTGAGAACTTGATTCAGTTCCCCTTCCATCGTGGCACTCATCAAGGAGAAAATCTTTAAAAACCCTCTAACACTTGCTCATCTTTCTTTTCCCCAGAGAGAGAGTGGCCTCAGGTGTAGAGCTAGATTTTAATATGGTCTTGTGGGCATTTCATTGAATAGTTACCTTGTATTTACGGAAAATGTTACTGGTGTGTTTATGTTGCGATATAAAATCCATTATTAAAAACGTTTTAAAGTTTTTTTAAAAAAGAGTTTATTTTCTAAATATTCAGTAAATAATAGCAGAGTGGTGAGCAGATGTGGCAGAAATAGCCAAGGTGGTGCAGGAATGACTGAGGCTTTGGAGGTAGTGACCCAGCGGACAGTTTGTGAAGGAGAAGATGCGTGGGGAAGATTTGGAAGGGAGGGCGGTAGTGGCAGAGGCAAGAGGCTGAGGATGAAAACTGGGGGAAGAGAAAGGACCTGACGTGGGGGCACCCTGAGACTGACCTGGCAGAGTTCTGGATCATTCCGATCCTCCAGAGTCCCCCAAAGAGTCTCCAGAACCAGAGAGACCCCCCCAGAGCTCCTCCAGCTCAGATCTCACGCTGCCGCCAGACACGAGACCAGAAGCAAGGCAGAGGGATGGCCAGCCCAGGGCAACCTTTTCCTGTCTGTGCTCTGCAGCAGCAAGCGAGCAAGCGTCCCTTGTGTTCACTGTGAAGGTCCCGATTGGACCTGTAGAGAGCCTCAGCTATAACCAGCTGAGCCCAAAGAGCCCCTGCTTGGGCTTCCTCGTCCGCCCTCCCTCCACCCCAGCACTCACTCCACTAGGACCAAGATTCTAAGCAAGTGTTGCTGAAGGGCGCTTGGGCTTTTTAGGCAATGAAATCAGGCAAAGGCAACATGAAGAGGTTTTTATAGAAATGGATAGGGGGAAACGGCTGGCGAGCTAGTACTCCAGTGAAAAAGGAGGAAAATAAAATATTTACGTCGAACTGTTTGGATTATGTGGTGGAGACACTGGCTCTTCCAGTTCTGCTACGAGCAGGGAACATTTCATTCTGTCACCGGAGTCCCAGAGGGTTTGGTTGTGAGATTTTGGACAGGAAAATTAATGAGCTTCGACATCAGCATCTCTTCGTAATGGCCTCGGAACAGTGCTATTGATCACAGCTGCTCAGGACAGTACGCTTCTCGTTCGCTTGAAAAATGATGAGTTGCTCTATTGTCCTAATCCATCTTTGGAAATAATGCAGTCATTCTCTCCTGCACGGCTGAGTTCTCCATGTGAGATCACCTCTGAGCCCCACTCCCCAGGGAAGCACGTGGAGGGAGAGAATGAAGACATTTATTGTCACTGTGACATGAAGGGTCTCACTTTCCCTCACGCTTTCACGGAGGGGAGGGAAGGATTTGGATTTTAGGCTTTCAGAAGTTTCAGTTTAAATTTAGTTCAAATAGGTCTTCTCAATTTGAAAAGATATTGACCAGCTCGTCTTCTTCCGATAAGTTTAATATATGTTGGAAAATTTCTTAGTTAAGTACCAGGAATTTCCAGTGTTTTATTGCCCATAAATTCCAGTTTGAACACCTGTGTGGGGAAAACAAAAATGATCTTCAGTGCTCAGAAGATGTGAGATTCCTACAGATCTGTGCCGACCGAGCTTTAAACCCAGGGCAGCAGGGACGCCTGGTCATCGTGTCACTCAGGCTGTGTTTTCTTCATTCAGTCACTGACTCTCTTGAACTTCATGAAATCTTCCCTCTTCTCAGTGACAATTCAAAGTGGAGAAGAAGAAGAAAGTGACTAGATGCTGATTTCGAATTTAAAGTTGTGAGTGAGACTGTGGTGGAAATTGTAGAAGGAATATAAGATGTTCCACCCAAGTTCGTATGAACAACATTATTTAGCATAAATTAAGAGCCAAGTTCTGTACTTACTCAGGTAATATCACTCAGCCTCGACTTCCTTGCCTCTGAAATTGGGATAGAATGCCTACCATTTGGGGTGTTAGGAGGTTTTTTGGCTTGTTTGCTTGCATGTTTGTCTTTAATTGTGGTAAAATATGCATACCATAGAACTTACCAATTTAGCCTTTTTTGAGTGTACAGTTCAGTAGAATTAAGTACATTCACATTGTTCTACAACCATCACCACCATCCATCTCCAGAACATTTTTATCTTCCCAAACTGAAACTCTGCACCCATTGAACAGTAATTCCTCATTTGCTTCTCCCTTCATTCAGTCCCGGGCAATCACCAGGGTTTCTCCTTTCAGTCTCAGTGAATTTGACTATTCCAGACACTTCACATAAGTACAGTTATACTCTCTGTTTTCTTTCGTGTCTGACTTATTTCACTTAGCAAAATGACTTCAAGGTTCATCCATGTTGTGGCACATATCAAATTTTCATTACTTTTTGTGGCAGGATAATATTGCGTTGGAAGTGTAGACCATATTTTGTTTATTCATTCATCTGTCCATGGATATTTGGGTTGTTCACACATTTGGCTATTATGAATAACACTGCTGTGAACATGGGTGTACCAATATCTGTTTAGCTCCCTACTTTTTAATTCAATTGGGTATATACACCCAGGTGAATTACTGGATCATATGGTAACTTTATGTTTAATTTTTTGAGGAACCACCGTACCGTTTTGAAGTTTTAATAAGAAGTTACAACCAAGCATTTGGAATCCTCTGAACTTGGCAGTTCAAGCTTGGAATGGAAATAAAACTGGTTTGTCCTTCAGGCTCTAGGGTCCCACCTCTTGTCCAAACTAATTTTACAGGTGAAGTAATCCCCTTTCTCCAAATCAGTGGAGAAGTACTTCCAAGCGAGGGCTCTAGTTAGAGCATGAAATACTTGTTCCCATGGACACATTGTCTTTTCTGACTGAGTTCTTAAACTAGGTCTAGCTAAAACATAAGGTAACCAAACGATAATAATAATGTATACCTTTGGGACTCGTCCTGTTAACTAGCCCTTTCTAGGAGCCAGGATAAGAGTGTCCCGGCCACATTGAGCAAGGGATGTGTGGGGACTATGTGTTGAGAAAAGGTAAGTGGCTGGAGGGGACACACTGGTTTAAAGTGGGAGAAAATTTTAAGTGTCACAAGGACTTTTTTTTTTAAATTAATTAATTAATTAATTAATTTTTATTTTTTGGCTGTGCTGGGTCTTCGTTTCTGTACGAGGGCTTTCTCTAGTTGCGGCAAGTGGGGGCCACTCTTCATCATGCTGCGCGGGCCTCTCACTATCGCGGCCTCTCTTGTTGCGGAGCACAGGCTCCAGACGCGCAGGCTCAGTAGTTGTGGCTCACGGGCCTAGTTGCTCCGCGGCATGTGGGATCTTCCCAGACCAGGGCTCGAACCCGTGTCCCCTGCATTGGCAGGCAGATTCTTAACCACTGCGCCACCAGGGAAGCCCCCCACAAGGACATTTCTTGATGAGATACAGCAGGAAGAACATTCTGCCAGAAGGGCAACCTAGAGAGAGAATTGGATATTTATACTAAATGTGCTTCTTTGGGACTTTCCTGTCTTTAACACCTCATTTTACATTTTGAGTTTTTTCCCTTTCTTCTGAGGGCTTCACCCTAAGTCCTTTTCTCTTCTCCCTCCAACAGTCACATCCATCCAGTGGCTTCACAGTTTACGCTGTCCACTCCCAGTTTTCCACCTCCAGCCTAGTGTCTGTCCTGGGCTTCTTGATTTATTCAGCAGATTTTATGGAGTCCTTACTATGGGCCAGGCAGTATTCTAGATGCTGGTCCAGATGCAGATGTGGTCCTTGTTCTCGGATGCTGATGCGGAAGCGGGGATGACAGACAGTGCAGGGAGGATGCTTCAGTAGGATGGTCCAGCTGTCCCTGAGAGCTAACATCTGAGCAGACATCTCATGTCTGTTCAACATCTCTGTCTGGATGACACCAAGCTCTGAAACTCAGTTTGCCCAAAGCTGAATTCATGACCTGCCTCCTTTCCCTGCAATCTGTCCCTGCTCTAGAATATTCTATCAAAGTAAGTGATGCTACCATCCTCCAGGTGGTTTAAGGCAAACACCTGACCTGGCCTGGGAGTCATCTGTAAGAACTTCCTCTGCCACCGCTTCCAATCAACCACCAACTCCTGTCCATTTTACCCACTGTGTATTTCCTGAATCTGTCCTCCTGTCTGTCTTTACCACCATCTCTGTCGTCTCATGCCTGGACTGCCACAAAAGCATACCCCTCACTCGATAACCACTCTTGCTGTCTTTTCACTGCAGCCAGAGGGATCTTTGAAGAAAGTACATCAGATCGTGAGCTCCCCTGTGAGGACCTTTTAGTGGCTTCCAGTAGCTCTTAGGTTAAAAGCCGGATATGTGATCCAGGCTCCGCCTTCTTACTGGATTCAGATTCACCCAGCATCACCGCCACCCTTTGTGCCCCTGTTTCTTGACTTCACCATCCTTCAGACCACTGACAAGTTCATCCTTCCTTCCCATCTCAGGGCCTTTGCACGTGCCACTCCATTTCCCCAAACACTCCCCACCCTATTCACCTAGCTAACCTCATCCTTCAGGTTTTAGTTTACATATGACTTTGTGGAACAGTCTTTCCAGACCTTCCCCACCCCCAGATTAAGTTAGAACTTATTCTTTTCTTGTACTTTTCCTCCGTAGGCTTGAGGATATTCATCCATCCACTAAAGAGGTATCTATCAGGTAGCTTCTCTGAGCCAGGCGCTCGTAGGTGTTGGGATATATCAGTGAACAAAAGAGACAAAATCCCTGTAGACTTACATTCTAACAGATGAGACTAAATAAATAAACAAACATAATAAACCCAGAAATGGGATAGTTTATTAGAAGGTGACCTGGGGTCTGGAAAAAACAGAGAGCAAGTTGGAAAGTTGGGCAACAACGATGGTGGGGGATTTGGTTGCCATTATGTCTAACTGTGGATAATTTTAAGTGTTATATATGCTTTTCTTTTTTTAAAGATTTCAAATGACTTTATTATTTCTTTAAAAATATTTATTTATTTGTTTGTTTGTTTATGCCTGCGTCGGGTCTTAGTTGCGGCACGCGGGATCTTTCGTTGCGCTGTGCGGGGTTCTCTAGCTGTGGTGCGTGGGCTTCAAAGTGCGTGGGCTCGGTAGTTGTGGTGTGCGGGCTCAGTAGTTGTGGTGCGCGGGCTTAGTTGCCCCGCGGCATGTGGGATCTTAGTTCCCCGACCAGGGATTGAACCCGAGTCTCCTGCATTGGAAGGCGGATTCTTAACCACTGGACCACCAGGGAAGTCCCAAGTGTGATCATATGCTTAATGTCTTCCTTGCTAAATGTTTCATTCCACTGGGGCTTACATGGTGTAGTCTTCTCCAGGCACAGAGGAGGGTCTTTTGAATGAGATGAATGAATGAATAAGTGAATGAGTGAATGAACAAAGAAATGTGAAGACAGAGAAAAGAATGTGCTGGACCTGGACCCAGGCACTGGCCTAGGAATGGAAGAGTGGATTTAAGAAATACTTCATGCAAGAGCAGGCAGTGGTGTTTGGCCACCCGGTTGACTGGACGTGCCCTAGTGCAGGGCAGCGGCGCGTCTTACCGGCGTGGAGGTTACTTATTGGGAAGATTGGTGCCATGTGACCGTGAGCTGCTGCTTTAGGGCAGCTGGACATGTCCAACGAGCTTAGCCTTCTCACCGCCTCACTTGCATAGCAGTGGGGTCTCCATTCCGAGAAACACAACTTCAGGTCACTCAAGGAAGAACCCCACCTCAGTTTAAAAGAGTAAGTGTCTCTTGCCTTTGCTAAGCTTCCAATCCATTTAGCTTTGTCCTTGTGCCCCAATGATTCCTTCCCTGTGACAGGAAAATCGAGGAGCACTTGATAGAAATATGAAAACCCTGTCAGCTCAGATTACCTCCACCTACGGCGTTCTGCACGTTCTCAACTTTTTGTACTCTTGACCTGGAAATACATAACTGCCAGCTGAGCTGGTGATCAAACTATATAATCATGGACCACTTGCTGCCTTGCTTTCCTCTCTCTCTCCCTCTCTCTCCGCTGTTCGGTAGTTTTAAAGCTACAATACCCGTGCCACCACTTAAATTTTTTGTCACAAAATTGCTGACTTGAATTAAATGTGCCCTGTGATTTTTTTCTGAAAGATTCCAAGTTCTGAGTATCCGCTAGCTCACAAGCAAAATGATTTTTGCCCACGGTGCACACTTGCATCAGCATGAAGTCATTCCCAGGTGAATATTTTATGACTGCAGCCACTGTAATTGCACCCCATGTAGCTGGAGGCACATGTAGCAGAACTGGCTAAGGGAGCAGGGATGGAAGGATCCAGGTGAGGGTAGGGCAAGGAAGGCGGATCAGCCTTGGGCTTTGTTTTTGAGACTAATCCTGGTGCTTTTCCATTTCAGATGAGATTAAGTGAGGATTTCTTCCTCTGTTACGTGAGTTTCTATTAGGTTTGCTTGCAGCCCCCTCTGGTCCATCTGTCAAACTGTCATCATCCCAGAATTAAAATTCTGACTATTTATACACAAAGGTAAAGGATCTCACCCATATTCAATATTGGTTCTAAATTTCATTTGGGGACATTGTTCTGTGATGGTTTTACATTTGTCTAGAAAATACCATC
Organism: Balaenoptera borealis; assembly: GCF_965194805.1. Lineage (NCBI taxonomy): Eukaryota > Metazoa > Chordata > Mammalia > Artiodactyla > Balaenopteridae > Balaenoptera > Balaenoptera borealis. The sequence goes on from NC_138877.1 coordinate 7,360,207, forward strand.
AAAGACTAATTAACAGTGTCAGAAATATACCAGATTAAAGACTTCTCTTAGGACCACACTTTTAAAATCCCAGGCTCTACCCTTTGGGATTTGAAGAAGCCAAGAGAGCACAGTTCTGTGGTTCATGGACTCCTAACTGCTGTGTGAAGCAGAGCTGTCAGCCAGAGACTGGGGGCGGCGGGGTAGAAGGTAACGGGCGCTCCAGGTGCGGGGACACTGATTTCTAGAAGATGGATCCATCCCCAGGAATCACTTACCACTCCTGGCCGCCAGACAGCTGAGGTTCGGGAACAGCCTTCAGTTTCTGGGCAGGCTGTGTTGAATTGTTGAAAGGACTTGGATTTTGGAATCAGACTCGAATTTGAATGCTGACTGTGCATTTATTGCCTTTGTAATCTGTCCTGGCTCAAATTACTCAGCCTTAGTTTCTGCTTTTGCAAAATGAGCAGCAGATTGCACAGATTAAATGAGTGCATCTATGTAGGTGTTTGGTAAAAGTTATTTGTCTGGTATTAGCCCTTGGCCAATGTTAGTTTCTGTTTCCTGCAGGCCTGGGCAGTGACCGGGGTCTACTCCTGGCAGGGGTTTGGAGCGTTAGCACCATATCAAGCAGTAAATCAGAGGCAAAGGTCCTTGTTGGGGATTCCAGCTGTGAGGCTGTGGTTTATAAAGTGACAGGGCAGTGAGCCAAGGGGGAACCCAGTGACCAGCACGGATGTATCACTGTGTCTGCCAGATAGCAACTTGGGGAGCAGGAATCTGGTGGCCCACACTGGACAGCTTGTCCTGGCATTGAAATGGGCCCTGTTGCCACTCCTATAGGGGAGATTGGTGAGCCTGAGCCCCCATGCTGACTGTTCAGGGCAGGAAGGGCCACAGTGAGGGGCATGGGCCGAGCCTGGACAGAGGGGCGAGGACGGCAGAGCACCAACAAAGGGAAGAGGGCATCATTATATTTTATTGTCATCATTGTATTTTCATGTCCTGGTTCTTTAAGGTCTGCAAATGCATGTGGCTTTGAGAACAATTGTCAACAGAATAGACGGGTATTTCACTTCCTAAAAACAGGGAAGGAAAGAAACAGAAGACTTAATTCTGGTGTTTAAAAATGTTTGACATTTTGCAAGAAAAGCAGCATCTCTACTACTGTGGGACCCTTAAGTGGTTTGTAATCACCATGACTTTTCTCACTCTTAATTGATCATAAACCAGCTTTATCTGCTTTGGAATGAACTTTCCTCACACCTTATTCAGGATCCTACCAGGCTTGGAGTTGGTCCAGATCAGGGCTCATTAGCATTAAAGACTTGTCCAAGCAGGTATTCTCAACCCAGTGATGGCTCATCAACAGTAATATTGGCCCCTCACCTGCTTCTAAATGCTTCCTCTGAAATAGCCTTCTTCTGGTCGGACCTTCACTGTTGCAAAACAGTTGATGTACCCAGTACTATTTACAATAGATATTACTTAGTCAAGACCCTTACTTTGTCTTATTGATCTACTAAAACAGCTTTGGATTGCGTCTTTGTTTCCAGCCTTGCTCCATTCTAATCCGTTTTCCCCATTCCACAGCCATGGCCATCTTTCTAGAATGTATACATGACCATGTCATTCCATATTGAAACCCCTCGGTGGCTTTTTGTTGCCTTCAGGATCAAGTCCAAACTCCTTCATGTTACCATGGGGCAAGTAGATGTGCATGCAGAGGACTTTGGAACCTCAGAGCAAAATATCATTAGCGTTATCTGCAACCTTCCCAGAATAGTTTACTATGGTTGTAACACTTAAGCTGAGTTTTAAAGGACGAAACAGAGTTCACCTGGCAGGAGGGGAATGGGAAAGGCATTCCAGGTAGAGAGAACCACATGCTTAAAGGCAACAAAGCAAAAAACATCATGGTATATTCACAGCATGATAAATAGTCTAATATCAGACTTTAAGATCCAAGGAGGGAGTGGCCTTCCTTGGTCTACTAAGGAGCTCTGATTTACTTTATAAGAAGTAAGGGGAAGCGGCAGGGGGTGGTGGTGGCGGTGTGATGAATTGGGAGACTGGGATTGACATGTATACACTGATGTGTATAAAATGGATGGCTAATAAGAGCCTGCTGTATAAAAAAATAAATTAAAAACAAAAGTAGTAAGGGATCACTGAAAATGATTAGTTTTGTTTTTGAGAAAGAGGAGGATGTCAAAGAGACTGGAGAAAGAAGGTAACATTCAGTGAATATCTACTATGTGTCAGGAACCCTGCTAGATGCTTCGTCTAGGTTATTTCTTCTAATTTGCACCAGAACCCATTTTATAGATGAGGAAATGTAGATTCAGAAGGACTCAGCCTTTTTTCTGAGTCACTCCAGCTTATATGTGGTGACTCCATATGCTTTCCACTAGGGTAGCCAGCTCAGGGGATCAGGGCAGCAGCTGGGGTGTCCTGGCCTGTCCTTGCCTCTGCTGCAGCCTCCCTTACCCTGGGGCCCATCTCCATGCAGCACTGTGCTGGACCAGCTTGTCACGTCTACTTGGCTGATGCGCTAGGTAGTAGTCTGTAGGAGTTCGCTATTGTCACCTAACAAACTACCACCAACTTATCCACTTAAAACAATACCTGTTTATTTGCTCACATATGGCAGAGCTGAGTTCTCTGCTCAAGGTCTCAGAGGCTGAAGTCAAGGTGTTGGTTGGGCTGAAATTCTCCCTTCCAGGCTCTGGGGAAGAATCCACTTCCTAGCTCATTCAACTGTTGGCAGAATTTACTTCCTTGTGGTTGTAGGACTGAGGTCCCCTTTTCTTTCCAGCTGTCAGTGGGTAACTACCCTCAGCAACCAGAGGCTGCCCACATTCCCTGCTCCTGGTCCCCTCAACCTCCAAGCTGGGGATGGGGTGTTGAATCCGTCTAGTGCTTTGAATCTCTGACTTGCTCTTCTGCCTCCAGCCAGAGAAAACGCTGTGCTTGTAAAAGGCTAGTGTGATTAGGTCAGGCACACCCAGATAATTCCCTTTCCTAATATCCAATGTGCTGTATAATGCAACTTACTCACTGGAGTCAAATGCCTCAGATTCACCTTCCCGCAGATTATGCAGGGCGTGTACACTGGGGAACAGGGCTCCTGGAAGACATTTTAGCATCCTGTTCACACACATACCTTGATTACATCTATGTTTAGAATTTGCCTTTATTTAAAATAAAAATTTTCCTCCTTGGAATAGCCCAGGATTTTGTTCCTATCTGCTGCCTGACACTTTGCCAGAAGTCCCCTTAGGGAAGGAGACCTTAGCAGATGTTGCATTTCATTAATATTTTAGGGAACAATTTATTCCACTTCTGCTTAAGCCCCCAGGCAGCAGGCTGGCCCATTCTTTGCTTTCTGTGCACACAGCCTTAGGTGCCGTGTTCAGAGCAGAACAAAAAGAAGGTTCCAGCCCCCATTCCCTGTACCTACCTGGCCCAAAGCTACTGCCACTTAGTTAAGGCGAAGCTTTCTTGGAATTCTGTGCCCTTCAGACACATGTTCTGACTAATGCAGAATTCAGATTCTGCTACTGATTGAAATGCTTCTGCTTGTAAACCTTAATTTATGAATTTTCAGCTCTATGAGTAATATTTATACTTATTCTTTATTGACAAACATTTTTCAACTTTATGAATTTCTAACAACGACAAAAACAAGAAGTGAAAGAGAATTCATGAGCCGGCAGTTGCTTAGTTTGTGGGAGAGCAGGCAGGAACGGATGCTGAACATGGCCCAGTGCAGACATGGGACTCCCGGCCCTTTGGGGTTGCAGGGTGACCCCAGGTGTTCACCTGTGCCTGGTTTGCACCTCACGGTTACCCCGCATACGACATCGCCATTGTTGGAGGAATGGAGAGGAAAGCCCTTGTGGAGAGAGGAGATGCAGAAGAATTGAAACTCGCAAGCTTGAGCTTGGGATCAGAGATTCATAAAATCCAGAAGCCGAGAGACAAGCCTGGCTTCGCTGCTTTAGGCTTAGTGTGGAGGCTGCTGGCGGCATCCTTGAGAAATCTCCCTAAGGGAAGTGGTCAACGGAAGCCTTTGCTCGCATATCATGAAATTTGAAGGATTTAAAGGGGTTGTAAGGTTCATTTACTAGTCTGTTGATGATAATTTGCAAAAACCAGTTTGAATAATGTTTGCCTGAGTGATTTTGTGGTAGGTTTTTCAATATTTGTGCTTTTATTTTACATAGATGATGGTTGGACAGCAGGTACCAGTCATACCTTTACCCATAACGATGAATGGAAATAAGGATTTCGATTTTGAAATTTTCTATTGGGAAGGACTTTGAGGAAAAGGACTGTGTCCATAAACTAAGGAAGAGCAAATGGTTTTCAGAGGCCAGGAGAGGGGAGCCTACCATTTATTTAGTGCTTACTGCATATGAGATACTCTAGACATGATTTTGTGGTCCCAGCGGTGCTTGCTCTTCTAATGTTACAAATGAAGATGCAAGGGAAGAAAGTTAGTGACTGTCGCAGGGTTGCCGTGTTCTCAGTGCGCAGCACTTACCACGGGCCTCAGCGACCACAGTGCCCTTTCACTGGAGCCAGAAGGGCGCAGCCAAAGCAAAGCAAAGGAGGATTCTCTTTGTTTTGTTTTGATTCATAAGTCCAGTAATTATAATGCTTTAAAAACTGTTTATTTCTCTCTGTAACCCTAGGATTCTTCCAAGGAATGACATATTTGCCATTAAACCATGATGATTTAAACTGCTTGAAGAGCATTACCATCTGTTTTCTATTGAGGTTTCCCCATACAATTTCAGTTGAAAACAGTTGCTATTTATGTTATCAAGATACTTGTATTTGGACATTAGTACAGCTCCTGGGGGTTCATGGTTTTGGACCAAGGCTGTCAGAGTCAGGAAGATTTCAGTACATTTTCCCCGTTTCTGATTGAGACAGACTAGGGTGTTACATATGGAAAGCAGGGAAGGTCCATTACTTGACAGGCATTAAAGCATTGTTGAATATTGAAGGTATTTTTGTACAGCCTTCGTTTAGCTAAAGAAGTAACCAAAAGTTAGCTATCAAGAATTATTAAAGAATTAGCTATCAAGCTAACCCAGCAGAATTTTAGATATTACCAGTCTCGTTTTCCACTAAGACAAGTAAGTACTGTCTTTTCACTAAATCTTTCAGTCTTTCATTCAACTAGAGCAGTGGTTCCCACTGGAGATGGTTTTTGCCCCTAGAGGGCATTTGACAATATCTGGAGACATTTTTTGATTGTCACAACAAATCAGGTTGGGGATGGGCAGGGAGAGAGGGTGCTACCGGCATCCACTGGGTAGAGGCCGCCAGGGATGCTGGTAAACATCCTACAATGCTCAAGGCAGCCTCCACAGCAAAGACGTACCCAGTCCAAGATCTGGGTAGTGCCCTGCTGGAAAACTCTGGGCCAAAGGGAAAGAATAACGAAGTTGTCATTGAGCAACAAAACCAATACTATGTTGAAAGAGAAAAAAAAAAAAAAAAAAAAAAAAAAGGGAAGATAACTTCCCTCTCGGACCCTAAAGGAAGAGGGCGAGTTTTCCAGCTCCCTGGAGGGGAGAGAAAATTCTTAGAGTTCAAGGGATGAATGTTATTTGGATTTACAAGTTGGCAAACCTCCTAAAGCCAATAGGCTGTTCATTTTTTAATAGGCTGTTCAGTTTCTTCTCCCTTAAAGGTTTCATATTCTCCAGAAGCTACTAAGTAGAAAGGGTTCTTTTTCAGAGGGCAAGAAATCCCGGCTAGAGGTACAATTCTGACTTCTTCTAGCAGCCCCTGAAGTGTTTATAAAATATATAGGAAAGAAGGTTAGGGCTCAGTTGCACAGACCCACTTTTCAACATTTGACTTGGTTTCTCAGGATTTGGACTTGGTTTGCTGCCAGACTGTGGCTTACAGAAGCAGTGTTTGACGCGGAGTAACTCATGCATTCCTTGGATGCTTCAAAACAATTAATTAAACAGATCTGTGACACAAAAAGCAAACTATATTAGAGCCCCAAATCCAAGCTATGGAAGTGGAACACCTAACTTTTCTTATTGCTCTATTAATAAAAGCTGGTAGATAAGCCCTTGATCATTTCTGTAATTTCTTATACCTTATTAATAACTTCAGCAGAATTTAAATTGAGTTCAGATCAGATGCTCTTATCTTTTAACAACTCCCATATTAAGCATATAATTAAAATGCTCCAGTTTAACTATTTTCCCCAAGGTATTAACTACTGAAAGATTCACACAGTGATGAACCAGAGTATTCATGGATGAGGCCTCAAGCTTTTAAGTACTTCAGATAAGGAAAAGGGATTTATTACAACTGGTCTAATTGATATAAAAGAGGACTGGTGAGAAGTTGCTTTTAATTACTCAAAAGTCTCTTGAAATACCGTGTTAGCCTTTGGTCTTTTAAGTCACTAACCTGCATCAATATTTGACGATGTTCTCTCCTTTGGGAATGTGACTTGGTAAATATTAAAGAGAATTTCTCAAGTCAAAAAGAAGCTTTAAGTCACTTATGTGCTGGGAGTTCAAATGTCCTGGGCTGAGTGACGCTGGCTTTTATCTTCCGTGATTACATCTATGCTTTTAAGAGAGATGGTATGATCACCCCCTGGCCTTTGCTCTCTTTGTTAACCAGCTTGGTTTTTCTTACAGTAGTTCTGTTACCTAGAGGGGAATTAAGAGAAGATGTTATAGAAAAGATGGCATTTACTGAGGCTACAAAGGACCGGAAGGCTTGCCCACGTTGCCGGATGTCACAGATGGGAGGGAAGGGCACCACTCATACAGACCCACTCTCCCTTTAACATTTGTGTCCCTGGACTGTGTATCTCACCTTACCAGTTCAGCTGCACCCACAGTCCCCCTGTTTCCTGAGCAGAAATAAAAAAAAAAGAGGACCCTCTTTGCTATGTATTAGAATGAACTCCAGGAAAAGATGAGGAAGCTTTTCTGGAGTGTCTGGGTGGGGAGGAGGGGGGTAGAGAGTAGGGGGACAAAAGTGTTGTATTTTTTTTCTAATCCTCTGTGATGATTTAATTGTGATCATTGTTAAAAGAAGGAAATTTTGGGAAAGTATGCCTAGCCCTGCGGCACTGCGAAAACTACCTTTTGAAGCAGTGGAAACTTGTGAAGGTAGAGATGGCTGTCAGCGTTGGTGTCCGCTAATCTGCTTCCCTTATTGATCTGGTGGAGTTAGGGATGTCTTGAGGGTATTTCCGTAGGGCTTGCATGGAACAGGATTTCATAAAACAAGGTGCCATTAGGAGTCACGTGGGACAGATGAGGCACTTGACAAAATGACAGCTGACGATACTTGTGATGACAGCTAACATTTATTGAGTACCAGGCACTTTGCAAAGTGATCTTTATGTATTTTCTCATTTAATTCTCAGGTTGGGAATCCCCTGGTGGTCCAGTGGTTAGGGCTCCGTGCTTCCACTGCAAGGGGTAAGGGTTTGATCCCTAGTTGGGGAACTAAAATCCTGCATGCCGCGTGGCACAGCCAAAACAAAACAAAACGAAAAACAAATGAAAAAAGAACATAATTCTCAGGTTAACCTAATGACAGAGGGTAAATAAATAAGCCATTTTGTAAAAGAGGCTTAATTAATTAACCCTTTAAAGAGAATATTACTAGTAGGTTTCACATCAGGTATTGAATTTAGGCAGAGCCTGTGGTGTCTGTGACTCTACTGTATGGCACTATTACTATGATTATTCTTAAGACCTTGCTGTCAAAGTCCAGCCAGCAGAGCTCAGGAGGGGGGGCCCTGCAGCGGGAATCCAGAGAGTTCCTGTGGACCTAGAGGAACCCTCTTCTACCCAGTACCTGACCTAGAGAGGTGTGTCCTGCTGCCTGATTAGGATTCTGTGTAATCCAGCATCCTAATCAGGATGCCATGATGATTAGGATGCCATGATGTCCTCTGGTCCAGGGCTGGAATCATTTACCAGATTCCTGGAGTACTGTGTTGAGGAAGATGCTAAGCCCAGCCCTGGATTAGTGAGAAGTTAACAGTCACTCTAGGTGAAGTGGGAGTAGTGAAATGCATGCCATGTGTTTCTCCTTCTTTCATTAGGACTTAGGCTACTGGGGAAAGGTGGATAGAGGGAGAACCATGATTCTTTAGAGGTGCCTCTTCAGAGCCAGACTCCAGTTACTGCCTTGGAAAGATGTGAAGCCATGAGATGTTGGTGGTTGGAAGAAAAGACAAGAGGCAATAGGCTGATAAAGCTGATGGGCTTTGAATGAGGCTCAGTGTTGGGTTAGTGGGCATAATGTCAATGTTGCCTTTACTAAGGGCTTATAGGTACCTCGTACTGTCCTAAGCACTTTATTCTAAACGTGTAATAACCCTTTTAATACAACAACTCTAATGAGTAGATACCACTGTTATCCCCATTTTACAGTTGAAGAAATGAGGCACAGAGAGAATGAACAACTTGTCCAGGACTTGAGCCCAGGCAGTCTTAACAACTTAACTGTTATCCTCGCAAACTTTATGAAACCCAGAGCTTAATGTAAGATGAGACTAAAGCAGGTACTGAAATGATATAGAGAAAAAGTATTAGGTAAATGGTACCCTCTCTTGGGGAGAGGGGTAGGGGTGCTTGGGCAAAAAGACCCAAAAACCATTAAATTCTGTTTATCTTTCTGTGTATTGTTTTTAAAAATGTTAGAAAACCACTGCACTACCATAGACAGTCCCCACCTTTTAGGCAACTGATGCCCCACCTTGGCCGTGCTCAGTGTGACTGCATTCATGGGAGCTGTTGAGGAAAGGGTGAAGCTTTTAGAGTGTCTGTGGGCTCAGAAATTGAGAAGAAGAGTTGACTATGAAAGGAAGCATTGGCCCCATGGGACAGGTTTGCGCTCAGTACTCTGTTCGTACAGCAGATACTTCTGAAGCGTAGCCTTGTTTATGGCGGGGCAGGAATTCGCAGGGTGGAATCCTGCCTGCCTGGAGTTTGTACTGTTCTTGATGTGGTGGTGGGAATTGAGGTGGGAAAAAAACGTTGGGACCAGATAATGCAAGAATTGGAGGGCCAGAAAGAAGAGTTTGGAGTTTCTGTGGAAGACCACATAGACGTATAGGGAGGCAGATGCAGTGAATGAGGGAGCAGGGGGGAGGGGGGAAGAGCGGGGTCCGTGACACTGTGTCCCCGATAGGTGCTAAGGGGCTGACCTGGGTGCCAGCAGGAGCAGACAGGGATTTAAATTTGGAGTCTGTAACGGAAATGGAAGTCCACTGACTTGCATTGGTTGACAGAACGGAGAGAGTCAGGAGGATTCTGACGCTTTAATTCTAAGTTTCTAGAACAGTGATGGCCATTAATAATCAAGAATAAAGGAGGGCGGGGGCCAGTGTGCAGCTGAGAGAAATGTTTGCTTTAGACATTACCTTTTCCCCAACCTCTCCACTTAAAGTACCCCCTTCACCCTTGAGTTTGTCCGGCTCCTGTGTTTCTTTTGTAATTGGTCACAGTTTGAGATGATTTTGTCTGTCCCTGTCTGTGCTCCGGGTGTCCCCCCACTGGAATGTAAGTGCTGTGAAGACAGGACCACGTCTGTCCTGCGCCTCCTGCCTGGGGCAGAGCCTGGCACAGAGAAGGCTTAGTCTCCTTCATTTTGACAGAGATATTTCTTTGCTGAACTGGTAAGCTAGCAGGTTTACTTTAGCTCTTTAGTGAGAAATAAAGCATCCACCTGGGTTAAAATATGCAGGAGGCGGGAAATAAAACATCCATTTGGTACCTTAATAATTAAACTAAATTGTGCTGCCAAGTGATAAATGCTGCTAAATCAATGAAATATGCATCAATTAGGCAATCACACAGCCAGAACATTATACAACTTGATTGCCTGGGATTGTTTAAAAAAATCCGTGAAGAGACTAGTTTAATCATTGTAATATGGATAAATACTCAGGATCAGGAAAACATGTTTCTTCAAGTTTGGCTGTAATGCCTTCAGAGTATTAATAACTGATTTGCTTTTCTTCTACAGCCTTCCCCTATAGAACCTCATTCTGGCCTGGTTAGTGTTCATTCCTCCTTGCCATTCTTTCTTCTTTTAAAGTTCAGTCTCACATAGAGAATGGACTTGAGGACACAGGGAGGGGGAAGGGTAAGCTGGGACGAAGTGAGAGAGTGGCACTGACATATATATACTACCAAATGTGAAATAGATAGCTAGTGGGAAGCAGCCGCATAGCACAGGGAGATCAGCTCGGTGCTTTGTGACCACCTAGAGGGGTGGGATAGGGAGGGTGGGAGGGAGACGCAAGAGGCAGGAGATATGGGGATATATGTATACGTATAGCTGATTCACTTCGTTATACAGCAGAAACTAACACACCATTGTAAAGCAATTATACTCCAATAAAGATGTTAAAAAAAAAGAATAAATAAAATTTCTGTGTATAGTTACAGAAAAAATAATAAAGTTCAGTCTCAGTTATCGACATTCCAAATAAATGAAGTGGTAACAAGAGCGTTGGGATATGCGTCAGAAACCCTGACGTCTCGTGCTGACTGCAGTCATGGTCAGAATGATCCTTCCGAGCAGGTTGGGTAGATACCACTCATCGCGTTGTAGGGGACTGTCAGGGCTCCTATAAATCTACACTTCCTCCGCCCAGTGCCTCAAGTCCTGTGCGGGACTTTCATTCCTTTAGTGCAGCCTTGTCTGGCCTGAATTTGCACGTGGCCTCCTCCGCCTGTGGCGTAGGACCAGAGCCGCTGAGACCCACACCTGATTTGGTGGGAGTAGATGAGAAAAGTGAAGGAGTTAGCGAAGCCTTGGGTGTCATCCTTCTCACGTGGGAACTTGGTCCTTCTGCTGTAGTGGATGGGATGCAGTAGTGGCTTCCAGGAGTGTTCTTTTTTGTGTTATTCAAGAGTGTGCCACCAGGAGACAGAAGCACCCTGGGACGGACGGGTTGGGATCTGCTGTAGCCACAATGCAGGGACGCTGGATGGGGAGTAGGAATAATCACTCCTGCGTGAGAACAGGAGGTCTCAGGGGAGAGGTGAGAGCTGAATCCCAGTTCGAGGAACCTGTTCCAACCAGGGGATCCAGGAGAGAAAACTGATGTATGAGAATTTTTTAATTGATTGATTTATTTTGTAGATAATTCAAATACCATAAAATTCACCCTTGTATGCATAAATCTGGTAGTTGTTGGTATATTCACAAGGTTATACACCATCACTCCTAATTCCAGAACATTTTCATCACCCCCAGAAAGAAACCCTTTACCCATTAGCAGTCAGTCCTCTCTCCCCTGGCCCCCTCGCCTCTGACAATCTCTAATCTACTCTTGCTTCTGTGCTTTGTCTATTCTGGACATTTCATATAAATGGAATTGTATAATACGTCGCCTTTCATGCCTGGCTTCTTTTATTTAGCATAACATTTTCAAGGTTCATCTATGTTGTAGCTTCTATCAATAATTCATTCCTTCTTATGGCTGAATAATATTCTATTGTATGAGTAAACCACATTTTATGTACCATTCATCTCTTGATGGACATTTGGGTTGTTCTCGCTTTTAAATTATTATGCATAATGCTGCTATGAATATTTGTGTACAAGGTTTTTTGTGGACTTATGTTTTCAAGTCTCTTGGGCATATACCCAAGGGTAGAACCGCTAGGTCATATGGTAACTCTGTGTTTAACATTTTGAAGAACTGCCAAACTGTTTTCCAAAGAGACTACTCTGTACTGCAATCCCACCAGCAATGTATGAAGATTCCAATTTTTCCACATCTCTACCAACACTTCTTATTGTCTGTATTTTAATTATACCCATCCTAGTGGGTTGAAAGTGGTATTTAATGGCTTTGATTTCCATTTCCCTAGTGACTAGTGATGTTGGCATCTTTTCATGTGCTTATTGGCCATTCTTATCAATAGCTCTTCTTTGGAGAAATGTCTATTCAAATCCTGCATTCATTTTTAATTGGGTTATTTGTCTTTTTATTGTTGAGCTATAAAATTCTTTATGTATTCTGGATACTAGACCCTTATCAGATATATGATTTGTAAATTTCTTCTATTCTGTCAGTTGTCTTTGCACTTTATTAATAGTGCCCTCTGAAGGACATATGTTTTTATTTTGATGAAGTCTAATTTATCATTTTTTCTCTTTAGTTACTTGTGCTTTAGGTGTCATATCTGAGAAACCATAATTTCAGTTTTCTTCTAAGAGTTTTATAATTTTAGCCCTTCCATTTATGTCTTTGATTCATTTTTAATTAGTTTTTGAATATGGTCTGAAATTCATGACTTCATGAAGTTTTTTTTTTCTTCTGCACCGCACGGCTTTCAGGATCTTAGTTCCCCGACCAGGGATTGAACCCGGGGCCACGGCAGTGAAAGCGCCAAGTCCTAACCACTGGACTGCCAGGGAACTGCCAGTGAAAATTTTTTTTATAGGTTTTTTTTTTTTCTTGCGATGAGCACTTTTAAGGTCTACTCTCTTAGCAACTTTTTTTTTTTTTAATTTATTTTTGGTTGCGTTGAGTCTTCGTTTCTTTGTGAGGGCTTTCTCTAGTTGCGGCAAGTGGGGGCCGCTCTTCATCGTGGTGCGCGGGTCTCTCATTATCGCGGCCTCTCTTGTTGCGGAGCACAGGCTCCAGACGCGCAGGCTCAGTAATTGTGGCTCACGGGCCTAGTTGCTCCGCGGCATGTGGGATCTTCCCAAACCAGGGCTTGAACCCGTGTCCCCTGCATTGGCAGGCAGATTCTCAACCACTGCACCACCAGGGAAGCCCTGCCAGTGAAAATTTGAAAGACTCAATTGATCAGCTCAGGGTGTCCAAGCATGTGGGGAATGAACTGTAGGAGCTGTCGCTGGAGGAAGAATAAGAAGATGGTTTTCTCCTAGGATTTGGTGCTGAACAAGCATCGCTGTCCTGACAGTTTGAAGAGAAAAAGGTAGAGAGATTAGGTTTATGTATAGAAATGGACCCAGCTGAATTCTATAACCATGCAGAATATAGGCCTTGCAAAGTCTCACGCTCTAATGAAGGAGATCTTACTTTCCAAATAGCAAGTCAATGATGTGATGATTTGGATATCTACAAAAGATGGCCCCTATCCAGCAGTGAAGCAGGATGCTGTAGTCCTTTGGTTATTATGAGCAGAGGAATCCCTTCATACTTTGGTGATGATGATGTGACATCTGATATTAATCCTTGAATACTTTCCAAGTTCCTATGAAAAGCTCATTTGCTGTGTTGCTAACCTGTAAGTGTTCATAACTAACACATAAGAGCATACTATGCGCCGGACACCACTCTAAATGTTTTTTTTTTTTTTTGAACTAACTCTTGCATCACCGTTTTAAAAATTCACTTGCCCAAAACATACAAGAGGCTACAAGTGGCTGCTTTACAACTGCCCAGAAAAAGGTGTACAGCTTGATGGAGAACAACTCTTATCCCCGTTTCTTGGAGTCAGAATTCTACCAGGACTTGTGTAAAAAGCCACAGATCACCACAGAGCCCCATGCTACCTGAGATGAAAAAGGGAGCCCAGAAACGAGGACATTTCATTTTTTTCCTATGGTGAAAGGCTGTCACCTGCCAAAAAGACTGACCTTGAATTCAGCCTGGGTGTTCAGGAAACATCACTCAGAACTATTGATTCAGAGTTGGGTAGTGAATCAGGAAGCCAGTAGCCGTCTAGGAGAAGCTGGTACTGGGACAGCTTCCGTAACTGATGGAGCACAGGGAAAGCGTGGTCTGAACGTGGCGTGTCTCAAGCTGGAAAAGCAGGAGCTTGCAACTGAAAGATAACGATGTAACACTATTGGTCCAGAAGCATTTACAATCAATAGGTTTGGGGTTATGTGGCCTTAGTGAGCTGGCTGTACATTTCTCCCTAAATCAGTCCTTGTTACCACATAGTGGTTTAGCTGTAGTTTCTTTAGTACTAGGTAACATATGTTTACTATATGCAAGGGTATTGAAGTTCCTATGACTACAGATCATCAGTACTGTTGTCTCACGTAACTCTAAAACTGAAACAGTCTGTTTGAATTGTCAATCGGTGTGTGTAATAGAATGAGTGCTGTTGTGTAGAAAACGACCATGTCCATTATGAGTGCCAAAACTGTCCTGATGGCAGCTAAACTTTGAAGTGGTCTTTGAATACTTTTAATAAATTTATTTTGATTAAAAAAAATCCACTTGCATTAGCTCTTTTAAATCTCACAGCAGCTCTGTGGAGTCAATGATCATTATCGTCACTTACAGATGAAGAAACTGAGGAGCAGAGAGGTGGGAGGGAGAGGAGGGCTGGTTGTCTTTCTCCCAAGTCTGCACCATTTATCGTGTGGATGCTTCGGGACACAGTAGGTTCTGGTTGGTTGGGAATGGGATGACTGATTAGACGCCTGGACCACTCTCACTAGCTGTATCCTCCAGAACATCTTTCTGGCTCACACAGGCACGGTTTATTTCCGGTTGTTTTCTCCTCTTACCAAGCAGTGGTTTGATGTTGTCTGCATTGTTGTGAAGTCCCAGAGCAGTTACAGAATTCAGCAGCCGTTTCCAAATTCAGAGTACTTTTCACTTACTGAATCATGTGTCTTTAAGTACTGGCCGACTTAAGCTGGTTTTCAACGAGGGGTACTGTTCACTGCCAGCTGTCTCCCACAATAAGGGACAAGAGCAGAGTTCAATTTTATTTTATTATTCTGTTTTGTTTTATTTTTTGGTAATTCAAGACCTCTCTCAGAGGGGAGTACAGAGCTTCCTTGATACTTCCTAATTCAAACAGATGAATTACTACCCAGCCTGGAGAGCAGCCAGATCTCCAAATTGACATGTTCACTGAATTATAAATTTCATGTAAGAGAATAATGCCAGGCACAAGAGGATTTGATAAAAGGGGATTTGAACTCTACAAATGATACAAAATATTCCCCTTCTTAAGAAACTTTAATAAATTGTTAAATAAAAGGCTCGGGCTTCCCTGGTGGCGCAGTGGTTGAGAATCTGCCTGCTAATGCAGGGGACACGGGTTCGAGCCCTGGTCTGGGAAGATCCCACATGCCACGGAGCAGCTGGGCCCGTGAGCCACAACTACTGAGCCTGCGCGTTTGGAGCCTGTGCCCCGCAACGGGAGGGGACGCGATAGTGAAAGGCCCGTGCACCGCGATGAAGAGTGGTCCCCGCACCGCGATGAAGAGTGGCCCCCGCTTGCCGCAACTAGAGAAAGCCCTCGCACGAACCGAAGACCCAACACAGTCAAAAATAAAATAAAATAAATAAATATATATAAAAAAAATAAAAAATAAAAAAAAATAAATAAAAGGCTCTGTGTGGAAGATTTTATGTTCAATTCAACTTCCACTACACATTTCAGTGACTAGATTATTCTGGCAGTATGTCAGCAGGAGGCTGAACATTAGGTAATTCCATGTGAAATATTTCTAGTGGCCGAGCCATTGCCATCCCCCCCAAAATGTCCTACAACCCCCAGAGATTCTCTGAGTCCTAGGATGGGACTGGTGAGCCTGCACTATGATTCAGAAGCTAAGACTCACTGTTCTGCAGGTGCCTGGTGTCCCTTTTCTTGATGACGTTTCGATCAAACACGTGCTTACTTTATTTTTCTGTTGAGGTGACAATGACTTATAACATGTAGGTTTCATGTGTTCACCATTATATTTCTACTTCTGTATACCCTACAACATGCTTATCACCGAAATTTTCGTTTCCATCCATCACCATACTGTTGATCCCTTTTACCCATTTCGCCCTCCCACTGCCAGCCCCCAACCCGGAGCCCTTCTCCTATGGGAACCGCTGTTCTCTGTATCTATGTGTTTGTTTCTTTGGTTTAGTTTTTTCATTTATTTTGGCTTGGGGGATATTTGTTTTTTATAATTTCACATATGAGTGAAGTCATACAGTATTTTTCTTTGTCTGACTTACTTCACTTAGCGTAATCCCCTTGAGGTATATCCATGTTGTCTCAAATGGCAAGATTTTATCTTTTTTATGGCTGGGTACTATTACATTGTGTGTGTGTAGGTATGTGTTTATGTAGCACATCTTCTTTGTCCATTCATCCACTGATGGGCACTTAGGTTGTTTCCATATCTTGGCTATTGTGAATAGTGCTGCAGTGAACATGGGGGTGCAGGTATCTTTTTGGATTAGTGTTTTTGTTTTCTTTGGACAAATACCCAGAAGTGGAGTTGCTGGATCAAATGGTAGTTCTTTTTTTTTTTTTTTTTTTTAATTAATTTATTTATTTTTGGCTGTGTTGGGTCTTCGTTTCTGTGCGAGGGCTTTCTCTAGTTGCGGTGAGTGGGGGCCGCTCTTCATCGCGGTGCGCGGACCTCTCACTGTCGCGGCCTCTCCTGTTGCGGAGCACAGGCTCCAGACGCGCGGGCTCAGTAGTTGTGGCTCACAGGCCCAGTTGCTCCGCGGCATGTGGGATCTTCCCAGACCAGGGATCGAACCCGTGTCCCCTGCATTGGCAGGCAGATTCTCAACCACTGCGCCACCAGGGAAGCCCCAAATGGTAGTTCTATTGTTAATTTTTTGAGGAACCTCCATACTATCTTCCATAGTAGCTGCCTGGATTTCCACTCCCACCAACAGTGCCTGACGGCTCCCTTTTCTCCACCTCCTCCCCAACACTTGTTACCTCTTGTCTTATTTTTTTTTTTTTTTAAAGGTAGTTTCTTTTTTTATTATTATTATTATTATTTTTTAATGCTATTCTTGTCTGCTTACAGTCTTTTTATTTATGTATGTATGTATGTATGTATGGCTGTGTTGGGTCTTCGTTTCTGTGCGAGGGCTTTCTCTAGTTGTGGCAAGCGGGGGCCACTCTTCATCGCGGTGCGCGGGCCTCTCACCATCGTGGCCTCTCTTGTTGCGGAGCACAGGCTCCAGACGCGCAGGCTCAGTAATTGTGGCTCACGGGCCGAGTTGCTCCGCAGCATGTGGGATCTTCCCAGACCAGGGCTCGAACCCGCGTCCCCTGCATTGGCAGGCAGATTCTCAACCACTGCGCCACCAGGGAAGCCCCTCTTGTCTTATTGATAACAGCCATTCTGACAGTTGTGAGGTGATGTCTCATGGTTTTAATTTGCATTTCCCTAATAATTTAGTGATGTTGGACATCTTTTCATGTGCCTGTTGACCATCTATATGTCTTATTTGGAAAAATGTCAATTCAGATCCTCTGCCCATTTTTTAATATGGTTGTCTGGGTTTTTGTTGTTAAGTTGTATGAGTTCTTTATGTATTTTGGATATTAACCCATTATCAGATATATTATTTGCAAATATCTTCTCCCATTTGGCAGGTGGTCCCCTGATTTTGTCGATGGTTTCCTTTGCTATACAGAAGCTTTTTAGTTTTCTATAATCCCACTTGTTTATGTTTGCTTTTGCTTCCTCTGCCTGAAGAGACACATCTAGAAAGATATTGCTAAGACCAATGTCGAAGAGTGTACTGCCTATGTTTTCTTCTAGGAGTTTTATGGTTTCAGGTCTTACATTCAAGTCTTTAATCCATTTTGAGTTAATTTTTGTGTACTGTGTGAGATAGTGGTCATTTCATTTTTCTGCATATGGCTGTCCTGTGCTTACTTTTTAATCTGAAATTCAGGATACAGTGTACATCCTTTCAGCGGAGTTTCATCATTTTTATTCTGTTTGTGTGGATCAAATGCATTCTCCTAGCCCTGTTTAAAAGTATTTAAAACCTTGCACGGGACCTTCAAATAACTATAGGGCATAGGTTCTCTGTTAGGAAATTGCACATTCTTTACTTTTCCTTCCTAAATACACTTTTCTTTAGAAACCAAACAAATCTTACCCATTTTAAACAGACTTTCAGAGGGAGGAGAGCAGCCATCTCTTACTCTAAGGGGTTGAATAAAACTCCGAATATTTTAACACTAAAGCCATTTTAATAATGTTATCATTTTGATGCAGGCCCTATCTAAATAGAATGTTATGACTATCCTTGTAAAATGATGATAACAAAAAAATTTAATCTTTCACTAAAATTCTGTATACTTCTTCCAGCTGTCATTGCCTGTTTTCCACAGTAGATGGTCATGTTCCTAACTGGATAGTTTTATCCCCAACAAGCGGTAATCTCAGTATATTCAGGCTCTCTATTTAATTTAGTAGATTAGTCCTTGCAGCTGTACCCAGAGGTACATTTAGAAGATTTATCCTTTAATAGGAATAGATGGTGGTGTCATTGTCTTTAAGAGATTACAAATATATAAACCATAATAGGTTTGAAAAGATATAGAGGAAAAAATTAGGCCATAACCATTCCGGGCATTTAAATCTGACACAAATCCCAGTATGCCCTATCTTCAGAGCAGTCCATTGTAAACAAGCTGTCCTATAGACGCAGAGCCTGTTCTGCGTTGAATAGGAAACTGAAATGATCAATAAATATCTGCCTTTGCAATAAACTGGACTCTAATGCAAGGTCCTCTTAGTTTGATGAGGCCTCAGCTTTTCAGACAAAAAGCTTCATGAGTTTCAAAGGGATTCTCTGTCTCCATACTTCTCACCCATCTACCTTCATCCCAAGCCTCTTCTTCTCAAGGTAAAGTCAGCTGGGTTTCAGGGAGCCCTGAATACACCTCCTGGACCAGTGGTGCACGTGTGCATTCTTGCTCTCGTCTCCCCTGGGTCACTCACACTGTTTCTCACTGTTGTTCATCCTCTGTGAGTTACAGAATAAATGCTGACCATACGCGTCTGCAGCTCCACATCCACACAAGCAGATTGTGTGTGCGTGAGCACATGTGTAAAATCTTCAGACAAGTGAGGCTGCTCTTGGCTTTCGTGGAGCCCCTGGCATGGGGGTTGGAGTGACAGACTTCCCTGTGGTGACTAAAGGAAGCTCTTTCCCATATCTGGTCCCAGAGAAATGCATTTCAAGGCCACTCACTAGGAGTCGGGTCAAGTTCCAAAGCAGGTGGCAGCGGTAGGATGGTCGGCAATGGCACACGGCAAGGGGGTCCATCCATTTTTCATGAACTTGTATGCTTCCACAGGTTCAACCTTTGGGACTGAAGACCAGCCGGCTCTGAAGGCAGCTCTGCCTTCCAAAGACACACCCAAAGGGGCTGCCCGGGTGGCCCCTCCAGCGTCCTCCAGTGTGACAACACCTCGCAGGAGTTTGCTTCCGGCGCCAAAATCCACGACCACACCGGCCGGTAAGACTTGCGCTGTGGAGAAGCTCCGCAGTGGAGAGCCTCTTCTGCATTAAAGTCTTCTGAAAGTCCTTGGGTAAATCAGTTGTTTAGATGGGATGACAGATGAGTTTCAGATGGCATTTAAAATTAATAATAATAATAATACCACAATTTTCAAGGCACTTTCATATATTCCTATGTTTAAATTCTCACAACTCCCTCTCACTCCTCCCTGTGACTGGTAACCCATCAGATCACACAGTTTCCATTGCAAAAAAAAAAAAAAGGATCAAGCTGTTTTAGGCAGATTTGGTTCAGGGAAGCAGGCGCTGATGAAATCGTTGGAAGGCCAGTAGGAGCGAGCTGCAGACTGTACCCCCGGGAGTGAGTCCCTGATCCCTGGGGGAAACTGCTGCCCCTACAGGGATTCAGGGGCTCCACCCCCGTGCTGGTCCCAGGCCCGCACCGCCCACGCTGGGATGCAGGGCTCAGCAGCTACCGCAGAAAGGCTCGCTCCCGAGCTCACGCCGTGGCTGCGCTATCCAGACCAGCCAAGCCGATGCCCCGAGCCCTGCACCTCCGCTAGTGAGGGACACAGGAAGCTAGTGAGGGACACAGGGAATTCAGCTGATGCAAAGGTGTGACAGATGAAGGTGCTGGACAGCAGCCGAAGCAACCCGGTGCAGCCCCCGCCCCACCTTCTCCTCCCAGATTGCAAACGTGCATGTTTGCCCGCGGGATGTCCAAGCACGCGGCATATGGCTTAGCTTTCCATCTTCCGCGCTATAGGAAGACACACTAAGAGGAAGGAAGCCTGGATGTTGAGCCTGAATCCACAGTAGATCGCTCACCCCTATGGCTATTCATTGCTCCAGGTTATTCTTCTGTGCTCTTATACTCATGCACCAATGCATATACGTATACACACAGATGGGCTTGCGTGAGTTCCTAAAAGTAAGATTGGATTGCACCCATTTTTCTACATGTTACTTTCCTTACTCGAAGTATGTCGTAGAGCTGCCCTCAAGTCAGTGTATGGCTCATTTTTCAAAGGCTGCCTGGTGTGGATATACCATGATCTATTGAACCATTCCCCCACTGGTGGACATTCACTTTGTAACTGGTGTTTGCCGCTATAAACAATGCTGCAGTACATGTCCTTGGTGGCATTCTTTCTACGGGATTGATCCGCAGCAGTGGGATGGCTGTGTTTGATGCATTAATAGATGTGATTAGATTCCTTTTCAAAGAGGCTGCAGTGCTTCACATCTCCACGCATATCCCTGCTAAGAATAGATATCATTTTTAAAATTTTTTTGTCCATTTGGTGGGAGTAAAATACTATCTCATTGTTATTTTAAATTTGCATTTCCCTGACCACTTGCCCTTCAATGGAGTACCACCTTGTAATCCCCTTTGGTAAGACTTAAATTGACTTGTTTGGCTTTGTTCTTCCTCAGTGGAGGGAAAGCTCCTGGGGACGGTGACTTGTCCGTTTTATTTAGCACAGTATCCCCGCTGCTGCAGTGTCCCCAGTGACTGACACGCAGTGGCTACTTAGCATCTATTTGTTAATGGTTGGATAAATCAACGAATCAATGAATGAATGTCACACGACCTTTGACTCTTGGTTCCAGTTTAACAGTTTGGCCTTGGTTTAAATAGAAAATAAATAGACAAGCCTACACTGAGTTAAAATACAGTTGTCGAATCAATCCTATAGACCAGTGTTTGTCAAATTTTAGTGCATCAGAATCACCTGAAGTGGTTATTAGAACACTGATTACTGGGCCTCATCCTAGCGTCTCATTCAGTAGGTCTGGGGTGGGGCCTGAGAATTTGCATTTCTAATGATTCCCAGGTGCGCCGACCCTGCTGGTCTAGAGATCACACTTGTTGAAACCACTGTTACAGAAAAATGGACTAGGAATTTGAACAGACAGTTCTTAGAAAAAGAAATGCACATAGCTCCTAGCCATATGAAAAGATAATCAGCATCGCTCATAATAAGAAAAACATAAAGTAAAACTACAGTAGACTATGGTATCTTACCTATGAGGTGGGCAAACATCCAGATGTTTGAAAACATACACTACCATGAATCTGCAGGAAAAGAGGCATTCTCATACGTGTACTGGCTGGAATATAAAATAGCTCAACTCCTATGAAAGGAAATGGGCAATATCTAATAATAAAATCACATGTACATTTTTTCTTTGACTTAGCAGTCCCACCTCCAGAAATCTTTCCCAAAGGTAGACTGGCAAAAGCAGAATGCACCAAGTGATTCATTGCAGCGCTATTTGAAATGGCAAAATACTGAAACAACTCAGCTGTCTGTCCGTAGGGGACCAGCTGAATGGATTGTCACACATCCATGGGATGCAGTACTCTACAGCTGTTGCATGGGCGGGGAAATCTCTCTATGTTACTAGAAGGTGGTTTTCAGGATACATCATTAAGTAATAAAAGCAAGATAGACCTAACCTTTTATCTAAACAACAGGGAAATCATATGTATAATTAAATACATACTTGCTTAAATTAAGAAAAAACAATAGAAGAATAACCTTCGAAATTTTAAGAAATCTTTAAGGGAAAAGAAGGAATAGGTTGGAATGGGGACAGAAGCTAGACTCTGAGTACACCTCCTTGTGTAGATTTGACCTTGAAGTTACATAAATATTTTACACAATGATAAATTAACATTGAATTTTAAAAGGTAATAGCTAAAAATCAAAAGTATGATTAAACAAACGAAAGTAATTGCATGGCCTGTTGGTGGCATAAACACACAGAGAAGACTTATTCCAAGTGACTTTAAAACAGTAATTTGGTTGTTCCGCCCTAATAGTATGTACTCTATGTTCAAAAAGAATTGCAAAAAAAACTTAAACTGTTTTTAGTAATTACATTATTGGTGATAGTGTGGCTATTGCGATTCCAAATCTGCTGTTATTCTGAATGTGTGTATTATGGGATAAATGTGATAAAGTATGAACTTATCTGAAATTTATCTTTAAAAAGTATTGCCAGCTCTGTCCACTGAAAAGTTATAAACAGTGACTAGACCAATAGCATTGAGCACCCCCAGCGCCCAGACTGTGATCTCTCAATACATTTTGCATTAACAGGAGATAAGGGTCTTTGAAGAAATGGCTGGTTCCAGGTCTAGGGCAGGAACTGTAGACCCCAGAACAGACAGCCAAGAGGAATTCAAAGAATACTAGGATTCTATCAACTCAAGAGTCAGACTGGATAAGCTCCTACTGGTTAAAAGAAAGAAAGAAAGAGAGAGAGAGAGAGAGAGAGGGAGGGAGGGAGCGAGGGAGGGAAGGAAGGAAAGAAAGAAAGAAAGGGAGGGAGGAAGGAAGGAAGGAAAGAAAAGAAAGAAAGAAGGGAGGGAGGAAGGAAGGAAAGAGGGAAGGAAGGAAGAGACTGAATATCAAGATTCATAACTGCAGTAGAATAATATTCATCAAATCAAAATATATGTATATCCATGAGGTCATAATGATACAAAATAAAATAAAAACTAGTCACTTTGGATGATGCTAAGAAACTTTTTTTGAAATTTGGTAAAGAAAGAAAAGAATAAAATATTTTAGCCACTTCTCCTGTTCAATCTGTATCTCATGATAACCAAATAGTTGGTGAGGGGAGGTTTCTCTTTTAGTGTTTAAAAGCATTCTAGTTAATAAATAAGATATGATAGAATATCACCTTTTCAAAGCTTTAGTGAATCAGTAGATAAAGGCAATGATCATCAATGGAAAGGGAAAACCAGACGTTACGAACTAATACTGATATACAACATTACATGTGAATTAGTGTTGGGGGAAAAATGAATCCCCTCTAGCCTTTAGATTTACTAATTTACTAGAAATAGAAAGGACAAAGAAGCATATTAAATAACACCATGGGAATAAAATCAACCAACCAGACTGAAAAACTCTATAAAACAAACCATCCAATTTACTCAACAGTAGAAAAAACAACAAAAATAGCAAAAAAAAAAAGGCAGATAAACATTCTGCGAGGGGGACAAAGGATATAGAGGGGGAACCTGTAGATTATAAAAAACTTAGACTTATTATCCAGTTGCAAAGTATGGATCTTGTTTTGTATCCCAATTCAAACAAACACACCAAAAAAAATTTTTTTTTAAAGATAACTGAGGAAATGTGAACCAACATTGGCTCTTAGATGACATTAAGAAACTATTATTGCTATTATTTTGAGTATGATGGTAGTATTTGTGGTTATGTTTTTGTTTCTGTTTAATCGAGGTGTAGTTGATTTACGATGTTGTGTTAATTTCAGGTGTACAGCAAAGTGATTCATTTGTACATATACCTATATGCTATTCTTTTTCAGATTCTTTTCCTTTATAGGTTATTACAAAATATTGAGTAGAGTTCCCTGTGCTATACAGTAGGTCCTTGTTGGTTGTCTCTTTTATATATAGTAGTGTGTATATGCTAATCCCGAACTCCTCATTTATCCCTCCCTGTGGGTATGTTTTTTTAAGAAGCCGTCTTTTAGAAATGCACAAATATGAAGTGATATGCTTTCTGAGATTTGCTTCAGAATAACCCAGGATGGTGGCAAGTGGAGTCAACATGTTACAGAAGACGAAACATGGGTATCGCTTGTTGTTGAAGTTGGGTGATAGAATACATAGTTAACTAGACTAGTCTCTCTGCTTCAGTACATGTTTAAAGTGTTCCACTGAAAACTGTGCAGAGAGAGCGGCTGTTTTAGCTGTTTTAGTGGAGGTAGAGCTAAATGGAAATAAGGTATTTCAGGTGTGAAGAATAGAGGGCAAGGCAGCAACAGTGTTTAAGACCATAAAAATTTCATTATTTTTTCAAATACTTCTGCTCTGTAGAGGATTTTGGAAAACCATGTGATCTTGATAACAAGAATTCTCTTCCACTTTGTATTACTTTATAAAACACTTTAATGTGCTAAATATGATTTGGTCCTCACAAAAACCTAGAGTTGGTAGGCAAGGAAAGTATTATTTTGCAGATGGGAAATCAAGATTCAGAGGTGAAATGACTTGCCCCAAGTCATGTGGTGGCATCAGGAAATCACATATGTTGTGTATGTGTCCTGTGCTTTTTCCACAATAATATAAATATCCAGCTGTGGAGTATAAGAATTCCATCTGTGGTCCCCCATTACCATTAGATTTCACATGTGTGAACAGGGGATGGTGGTAAACAGAAATGGTACACAGGATTTCTTGCCTCAGGCCAGGTTCTCCTTGACATGACTTGGTTAGAATTCAGTTGGTGATGCCATGAAAAATAGATGTTAACCAGAGGGAGGAGAGGGGAAGGAATGATACTGTGTGAGGAGGAATTGTGCCTTCATGGGGGGTAAGGGATGTTCCCAGCAGAGAAAGGGTCACCATGATGTTAACAGTTTCCACGCTGAGTGCTCAGAAAGTACTTGTGACTTGGGCAGGTTGTTACATAATGAAGCAATAGACCAGTTCCTGAGGACAAGTGAGAGTCCTGCCTTTTCCCGTGTCCTAGAACAGGCTCCAGCAGATGCTCAGAGACTCCCACCTGTTTCACATCCCTTATGCAACTGCCCTGAGGTCAGCTTCCTAGGCTCTGATGGCAAATTACACAGGCCTCGCCCGGCAGAAACAGTTGACAGCTGCCCCCAGTCACGTCTCTCTTTTCCTTCTCTCTCCCCCAGTTTTTCCTCTCTGTAACTGTGAACTCTGCCAGCCTCGCTCTGTTACTTGCGGCCTCCTTCTCCAGGGTCTGCAGTGGGTGGGAGTGCGGGGCAGGGGGGCAGCCCCAGACTCTGGAGGACTGGGTGAGACAGGCAGTGGACAGAGCTCCCGAGGCTTAGTCCAAGTCTGCTCGGAAACCTATTTCAATGATGCCCTAAGGCTCTGTGTTTAATTTTTCCAAAGACATAAAACTTCTTAGACATTTTCCCATTATTGACATAAGGAGGAGGAAGTGCTAGGGTGTTTGTTTTTTTTAAGATTTATTTTTTGGATGTGGACCATTTTTAAAGCCTTTATTGAATTTGTTACAATATTGCTTCTGTTTTTTATGTTTTGGTTTTTTGGCCGCGAGACATGTGGGATCTTAGCCCTCCGACCGGGGATTGAACTTGCACCCCATGCATTGGAAGGCACTGGACTGCCAGGGATGTCCCAAGGGTGTTTTAGAACGAGGATTAAGCACCACCATTTACTAGACGGAGGACCGCAGACCAGCTGCTGTGTAGACTATGGCTGTGACCCCTGTGACATGTAGTTATCAGGGGAAGGCACGGATTGGGAAAAATGAAGCAGAAAGCTCCCTTGAGAGATTTCAGGACGTTCTCTTCTAACTTTCATCCCACTCCAACACCTAATTTAACAACAATTATAAAATTGTGGTTAAAAGATAAATTTTATTACTGAATTTTAGGTTTGCATTCATTCCACTGGTATGAATATTTCATTTAAATAAAATCTAGTTCCTAATACCAAATCAGCTTTCACATCGCCTTGTTCTGTCATCAAGCTAATTAAAAAGCAGAAGTCAGGCATGCAAATTACAGTTAAATTCCAAATAATTGTATTTCTTGGGACTGTGAGGTGTTTGGGTTATTTTAATTACTTAGGGAACACCAACCCTTGTTTTAACACATGCTGTTGGAAACATTTCTAAACTGCGATGCTTTGCTTCTTTCCCTTGGTGATTCCAGGCGACTTGGATTCAAGAATAATTAGAACAGTCCTTAACCTTCAGGGGCTCAAAATAAGGTAGACAGATTTGTACACTGATAATTAGAGTGAGAGCAAGAGATCTGTAATCTTATCAGCTGACTGCCAGTTAATTCTAGCAGACCAGGAATTCATAGTAAGATGAATTAAGAAACAAATGACCTGAAGAAGTTTAAATATAATAGGCTTTTTATGTTATCACTTTCTGATTTCAGAAAAGATACAAGGCAACATGTAGTAAAGGGCACAGAATAACAGAGATACAAGGATAAAAATCCAAATAATAAAAAGAGAAGAGCCTGATAAAACTGGGCTCAGAGCTTCCTGACTGCAAGGGCAAAAGAAGAAACACAATCAGGAAAAAAAAAAAAAGAGTGTGCCACTTTATCAGAAGAGAGAAACTTATTTTTTAGCACAAATGTGTAAAATTTTAACTCTGTGAATTAAAAAAAATTATGTTGAACAACATAATGGACAATAATTTTAATTGTATAGTTTAAACATATCTTTTCTGATAGGAAAATACTTAGATAATATTTTAAAATTTTGGAATAGGGAAGGCCTTTCTAAACATGATATGAAACCTGGAAACCTTTAAAAAATGATAGATTTAACTACATACAAATTTTAAATTGTCTGCAATAAAGGACATCCTAGAGGTAAGAAGGGTGATAAACTGAATGACAGTGCTTCAACCAAGTGTTATTATGAAAATCAATAGAAAAAGTACAATTTCATTTGAAAAATAGGTAAAATATATGTATGGGTGACTTATACACTAGAAGTACAAAGAGGTCAGTGGCCGTAAACATATGAAAAGATGTTCAAATTCACTAATGACTAAATACGTTCAGTTTTTTTTAATAAGATACCATCTTTTTCATATTGGATTAGAAAAAATAAAAAGGTTTATTACAGCCGGTGTTGGTAAGAACATGGCAAAAAACCACTCTTGTAGCATTAGTGGGAATGTAAATTGCTAGTCTTTTGGAGGGCAGTTTGTTAATATCTATGAAAATTTAACTGTCTTTAACGTGTAATCCAGTATTTCTACATCTGGGACTCTCTTTTGCAAAAATACTTGCTCAAGCAGCAATGATATATGTATAGGAATATTCTTTGCAACACTGATTATAATATTAAACAATTAGAAACAATCTAAATATCCATCAATATGGAAATATTTAAATAGGTTACAATATATATCCATTCAATAGACTCTTATTTAGTTATTGAAAAGATTGAGCTAGATCGATATGAATTATTTGGAAACTGTCCATAATATATTATTAAAGCAAGAAAAGCTGCAGAACATGATCCCATTTTTTCAAAACCCGAAATGAAAATAAATCTTTTTTTAATGTATACCTTTTTGTATATTTATAGAAAAAAGATGGAAAGTATCATTTAAATAGTTAATAGCTATTATCAGTGTGGTGTCCAATTGGAGAAAAATTGTGATTAGGAAAAAGAACTTTTGTTTTTAAGTTTTGTGTTCCTTCTATAGTTAGAATTTTTCCAAACGTTTCAGTTTTTACAATGAAATACTTAAAAACAACCCAGTAAAAAATAGGATAATAATTTGCTCCCAGAAAAATGCATGAAGAATATAGAAAAAAATGAAACAATAAAATATCTCATAATCTCAGGCCATGAATAGCTGCTAATAATATATATTGGCATATTTCCTTTCACTCTTTTTTCTAAACAAGTATGGATTTTTTCCCCATAATTGAGCTGATGCTTTATAGATACTTCTGTATCTTGCTTTTTCACTTAACATTATATCCTAAGCATTTTCCAATGTCATGATAAACATGTGAAAATTTAACTTTTAGTCCTGTCGTAATAACTTCATATTGATTTACGCCAATTTGTAGGACTGTTTATCCCTTGTTCAGCATTTAAGTTGTTTTCAATGTTTCATTACCAAAAAACAAGGAATTGCAATAAGTTTATTTTGCAAAAACATATTTTGCTGGGGTTGTCCAGACTACCCTCAGGCTTGATGATTTCCCTAGAAGTATTCACAGGACTCGGAAGTTGTTATATTCATCATTACAATTTGTGAAAGTGGAAGAATCCAGAGTAAAAAGCCAAAGGAAGAAAGCTCACGGGGCGAAGTTCGGAGAAAACCAGACACCAGCCCCCAGGAGTCCCCTCCCAGTGGAATCATACAGGTGTGCTTAATTCCTTGAGCAACGATACACAACAGTACCTCACCTGAGTCTGGTTGTCCAGGGTTTTTATTATGGGTCAGTTACGTTGGCATATAGCACTTGCTGGACTATCTAGGCAAACTGGT
Organism: Balaenoptera borealis; assembly: GCF_965194805.1. Lineage (NCBI taxonomy): Eukaryota > Metazoa > Chordata > Mammalia > Artiodactyla > Balaenopteridae > Balaenoptera > Balaenoptera borealis. The sequence continues at coordinate 7,388,470 of NC_138877.1, forward strand.
ACCATGTGACCCAAGACCTCAGGTAGGCAGAACACTTTCCTCGGTCAGAACATGCCAAAAGCTCAGCTCCCAGGAGCTGGCCAAAGGCCAGTCATGAAAACAAGCCCTTCTTGGGAATGGGCAGGGCTTGAGCAATCCAGTGTGTTTTTATGATGGATTCCTAAAAGCAGAAATATGGAGTCACACTGAAATATGGCTTTACAAATAATGCAGACATATTTTGACTGTAACTATTTCTTATAGCCATAAGTCAACAAAATCAAGGAAACAATATTAAATGAGTTGTTTGGAGAGATATTTTACTGGAGCTAAAGTAGTATAATCTAGGAGTACATCCTTTATGAAATCTAACTCTATAATGGAGAGTTTAGAGGACGCTTAGAAGGAAATGATTGGTATGTGTTTTCAACTGTCCCTCTAAAGTAAGAGTTGTCTTAGTTCAGTTTTTGATGGCAAATAAGTCAATATTAATTTGTCTTAAGTGTAATATTCTGTGTTGGGTAATTGGAAGGATGCTTAAATGTTTTAGATATCAGGAATATAAATAACAAAACTATTTTGTTCAGGTCTTTTCCTTTTTTCTTTTCTTCTTTTCAAAGACATATTTACCGAGCATTCTCTATGTACCATGCAGTATGCTTGGGGATTTCTATATTCTACCTAATTTAGCTCTAGAGGAAACTGGGGTTTAGAGAAATTAAGTAAACCCCCCTCCCACCCAGGGTCATACAGCTTCTATGTAGCAGAACGTGAATCAACCTAGATCTGTCTGACTTTAAAAGGTATATACCTAACCTTTGTGCTGTGCTGCTTACAGATCCTTACACAGATGGAGGCCAGTTAATTACATTTTATTGAAGTCACTATCATTGAACAATACAGCTTAGAGGTGGAATCTTCTTTCTGGGACAATGCTAGTTACTGCACATACAGCGCCCAGATCCCCTATAATAATTCTGTATTCTGTCCACACCCCTCTTTCCCCAGGTTTCCAGACACAGGTTGAGAACTAATGCACTGTGCTAAGCATGACCCACTCCTATAATATCATCTTCCTGTAAGTTAATGATGATCATTGCCTTCTTATTTACTTATGTGGCCACACCCCTCGGCTTGTGGGATCTTAGTTCCCGGACCAGGGATTGAACCCGTGCCCCCTGCAGTGGAAGCGCGGAGTCCTAACTACTGGACCGCCAGGGAATTCTCTTCATTTGTTTATTTATTTGTTTATTTATTTTTTCATTGCCTTCTTGACATCAGTGTGACGACAAAGGAAAGTGCTGTGGATTAAGTGCTAATGGTTTAAAAAAAAGTACTGAACATCTTCCCTGTGGCTGTGTAAAGGGAAGAATTCTAGAAACGTAACCTTGGTCTTTCGGTGACTCTTTTTCTCAGAATTGTCCTGAAAAGTTGTTTTGTTGTTCGTAAGTCAAATACAGAATCTCACCAGGGTGTTGATCCATGTAACTTCACACAAACAACCAGGCTCTACCAACTGACTTTTCTAACTGGTTTTCAGTTGTTGTAGCAAAAGGGAAAGTATTTTCAGTTGAAGTATTGATCTGGTGATAGACTACTTCTAGGTCAGTATGCCTTCTGATACTGTTGACATGATGTATAACAGAAAATAAAATTCCTTTATTCGGACTAAGCTGTAGAAGGATTTCCCATGGTTATATAGAAGATGAACAGCTGATGTCTTATTGTTTGGGTTCCTCTCTCCCTAAGGAAAATATTCTCTGGAAATAATGAGGCTGTTATTTCATGGGCTACAGAAACTCCACGTGTATCATGAAACTTAATTTTACTTCTTGAACAGGGGATTATTATTTCTGCATTAAATTCCACAAGTTTAGGTATTTCTGGGCATACTATAATTTAAAAAGACAAGTAGCTTGTCAACACCATCAGAATGTGTTTACCGAGCACTTTGAGGTGCAGGCTTCCGGAAACAGCTGCTCTAGCACGTTCTCCCCCGCCTCTCTTCAGTTTGGCCAAGCATCATCTCCCCTCTCTGGGCTCATCTTCAATGAAGAGATTGAGTGAGAGCTTGCTGAAATAAAATATTCTGCTCTGGGAAAGGACAGGACAGGTAAAGGGATCACTTTGCCACTGGAATCTTGGGTCTGGATGGTTTGGGAGGTGGTTCATACCATAGCATATGCTCTTTTAACATAAGCAGCTCTAAGAGCCTCTCATTTTTCTGACAGTGAGGGAATCATGGCACCTTACAATGTGGAAGCCCACGTTGACCCGGGAGAGGGACCTGAAGGAGGCAAGTTCAAAGCAATTAGGCTGTGCTGGGCTTTTCAGTACAGATGGTGTTATCACTTGATGTTGGCTGTGTTCTCCCTGAGGCTGGGTCCCCATGGCTAGCCCAACTTTAGCTCATCTGTCATTGTGAAGCCAACAGGGGAACCTGCAATGGGTTGGGGATAGAGGAGATTAGAGGAGAGTAGAAGTGTTAGAAAGAACTTTTGTGGGAGAAAAATCGATACATTTGAGACCCATTCCTTTGCATGAGGTCACAGAGACAGGAAAATACGGCGGGATGATGGATGGAGTGACTGTCCATTTCATCGTTCAGAGGGTGGCATTCGTGGGTGTCCTGGAAGGCCTATTTGCTGTTCTTTCTGGCCAGCAGTGGGGAGGTTCCTCGCGGCGGCCAGGAGGCGCTGTGAGTCACACGCTGCGACCCCAGCGTCCAGCTCAGTCACCCCGGGGAGTGACGGACATCCGTTCATTCCACGGATGTTACAGAGCACCTTCTTTGAGTTGGGCTCCGTGCTGGATGCTTGGGGAAATCATGATGAATGAGACAGAAACAGTCTCTGTTGCCACAGAGCCCATGGTGTAACCGGAGAGAGGAACATAAAAGTTGTACTTACACACGTAATTATTTAATTACAGTTATGCTGAGTGCACAGTGGAGGCGTATCATACAGACCTACTGTAGTGTGCAAAAAGCACGCAGGCAGAGACCTAACGGGTCAGTCGAAGTTGCCAGGCAGCAATGGTGGGGAACAGCATTTGGTGCAGGTGAACGCATGGATTCGCTCTTTGTAAATCTTAGAGGTTCCCAAGCTTCCCTCCCCTTAAAATCTTGGGCTAGGGCTGCTAAAAACTAGACTCCTTATTAATTTTAAAATAAACAACCTCCTTTCCCCTTCCGTCCCTTTTATGGAGAAACTTGCAAGCTGTGAAGTGGTAAAAAGACAGACAGCGTGAAAAAAATGTACAGAAAATTTACAGCTGCTTCATCAGTCTCTGATTATCCTGGTGAGTCCACCCTGGCCTTCATCATTACACAAACATTGCCCTTTAAGCAGTTCATTGGGACAGTTTGATTTTTTTGTGTGTGTGTGGACACTTGAGTTTAAAGCTCTGATACCCTCATCCTCTATTGCCAGTTTAGTGGCCTAGAGGGCTATTTAACAATTATTGAAATGCCACAGGATGATCCAAGTAAGGGACAGGATACATTTCCCTTTCTCTGCTATGCCTTTCAAATTCTTTCATGGAAACAACGGCACGGATAATATTTTGGATAATTTGGGAAGCACTGGGGGACACTCTCACTGTACCAGAGAGAATTTATAAAATGCCGTGGCTCTCCTTGCTGTTAAGCCCCCTGCAGGCTGGTGTGAAACCTTTTATTGCATGGTGGCACCTCCAAAGTAAGGCACAAAACCCTAGCTCTCACTTAAGAGTATATGCACGTATTGCATCTCAAAGGTTACACACCTGGTATTTTGCCCACTCTGCTTGTCAGCCTCAAAGAGCTATGGGAGCTGGTCCAGAAGTAATTAATGCAAATGGTCCTGGAGAGCCGGTTTTCCATTGTGATTTCTGACATTTATGTGCTTCAGGACTCTGCCTCCTGTACTATTAAATGCATTGTTATGCAAAGTGTTACCATGATGTAGCCCCATCTCTTAGCCTGATGAGCATGGAACTTTTAATTACATGTCAGTGTTTAAAACTTTCCAATTCGTTGCAGATTTATATGTTTTACTAGCTACCTTACACTGATGAAATACCAAATACTAATTACTGTCTTTGGGCAGGGATGGGGGGAGCTAGAATAAATGCAAATATAATAAGAAAGAGACAAATGCCAGCCATCCCTTTTCTAAGATAAGTGGCAAAGAATAACACATTTCTTGGACATTGCAGAGTCTTCATATTGTCCGTCTTTAATCCATCAATCAGCATATTTGTGTTGAGAACTGCTTTGGGCCCCAAAGCAGCCTCGCTGATAGGAGTCTAAAGCCCATGCTGAAAATGAGAAGCCTGCACACAACCACCAGACGCAGGACCCTGAAATGCAGAGTCCCCCAGCCTAGAAGTAGCTCTGATTGTTGAACAGTCCACATGGCAGGTAGATGGGGAATGAATGAAAGCCGAATGCCTCACTCGTTAAAGTATATGCAGCTTTGAGTAATGTGACAATACCATGCTGTGTATCCGGGCTGGGACAATGGGATAAATATTAAACAGGCCAAACAGGTGTAATGGTTCATTGATGAGCAACTATAATAATAATAATAGCCAGCATTTATTGAGTACTTACTGTACGCTTAGTCATACCCACCATTTCATTTCATCCTCACTTAAAAACCTTATGATGTGTAGGTACTATTCTTAAGCCTATTTTATAGATTAGGAAACGGTGGATTAGAGAGATCAAGTAGTTTTCCCAGGATAACAAAACGAGGAGATTTACGGGTTGGGTGTAAGCCCCGGCATCCAGCTGCAAAGCCCGTACTTGCACCCGGTGCCGGTGCCCTTTTTGTAGCCCTGACAGTGATGGGCCTCTTCACACAGCTGTGCTGTGACCAACATCACCCAGCAGAGAACCCACCTGCTTGGGCTGCCAGCATGCAATGCTTCTGTGCCCATGACCTGGGAAAATACAACAACAAGGTTACAGGACCCTTTTCTTATTCATTGGCTACATCTTTTTAGGTTTCAAAAAACAAAGACACCTTGGACGTATTTCTGTCTCCACATGATTTTTGTTCCAATGAGTGGAATAACTTTATTAATAAGCCACTGTTAATTGAGAGTTTCTACCACATAGACTTTGGGTGGCAGAGGAAACAGGGAATGAGCTTTGAAGTTAGACCCACCAATAGCTGGGTGACTTTAATTCAGTTACTTGACTTCTCTAACCTTCGATTCCTCACTGGAAAAAGAAGAATGTGTAATTCTTGTCAACCTGATTCAGTAATGATTTAATACACTAGCACTGCACTTATAATCCATAGGTTCTAAACAAATATTTATAATAATTAAGTTAATACTGTTAATAAGCACCATGTTTGCATGCTTAATCAGTGCCTGGCATTATGCTAAGCATTTTTAATATTTGCCTGGTGCAGTTGGAGATCGTGGAGGGCTAGAGACCAGGAAGGTGGGACTCGAGCAAACCCTCCTGTCTCATCCCCCACCCTGCTGCCCCTGAACGTGCTGTACCTTTGCACATGATCCCATGCCTGTTGTGTCCTATCCTTCTTGGTGATTGTCCCGCATAGTTCACACCTCAGCTCAAACATAACATTCTTCGGTGAAGCCCTACCTGACTCTTCCTCTGAGCTCCCTGAGGAATCTTTATCCAGACCTCTGGGCTGGCACCTGCTGCATTATCTTGTCACTACTTATTTACATGTCCCACTAGTTGGTGAATTTCTGGGCATAAGGATTTTGTCTTTCACCTTGGACTCTCCAACAGCTAATACCCCATCGAGTACCGTGGACCCACCCAATAAATACATGATGAACGAATGAATAAGGGAATGGTTTGGATTTTTCAAGGAATGAATAGTTCAGAAAATAAGAAAGGGATGATACAGCCTGTGGAATAAAACTACAGGGAACTAACGTGAGGGCACTTATTTAATACTAAGTAGACCATATGTATATGGGGAAAACGTTAGCTGTGAAAAGCACGATTTTATTGTGTTCTTGAATTAATGTGAAAGTAAATTACTGGATGGAATGAGACAAATAATCCCAGACCATTTCTTTCATTTGGGCTTACCTAGCTAAAAGTGCCACAATGAATAAAGCCCCAGTATGTATTTGGGTAGTTTCAAAAATACAAAGTACTTTTTGCACCACGACTTACTTATTCACATTTTCTCAGTGCCTAATAGATCACGCAGTGTCTTGATTCCCCAGAACTGGATTATTTTCCTCCCACAGATCCGTCATATGCAGAGCTTTACTCATTTTTCTTCTAAGAGTGTGTAAGGTGATTTCTCATTACTCACTTAGGATGTGCCTGTTGGTTAGGTGGGGAGAGAGAGGTACTGCAGAAGAAATGAAAAAGAGAAAGAAAACAAGAAGAGGTTTCAAAATGTCAGGAGTTTACCTAATCTCAAGGTTGACTTCATTTTCCACAGAGGAAGAACATGATTAGATAGTAATGATAACCAACTCCATTTATTTACAAATATTTACTGAGTGGGCGATTTTCATGTGATACATTGTCTAATGGGGAACATGGACAGGTCAAGGGCTTTCAACCTATAGTGCAATAAGGTTGTAGCCACAGAGCATATTAGCAGCATCCAGAGACCTCTAGGTTGAGGTCTGGAGGATGAGTTGGAGCAGAGTTCACTGGAGAGAAGAGAAGGTAGGAGGTGGTGCAGAGTTCTGCAAGAGAAGTGACAGTGATCTGAATTAAGGAGTTGCAGCGACTACGAAAAAAAGAGGTGGACTAAATTTAAGAGAGATACAAGATGTATGTTTCACAGGATTTGGCATTTTATTGCATATAAAAAGTAAGAATGAGGGAGGAGATAAGGATGCGATCAACATTACTGGCTCGGGCAAAAGACACATCTACCGAGACAGAGAAAATAGGACTGAGAGGAAGTTTTGTTAGGTGACAGAGAGTTCAGTGTTGGGAGTACTGAGTGTCATGTGCACCAGGAGAGATCCAAAAAGAGATATTTATATATAGGTTGTATATATAAATATACACACACAAATAATAGGAGTTCCATAAAAACAAAACAGAGAAATCAGAGGGGAGGAAATTATCAAAGCAACCTTTCAAGAAAATTTCCCAGAACTGTAGGACTAGAAGAGCCTACCAAATGCCCAGCATAATGAATGAAAAAAGACCCACACAAGGCACATCGTGAAATTTCACAACACTGGGGAAGAAAAGAGGTACCAAGAGAGTAAACAGATCACATACAAAAGGTTAAAATTTAGAGTGGCATCAGACTTTTCATTAGCAAACCTGGAAGCTAAAAGAGAAATGCCTTCACAGTTCTGAGGGAAATGATTGCCACGTCAGAATCCTGTATGAAGCCAAACGGTCAACTGTAAGAAGAAATTTTCAGCCATGGAAGATGTCAAATAATTTATTTCTCATGTACATTTCTCTGGAAACTAAAAAAAAAAAGTACTTTACCAAAATAAGGAAGCAGACCAAGAAAAAGGAATACATGAGAGGTCCAGAAAAAAGTGATCCAATATGGGAAGAAGACAAAGGTATTTCGCGGAATGATGACGAAGGGAGATTCTGGGATGACAGCTGCGCAACAGTGCAAGAAGTTATGAGTCCAGAAGAAAATGAAGAATTGAAGCCTCCAGGGAAACAAAAATGAAACCTTTTACATAATTGTGAGAGGAGAGTTGTGACTGATAAAGAGTTCTGGGGAGAATTAGCAAAATGCGCAGATATAAACAATCTAAACAAACAACAACCAAGGCAACTATTAAATCCAGGGAAAACAAAAAGTCATACAAGTAAGGAAATTGCTCAGTTGTGAATAATATTTATGTAATTGTAACAAAATGAACAATGAATTTTGACTTAAACAAAAATTATCGTACACCTGTATTGAAGAGGGAGGTAGTGCCTATAGAGAGCCTATAGAGAGAAAATTTGTCATTTTCTGTAGTAGAGAGCTATTAAAATGTCTAAAATGTAAGTATCAAGAACTAGCAGTATATGGGACATCCCTGGTGGCGCAGTGGTTAATAATCCACCTGCCAATGCAGGGAACACGGGTTCGATCCCTGGTCCGGGAAGATCCCACATGCTGTGGAGCAACTGGGCCCGTGCACCACAACTACTAAGCTTGTGCTCTAGAGCCTGTGAGCCACAACTACTGAGCCCACGTGCTGCAACTACTGAAGCCCACACGCCTAGAGCCTGTGCTCCATAACAAGAGAAGCCACCGCAACGAGAAGCCCACGCACTGCAACGAAGAGTAGCCCCCACTCCCCGCAACTAGAGAAAGCCCGCACGCAGCAACAAAGACCCAGTGCAGCCAAAAATAAATAAATAAAATAAATAAACATTAAAAAAAAAAGAACTAGCAGTATAGACATGTTACTTACATATATGGAGATAAATACTAGGAAAAACAGCTTAAAAAGTTGAAAGTGATGATTATGAATTGGGCATATGGAGGATGGGACAAGATACTGCTGTTTTTTGTTTTGCCATGTGGAATAGTCTTTTAGAAAGGTACAGATGTAGAACTATGATTTAAAAAAAATAGGTTAAAAAAATGAATGCAAAAGATGAAAAGAAAACAATAGGAGAATTGCTGGACTGGGTTGTGGCCTCAGTTACGGCTATCGACTGTAAACTTGGCGCCTCCATCTGTGTTGTCGTGTGCTCAGCTGGACTAGGGGAGGGTGACAGCTGGGTTAGGGAGGGTTGGATTCTGCAGACGGTTGTGACCAAGTGGTTCTGCTACCTCTGTGATATTAGAGCAAGAGTGTAGACAAGAGGATAGTAGAGGTGAGGGACACTGGGGGCAACTTCAGATTGGATAAGAAAGGAGGCAAAGACAGGAGGAGCCTGGCAGTTTGGGGTAAAGGGATTTGTTGTCTAGATTCATGAACTGATGGAGTGGCAGTAACACAACTGGAGGATAGAAGGTTGTGCTCAGAAGGTGCGGTGTGTGATTTTCAGAGGTGAAGTTCTAGGTGATGACACGGTCCAGGGAGATACCCAGGTGTCCTGATTAAAGGTGCCTGGCAAGAGTAGCAAATGTCTAAGTACTGAAAGGCTGGGATGTCAGATGAGTTATGCAGGGGTCATCGACGTTTACCCGGATGATGGCAGGACCTGGGGTAAGAGGAAGACCACGCCTAAGGGTAAGTGAGGGGCGCTAACTATAACGTAGGTGACAGCAGGGAGTAGTGTTACAGCACATCAGCCAGAAGTTTGGAACCTCAAAGGAAAAGGAGTTTTACACGAGCATGGGGGCTTCAAGTTCTGCTGCGGTATTGGATAGTTTGAAAGCAGTCTCCTGACTTGAATATAAGTTGGATGAGGAGGAAGAGGACCATTTGAGAAGCTTGCTCTGGAAGATTAAGGATGGAAGTGGGAGAGGGAGGTTATTTACCAAAGGAGTAAGTAGTTCCACACAGTGCAGACTGAGTGAAAGAGAGGAAGGTTGGGGCCAGGGATGGAAAGAATGCTGGGATTCATTGGCCTCCAGCTTTAGAAGACAAATGGCTTGAGCATTCCCTGGTCTCCTGGTCACAGCCCCAAATAGAAGGCCTTCAGCATCTATGTTCCCTGCCCCATCCCCGCTCTCTGCTCCAAGCATTCTCCCCCATACACCCTCCTGCTTCCCTTTAAACCTTCCTATGGAGTCAGACTCACCTGGATTCCTTGTGTTTCGTACTGCAGGCAGCCAGTAGGGCTCATTACGTTCAGGACTCACCGAGGCCTTTGTGGGGCAGTGAAATGCGAGCTAAAATGAGGGCAGGAGGGCGCAAGTTTAGATCTTGCTCAGCTACCTACTAGTAAATGGGGACGTGTTACTACCTCCACACCTTCAGTTTCTTCATTTACAAAGTAATAATACCAATAATAATACCAACAGAGATGAGAGTGGGTTAAAGTGAGGTGATCTACATAGAAGCAACTGCAGGGTGCTGCCTGGCGTTTATAAATGCTTCTGATAATAAACACACTCCTTGAACTATGACTTCCGTGACAGCTCTCACCTTCTCTTTCACCGGGACAGTGCTTGGTGCCTACTTGGTGCTTAATAATGAATGAATAAGAATATACTTGGGGGATTATAAAGCTTTTAAACAGATAAAATATTTTCCCCCCAAACCAACTTCTTCATTCTTTTATCCTTACCTTTTCCTAACAATCTTCAGAATTAAATCATCCCTGCTTTTATCCCAGGAAATAATTAGGTCTCTGTTGTGAGTCTGATTTTTTTGAAGGTCTCTGTTTGAGGACAGAGACCTCCTTTATTTTACTTTAAATTTCCAGCTGCAAGGTCTGCCCTCATGCGTGCAATAAATGGAGTTGAATTGGAATGAACCTTAAATAGGTTAAATCCAGCGTTTTCTTGAGTGTATTCAGATTGTTCCCTCATTAACTCCATTCTCCACCAACATCAGATATTCCTGTTGATTTTTTTAAAGCAGCTAAAACCTGTTTCCTTCTTTTATCCCTGCAAGCCCTCCTGAATCCTCTCTTACGCACTCTCTCTCTCATTTATAACTCATCCAGGTTCCTCTTTTATTTGATGTATTCGTATCTAGATAACATTTCCTTTCTTCACCCTATTCAACCCCTATAAATCTTCCCTTGAAATGTTCCCTCATTCTGTTTGTCTCATAAGTGACATCAGAATCCCTACTTCCTGATTACATCATTCATTTTTTCCTAATCACCTCCTCCAGTTCCATTGCCTGATGATCATAACACTCATTGTTGCCACGTTTACCTGTCATTTTTCTTCTTGCTCCCCTTCATCTTCCTAACATGACTTTTCATGTTGTCTGGGTGGGGTCTGTAGAGCTGGGGCAAGAATTAGCCCCGTTACCTGTGCTTTCACAGGTGGATGGAGTGAGAAGGTTAGATGGTTGGGGGATAAAGTCAGTTATTGTGCATATTTCTTTATCCTTTTTTTCTTATCTTTTCTTACTTCTCCCAAGATTGATTTGCACGGATTTGTGGCCTATTGTGGGTGAGGTTAAGAGCCTCTGCAAATTCCCTTTGATTTTTTTTTTTTTTTTTCACATTCCAATTTTTACTATGTACCGCACTTTTTTATTTTATTTATTTATTTATTTATGGCTGTGTTGGGTCTTCGTTTTCTGTGGGAGGGCTTTCTCTAATTGCGGCAAGTGGGGGCCACTCTTCATCGCGGTGCGCGGGCCTCTCACTATCGCGGCCTCTCTTGTTGTGGAGCACGGGCTCCAGACGCGCAGGCTCAGCAATTGTGGCTCACGGGCCTAGTTGCTCCGCGGCATGTGGGATCTTCCCAGACCAGGGCTCGAACCCGTGTCCCCTGCATTGGCAGGCAGATTCTCAACCACTGCGCCACCAGGGAAGCCCTCCCTTTGATTTTTTTTGATGTGCTTATTTCTTTTTATGAAAAAAAGTATATAGCATTCTTCTAACCGTTATCTTGAATCGAATTTTTCTTTCCATTTTGATTTGCTCAGTGCGGATCCTGACTTAGCCATTGACATTTGTCATCATAATAAATAATGTGTGAGAATAAATGTGTGAGAATGTGTGAGAATAAATGTGTGTTGTTTTTAACCACCGAGATCATGGTAATTTGTTCCAGTGGCAAACCAGAAACTCATACAGAAGGGCTTCAGAGAGGGGAGGAGCTGAATTTGAGGATGATGAGGTGGGCCAAGCAGCTGAGGGAGAGACTGAGCCCTCCAGACTACGAGACAGCACGGTGGGAGCACAGAGCATCGTAGGGGACCACGGAGTCACAGCAGGGGACGCGCAGCAGAGGAAGTGCGATCCTGGAGCTTGCTTGTTCCACGACACAGAACTGGGGCTTCCTACTGAAGACCGGGGAAAGCTTGGGAAAGCTTTTACAAGTAAAATCACGTAATTTGAAAGGTCATTCTGGCAGCTGTAAGGAGGGTGAGTTGACTGAAGATGAAGAATGTAAGACACAGACTGAGAAATCACTTAGGAGACTTTCCTAGTTGTCCCAGCAAGAAATGAGGAGGACTTAGCTAAGGGAAACCGTGAGGGTGGATAAAGGGGCAGAATTAGAGAGACTTAGCAACCGATGAGATTTGGGAGGATAATAAGGAAGAGGACTCACTAGCTTCTGGTTTCAGTGACTAGGGGGACAGTTGACCAGGAAAGAAAATATTGGAAGAGGAGTGGATTGGAGAGGAAGATGATTAGCTCCATTTAGGGTGTGATGATCTGGTCATCCAGTAGGTAAGTGGTCATGTCTAGTTGACACCTAGAAACGGGTCTGGATCTCAGGAGAGGTGCCTGGGCCCATCTGGATTGGAAATAACAGATCGTTATAGTCATCAGTGGGTATAATTCGGTGGTACAAGCATGCTGAGTGGACAGGCTCACCCAGAAGAGCGGACTGGAGAAGGTCGAGGCAGAATCCTGGGGCAGCTTTACTAGGCGTACGGGAAGGACTGAGGGAGAGTGGCCAGAGGGGCAGCAGGAAAACTGTGAGACCAAAACTGGCATTGCTAGGTACTCTGGGATCTTACAGAGTAAAACGAAAGCTGATGGTATACTCAAAAAACATTTAAGCTGAGTCCAGATTGCAAGAAAACTGCAACGACAACTATAAGTCTTGACTAACTGCCCTAATTTTCTGTGCCATCAAGAGCTCCCAGAACCACACAGGAATTCTCTGGGCAGCACTGTGTTCCTAGGGGGAAGGGTCGTGAAACTTTCGATCAAAGTTATTCTTGTAGAATTGGTTGCACTAGGCTGGTTTCTTCCTTCCTTATCCTTTCAGAGAGCTGATAGATTATTTTCATTTTGGTTTTGGTTTCATGCCTTTTTTTATTATAAAAGTAATGTGTGTGCTCATCATTAAAAGTGGAGATAATGCAGAAGCATATTAAAATAAAAAGTAAAATTCCCTTGATCCTACGTCTCAGAAGTAACCATTATTAAAAATATTTAAAAACTAGTAAATGGCCTTTCAGTTATTTTTATATATTTACAACTATAATACAGGTAACATTTTTGTGTCATAAAAATGGGATAATACCGTGCATACTGTTCAACAACTAGCTTTTTAACTTATTTCTCATGGACATCCTTCCATGCCAGTATAATATAGAACAACCTCATTCTTTTTAATGTGGCATAGTGCTACATCGTATGGATATACAGTAGTTTATTTAATCATACCCCTGTGTGCGTTTTTGGTTATTTATACATCTCTATTGTTGTGAATAATGTATGAAATGTCTTTGAATGTACATCTTTTCACACTTGTAGAAGTATTCCAAAGAGAGATCTGTAGAAGCAGAATTGCTGGGTCAAGTCTATCAGTGTTTAAATTTTTGATGGAAGCTGCCAGATAGCAGTCCATGAAGGCTGGATGGAAACTATGGAGACTCTGAATAAATACTTATGTTTAGTTTCCCCTTAAAGTGTTGTGTTTAGCACACTCTTTGGCTAACTCTTCTCTTCTGAGTTCCTAGGAGTCTGGCTGACCTTGTGTGTTTGTTGAAACCTAAAATCTGAGCAGAGAGAGGGAAGAGAAGAGTGAGATGAACCGTAAGTGGGATACTCTGTAGGGTGGGTGTGGCTTCAGTGGAGTGGAGTCAGGGCTGGGCTTTCAGGACCCCGCCGGTCCAGCCTTCTGTAACCCCCAAGTGCCTGGACATGACCTGCCTTGAAAAGAGCCCGGTGGGAGATGGGCAGACGGTGGGGCATAGACTGAATGGCCATGCTGTCCAGGGCAGGGTGTGTCCTCTGGTTGAAGTTTATGTCCTAGTGGGGAAGGTGGACAGTAAACAAACAGATGTGTGGATGTTTTGGGCGGTGACAAGTGCTGTGAAGAAGAGTGAAGCAGGTGAGGGGCAGAGTGGCAGGTGGCAGGAGGGCTGTTTTACCCGGAGTGTCAGGCACGGCCTCCCTGAAGATTGCCATCTGTGCAGAGACCTGAAAGAGCAGATGAGTGAACCAAGCCTAAGGTCTCGGGGAAGCATATTCCACGCAGAAGGAGCTCAAGCTAACGTGACCAGAATGGGAGGAAGTACAGCAAGTCTGAGCACCAGCAAGGCTGGCAGTGTGGCTGGAGTGTGTGAGCAGGTGCAGAGGGGTGTGTGTGTGTGTGTGTGTGTGTGTGTGTGTGTGTGTGTGTTTGTGTGTGTGTGTGTGTGTATTAGCCTGGGTTCTCCAGAGACACAGAACCAGTAGGAGATACATATGTATATACATAACATATTTTATATAGGAAAATAATATATATTTATGTATTAATACATTTATAATACAGAATATCCTATTATATTTATTATGAATAGTATATATATACTATTACATATATACTTTATATAATATATTTTAATATATTATATATTTTATTTATAATAAATATATAAATATATTTTTAAAATATATAGATTTTAATATATTTTTATATATTATATATTTTTAAATATATAAAATATATAAATAAAAATATATTTATTATATATTTTAAATATGTAATTATGTCTATACTTTATATATACTCATATATAGTATATATATAATTACAGAATATAGTATATATAGAGTATATATATAGTATAGTATAGTATATAGTATATATATTATAGAATATAGAATACATATATATAAAAAGAGATTTATTGTGAGGAATTGGCTCACGTGATTATGGGGGCTGAGAAGTCTCAAGACCTACAGGCAGTGAGCCCATGGTGTAGGTTCCAGTCCGAGGGCAGGAGAAGACCAATGTCCCAGATCAACCAGTGAGGCAGCTGAAGTTCCTTCTTACCCAACCTTCTGTTCTACTCAGGCCTTCAACAGATTGTATGAGGCCCCCTCACACTGGGGAGGGCAGTCTGCTTTACTCAGTCTACCAGTTCAAATGTTACTCTCACCTAGAATAAGGTATGACCAAATGTCTGGGCAACCGTAGCCCCGTCAGGTTGACACATAAAATGAACTACCACAGGTGTCTGATGTAGCCTGGGGACCAGCGCTTCTGGGCTGTGCTGTTCACTGGCCCACAGTCAGTCCGTGAGCCCTTGAAATATGACCAGTGCTGGACACTGAAGTGATGTTCAGCATGTTGGGTTAAATAGAACATATTATTACAGGTAATCTCACTGTACTTTGCACTTTTTACATGTTGTTGGTAGAAAATTTGAAATTACGTAAGTGGCTCACGTTGTATTTCTGTTGGGTAGTGCTGGTCTGTAGGGCCTTGTAGGAGTCTGCATTTCGCTCTGAGTATCTTGGGAGGTGAGTGGAGGGTTTTGAGATTGGGAATGACTTGCTCTAACTTGGGTTTGAAGTTAATTCACCTGCTGCCCTGGGGGCATATGCAGTAGAGGGGCAGGGGTGGTGGCAGCAGAGCCGGTGGGAGGCCTTGGCGGAGGAGGAAGGGGCGATGGTGACCTGGGCTCCGCAGGGGCAGTGGGGAGGGGGAAGAAGTGGTCAGACCTGGGAGTTGTTTGCCGAGGAGATCCAGCAAGCTTTGCTGATGCACTGAATGGGGGCCGGGAGCCAAACAAGGTGACTCCTGTGTGTTCGGCCTGAGCGCGGTGAGTGAAGGGTGGAGCCGTTGGCTGAGATGGGAAAGGCTCGGGGTATGTTCACTAAACTCATGAAGCACCTTTTCTGAGAGTAGGAAGAAAAAAAGTAGTGGCTAGACATGCAAAAAGGAAGTCAGACCTTAGAAGAGGTAAATCAACAAGACTCAAACGGTTTGTCCAAAGGCGGTAAAACAGAGGAGGTGCTCACAGGTGTGTGGGAGGAACCGCAGGAGACAGGCGGACAAGCGTAGAGAGGGGTGAGGCAGGTCCGATGGTGTTGGGAGAAGCAGTGGCCCAGTCAGGCCAGAAAAGGAGAGAGGAGGGACAGAGAGGTTGGCTCCAGATACCTGCCTCCCTCTGCAAAGCCTGGAAGTGATCTCTCCCCAGTCATCCACACACACACACAGACACACACACACACTTGCATGCACACTTACATATAAATGATCTGTAATAGTGCTTTTAAAGCTGTAAGGGAAAAGTTGACATATTTGAACATTTAAAAATTTTAAAACTACTGTACAAGGAAAGGTACTCTAAATAAGCTGTAAAAAGTGAAAGGCTGGAAAATATAATTTGTATAGCAGGCAAAGGATTAATATCTAGCATAAATGAAGAGTTCTTACACATCAGTAAGAAAAATGGGCAGAGGGTTTAATTAGGCGATTTTCAAATAAAAGAAATGCACATGACCAATTTGAAAAGATTCTAAGTACCTGGCAAAAATTGAAATGATGAGACTTCAGTGTCGGTAGGGCATGGGGCGTGTAGGAAGAACTGGCCTCACGCACTTGGTTGGGAGTGTAACTTTAGTAGCTTTTCGCGGAGGACAATTGGGCTGTGTCTGGTACTATTGCAAATGAGCAGGATCTTAATCCAGCAAAAGCGTATCTGTGCATTCATCCTGTAAAGATACTGGTACGTGTGTACAAAGAAACAAGTAGAAGAATGTTTATTGTAGCACATTTAGCTATTTTAATCGCTAACACTTGCAAACAATCTAAATGTTCGTCAACAGGAGGATGGGTAAATTATGGTACATCTTTGCCCATTAATATGATGTGGCATTTTTTTAAAGACCTATGAATACACTGATATGAAAAAGATCTTCAAAAGTGTGGGTAGGTAAAAAGAAATTGCAGTATGGGATGCCTTTAGCTAATTAATAGCTGTATTTGTATTTGGGTAGATATACTTATAAATACCTAGAAGAAGGTCTGGAAGAGTAAACGCCAGATTGCTGGCTGGTTACCTCTGGAAGAGGAGTAAGGATGCAGGGCATGGGGCCAAGTGGGAAGTTTGTGTTCCGCTTCTAAGAAACCATCACCATCACGAGGGGTTATTTCTGAAACGACATAGTAAACTGTGCTGAGGCGGAGACGGGTCTAGGTACACCCAGGTCGACGTTATTCCTCTGATCTTCCATCCGTCATTCTTGGACTTTCTGATGAAGGGGATGTGAAGGGGAGGGTCTGTGCCCAGCGCACAAGGGAGAAACGGTGCTGTGTCCTGAGTGCCTGGTCTTAGACGTGGCCCGAGCTCAGGCTGTCCCGTGCTGCTGCAGCCGGCTCTGCCGGCAGGTTCTACAAAGGCTCAGCTGCAGCAGAGAGAGAGCTCAGAGGCTGTCCAGGTCACCTCGGTGGACCAGCTGCGTGGAAATTAATTAGAGGCAGACTGTGTCCCCCGCGGCTCGACTCTCATGATGCTGGAGTCGTTAGCAGTTAGATTCGGCTACAGCTTCCTTCTCCATGTAATGAAAATTTGTTTTGGCAGAAGGAGGCAGGCAGACTGAGGACAGCACAATTTTAATTCCCAGATAGTTTGTCAGGGTCCTTGGGGTGCGGTGACCTCCAGAGATAGGGGTGGTTTTCATCAAATCAGAGACAGCAGTGTACTTATTATTCCTCTGACCACTCAAAATGAAATTCCCTCTGCTATAAACAAGTGTGTCATTCCTGAAGCACAGGGGGTGGTGACCATAGCAACAAATCACCCAAATATTATTTTGTTCTCTGTGCCTTTTGTTAAGCCTCCCTTTCCACAAACAATTTGTGTTTGTTTCCATTGTAAAGAGCTCTTTTTGTTTCTTTTTCTCTTTTTAAACTATATATAGGAACAAAGAAAGAAGTACAAAAAGATCAAGATGCTAATAAACCTGCAGTTTCATCTCCTAAGAGAACAGCAGCTTCAACCACCAAGCTTCATTCGCCAGGTATTTAAGAAATGTGAACTGTTATCTGTGGAGACTTGAACTTGGAATTTATTTTGTTCAAATGTCATTAATGGAGCAGTGCCAGCCCGTGTGGTATGCGTGATGGTTCTAGGGCTTGACATACATGTATGGATGTGTTCTGACTCTAGCTGAAATGAACCAGCTGTTGGCATCATTTTGTCTTAAAACACAAAATGTTATGCTACGTTTAAGTGGTAGAATCTTCTCCGTGTAGGAGTATCTGCTATTCCAACAGAATATAAAATAATTTATAATTGAAAAATAGACTTTGGAGATCTAACTTCAAGAGATAATATTTCCCCAAAAGAAGAAAAACAGAGAAATGGTAGATATCAAATACTTGTTATTTTGTTTATTTACATCCTGATATGAATAAGCTACATAATATCACATGAAAGTTAAAAATTGTTTATTAAGAAAACTCATACTGTAAGGTATCAACCCCTTTGCAGAATAGAGTGCAATATAACCTCAGAACATTTTCTTTAAGCACAAAAATAGTAGCAGTAATAGCAGCTAATGTTTGAGTTCCTACTGTATACCATGTACAGTCCTAAGCTCTTTAGATATATTCATTTATTTAAGGCCCACAATAACTGGGAGACAGGTACTATTACTGCCTCTCCCTTTACATGTGAGGAAATTGAGGTACAGAGATTTTTGTTAATTTGCCCAGAGTCACAGGAAATAAGTAGTAGAGTATTGGTTTGAATGCAGGCACTCTGAATCCCAAAACTGCACTCTTAGTTGCCACACTGTTAACCAGAATGCTTGGAGAATAGTGAACTTTTTAATATTTCTGGTAAATTAAAAATGTATAGGAAGTAATCCAAAGCCACACACGAGAGGGTCAGGAGACAAAACCTGTCACCAATCGAAAGTTCGCGTGCATGATGCACAGTGAGGCCAAACAAACGGAAATTTCGGAGTTTGGAGTAGAGAAAGGTTTATTGCAGGGCCACGCAAGGAGATGGGTGGCTTGTACCCACAAACCCCGAACTGCTCAAAGGGTTTCAGCAAAGCATTTTTAAAGGCAAGGTAAGGGAGGGGCATGGTTAGTTGTTGCAAACTTCTTTGTTCTTGCAGCTGTGCAGGTAGGTCAGGTTAGGCTGTTCCTGTAAACCTCCAACAAGACAAATGCTTTTCTCTGTTCTGCAACTTTTTTTCTCTGTAAGAATGACCTTCTTAAAGGTCAGAGCCTTGAGAATAGGCTATCCTGTATATTTCAGGCTATAGGCAACATTCTTTTACAAAAGGTGCAGAGCCAGCATGACTAAGCACAGGCAGCAAAGCAAAAGAAACAGATCTAATGTGGAGTCAGATACAAGCCCAGTGCCTAAAGAGGGTGGGAGATGAGATCGGAGAACCCTTCATAAATCTGGAATTTCTGAAGGGCAGCCCCCTCACTAGACAAATTAGGAAGGGAAAGAAGCTCACCCTGCAGGAGGAGTCTGGCCTATTGTGCTTTGGCTCTGAGAGAAGGTGGGAAGGGAACCAGTCCTCCCTTAGGAAATCCTCACCTCAATCCGCCCTGCCTCAGTCAGGGAGCTGGAATGCCTGCTACCACTACAGTCTGAAAATTCAACTTAAAATGCTACAGTACTTGTGTCCACTTGGTGAATAAAATGTGAAACTGCTACACACACAAGGAAATAAGCCACTGTGAGTGAGGTCCTTATATTGTAAGTAAATGGATAAATTGTGGTATTTATACAATGGAATTCTATTCACCAATAAAAGAGTAAAGATGTTTTACATTGTGTAATTTCAGACTTGGTTAAGTTAAACTATACATGTTAACATTTTTAGAATTACGAATAAAATAGAGTTCTGAACCAGTAGGGGGAAAAGTTAGAAACAGAGGTTAAGAAAAATTTAAATCTATATAAATGAAGGCAAAAGAGGGAGAAAGGAAAAAGAAAACAGAGAGAGGAAAAGAGAGGAAAGAAGGAAGGGAGGAGGTAGGGATATGGGAGAAATTGAAAGAATAAAATAAGGTATTAGAAATGAATTCAGGGACTTCCCTGGTGGCGCAGTGGTTGAGAATCTGCCTGCCAATGCAGGGGACACGGGTTCGAGCCCAGGTCTGGGAAGATCCCACATGCCGCGGAGCAACTGGGCCCATGAGCCACAATTACTGAGCCCGCGCGTCTGGAGCCTGTGCTCCGCAACAAGAGAGGCCGCGATAGTGAGAGGCCCGCGCGCACCGCGATAAAGAGTGACCCCCGTTTGCCACAACTGGAGAAAGCCTTCACACAGAAACGAAGACCCAACACAGCCATAAATAAATAAATAAATAAATAAATTTAAAAAAAAAGAAAAAGAAAAATTTAAATCTATATAAATGAAGGCAAAAGAGGGAGAAAGGAAAAAGAAAACAGAGAGAGGAAAAGAGAGGAAAGAAGGAAGGGAGGAGGTAGGGATATGGGAGAAATTGAAAGAATAAAATAAGGTATTAGAAATGAATTCAGGGACTTCCCTGGTGGTGCAGTGGTTAAGAATCCTCCTGCCAATGCAGGGGACACAGGTTCCAGCCCTGGTCTGGGAAGATCCCACATGCCACGGAGCAACTAAGCCCGTGCGCCACAACTACTGAGCCTGTGCTCTAGAGCCTGCGAGCCACAACTACTGAGCCCGCATCCACAACTACTGAAGCCTGCACGCCTAGAGCCTGTGCTCCGCAGCAAGAGAAGCCAGTGCAATGAGAAGCCCGCGCACTGCAACGAAGAGTAGCCGCCGCTCGCTGCAACTAGAGAAAGCCCGCGTGCAGCAACACAGCCAAAAATAAACTAATTAATTTAAAAAAAAAAAGAAATGAATTCAAAGATGTCATAATGAATGTACACGAACTAAACTCTTAGACTAAATCACAGATTTAGATTACCAGACTGGATTCATTTATTGAACAGTCACGCAGTATTTATTAAGTGCACATTGTATGATGTAAAATCTAGCTTTAGACTGTTCTACAAAGCACACACCTAAAATATAAGAATACTAGGGAATTCCCTGGTGGTCCAGTGGTTAGGGCTCCACACTTCCATTGCAGGGATCTTAGTTCCTCACTGGGTTCAATCCCTGGTCAGGGAACTAAGATCCCTCATGACACGTGGCAAAAAAAAAAAAAAAAAATCCTAAAAGGTTGAAAATAAAAGGACTGAAATATTTATGCCAAGAAAATACGAAACAAAAAAAAGTGTGTGGTATTTTGTATTGAAACATCTTTATTGCGGTATAATTAATAAAGATTAAACTACACATATTGAAAGTGTACAGTTTGGTGAGTTTCGACATATGTATGCACATGTGAAGCCAAGATGACAAACATGTCCACCATCCCCTGGAGTTTCCTGGTACCCCTTTGTCATCCTCTCCACCTAGCCCTTTGCACCCACACACCAATCCCCACTCTGTCCCTAAAGATTAGTTTGGATTTGCTAAAGGTTGATACAGATGTAATCATATAATATATACTCTACCTTTATCTGGCTTCTTTTACTCAGCATGGCTTTTTTGAGATCTAGCCACGTGGCAATAGTCCGTTCCTTTTTATTGGTGAATAGAATTCCACTGTGTAAATACCACAGTTTATCCATTTACCTATTGAGAGACTTCGGGGGTTTTTCCCCAAGGATTTGGCTATTATAAATGAAGCTACTATGCACATTTGTACAAGTCTTGCTATGGCCTTCTGTTTTTATTCCTCTTGGCAAATAGCTAGGAGTGGAATGCCTGAGTCATATGGTAGCTATGTGTTTAACTTTTTAAAACTGTTTAAAAGTTTTCCAAACTGTTTTCCGAAGTGGTTTTACCATTTTATATTCCCATCGGTGGTGTCTCAGAGATCCAGTTTCTCCACATCCTTGCCAACCCTTGGTATGGTCAGTTTTTTTAATAGTATACGTTATAGTAGGTACACAGTGGTATCTCGTGGTTTTAATTTGCATTTCCCTAATAACTAATGATGTTATAATGCTGAGCATCTTTTTGTTTATTTGACATCTGTGTATATTCTTTGATAAAATACATATTCCAATCTTTCGTCATTTGGGGTTTTTTGGTCTTCTTTTTATTGAATTTTGAGAGTTTTTATATATTCTGGATACAGTTTTTTCAGCTATGTGATTTGCAACTTTTTCTCCACAATTTGTGGCTTGTTTTGCTTCTCCTAACAATGTCTTTTGAAGATGAGATGTTCTTAATTTTCATGAAGTCCAATTCATAATTTTTTTCTTTTATGGACCCTATTGTGAGTGTTATCTAAAAAAATCTTTGCATAACCCAAGGTCACAAAAATTCTCTCCTATATTTTATTCTAAAAAGATTTATAGTTATAGGTTTTATATTTAAGTCTATGATCCATTTAATTTAATTCTTGTATATAGTGTGAGGTATGGCTTGACTCTCTTTCTGCAGAAGGATATACAATTGATTTCTACTCTGACCATTATTATTTCTCTTCTGCTTACACTGGATTTAATTAGTTAATGTCATTAATTTGAAGTCTTTCTGCTTTTCTAATGTGCACCTAGTACAGT
This sequence comes from Balaenoptera borealis, assembly GCF_965194805.1. Taxonomy (NCBI): domain Eukaryota; kingdom Metazoa; phylum Chordata; class Mammalia; order Artiodactyla; family Balaenopteridae; genus Balaenoptera; species Balaenoptera borealis. The sequence continues at coordinate 7,410,760 of NC_138877.1, forward strand.
AAATTTTCCTCTATATACTGCTTTTAGCTATATAATCTACAAATTTTGATACATTGGGTTTTCATCTTCATTGAGTTCACAATATTTTCAAGTTTCCCTTTTTGATTTCTTATGTCCCCATGATTATTTAGAAATGTGTTTTTTTAGTTTGCAAATATTTGGGACTTTCCAGAGATCTTTCTGATTTTATTTCTAATTTAATTCCATTGTGGTTGGAGAATATACTTTGGATGACTTGAATCCTTTCAAATTTATTGAGACTTTGTCTTATGACCCACACCAAGGGCTGTCTTGGTGAATCTCTCATATGTGCTTAAAAAGAATGCCTTTTCTGCCGTTTCTGTGTGGAATATTCTACAGTGTCATAGGTCAAGTTTGTTGATAGCATTGTTCAAGTATTCTGTAGCCTTACTGATTTTCTGTCTACTGTTCTATCAGTAATTGAGAGAAGGTTATTGAAATCTCAGCGTATAATTGTGGACTTGTCTTTCTCCTTTCAGCTCTATCATCATTTTGCTTTGTGTATTTTGAAGCTCTGCTATTAGGTGCATAAATGTTTAGGATTGTTTATCATTTTGATGAATTTCCCACTATCATTATGAAATGACCCTCTATCCCTGGTAATATTCTTTTCCCTGAAATCTACTTTATTCAATATTAATAGTGCCACTCGGCTTTCTATTCATTTCAGCCTGGAATACCTCTTTCCATACTTCTCCTTTTCATCTATTTGTCTCTTTATATTTAAGTTGGTTTTTTATAGGCAGTTTGTCATTGGCTCTTCCATTTTTATCCAATCTCAAATCTCTACCTTTGATGTACATTTAATGTTATTGGTTTGATTGGGAGTAAATCTACCATCTTGCTATTATTTTCTATTCATCCCACATATTCTTTTTTCCCCCTATTTTACTGCCTTCTTTCACATTACTTATTTTTTATGATTCCGTTCCTCCCCTTGGTTGATGTATTAGCTACCTATATCTTGTTGTCGTGTTATTTTAGTGGTGGTTTTAAGGTTCAGAGTCTACATCTTTAACTTTACACATTCCAGGTTCAAGTGGTATTATATCACTTCACATATAGCATAAGAGTTACAACAGTATCCTGCCATCTCTCTCCTCCTGGCATTTGTGCTACTGTTAGCAAACATTTTCCTTCTACGTATGTTCTGTGTATAAACCCACAGTACATTGTTATTTTTGATTATCAGCACTCAGTTTTCTTCTTAAGCAAAAGTCTTTTAGATTTACTCAATGAGTTCTCACTGCTGGTGCTCTTCATTCCTTTATGTGGATCCAGATTTCTATCTGGTATCATCTTTCTTCTCCCCGAAGGATTTCCTTTAAAATTTCTTATAGTGGAGGTTTCCTGGTGATAAAATCTTCCTGGTTTTGTTTACCTTCATTTTTGAGAGATACTTTTATTTCATTCAGAATTCAAGTTGGCATTATTTTTTTCTTGAGGTATTTAAAGATGTTGTTCCACTGTCTTTTGGTTTGAATGGTTCCCAATTTAAAATGGACTGTCATCCTTATCTTTATTTCTCTGTGCCTATGTGTCTTTTTCTTCTCTGACTGCTTTAAAGATGTTCTCTTTATCACTGGTTTGGAGCAAATTGATTACACTATACCTTGGTGGCATTTTCTTTGTGGTATTGTTTTTTTGTGCTTGGATTTTCTTGAGATTCTTTGATCTGTGGGTATGTAGGTTTCATCAAATTTGAAAAATTTTGCCCATTATTTCTTCAAAAATTTTCCACCCTAACAGCCTCATCTCCAGGGACTCCAATTATGCATATATTAGGCCCCTGGTAGTTGCCCCACTCCTGTCCAAACTGATACTCTGTTCATTTCTTTCAGTCTTTTTTCTCTGTGTGTTTAATTTTGGCTAGTTTCTCCTGCTATATGTTTGCTAATCTTTTCCTTTCCCTTTTCTTTTTAAAAAGTAACACCCAATTATTAGTTCTATAGGTCACAGTTCCACAGGTCAGACATCCAGGTGTGGCTTCATTGGGTTCTCTGTTCAACGTACCACAAGGTTGAAATCATGGTTCAGCTAGGCTGAGTTCTTGAATAGAGGCTCTGGAGAAAAATCCACTTTCAAGCGCATCCAAGTTGTTGGTCGAACCACTTCATTGTAGTTGTGGGACTGAGGTCTCTGTTTCCTTGCTGGCTGTCTGTAGGGGCACTTTTAGCTCTTAGGGCCCCCTCATTCCTTGCCATGCTGCTCCCTCCATCTTCAAAGCAGTAATGGGGTGTTGAATGCTTCTCAGGCCTCAAATCTCTGACTTCCCACTCTGCAACCAGTTGGAGAAAACTCTGCTTTTAACAGGCTCACCTGATTAGGTCAGGCTCCCCAAGGGTAATCTCCCTCTTTGTATATAATGTTACATAATCGTCATATTCACAGATTCCACTCACACTCAAGGGCGTTTTGCAGGTGTCTTAGTCAGCTCAGGGTGCTATAACAAATACCATACTGGTGGCTTAAACAACAGAAATGTATTTCTCACAGTTCTGGAGCCTGGGAGGTCCAAGATCAAGAGGTCATCTCTCTCATCTGTCTTCTCTTAAGACCACTAATCCCATTCATGAATGCTTCACCCTCATGACCTAATTACTTCCCAAAAGCACCACCTCAGAATAGCGTCACATTGGGGATTAGAGATTTGACATATGGATTTTGGGAGGACGCAGACATTCAGTTCAAAACAGCAGGATACGTATGCAAGGGAGCAGACAACTGGAGTCCAGATCACCACAGGGGAATTTCACGCCAGCTCTGGTGAATACAAACCTGTGTAATGGATGATGGACAGACCTGGGGGCACAGTATTTCGGTTCCAGCCTCCCCTCCTTGCTTCCTTCATCCCTCTCGGAGGGTGACTCTCCTTTCTTCAGATTACTGGATACCAAAGAAGAAAGTGAACTGGACCAGTGGTGCCTATATCAGGCCTTGAACCTTCGACTGTCATCTGGATGAGGAGGGCCTGGTGAAGTTGAGGTGTGCTCCCCTCCCCTGCTGATCTGTAGATTGGCTGAGGACGGTCACTGTATTTTATGTCATCAGTCCCATCCCCAAAACAAAACAAGCCCTAACAACAAAATTCCCCTGACCTGCGTATTTCTGACCCACTTCTCTCCCCACCTTTGTAGCCAGGCTTGGGAAAGAGTCTTCCATGATCCCCGTCTTTGTCCCTTTGCTTACAAGGGACTCCTCCCCTCGCTGCCGGCTAGCCCCACACCCCACCCCACCCCGCCCATTCCACTGCCCTGCAAAGGCCACAAGTGACCTCCTGGTTATTAAGTCTAAGTGGACATGTCCTGTTCCTTATCATAGCTCTGTGGCATTTGGCATTATTGATCACTCCCTTCCTGAAACTTTCCTTCCTTCAACTCTGTGACACCAGTTCCTACTGGCTCTCTTCCTGCATCTGAAAATGCTTACACTGAGTTGCCTTCACTAGAAACTCTTCTGCAAATTCTAAAGGTTGCCAGGTTGCTTGGCCCAAAAGAATAGACTGAACCAGGTTCAAATCCTGGCTCAGTAGCTCACGTGATGTATGACTTTGGACAAATAACATAACTTCTCTGAGTCTCAGCTGCTTCGTTGGTAAAATAGGAATTATGTCTGTGCTGCAGGTCATGGGGAAGGTGAGTGATAACACATGTAAAGCACCAACATATCAGACCTATTACCCTTCCATGACTCTAAGCTTCTTGATAACAGAAACCATATTTTAAAGGGACACAGGACATTCTGAGGCAGCTGTTTTGACACTGGCATTTTGATAAAATGGCAGCAAAACGCCCCCAGTCCCCACGTCCAAATGGGTCTATCAAAACATTCTGATTGAGTTTTTTTGTTAGCTGAACTGTATTTTGTTAGCTGAACTGTGCTGATAATAATTCACATACTGTAAATTTCACCTTTTTAAAATGTACAATTCAGTGGTTTTTAGTATATTCACAAAATTGTGCAGCTGTCACCACTACTTCCAGAACATTTTCATTTACCCCCAAAAGAAACCCACGCCCCTCAGCAGTCACTCCCCGTCCCCTGCTTTCCCCAGCCCCTGACAACCACTAGTCTACTTTATGTTTCAGGGATTTGCCTATTCTGGACATTTCATGTAAGTGGAATCATATAGTATGTGGCCTTTTCTATCAGTTTCTTTCATTTAGCATGTTTTCGAGGTTCATCCATGTCAAAACATGGATCAATATTTCATTCCTGATTTTGTCTAAATAATATTCCATTACATGGATATATCATATTTTGTTTATCCACCCATCGGTTGATGGGCATTTGAGTTGTTTCCAACATTTGGCTACTATGGGTAATGCTGCTATGAAAATCCATGTCATTAATCTTTTCTTATGCAGTGTCTAATCTACTCTTAATCCCATCCAGTGTATTTCTCATCTCAGACATTTGAGGTTTTAATCTCTAGAATTTTTATTTAGGTCATTTTTTTTGTCTTCTTTGTTTCTACTTGACATATTCAGTCGTTCCTCCAGCTTCTTGATATATGGCATATAGTTGTAATAACTGTTAATCATAGGTGTCCTTTCTTGGCGGGCTTCAATTGATTGCATTTCCGCCCAATTATGGGTTGCACATCCCTGCTTATTTGCATGCCTAAGAATTTTTTTAGCTGACAGACATTGTGAATTTTTCCTTTTTGGGTACTGGATTTTTTTTTAATCCTGTAAATATTCTTAAGCTTTGTTCTTGGGTGAAACTATGTGACTTGGAAAAAGTTTGAGCATCTTGGGTCTTTCTCATCAGCCTTGTTACGTGGTCCCGACTAGTGATCAGTCTAAGGCTGATTTTATCACAGCACCAGGGCATGACCCTCCCAGGTGTTCTGATGCCCCGGGAATTGCGAGGTTTTCCACTCTACCAGTGGGAACAAGAACTAATCCTGGCCTCCTGTGAGCTCTTGGGAGTGTTCCCTCTAATCCTGCTTGGAATGCTTTCCCTGGCCTTGGACACTGGCCTCACAGGCTGCACTGATCAGACTTGTCCAGATACTCGAGGGGTCCCTCTGTGTGTCTCTGTCTGTCTCTGTCCTCTTGACTACTCTGACCTGTAACCTCTGACCTCTGAACTTCCCGAGCCTCCAGCTCTACCTTCCCAACTTGGGGAAGCCACCAGGCTCCCCGTGGGTTTCCTGACTCTCTGTGCCATGGCCTGGAAGGGCACCCAGGCCACAGGGTCAGGTGATTGTAGGGATTGTAGGGGGCACCTCATTTGTTTTCCAACTCTGGGGATCACTGTGCTTCATTTCCTAACATTAATGTCTTGAAATCCACTGACATATATTTTGGTCAAGTGTTTTGGGTAGTTTCAGATGAGAAGGGAAATCCCATCCTTACTTCATCTTGGCCAGAAGTAGCTATAATTTTTAATATAAAAATTAAGCAATTGCTATAACACTATTAAACCACGATTTTTCACCCTCAAAGAAAGGAGGCATTCAGATTTACCTTCATAAATAGCACTTGTACTTCTGGTAAATAATAAGAAATTTCCTGAAGATGAGAATATTTTACGTCAATTTTTGTCTAGAGCGTGGATTATAGTAACAGATTTTTCATAGTTGGCTTTGGAAACTCTGGTTGTAACATCCTTTTTTTTTCTCTCTCTCTTTTCCTATACATCAAAATAGAAAAGTCTGCTCTTTCTTTGGAGTGGGAAAGGTAAACCTCTTCTTTCTAGGGTACTTATTATATGGCTGGGCGCTGCCCAATTTAGTAATTCCTGCCCTCACCCGTGCTCGGAACTGGCCGGAAGGAAATTTCCTACCCTCATGCCATCTGCCCTTCACCTTTCCCCACCACTAACCAAGTCCAGGCAAACAAGTGCCAGTGCTAAGTAGAAGGTAGTGTGCCGCTGGGCAGATTTTTCTGAAATAAATTTAGATCAGTTTAAGAAAAATAAAGCTTGTCCAGGACCACAAAAATTTTGGCCTGGGGTGCTCCCTGGGGTGTCATGCTGGTGCCAGGCTGCAAGAAACGGACTCCCTCTCTGTTAGGATGTGGACCAAACTCATGAAGTGCTTTTCCTTAAGCTGGAGGGCTATCACAGTTGTGTCCTTTCATTCTTTTCTTTCTTGCCTACAAGTGTTAAGGTCATGGGCCGTCTCTGAGATTATAAATATGCAGGTCCCAGTGCTGCGCTGTTTGCTTGTTATCATGTCAGTTAAGCTTCCAGCTTTAAAATTAAACCAGGCTTTTCCATCCATTAGAATCCTCTGGATAGTGACCAGATGGCTGCAGATGAATTTTTAATGTTCCCTTTCCATTTTGAAGGGTCGTGTTCTTGCTGGCGCTCAGCCTTTGCACGCAAACTGTTTGCATTCACCTTTGTAAGAATATAAGGTTACTCGCTCTTTCCTCTGGGTCGTCAGCTGTCACTGGGACCATCATCGATTCTCTCTGCCCCTAATCAGAGTAATGCAACCAGTAGGATGTGATTGGGGCAAGACTGAGATAATGGGAGAATGTTCTAGATTTAGGGTATGCCCCCAAACCCGTGAGATCTGTCAGAGATGTTGCAGAGTGGATCAGCAGTGCGCTTGAGTGGTGAGAGCCCCGGCGAGGAATCAGAATACCAGAAACCCAGACGCGGCCAGGCCCCTCCTGACACTTGCTTGCCTACCGGCAAGGGCAGGACCTCGTTCCTTTGCATGTCCACTGGGCCGTGCATGTGTCATTCACAGAGCAGGTGCTCGGTAAAAGTCGTCAGATATTTTGGTCCCTACAAAACACCTGACATGAAATGCACATGTGAAATCGTCTCTGTCTGAAGGTCACCGCAAGACACTGGTCTAGGTATTTCTGTTCATATATTTCACATCGAACACTTGCATTGGGGATAAGCCTCATTAACAGTTGGGAAGTTTACAAGCGTCAGAGAGTAAAAAACTAGTACTTTTACTCTTTCATTTCATTTAACGACTCCCAAACCATCACTAAGCCCCATTTTGAAGGTCTGTGTTTGTATTTTTGTTGTTGTTGTTTTGTTTGTTTTTTGAATTTTATTTATTTTTTTAAAAAACAGGTTCTTCTTAGTTATCTATTTTATACATATTAGTGTTTATATGTCAATCCCAATTTTCCAGTTCATCCCACCAGCCCACCCCTCACTTCACTCCTTGGTGTCCACACATTTGTTCTCTACATCTGTGTCTCTATTTCTGCCTTGCAAACCGGTTCATCTGTACCATTTTTCTAGATTCCAAATATATGTATTAATATTCGATATTTGTTTTTCTCTTTCTGACTTACTTCACTCTGTATGACAGTCTCTAGGTCCATCCACGTCTCTACAAATGACCCAATTTCGTTCCTTTTTATGGCTGAGTAATATTCCATTGTATATATGTACCACATCTTCTTTATCCATTTGTCTGTCGATGGGCATTTAGGTTGCTTCCATGACCTGGCTACTGTAAATAGTGCTGCAGTGAACATTGGGGTGCATGTGTCTTTTTGAATTATGGTTTTCTCTGGGTATATGCCCAGTAGCGGGATTGCTGGGTCATATGGTAATTCTATTTTTAGTATTTTAAGGAACCTCCATACTGTTCTCCATAGTGGCTGTATCAATTTACATTCCCACCAACAGGGCAAGAGGCTTCCCTTTTCTCCACACCCTCTCTAGCATTTGTTGTTTGTAGATTTTCTGATGATGCCCATTCTAACTGGTGTGAGGTGATACCTCATTGTAGTTTTGACTTGCATTTCTCTAATAATTAGTGATGTTGAGCAGCTTTTCATGTGCCTCTTGGACATCTGTATGTCTTCTTTGGAGAAATGTCTATTTAGGTCTTCTGCCCATTTTTGGATTAGGTTGTTTGTTTTTTTAATATTGAGCTGCATGAACTGTTTATATATTTTGGAGATTAATCCTTTGTCTGTTGACTTGTTTGCAAATATTTTCTCCCATTCTGAGGGTTGTCTTTTCATCTTGTTTATAGTTTCCTTTGCTGTGCAAAAGCTTTTAAGTTTCATTAGGTCCCATTTGTTTATTTTTGTTTTTATATCCATTACTCTAGGAGATGGGTCAAAGAAGATCTTGCTGTGACTTATGTCAAAGAGTGTTCTTCCTATGTTTTCCTCTAAGAGTTTTATAGTGTCCGGTGTTACATTTAGGTCTTTAATCCATTTTGAGTTTATTTTTGTGTTTGGTGTTAGGGAGTGTTCTAATTTCATTCTTTTACATGTAGCTGTCTAGTTTTCCCAGCACCACTTACTGAAGAGGCTGTCTTTTCTCTATTGTATCCTTGCCTCCTTTGTCATAGATTAGGTGACCATAGATTAGACGTGGGTTTATCTCTGGGCTTTCTGTCCTTTTCCATTGATCTATATTTCTGTTTTTGTGCCAGTACCATATTGTCTTGATTACTGTAGCTTTGTAGTATAGTCTGAAGTCACTGAGTCTGATTCCTCCAGCTCCGTTTCTTTCCCTCAAGACTGCTTTGGCTATTCAGGGTCTTTTGTGTCTCCATACAAATTTTAAGATTTTTTGTTCTAGTTTTATAAAAAATGCCATTGGTAATTTGATAGGGATTGCATTGAATCTGTAGATTGCTTTGGGTAGTATAGTCATTTTCACAATATTGATTCTTCCAATCAAAGAACATGGTATATCTCTCCATCTGTTTGTGTCATCTTTGTTTCCTTTCATTAGTGTCTTATAGTTTTCTGAGTACAGGTCTTTTATCTCCTTAGGTAGGTTTATTCCTAGGTTTGTTATTCTTTTTGTTGCAATGGTGAATGAGATTGTTTCCTTAATTTCTCTTTCTGATCTTTTGTTGTTAGTGTATAGGAATGCAAGAGATTTCTGTGCATTAATTTTGTATCCTGCAACTTTACCAAATTCATTGATTAGCTCTAGTAGTTTTCTGGTGGCATCTTTAGGATTCTCTATGTATAGTATCATGTCATCTGCAAACAGTGACAGTTTTACTTCTTCTTTTCCAATTTGCATTCCTTTTATTTCTTTTTCTTCTCTAGAACTAGAGAAGAACTTCCAAAACTATGTCGAATAATAGTGGTGACAGTGGGCATCCTTGTCTTGTTCCTGATCTTAGAGTGCTTTCAGTTTTTCACCATTGAGAATGATGTTTGCTATGGGTTTGTCGTTCGTATATGGCCTTTATTATGTTGAGGTAATTTCCCTCTATGTCCACTCTCTGGAGAGTTTTTATCATAAGTGGGTATTGAATTTTGTCAAAAGCTTTTTCTGCATCTGTTGAGATGATCATATGGTTTTTATCCTTCAATTTGTTAATATGGTGTATCACATTGATTGATTTGCATATATTGAAGAATCCTTGCATCCCAGGGATAAATCCCACTTGATCATGGTGTATGACCCTTTTAATGTGTTGTTGGATTCTGTTTGCTAGTATTTTGTTGAGGATTTTCGCATCTATCTTCATCAGTGATATTTGTATGTAACTTTATTTTTTTTGTAGTACCTCTTTCTGGTTTTGAAATCAGGGTGATAGTGATCTTGTAGAATGAGTTTGGGAGTTTTCCTTCCTCTGCAATTTTTTGGAAGAGTTTGAGAAGGATGGGTGTTAGCTATTCTCTAAATGTTTGATAGAATTCACTTGTGAAGCCATCTGGCCCTGGACTTCTGTTTGTTGGAAGATTTTTAATCACAGATTACTTGTGATTGGTTTGTTCATATTTTCTATTTCTTCCTGGTTCAGTCTTGGAAGGTTATACCTTTCTAAGAATTTGTTCATTTCTTCCAGGTTGTCCATTTTATTGGCATAGTGTTGCTTGTAGTAGTCTCTTATGATGCTTTGTATTTCTGTGGTGTCCATTGTAACTTCTCCTTTTTCATTTCTAATTTTATTGATTTGAGTCCTCTCCCTCTTTTTCTTGATGAGTTTGGCAAAAGGTTTATCAATCTTCTCAAAGAACCAGCTTTTAGTTTTATTGATCTTTGCTATTGTTTTCTTTGTTTCTATTTCATTTATTTCTGCTCTGATCTTTATGATTTCTTTCCTTCTACTAACTTTGGGTTTTGTTTGCTCTTCTTTCTCTACTTCCTTTAGGTGTAAGGTTAGATTGTTTATTTGAGATTTTTCTTGTTTCTTGAGGTAGGATTGTATTGCTATAAACTTCCCTCTTAGAACTGCTTTTGCTGCATCCCATAAGTTTTGGATCGTTGTGTTTTCATTGTCATTTGTCTCTAGGTAATTTTTGATTTCCTCTTTGATTTCTTCAGTGATCTCTTGGTTATTTAGTAATGTATTGTTTAGCCTCCACATGTTTGTGTTTTTTACGGTTTTTTCCCTGTAATTCATTTCTAATCTCATAGTGTTGTGGTCGGAAAAGATGCTTGATATGATTTCAATTTTCTTAAATTTACCGAGGCTTGATTTGTGACCCAAGATGTGATCTATCCTGGAGAATGTTCCGTGTGCACTTGAGAAGAAAGTGTAATCAGCTGTTTTCGGATGGAATGTCCTATAAATATCAATTAAATCTATTTGATCTAAGGTGTCATTAAAGCTAGTGTTTCCTTATTAATTTTCTGTCTGGATGATCTGTCCATTGGTGTAAGTGAGGTGTTAAAGTACCCCACTATTATTGTCTTACTGTCGATTTCCTCTTTTATCACTGTTAGCATTTGCCTTATTTATTGAGGTACTTGTGTGTTGGGTGCATATATATTTATAATTGTTATATCTTCTTCTTGGATTGATCCCTTGATCATTATGTAGTGTCCTTCCTTGTCTCTTGTAACAGTCTTTATTTTAAACTTGATCTTATCTGATATAAGTATTGCTACTACAGGTTTCTTTTGATTTCCATTTGCATGGAATATCTTTTTCCATCCCCTCACTTTCAGTCTGTATGTGTCCCTAGGTTTGAAGTCGGTCTCTTGTAGACAGCATATATATGGGTCTTGTTTTTGTATCCATTCAGCGAGCCTGTGTCTTCTGGTTGGAGCATTTAATCCATTCACATTTAAGGTGATTATCGATATGTATGTTCCTATTACCATTTTCTTAATTGTTTTGTGTTTGTTTTTGTAGGTCCTTTTCTTCTCTTGTGTTTCCCACTTAGAGAAGTTCCTTTAGCATTTGTTGTAAAGCTGGTTTGGTGGTGCTGAATTCTCTTAGCTTTTGCCTGTCTGTAAAGCTTTTGATTTCTCTGTCGAATCTGAATGAGATCCTTGCCGGGTAGAGTAATCTTGGTTGTAGGTTCTTCCCTTTCAGCAGTTTAAATATATCGTGCCACTCCCTTCTGACTTGTAGAGTTTCTACTGAGAAATCAGCTGTTAACTGTATGAGAGTTCCCTTGTATGTTATTTTTCGTTTTTCCCTTGTTGCTTTTAATAATTTTTCTTTGTCTTTAATTTTTGTCAGTTTGATTACTGTGTGTCTCGGTGTGTTTCTGCTTGGGTTTATCCTGCCTGGGACTCTCTGCGCTTCTGGACTTAGGTGGCTATTTCCTTTCCTGTGTTAGGGAAGTTTTCGACTATAATCTCTTCAAATATTTTCTCGGGTCCTTTCTCTCTCTCTTTTCCTTCTGGGACCCCTATAATGCAAATGTTGTTGCGTTTAATGTTGTCCAGAGGTCTCTTAGGCTGTCTTCATTTCTTTTCATTTTTTTTCCTTTATTTTGTTTCTGTGGCAGTGAATTCCATCATTCTGTCTTCCGAGTCACTTATCCATTCTTCTGCCTTAGTTATTCTGCTATTGATTCCTTCTAGTGTGTTTTTCATCTCAGTTATTGTATTGTTCATCTCTGCCTATTTTTTCTTTAATTCTTCTAGGTCTCTGTTAAACATTTCTTGCATCTTCTCAATCTTTGCCTCCGTTCTTTTTCCGAGGTCCTGGGTCATCTTCACTATCACAATTCTGAATTCTTTTTCTGGAAAGTTGCCTATCTCCACTTCATTTAGTTGTTTTTCTGGGATTTTATCTTGTTCCTTCATCTGGCACATAGTCCTCTGTCTTTTCATCTTGTCTATCTTTCTGTGAATGTGGTTTTCATTCCACAGGCTGCAGGATTGTAGTTCTTCTTGCTTCTGCTGTCTGCCCTCTGGTGGATGAGGCTATCTCAATTTCCTAGTTTAACTGGATGGAAATCAGAATATTTTAAGCAACCAGAGTTTTGATTTTTTTTTTGGAAAGAGACTAAACACACGTAACTTGACTCTACCTGGCTGCAGACAGAGGTCAGTGGCATGTCTGCCTGCTTTGAACCTTTGACCTCCCCAGAAGCAATATAAATACCACAAAGAACAGGGAAGGAGGTAATAAAAATCTTCCAGCGCATGGAAATGTCCTCAGGGGATGTGGCATGGCCCTCATTTGAAGCGTGTATGGTGGCTTTTCCGGAGAAGTTTGGGTGTAAGAGGTCAGAAGTGGGTCACCATCATCACATTCGTTCCAGTGCCGACCATGTGCTCCCTGAGCTGCCTGTGATCACTGGCTCAGAACTTTTCTGTCCCGTGTTCCCATTTACCCTTTACTTCCTAAGCAGGTTTGTATTTAAGCTTCATCATGTGCTGGCTTTTAAGAAAAGACAGCAGAAGGAAGCAAAATCCTTTTTAATTTTTAATGAACCAGGTGAAGCTGGCTGTGTGTCATTCATCTTCTTTCAACATAAGCTCTCTGTCCCCAGGACGGTGGGTGAGGCTGTGAGGCCATCCTTCCATACCATCCTGGGGATGGTCTGACATATGGGCGGACAGGAAAGTGAGTGACAGAACGATACTTCAGGGAATAACTGTAGACATATTTGACAAAATCCACAGCACAAGAAAAGAATGCTGTTTTTAGTGAGGATCAGAGCTATGCTGCTGACAGTCAAATGATTATTAGTCATAGGCAGAGTTATATTTGATATATTGGGTTGGCCAAAAAGTTCGTTTGGGTTTTTCTGTAACATCTTACAGAAAAATCCAAATGAACTTTTTGGCCAACCCAATATTTAAAAAGATGGCAGTACCCTTTTCAACTAAAAGCAATAGAGGACTTCACATGCAACCTTGTTTCTCCACGTTTCCTTCCAATAGTCTTAGCACTGAGGCCTGAGTGTTGGTCTGTGCTGTGAAGCGCAGCCAACCTGGAGTCCCACGTAAGGACTGGTTTCATCAGGTGGTTTGGTGTCACAGTACGGCTAAACATTTGCTTGATACGTTCATACCAAAAGCTGATGTTCTCAGGGGAGCCAATGTCCTGGCTCAGAACGTCGGTTTGGTGGCCCCAGGGCTAGAAATGTGGACTGAGTATACCGGTGTTCAGTAGAACCCTTGAATATTGAGTGTGTGAATAAAACCAGTTTAATAACAACACCAATATCAAAGTAAACACCAAGAATAGGATTTCACCAAATCCTTCCATATCGGCTGTTTACAATATAATTGCTAACCTAAAAATAATGATGATGATGGTAATAATAATAATAACAGAGGATAAATCTGACAGCCAAAAACACAGGACAACATGAGCATTTACTAATATCCACAAGTTCAGAGTTAACTCTATATGCTATAGATTGCAATTAGCTTTAATTGACTGAGCTGGAAGTATGTTTTATTATTTCTTTAGATTTCTAAAAGAAGTGCCTTGTATTGTAATGGTGTCAAGCACCTGGTACCTCAACACATTAAAAAACACTGGAGTGTTTTAAAAAATCACCAGCCGCAGCAATAAAATGGCAAACGGTAATCCTGAAGAAAATCTGCATTGGGTCTTAGACTGTGTCTTAGAATTTAATGCAGGCAGTAAAATTTCTCTCATTTTGTCAGTAGTTATTTTTCTTTTGTTTTCAGTATTGAGAATGTTGGGATTAAGTATATATTAAGATTGATTTGCCTTCTGGAATGTTGTATACTCTTATGCCGTCAACACAGTTTAAAGAAGCAATAATTTCACATTCTACTATTCCATTAAGCCATACTAGTTGAAGATATGTCATATGTGAGGTCGCATTCCAGTCTCTGATGATTTCCTTTTTTTAATTAATTGATTGATTGATTGATTGATTAATTAATTTTTGGCTGCGATGGGTCCTCGTTGCTGTGCGCAGGCTTTCTCTAGTTGTGGTGAGTGGGTCTACTCTTCATTGCGGTGTGCGGGCTTCTCATTGTGGTGGCTTCTCTTGTTGCGGAGCACGGGCTCTAGGCATACGGGCTTCAGTAGTTGCAGCACGCGGGCTTCAGTAGTTGTGGCTCGTGGGCTCTAGAGCGCAGGCTCAGTAGTTGTGGCGCACGGGCTTAGTTGCTCCATGGCATGTGGGATCTTCCCGGACCAGGACTCGAACCCGTGTCCCCTGCATTGGCAGGCAGACTCCTAACCACTGCGCCACCAGGGAAGCCCTCTGATGATTTCTTAAAAGGAGGAAGATTTGATTAAAATTAGCATGGTTACCATTAAATTAACAATCAGAAGTATTTAGATCAATTAACCATCTTTTCCCCTTAAAAGATGAGGCCATTATGTGTTCTCAGGCCCGTGACTCTGCTGCGACTCAAGGTATCAGGTACTGAAGAGGCCACTGCTTTCTGATTTGTTTTGTATGTTACTCCCTGATATTTTGGAGGCAGAGCGGGGAGACGAAAGAACGGTGGAAACATTAAAGTTTATTCATGATTGTGTGGTCAGTGTCCCTGTCATGTCCTCTAGGACGTGATCTATTGGAGCCAAGGAAAGAATATTCTTGGGAACATAAGTCCACTGGCCACTGCAGGGGCTCTCTGGGGGTGTCAGGTCTGTCTGAGCCTCATGCTAGAAGGACAGCCGATCCGAGGAAGACTCTTGCTTACCCGAGGGTCTGGGACCGTGATGCAGTGCTTGTCTCTGAGCTCTTTCCTGGGCCTTTACACCTTAATGCTTCAGCCTAATAATCTCCTTAAAGCCTCCCCAACCCAAGGCGGAATTTCTGGTTCTTTCCTCTGTGCACCTCCTCAACACACACCCCTAACATTTTGCTTAGCAGGAACCAGATCTCAGAGGCTTTGTGGGCCATGTAAGGAACGAGCACTTTCTTCTTACTGCAACGGAGCGTAAGGAGTGGAGGGAGGGGTCCAGGCAGGCCGTGGGCTCTTTTCTGTTTATAAAGATCATTCTGGCTGCTGTGCAGTGAAAGATGAGAAAAAGCAGGGCTCCCGTTAGAAGGTGAGAGGTTATGGTGGCTGGGACTGGACCTTCAGCCACGGAGGTGGTGTGAATGCTCACATGGAGGGCATGCGTGCTGTAGGAATTTAAAGCCAGAAATCCCTGCAGCAGAGGTCATCAGACATGTGACTTGAACCTGACATTAAAGAAAGGGTCGAGGGGAGGGAAGGGCTTGTAGGCATTACTCCCCGATGCCCGGTGAAAGAGTTGCTAGGTGTTAACTCTGACTTCGACCTGGATTGACTGATTGATTCCCCATTAGACATTTTCAAAGAGGAATCCCCTTGAAGAAAACAAAAACAAACACAAAAAACACAACTGCTCCAACCTCTCTAAGCAGACCTAGAAGAAATGCAGGCAGCTAGAAGGAATTGGGCCATTTTGTCTGTTACTCTTTTTTCCAAGCATGAAACCTTGCACTTCAGACCACATCAGCAGAGCAATATTTAAAGTCCCTGTTTTTCATTTTTAACACCTAAAATGACAAATGATGGGCAGTTCCTTCTCAGCTACCTGATGGACTCCTTCCGTCATAAGGAGCGGTTGTCACATTCGGGCTGAATGTTTTCTCACAGGTGACTGTTTTTCTTTCTAGGATACCCCAAGCAGAGGCCCACGGCCCCCCGCAACGGGGTCTCCCCCAAGCCGGACCCGCAGGCCCGAGAGGCCGAGCGGCAGCTGGTGCAGCGGCTGAAGGAGAGGTGCGACCAGCAGACGCGGCAGCTGGGCCTCGTGCAGGCGGAGCTGAGGAGGACCGTCCGGGGCTTCGAGGCGCTCGCCGTGTCCACTCAGCTCTTCTTTGGGAAGGTGAGTCCACACCCGGTGAATGTTGAAGGGCTTTCGGTTTGCGGGGAGGACGGCGGTGGTGATGGTTGTTTGCGTGTGTGTTTCAGTTCGAGTTTGGGGTTAGAGACCAGTTTGATTTGCAGGTCACACGACATCTCCGCCAGCATCGTGTAATGTTTTGGGTGCCAAGTTTAGACTTGAGCGTGGAAGACATTAGTCTGGGAAGAAGGATTCATAACCTGCACTGCAAAAGGGAAAATTATGTAAAAAAGAAGGGAAAGGGTATAAATGAACGTTTTGAAGGTGAGGTCTTGGAAGAGAATGGAGCTTGTGCTTGTTTGCATTTTAGCCCCGAGACGGCCAGGGTCTGAAATATCTACACCTTTCAGTACAGAGGGAGACAGAGCGGCGCCACTTTGGCTGTCGAGGGGACCTGGCAGGTGCCGGGCTGGGGCCTCTTCTCGGGGCCACGCTCACAATGCGCGTGGGGCAGCATGGGGTAGGGGCGTCCTCCCTGCGCCCTCGGTTCTTCTGACAATGCAGAGAGGCTTGGTTTCCTCAGCCTGAGTGTCCAGAGGCTCCTGGGCCACCCAGACTCCGAGTCTGTTACCACCCACTGTATAGTTTGGCTTTCCTGCCTGTGAATGTGAAAGGGCGGTGGTGGGAGCGCGGGTCTGTCTGACTTTGTGCGTTCGTGCTCCACCCTGAGGTGGCCAAGGCCTGTTTGGGGGGGAACCTGAACATTTACCTTTGAGGTTTAAACATTACGAGTTAGCACATCAGTAACCCGTAAGGCATTCGTTTCATGTATGGACCTTCCGGGATCTGTAAATGAAAGTAAGAATGCTATATAAATGCCCCCCAACTAAGAAAATGAACTAACTAAATCTCTAACTAATTTAAGGAAGAAAATCAGAAGATTATTAACCAGCACCATGTCCACTGGTTTTCTTTAGTATCTGTACCGTGAAGTGTGGAGGGCTCTCTGACCTTTGATGATAGCCTGTAGCCTCTCTTGCCCCACAATGTAGAATCCTGAGCTGTCCTGTTCTGTTGTTGTTTCCTTTTTTGCTTAAAGCTTTTGGCCCAAAGAGCTAATTACCAAGTTATTGTTGTGATGAAAGACAAGACAAACAGGTTTCAGCTTTACCAATAGTTTCTGCCTCTTCCCTGATCAAAATGTTAACACCAGCAGTAAATGGCCAATTTGAATTTTATGTCTTCCCTTCTGGTCTAATACCATTGGGATCAACCTTAAAGAGCTGCAGTTGCTGCGTTCTCACCCCTGTAAGAATTAAAGTTACAAACACATTTTTGAGGTGCCAAAGGGGCCAGACTTGCCATGGTAAATATTGAGCGTTTTTCTTATTAGACAAAGAGTGACGTGTTTTCCGTTCTTCAGCTGGTTGTGTATTTTCCACTGATTGTGAAGTCTTTAATAAAGAGAGGAAAGCAGCGTTGTGCGTTGCAGTTCAGTGATAACATTTACTTTGTAACTCTGCCCGCTCTGGGATTGCGCCCTCCATGCGTCATCCAGCTTCAGAACAAATTCTTGATAAGGGTTTCGTGTGGATAGATATGCCAGCAGACATCGAATTAACACATTGGTAACATGCGCTGTGTTTTCAAGTTGGAACTTTTGGACCCCATTTATGGCGTCATGGCAGAGAAGAGAGTTCCTGTGTTGAATAAGGGTCGTTTCCCTGTAGTGATGCATTTCTAGGCCCCAGGAAAATTCCTGTTGGCCCATGGACCACGAGTTTTATTTCTCTGCGGCATACACATGGCTCTTCAAGCAGAGACCCTAAAGGGCAGGTGATTTGTAGCCATCTCCATCAGACCCCCCTACCGGCTGGAGCCACACTCGGCATGACATTTCAGCAAGATGGATGGTGGGCATGAATTTCATTTTCTTTTCAGTAAATCACAACCAGCAACTCCAGACAGGCCTCCCCAATGACCATGGCATTTCACCTCCCACACAATGTGTTCTTTTTTCCGTCCTTCTGATCTCAACTCTTTCTCCAGAGAAACCTCAGAAGAAAAAATGGACATTTTTCAAGTCTGTAGTTGAACATAAGTGGCTTCCACTCAGGCTGGCATGTGTTCTACCTGGTTTAAGATGCTTGATTTGAGAGTTTGCCAGGAATACCAGACTAGACCAGGGGGTGTGACCAGAGTGGAGCACCCGGGGAAGTGGAGGCCAGGCAACCTGGGAATTCTGATGATGGAGCCCCTACTACAAGGGCTCATGATCCTGAGATGCTCTCATGACCCGTGTCCCTCTTGGGGGAAGCCAATGCATTATTATTATTATTATTATTATTATTATTATTATTATTATTATTATTATTATTATATATGGGGCATTGGTCACAGCCCAGCATGCCAGCTGTGCAGGGCGTGACCTCCAGAGCCAGCCTGAAAAAGCAGTATCTCTTTGCTCTTCTGCTTAGAAGACGCTGCTGGAACTCTACACCTGTATCTTTTCTACGCTGTAGCATATTCGTCTGCAGAGCAGGCGTAGTGGAGAGCGGGGGCCGAGCCAGCAAGGAGCCGGTCCCACCTGCATCTTGCATGAGACCTTGAGCGAGTTGCGGCCCCTCTTTGAGTCTTGACATCATCACCAACGGGAATACATCCTTGCTCCCCTCGGCTTCCCGCTGCAGAATCACCTCTGACCAGTCATCTTTGACTCGCAGTTTCCTCAGTTTCAAATAGGTTTGTAATAACTCTTTACAAGGTTATTGTGAGAATGGAGTGAATTAATGGGCAAAGGTACTTTGAACAAATATTCAATAGAACATTCTTTTTGAGGACAAGGAAAATGTGACAAATATTTTACTCTCCAGCGGGATGAATAAGACATATGTGAGGAATGTAAAGCTAAAACACAGACCAAACCCCTCTTATTTCATTATATATATATATAAAGGATATGGCTTGGGGTGTACTTTAAGAATAGAAATAATCTCCTAGTCCAGCTATTCAGCTGCTGCTGCTATATATTTTTTCCAGAATGTGCTGATGCTATTAAGTATGGGAAGTCACTAGAAAAAGGAATTAGGAGCCTGGATAGGGGTCTTTCATTTCTGCCCCCTGCTTCACAGCTCCTGGCAGCGCGGCTGTGAAAGTTGTCAGCTGTGGTACAGCCTGAGCCCAGCGTCCAGGGATGCTGAGATGCCACATTTAGGTGCCAACACCCACCTCACGCTGTGCTCGTTCCAGGCAGCTCTATTCCCCCCAACAAGGCACGGTCCTCACCACAGGCCAGACAGCTCTGCTGAAATCCGTGGTCCCAGACCTCTGGGGGTGGGGCTGTACTAATAAGTGTGACTCTCAGGGACTCTCACTTCTCAGGGTCAAGTTGAAAGACTTTTATCTTTTGCTGCCTGGTTCCCGGGAACGCTACTCTTGAGCAGCCCCTGGCGGCTGATCCAGGAGAGGGTCCTGTATTAAGTGGTGTGCCTCGCCCTGTAGCATCAAGGTTTACACAGGTTACATCTGAGGGTGTATATTTATTTTCGTTTTAGTTTTAATCAGATTTATTATATTCAATATTTTTTCATATTGGTTTGTGTCATTTTTATCATTAACTTTATGAATGTGATAGACGATGGTTTTTAACTATTTTTCATTTATTATTAAATAGTTTAGGCATACAAGGCATGAAAATTGATGTCAAGCATTTGTGTACTTTCTAAGCTTAATCAAAATTAATAATGCAGCAGCCTCCTTCTCCCTAAAGTGTATATATATGAATGTATATTTTTTTCTTTTACTCTTTGACTTTTTATCACAAAAATATATTGCATAAGTGTGGAGAAGTGTGGAAAGAATAACACCCAAATACTCATCATTTAAGTTTAATACTTAATGACATGTTTCCATATTAACTTTATCTATGTTTTTTTTAATATTTACTTATTTATTTCTTCATTTGGTTGTGCTGGGTCTTAGTTGCGGCAGGCAGGCTCCTTAATTGCGTCCCACCAGCTCTTTAGTTGTGGCATGCATGTGAGATCTAGTTCCCTGACCAGGGATCAGACCCGGGCCCGCTGCCCTGGGAGCATGGAGTCTTAACCACTGTGCCACCAGGGAAGTCCCATTTGATCTATGTTTTTGTTGTTAGTTAAGGATACATATTTTTAAATATAGTTCATATACTTAACTTTTCATCTTTAATTCACTTATGTTAGTAGATTTTTATCAACTCTGCCCCGACCATATGAAAGGTTCTGTGGAGGGTTCAAAAAAGTAGAAGGCAAAGCACCTTAATAACAATATCGCTCCTGTTTATTGACCATCTCCTATGTCCTAGACACTTTACATATAGTATTTTAACCCACCCTGGTGTTAAAATAATGGTGGACATTATTCTCATGTGACAATCGAGGAGAATGAGGCTCAGGCAGGCCATGTAGCCTTCCAAAGACAACAGAATTAGAAAGCGATGGAGCCACGATACAAATGCAGGTCAGCCCGTATGCACCCCATATTTTTCCCACACTATTGTGGTCCTTTCTCTCCCTCTCCACCCAGCCCTCAAGGTTTTGATGTAGTTAAGGGGGAAGAACATAACGGGGAAAAACAAAATGTGAAACAATAATCTCAAAGTTAAACACATGTAGAGGATGCTAAGAGAAAATGATCTGAGGTAAGAGTCAACCTGAAGCCACAAACAAAAGTGGTGTATGTTCTGGTAGAAGCCCAGCCCTGTGAGTGGGAAGGGGCGGCCTGGTAAGGAGGCTGGCAGGAGCCGGGGCGGAGAGCTGGGTGGGATTATTGTGAGTAACGAGGAGGGCGAGAGTGTGTACGGGCAGAGGACGGACCAGCCTTGTTGTCTGCAGAGTGGTGGCCCCTCCCTGTCTTTAAGCCCAGGGTGGATTAGTTAATGCTTTGTGGATGGAGATCCAGGGACTCGGAACTGTTTTTAGAAGTGCGAAGGTTCCTCTGTAACAGACGGCAGCTCCTCTTGGCGAAGGTGGTCCAGATTCACCTTCCCTGCTCCACAGCTGGCTGCTTCCATCCGAGCAGGCTGCGTAGAACCCTCTCGGAAAATAAACGCAGGCTTGCTTGCTTTTGCCGTTTAATACATCCGCGTGGGTCATCAGGGTGAAAGTCTGCCCTAGGGCTCCGAAGCAGTAGACAAGCTGTGGTATCCAGCTGCCAAGGGAGTTCATGTGTCAGGACACTTTCCCACCGAGGGGAGCTTCAGGGCAGTGATTACACCTGATCAAAACTGAAAACCGGGGGGCTTCCCTGGTGGCGCAGTGGTTAAGAATCCCCCTGTCAATGCAGGGGGCACGGGTTCGAGCCCTGGTCTGGGGAGATCCCACGTGCCACGGAGCAGCTAAGCCCGTGCGCCACAACTACGTGGCATGAGCCTGCACTCTAGAGCCTGTGAACCACAACTATTGCAGCCCGCTCGCCTAGAGCCCGTGCTCCGCAACAAGGGAAGCCACCGCAATGAGAAGCCTCCGTACCGCAACGAAGAGTAGCCCCCGCTCGCCGCAACTAGAGAAAGCCTGCACACGGTAACGAAGACCCAATGCAACCAAAAAAAAAAAAAAAAAAAAAAAACCTGAAAACCGTACGCTGTCTGTTGCTCCCTAAATCCTAAAAATGTCCATTTAAATATAGTATTTTGTGCTTCTCCCCCTTATAAACAGTGCCCTGTGATTATCTTTTCTTCCTTAATTTTACCTTGAATAACTAAAGCCTTAGAGAAAAAGTGAGCACCTAGGTTGGCATTTCTGACAGTTCAGCATATGACCTGATGGGAATGTTGATGAAATAGTAAATTGGCTATTCCAACGATTGTTGTTCTAAAAGAACGTTTGTGTCCCAAAAGTCAGTGTGACCACGGTCCTTTGCTGGGAGAACCATGAGTGTTAGCTCTTACCCTTAGGACTTGAGCTTAAGGAAATGCTTAGCCTAACCCCCAAATATCAAAATATTCCCAATGTCAAGGCTTAGAACACCCCCTCCCCGCCCCAGCTATGCCAAGCAGCTCTTTGAAGTAATAAGAATCCCTGGCCTGGGGTGTCAGTTATGGAAGCCATCATGGTAGGTAAAAAATAAAACTCTAAATTGCGAAGTCTTCTCAGCTTTTATGGAAGATCCCCAAGACTGGGGCCTGATAAGACCCAAATTCACTGATGATAAAGTAAATTTCATAATAAGGTGATAAGAATAGATACTCGACTAAGGTAGAGACTAATTGCCCCAATTCAGTTCATTTCTCTTATGCTTTGTCATAAATGGTTTCTTTTTTTGATTAACTGATGCTCCTTTTGAATACAGATGGACGTATGGGAGAGGAAAGATGAGTTTCATCTGCTCCTCTCAAAAGGAGGTCTGCACTTGGCTAAAAGTGGTCTGTAGTGAAAGTGCATGCCTTGGAAATACTCTAAGATGCAGAACTGGGTGTCACGTTCGCCCAGGCCAGGGAGGCAGCAGAGGGCAGTGGGAGTGGCACACTGAGGCCACACACCCCCAGCCTATGTGGACCCAGGCCCTCTAACAGATACCCAAGTCTCTACTTAAATGTCACTGGAAATTTATTTTAAAATAAATTAAATGCTGTAACTCCCCTCCAAGTAAGAAGAAGTGGAAGGAATGATAACTTTAAAAAAATAATTACTGCCTAAGGAGATAAGAGATATGGTTGCCTCCATTCCAGAACCTCTTTGAGATGATGAGTTTGTTGACTTCCTAGACCTCAAGTTTTTCTATGAAATGGTGTGACTGAAGGTCCAGCTTCAGGGGCAAGACTAGAGTGGAGGGGCGCTCATGCTCCAGGGCCTGGGATGTAATTCCGTTTCCTCAAACTCTGTGAGGCAATGCTGTAACTGAAATGCCAGGAAATGCTCAGCTCAGCGTATGCTTGTTCCTTGGCTTAGACACTTTAAGCGTATCTGCTGTGTGACCATCACCGTTCAGAAAACACGTTAGAGTTTTCTCTTTGGGAAAAATCACTTTCAAGTAACAAACTTCTGTGGGACGTTTAAAACGGGAGTGAATTTCTAAGGATATTATTGTCTCCTATAACTTCTCAGGGCTACTGCCAGTGCAACGAGACAGGGAGAGAGAGCTGTGGGCTTGCTGTCTGATGAGGCCAAGCCCTCCCCTCCCCCGATTTGGGCGTCTGTTTCTGGAAGGTGCAGGTGAAGCGGTGACTTGTGCTATGCCTTCCATCTGGGGGAGGACCGGGAGTGTGGTCCGTTTGTGCAAGGACCTTCGTTGCCTGAGTCAGTTACACCGAGAGCCTCCTCTTTACTACACATGCAGTGTTTGGGTTATCTCTTGACTCCAGAGACACGTCAGTGTGTACCTTACCCATTCAGAGAGGACGGATGCTCGTGGACCAGCCCTTGAGAAGAAGTAAGGTTTCTGTAGGCAGAAGTGGAGGGAACCAGCGCGGGTGGCGGGCTGCGCAGCCCTGGGACAGGGCAGGCTGGTTTTGCGGGGAGTGAAGAGTCTGATTTGCCTAAAGCTTGGAGTCTGGGACTGTCAGTACCAGAAATGAGGTGGAAGGGTTTGGGGACTTAAATAGCAAAGTAAAGGGGGTGGGGTGGGAAGTGGGGTGAATTGGGAGATTGGGATTCACCTATATACACTAATATGTATAAAATACATAATTAATAAGAACCTGCTGTATAGCACAGGGAACTCCACTTCGCTGTACAGTAGAAACTAACACAACATTGTAAAACAACTATACCCCAATTAAAAAAAAAAAAAAAAAACAAAGTAAAGAGAGGCTCAATATGAGACAGTCAGGAGGCACTGAGAGTTCTGGACAGAGTACTGAAGTGTTTGAAGCTGCATTTCAGGAGGATTAATATGGTAGCGAGGTATGAGATGGATGGTAGAAAGAAAACTCCAGGCAGAGAAAACACTTAGGAAGCTCTGCTGGTAGTAATAATAATCCAGGCAAGGGGTGAGAGGAGTGGGGAGGAGGGTCTGATGCAAAGCAGAGTGCAGATACAGGACCCCAGCACCCGGGCTGTGAGCCAATTAGGGGGCTCATTAGGGTTTAACAGGTCCAAGAGGCTCCAGGTGATAAGTGGTAAACCTTCCCCATCCCCACCCCAGCAGCTCCCAAACAGAAGTCACAAAACTAGGGAAGTTAAGTTAAGTTCACTTAGGATTTGTGTGTTTATAGTTCAGAGATATTTAAAGAGGTCACAGGTTCTCTTTTTAACTATTTTCTCTGAAACTGCACACTTTGTGCATCCGTGAACCCTCAAGGTCCAGGACCAATGGACTTGTAGGGATGGACATTTTTCCTCCAGAAGTAAACTTTTATTCAAATATCACCTGTCCCTTTGGAATTCAGGAGAAATTGTTGAGAATCCCATCCCACATTCCAGGAGTATCCTCCCTATCTCCCATCCTCTCAGGAATTTCAGGTGGGATGAGCTTATTTTTTTATAGTTACCTGTGGCTCTGAATTTCTGCTTCTCTTAAATTAGCTCAGCTTGTGGGTTCCTGCCATCCCACATGCAGCATCCCTGCCTACCTGGTGTGGCTCCCCTTTGTTGGTTTCCAAGATTCTTCGTGCTTTGTGATGCTGGGAGCTCCATTAGGGAGTTAAACATGGGTTTAGATGTCAGGGGAGGAAAAAGGAAGCTGTAGAAAAGTAGACTTGGGAGACATTTGTATAGAAGTGACATTATAGAGGGCTGAGATTGACAGGAGCATGTGTACAGAAGAGGAAGGCAGACACAGGACAGCCCCTCAGCCCGAGGAGGAGGAGCAGGAAAGAAAGGAAACGCAGGAGATGGTGAGAAAGGTTGTTGAAAACAGGAGAAGTCCCACCTCAAAGAAGCCAAATGAGAGAGGAGTTTCTGTAGGTTGGAGTGATTTGTAATACCAGGTACCAGACAGTGGATGAAAATGACACAGAATGAGGAAATATCCCAGAGTTTGGCACTCTCACAGGAGTATCTGTGAACAGGTCAGGACGACCAGATTCTCCTGGTTCCTTGACAACCAAATGGTTTAGCAAGTTTAGCCTCTGTCAGCCCGCGGTGAACGTTTCCCTGTGAGAAGTGGCAACGGTGACATCTACAGGGCATTGGCTGGAAATGAAATCTGTGCCCCCAGAAGAGTGCTTGCCAAACATTACCTTAAATTCCAGGGCGTTTTACAAAAAGCAAGTGCCACTCTCCGCCCCTTGTTCACTAAAGTGCGAACTGCAGACCTGCCTGTTCCACAGACATAATTGAAATTAGGTTTGATATTAAAATCACACAACTGCTTTCATTTTTCATTTTATTCCTGACAATCAAAGTACTAAGCAAGAATAAGATTGATGTCACACACTGCAAGCAGTTTCCCTATGAGATAATTCATAAAAGCAGTTATATATTGCACAAACCTGAGAGTCAAACAATCTGTATCTGTAATTCAGTCCCTGGAGAACGTGAAGGCCCATGACATCTGCTTTACCAGGAACAGAGGAAGAAACATTTAAAATTCAAATGTACTGAGACTCTGTGACATGGCAGTACTCTCTTGAAAACAGAGACAACATGAGAACTGTGCTGACAAAATAAATAGGAAGTGATATCATTTCTCAAACTTTTCTGCAATAGTATTTCCCCATTATTTTTTCAGTTTGAAAGAAATGCAGGGCCAGAATTCTATATCTATTTAGCAGGCATAAAGGAGGCCAAAGAAGAGGGGAAAAAAGAAACGAAGAATAAATGCAATGATTAGAAAAGTTACAAAGATATTAATCCAACTAGAACAATAATCACATTAAATGTGAGTGATCTAAACACACTAATTAAAAGACAGAGATAGAAAGGATTTTTTTTAACCCAACTATATATTGTCCACAAGAAACCCGATTTAAATATGAAGACTCTCCTGCATACCTGAAACTAGCACAACATTGTAAATCAACTATACTCCAATTAAAAAAATAAAAGAAAAATAAATAAATATAAAGATGCTCACGAAAGTAAAGGGATGCTCACAAATAAATATAAAGATGCTCACAAAAGTAAAGAAACACATGATGCTGTGCTTCCCACCAAAAGTAACGGCCTGAGCAATTTTTCAGACCTGAGATACTCAGAATGTTTTCTTCTCTGTGGATAGGTTTTTCTCTTTTTCAGATCTTAATGTTTGCTATTGGCAATGAGCACCTCCTCAGAATGACCATTTCTGATGTGAAGACCCAACACACAAACTGAGCAGGTGATCCCCAAGATGCCAGTTGAGTCCTGGTTCCAGGTGAAATGAAGGAAGTACACTCCATGTTGTCTCTCCCACCAAATGCAGCTGTACAGCCGGCCCAGAATGCATGGAGTAGCTACTTGAGAATGCAAAAAAGTAACACGTAGCAGGCAGACTGGGAAGAAGACCGGAATTTGAAGCATCGCAGAACTGATGGTGAATTTACAAGGGTTTCTCTCCAGTATTCCTCGGCCTGAATTCAGTGCAGCTTGAAACCTGGAAGTGGACACTTGGATGTGGGCAGAGGGGTCTCCAGGAGAAGCCCTCTGTTTCTGGCTACAGGAGTGGGAAAGGGAACTCCTAGCACTCAGAGAGAGCTAAGTAAATCTTTTTTCTTTTCTCCATTTTCTCATACCCCAACCCACAAGCACCCTTGTGGTCATGACAGCAGTAGTGGTGGCAGGAGCAACCTGCCAAACCGTGAGAGAGGGGAACGTTCCTCTCTGCTGGAAGGAGCTGTGTCCCAAGAGGGTGAGGCAAACCCCACTGCTTTTATTCTCGGGGTTTTTTTTGCAATTTAGCCACAAAGTGCACAGCAGAGTGGGGCAACTAATGTCCCAGCTTTCTGGCTGGAGGACTAGAAAGAGGAGCCCCAGGGAACTGGAACAGATGGTGGAGATTGGGGAGAGGGGGGAACTTGGGAAAGTGACCCCTTAAAATTGTTTATGTGCCCCTGGGCTCACCCCTGAGCTCCATGTGTGTGACTGTCACTCACAGCATATGTGGATGCTAAGAACTGAAGAACAGGAGAGGCCACCACCCGAGGCCAGACTGGCCATTGTTAGGTGCGTGTGTGGGGCAGATCCTAACAGCACTTTAAAGGCTTTGAAAACTGAGTTGATGCTGGAAGCACAACCCGTAGAAGGCTGCATGGAACCATAGCCTGAACTCTACCTGATCAGTTGCCTGCTATCAATTCTACGTAAGATTTAAACAAGACCCAGTGTCACATGATGTCATATTCAAAACGCCCAGGACACAATCTAAAATTACTTAGCATACAAAGAACAGGGAAATCTCAACTTGTATGGGAAAAGTCAGCCAACAGACAGTAAATTCAGAATGACACAGTTGTTGGATTTATTTGATGAAGACATTAAATGCAGCTATTTTTTAAATGCTCCAAGAAGTAAAGCCAAGTACTCTTAAAATGAATGGAAAGAGGGACTTCCCTGCTGGCACAGTGGTTAAGAATCCACCTGCCAGTGCAGGGGACGCGGGTTTGATCCCTGGTCCGGGAAGATCCCACATGCCGCAGAGCAACTAGGCCCACGCGCCGCAACTACTGAAGCCCACGTGCCACAACTACTGAAGCCCGCGCACCTAGAGCCTGTGCTCCACAACAAGAGAAGCCACCGCAACGAGAAGCCTGCACACAGCAACGAAGAGTAGCCCCTGCTCGCTGCAACTAGAGGAAGCCCATGCACAGCAATGAAGACCCAATGCAGCCAAAAATAAATAAATTAATTAATTAATTTTTTAAAAATTCCTGTAAAAAGAAATGAATGGAAAGCTAGAAAGTCTTATCAAAGAAATAGAAGATATAAAAACTCAAATGGACATTTTAGAAGTAAAAAATATAATAGCCAAAAAAATGAAATTCGCTGAATGGAGATGATGAAGAGTCAGTGAAGTTGAAGATGGGTCTATAGAAACTGTCAAATCTGAACAACAGAAAGAAAACAGATTTTTTTTTTTAAAAAGAAAAGAGTCTTGGGGACCTGAGAGAGAAAATAAAAGGGTCTAATATTTCTGTCATAGGAGTCCCAGGGGGAAAAAAAAAGGAGAAAGAGTGTTTACAGAAAAAAACATTTGAAGAAATAATGACTAGAAACTTGCCAAATTTGGTGAACAACATAAGCCTACAGATTCAAGAATCTCAGTAGCCCTCAAACAGGATAAGCCCAAAGAAATCCACGTCCAGATATACTATAATCAAACTGCTGAAGACTAAAAACAAAGAAAAAATTGTGAAAGCAGTCAGAGAGAAATTACACATTACCTGTAAGAAACAATTCAAATGACTACAGAGTTCTTACCGTAAACCATGGAGGGCAGAGGACCGTAGAACATTTTCAAAGTGCTGGGAGAAAGAACCACCAACTTAGAATTCTATATCCAGTGAAAACATCCTTTGGAATTGAAGGTGAAGTAAAGACATTCTCAGATGAAAGGAAACTAAAAGCATCCTTTGTCTGCAGACCTGTTCTAAAAGAACTGTTAAAGGAAGTTCTCCAGACAGATGGGAAATGATACCACAAGGAAACTTGGAACAACAAGAATGAAGAGCAACAGAAATAGTAAATATCTGGGTATATAATAGACTGTTCCTTTCCGATTGAGCTCTTCAAAATATACTTAAAAGCTGGAAGCCAAAATTACGACATTGTCTGATGGAGTTTTCAGTGCACGTAGATGTGATTCTTAAGATTACTACACAGAGGAGAGATTGCAGAGAGACCCATTTTGACAGTGAGGTTTCTACTTTCCACATGTGGTGGTAAAATACTGATTTTAATTAGACCGTGAAATGTTAAATTTTTATATTATAGTTCCCAAACCAGCAACTAAAAAATGATGTAGAGAGATGTGGTCAAAAGTGTAATTAGCAAATTAAAACGTAATACTAAAAAATGTTCAAATAAACCGAAAAGAGTCAGGAAACGGGAAACAGAAGAACAAAAACAGAGGGAGCAAACAGAAAACAATAAAGTGGTAGATCTAAATTCAAACGTATCAATAATTACACTAAATATAATGATTTAAACCAGCAAACAGTGGCTCATGGGCCAAATCTGTTTCTGTAAAGAAGGTTTTGTTGGAACATGGTGGCGTGCACTCCTTTATGTACCGCCTGTGGCTGCTTTCTTGCTGCAACAGCAGGGATGAGGAGCACCACAGACTGTATAGGCCACAAGGTCCAGAATATTTATTATCTGGTCCTTTACAGAAAAAATGTTTGCCAAGCTTTGGTCAAAACACAATAGTTAGAAGATCAAGATTGTCAGGGTATGTATGGAAACATGAATTAAAAAAAAACAAATGACCCAACTATCTGCTGTTAACAAGAATCTTGCTTAAAATACAGAAAGATGGAGGTTAAAAGTAAAAGGCTATATATAACATGGAACCATAAATCAAAAGTAAGCAGGAGTGGCTGTGTTGATAGCAGACAAAGTAGACCTCAGAGCAGAGAAAATTACCAGGGATGAGAGGGATATTGCACAATGTAAACAGGTTAGTTTACCAAGAATATATAACAGTCCTAAATGTGTTTGCGTCTAACAATGAGCTTTAAAATGCACCAGGCAAAAACAGAACTGAAAGGAGAAAAAGACAAATCGAAAATTATGCTTGGAGATTTCAA
This sequence comes from Balaenoptera borealis, assembly GCF_965194805.1. Lineage (NCBI taxonomy): Eukaryota > Metazoa > Chordata > Mammalia > Artiodactyla > Balaenopteridae > Balaenoptera > Balaenoptera borealis. Next base: position 7,440,333 of record NC_138877.1, read on the forward strand.
CACCTCCTCTCTCAGTAATCAACAGAAGCAGTAGACAGAAGGTTAGCAAGGATATAGAAGAAGTGAATAGCACCATTAACCAACGAGAAGTGATAGATGTTTATAAAATACTGTACCCAACAATAGCAGAATACACGTTCTTTTCTGGTGGACGTGGAACATTCCCCAAGATAGACTATATTCTGGGTCATAAAATTAACAAATTAAAAATAATTAGAATCATATAAAATATGTTGTCTGACCTTGATGAAATTAGACAAAAATCAGTAGGAGAAAGATAACAGGAAAATCTTTAAACATTTGGAAATTAAATAACATACTACCAAATAACCCGTGTGTCAAAAAGAAGTTTCAAGGGAAATTAGAAAATACTTTAAACTGAAAGAAAATAAAATGACTACATTTAGAAATTTGTGGAACATGGCTAACATAGTGCCTAGGATGATATATATAGTATTAAAAACTCAGAAAAGACAGAAAGTCTAAATCAATGATCTAAGCTTCTACCTGAAGACACTAGAAAAAGAATGTATGCTTGTAGCATGTATCATAGGTACAGTATAGCACAAAAATAATCCCAAAGCAAGCAAAAGAAAGGAAATAATAAAGATAGGAAAAATCAATGAAATTGAACACAGAAAAATAATAGAATCAATGAAACTGAAAGCTGGTTCTTTGAGAGAGTCAGTAAAATTGATAAACCTATTGTAAGTCTGACAAACAAAAAGACAAACTTAACCAGCATCAGGAATGAAAGAGGGGAAATCTCCACAGACCCCACAGGTATTAAAAAGGAATGAGCTATTGATACACATAACACCTTGCATGATTCTCAAAGGCATTATGCTGAGTTCAAGAAGCTACACTCGAGAATTTGCATACTCTTTGATTCTATGTATGTGATATTTTCCAAAAGGCAAAACCATAGTGATGGAGAACAGATAAGTAATTGCCAGGGTTCAGGGATGTGGGGCAGGTGTGCAAAGGTAGATTTTTGGAGTAGTGCAGCTGTTCTATGTTCTGGTTGTGGTGGTAGTTACATAAATCTATACATGTTTTTAAATTCATAGAACCATACACAAAAAAGTCTCCCACACACACACAACACAGTCAATGTTACTATTTTTTAATTTTTTAAGTAAATTTTTTTGAAAAGAAAAAGTCACAATCCATATGGTCATTTTCTTATTATCCTTTGGGTCTTATTTTTTTGAAGCTTATAGGATAGGCAAATAGATTTAGTGTTTGGTGAGACAGGTTCTCACTTCTTCATGGGAATAAGTTACATCTATAGCAGGACACCGTAAAGTGTCAGTTTGTGGTGAGTCATCTTCAAAGCATTCATCGACGTGCTCTGGCCCAGCCTCTGACTTGGTTGACCTCTGACAAGGTACCACTCGAAATAGTACAGCCTTGGAGCTCAACAAGGACTCAGATTCTCAGCTTCACCCTGAAAAGCCTGAGAGACAGAAAAAGATTTGAAAAGGGCAGTTAGTTAATCTGGGCAGCTATTAATCTGTAGCCTCCCATTCTTCCTCAATTAGAAGGAAATTATCCAAGCTGGGAAGGGGGAAGAGTGTTCCAGAAGAATCTCAAGATGCAATCTTAGTCTATATGCACCTGCCTCAGGATAAGTCCAAGAGGAGAGGCTAAAGCCCAGTGGAACCCTCATAATTTGGGGGATCCCAGGATGATGGGGAGCTATGCCTTGCTCATCTCACTTGGACTCCTGGTGGTGACAAACCTCCCTGACCTCCCTCGAGCTGCAGTGGATTGAGGGTGACAGAGCAGAGGGGGGTGGAGAGCGGGGAGGGTAGAATAAGACTCCCGGGAGCTTCAGAGGATGGAGAACACCACCAACATGAGGTGGAACAGGGGATGGGCGTGGACATGACAACCAGAGGCCACAGTGAGGACGTTGTGAGGACAGAGCCAGGGATCACAGCCCTTAAGGCATGGTTATACACAGCAGTGGGTGTGATGTGAAAGACGACACTCAGAATCCTTCCGGATGAGTCACAGCTCAAAGGCTGCCAGCCCAGGAGCACGATGGAAGGAGAGACAGAGGCCACCCGCCCCTGCCCACGCCAGGACCCACTCGGAATCAAGCCGGGGTGGCGTAGGAGAGAAGAAAACCCAGGAGAGGGGGGTTTCGAACTGGAAAGTGGCTGATTTCTGTCAATCTACATTAAGAAATTATGCGATTTAACTTTCACCTAAAAGCAACTAGACTACCTTTCCCCACACTGAGGAAAATCAGAGGCTTGAGGTAGAGATTACGGGCAGTCAGAGAATAAGAAAACTATACCTGGGAATACTTGAATTTTTGAAGTTCATATATATAACATACCTTTAAAGAATTGTTATAACTGAAAACAGGGAGGAATGGTGGAAGTCGTGTTTTTTGACCTGGTAATATATTCTAGCCGCCAGATGAGGCCCCCCGGGGCTATAGCAGCCACCCAGAGACTATACATGAGACAGACTCTTTTTGCAGATGGAAAACTGGAGCTCAGAGAGGCTGAGTCACAAAGGCTGCACAGCACAGCCAGGATGTGAAGGCATCTGACCCTCAGCCTGTCCTGTTTCCCTGGTGCTTCACAAGCCTCTCACGACAGGAAGAAACACAAGGGTAACCAGTCGTTCAGATCCCAGGGTACCCCTGTCCCATAGCCGGGGACATGGAGAGGCTCAGGGGACACAGTCGTGCTGGCATCAGAGTGGCCAACATCCGTCCTGACATTGGGCAGCTGTGAATCTCAGCTGACCCTGGAGAACCGTCTCAGACCATGAACTCACCCGTACTCCATGAGTTTGTATTGTTATTTCAAGTAACACATATTAGCGCTTGCTTTAAAGATAACAGGGTTTAAAGTGGGGAGTTCCCAGGAGAAAGGGGGCTTCCGCCCACCCCACTCAGTTCTCCGTGGGGTGGATTTGGCTTAGCCAGTGAGCTGTCCCGTGTCAGTCGTCTCGGTCGTTAACCTCTATTTGCAGTAGTTAAGTTGTTCTGCTAGAAGAAGGAATGCGCCCGAGATGGAGGCACAGAGTACTTTTCTCAGCAAAGCAGAAGCAGGTCAGCTTAGGCTGCCACAGAGCAAACGCCTGCCTGGGAATAGCCGTGACTGCCTGCTTTTGCATTCCCTTCGAGGAAAATCTACACTGATTTTAGGAGCATTGGGCATAGCCAAGGAAGAAAGAGGTAGAACCACCCAAATTAGAATCTGTAGCTGGCTAGAATCCTTCCTGCCCCTGGGAATCTATAGCTGGGGGCCTAAAGGGGCAGATTTCTGGGCTTCTGCCCAGATACAGGTGGTCCTGGAGTTGAGGAAGAGAGGGGAAGCTCTGGGGCATATAAAGTAGACTAGCCAGAGTGAGGAGAAAGTTTGCATCTGTAGCAAGCAAAGAAGGGCTAAAATTCCTAACACAACGAAGCAAAAGGGTTTGATGCTTTATAATCAGAAGCTGTAGTGCTTATGGCATTTAGCGTAGTTACGGTGTAGAAAATAACCTGCTAGCGTAGGGGAATCACGAAGAGGTACTGGAAGTAAGACTGCTTATCCCTCCTTGTTATTAGCTAACATTTATGTATCTTACTGTGTACCAAGCCCTTGGCAGGGGCTCACCACCCCTTGTCCTGTTTAATTCTCTCCACAGCCCTGTGGGTGGGCACTGTTGGGACCTAGAGAGAAGGGTTGCTTTGCCTGAAGTCACACAAGTGACGCAGAGCCAGGCTGGAGTCTGACCCAAGGGCAAGGTCCTTCAGACTTCATCACTACATTCATACTTAGCACAATAAAGTGAGAAAACGCAATGTAGAGGAAGCACAGAACTGGGCATCAGAAAACTGATCCAGTCCGATCCTTGTCAGCACTGTGGTCTGGAAAGTCCACGGACCCTCTGTCTGTTTCACTTTCCTCATCTGTAAAAGGAGACCGTTCTGAGGGTGAACCGAGCTAGTCCCACGAAAGTGCTTTGGAGATGCTACCCCTTGGTGATGATGACTGTTTCATCAGAAAATAATCCTCAAGTCAAGTGCCTGCTCTGGACCAGAAACTGTGCTCGGGGCTGGGAATACAACAGAGGGCAAAGCAGACGTGGTCTGTGCCCTCGTGGAGTTTGGTGGAGGGATTGAGCAAGTCTTTTAAATAGAAAAAACGGTATTGGAGGGTGCAGCCTCGTCTGGGAGCTCCGGGGTGCAGGCTCTGAGATGGAAGAAAGAGGTGGAGAGGTCAGGGGACACGATGGCAGCAGGTGTGGCGGGGAGAGGGGCCTGTGTGGAAAGTCACTGCGGAGGGGAGGGGACGTGCGTGTCCATGGAGCTGAGGGGGCGCCGACAGAGCCCTAGGCTGGGGAGCTGGTTGACAGGCCCGACCTTGCAGGGCTTCCCAAGGGAATGGGGAGCCCGCTCCTTACGGAGGAGCAAAAGGAAGACCCTGTGTGGAGGGTGATCTGAGCAGACTCACGTTTCCAGAACAGACAGGCAGGGAGACCAGATGGGAAGCTAAGGCTGTGGTCCACACGGGCGTGGATGGTGGTGGCTTGGACCAGCGTGATGGATGTGGAGATGGAGAGATGTCCACAGTGGTGCGAGAGATGTTCAGGAGGTAAGTCGGGTAAGAGTGGTGATGTGTTGGAATAAGGGGTGAGGAAAAGGTGGCCGCCAGGGCTGAGGTCAAGATCTCTGGCTGGGGAACCACACGAATGGGGTACCCCTCACTGAGATGGGAGACGTGATGGGTGGGCTTCGTGGAGGTTCATGGACTGAGTTCTCAGCCATGAAGTCTGAGGTCCTGTGAGACATCCACTGGAGATGTCCAGTAGGCTAAATAGAGCTGGTGCTTTTGACACCAGTAGCTGGTACATGTTGTCTGACTTTTAAGAGGAAGTGGCGGAGCATCTCCTGGGGGCCTTCATGGTCTGGGTCCAAAGAGATTCTTCTTTGGTATAAAACACAGTGCCTTTCCTTCCGGAGTTGGCCTCGTTTGTGAGATCAGATGACCACGTGACACAATGAGAAATTATAAGTCAGTGTGTGACTTTTGAGCAGGGCTCGGGGTGTGCTGGAAGTGAGTGCAGAGGCTTCCTGGAAAAACTGATACTCACACGGGACACACCTGGCAGGCTGAGGGACAGGTGGGAGGGAAGATAGTGATACACCGACGTGAGCAGGGGAAGAGAGAATAAACACAGCTCTGTGCTGGGACAGGGGCAGCGGGAGCGAGGTGGGAGGCCAACTGAAGATTGCAGCGTATACATCAGAAGACATTGGGTCACAGCGTCCAGCCGCTTAACACAGAGATGTATTTGAAGATGAGACTTGTATTCTTGGAATTGTGACTTTCTATTTCACTGGCTTCTGGTCTTGTTAAAAGACAGATCAGTCATGGCAAACGGCAAACCCAAGTTCAAATGACATGAAAATTGAGTGTGTGTGCGTGTGCGCGTTTATGTATGTGTGTTTCTTTCCCACCCTCTTGCAAAGCTTTAGGCAGTATCTAACAGCCAGCTTAGTGAAAATGATATTTTAAAATAGATGTGAGGGCCTCAAGGAAATGATGTCTATTTCCACTCCTAATCTCAACTATTGGGGGCAGCTGGGGTGACCTGTAATCAAACCTGGGGGCCCTGCCCTGGGAGGGAATGGACAGCTGTGGAGAGCCAAGGCAGAAATGGAGTAAATGACTATTCTCAAATTTTGGTTCACCTGGAAGAATGTCTTCTGATTTGAATAAAAACATGTGTCGGCACAGGGAAGATGTCTCTTCCCGGGCTTTGGGCTTTGTGTTCCTGCCATACCAGGCCTGCCGTCTCCCTTCACCTCCTTTGGGGGTGGGAACCAGCCCCTGTGATTTCAGAGCCCGTCAGAAAGTGTACACACGGGAGCATAGGAGAGGGCGGCCGAGGGTGTGGGCGCGCCCTCCTGATCTGCTAGGAAAGGGGACCCAGTGACCATAAAGTCAGCATCTTCTAGTTCTATCTGCTTATTACAGTCCAGGGAACCCGTCCACAGGCTACTTACAGAGAGGAGGCATTTGTCTAACTTCTGACTGTCCACTTTTTTCAGTAATAGGGAAACTGCCTCATGTGAAACATACAAAGTAGTTCAGGGACAACTGCTTTGGGGCCTATTTAAAATAAGTTGACCTATATTGTCTATAATTAAACCTGGAGTGGGATTGCATTTTGAAAAATTCTTTTAAGCTGATTTATCCTTTTTCAGTGCACCACAGCAGAATCCCCAAAGAGAGGGAGAAAAAATATCTGTGTGTATTTATAAAACATCCTCTTTGAATGAATATATTTTGTGAGAGGAAGACAGCAAGGGGAAATATTACAGCCAAAAGGATAATCTTCTCTTTTGTTGGAAGAGACTTTTTAATAATGAAACAAAGTCATGGTGGGTTCATTCCGTTTACTTATCCAAGTCCAGTGGAGATCCTGTGTTCACTGGACTCTTGATGTTGTCCGAAGTTTCCGATAGAGTCAGGATTTATGCTCCCACGCAATAAAAATGCCAGCTTTCTGTAGTCCGGGGTCTGATCTGTTATGTTCTGTCCAGAAGAAAATAGCTTCAGATGCACAAGCGTGTGTGTTCATGCTCTGGGTGCTCTTTCAGCGCGTAGGGTGGGAATCCAAACAGCCCAGGAGAAGGGCTCGGCCCAAACTGCATTTTGAATTCCCACATCCTTTAACAGTCTGGGCCCCTGGAGAGCAACAGGACCGAAAGAAAGGCCTCTGCTACTTGTGATCGCTGAGGCTCGTATTCTGTGCGGTTTGCTTCTCTTATCTTCGGTCCTGACATCAGCTTGGATACATGAGACCTGTGCAGCTGCAGCTGCCGCCATCACTCCGGGGCACACACACCGCAGACAGCCAGTGCCGCCCCAAGCACAGCCTGCAAATCATTCAAACGTGGCAGCCCCAGCCTGCAGTGTCCCCGCCCCACTCCTGTGTCCAGACTGCCTTAATTTCAGCCACTTCACCTGAGACAGTTATTCCCAGCTGAAAACAGACCACAGCTGCTGCTCACATCGTAGTGGTGACCTGAAGACATCTAACTATAGTTTTCAAAATACGATCAGGGGGAGCTACCATATCAGTTTATGACACTAGTGTTGGGACCAGATTTTAATTCCAATCCCAGTTAGACTCATCCATTCATTTCATTTTTCCTCTGGGTCTCCGGTGTGCTGCTGGGCCCCCAGGTCCCCTCAGGGAGCAAGGGCGACCCTGGCTTCCGGGCTACAGTGGGTGAGCGTGAGATAAAGTATCAGGGGCATCGTAAGGCAGGCTGAAAACGTGTCATCCTTTGTAAGAAATGCAGGATGATTCTACCAAAATACTCTCCCAGCACATGTTCTTTTATGGTCTGACCAGATCATTTCTGGTTTCATAGTCCCAGTGGCCCCGAGCGTAACTCTTTCAGCCTGTCCCTGTTCTCTGAGGAGCGATGCTTGGAGCAGCCCTGGGTGCTGGGCACCCCACACCCACAGATCACTGAGCTGCCCGCCCTGGTTGCCCAAATGCCCAGGCAGAGAGGGGGTAGGAAGTGTAGAGATGGCAGAGACAGCCAAGAAGGTCCCAGTTGCTTCCTTCCAGAAGCCTTTTCTTTACTGGTCTTGCTCTTCCCATCCGAAAAGGGGGCTAGAGAATTCCTTTAGCCCCCTGCGCCATCACACCCACACTGGGCAGGGGCCCCGGTGTTCCCAGCACTGAAGTCTTTAGTGCAGGTGTCCTATTGCCTGGCATTACTGGAGCCCTCCCTCCACTGGTGGCCGTTTGTCCTGTCACCCCAGCTTAGGGGCAGATGAACGGCAGGATGGAGGGGCCATGTGTCAAGTCAATCAGTGAGAGAATCACCAGCACCTACACCACCATCTCATCTGGACGTGAACTGAAGTGAGACAGTTTCTTGTTTGCCAGAAGAGGAGAAAGATTCTCACTCACTGGGAGAACGACGTGATTATTTTAGCTTTCTGATCAGACCTTTCCTTGTATCTTCCCATACTGGGAAAGGTAGACCAGCAGGAGTGGGTGAAGGATTGGCTGTGAGGGGTGGGGTGCTTAGGAAAGGTGTTTAGGGAGAGCTTGGCTTCCAGTTGCTTAGCTGGGTGGACGGTGATTCCATTTTGCTGAGACTGATGTGGTGCCTTCCACGATCTAATGAACTGAGGTCCTATCAGTGGCAGTTAGCATTTAAAACTCCTCTTAGTGATATTTACAGCTATCATTATAAAAACTAGAAGCTCCGTTAGCCTGTCCCACCTAGAAATAGAGCACATAACCCCTATGTTCGTAGCAGCACTATTCACAGTAGCCAAGGCTTGGAAACAACCTAAATGTTCATCGACAAATGAATGGAAAAAGAAGGCGTCGTACCTGTATACAATGGAATACTACTCAGCCATAAAAAAAGAATGAAATAATGCCATTTGCAGTAACATGGATGCAACTAGAGATTATCATACTAAGTGAAGTAAGTCAGAAAGAGAAAGACAAATACATGGTATCACTTATATGTGGAATCTAAGATTTGACACAAATGAACATATTTACAAAACAGAAACAGACTCATGGACATAGAGAATAGACTTGTGGTTGCCAAGGGGGAGGGGGAGGGATGGGCTGGGAGTTTGGGATTAGCAGGTGCAAACTATGAGATATAGAATGGATAAACAACAAGGTCCTACTGTATAGCACAGGGAACTATATATTCCATATCCTATGATAAACCACAATGGAAAAGAATCTAAAAAGAGTGGATATATGTATATGTATAACTGACATACTTTGCTGTACAGCAGAAATTAACACAACATTGTAAATCAACTATACTTCAATTTAAAAAATCAAAAAAAAAGAAAGAAGGAAATACAGCGCGTATACGGTGGTGGCAGTGCTTCACCCTGTGCACCGTTTGCTGGAGCTCAGAACCTTGTCGTGCTGCCCTGTGAAATCACAGCTATGTGGCTCTGAGGACCCAGCACAGCCCCTGCCCCAGAGCCCAAGGTGGGTTGTCCGCAGCTCTGCCAGCCTACAGGAAATCACCCCGTGCTTGGGCAGCACCCAGGATGAGGGGCTACAGCCCATCCCGGGTCTGCTCTCAACCCCAGCGTGTCCCCAGGATTGGCCTTCAGTCTGCTCTCAACCCCAGCGTGTGCCCAGGGTTGGCATTCAGTCCGCCAGTGCCAGGCTCCTGGGGAGCTGCTGATTTCACCAGTGGAAAAATCAAGATGCCATCCAGAAGGCTGGCTTTGTCCTCTTCTCATTATCTTTTACGGTTTCCCTGATTCATTTTGTGAGTAAATGAAGTGCCATTTGATAAAATGCAGCACACTGAGCTTTCTAAACAGAAGAGTCCTTTGCCATCTCCCCAAACGGAAAGAATACTCAGACTAAACTTGGTTCTCTAGGATCCAAAGTCCGGCTTCTGTCTACACACGCAGAGCTTGGATTTAATTCTTTATTTTGGCTTCCTAGTTATCAAGACAGCTAAAAGCCACGTTCATAGCTTATAATAATCAAGTCAATTTTGACTTTCCTACTACACATCATTTTATCTTCAAACTGAGAAATAATTAAGCCACCTTTGCAGGCATTGCAAATTGGGCTACAAATGAGGGAAATGCCCTATGACACATGGTCTGTGAATGACTTATATCGGATTATCACCTCTGAGTAGAATTTGATTTTGACTCTGTTAGTATATGATTTTTGATGGGCACGTTTTCGTCTTTTGTCTCCATTTGAACTGAAAAGACAGGTTCATATTTTGTGCCTCACTGTATATATCTTGCCCAAGGCTGTTGTCTTGCCCCCAGCTATCTGTCCTAGTGGAACTGCCATCACAAAGTGCCATTTGCATTTATTTATCCATCCCTTCTTTTTCTCATAACGGTGATGATCTGTAAATTATGCTTATTAACATCTCATAGACACTGTTACATTCTGGATGGCTGTGTGCTCCTGGGCACAGCTGTTTCAATCATTGTTTCCTTTTACTGACAGAAAGGAGAAACCAAAGGTTGTTTTGACAATAATCTTTTTTTTTTTTTTAATAAAGAGAAACTACTGGAAGGAAGGAAGAGTAAGGAAGCATGAGGCCCAAGTTATTTGTAGGAGAGGGCTGTACAAGAGGGTCAAGAGTAGCTTATGAGTCAAATCAGTTGATGCGCTGGACAAACAGTGGGTTTGTAAGATGCATTTACACCGAATCTGAAAAGATGTTTTGAACTGAAAGAGGCATTGGCTGGGAGCAGAGTCACTGCAAATGATGCCGTTGAAAAGGTGGGGTCTCCTTGCTCCAAGGGCACGTAGAGAATCAGGCTGAGTTTTGCCTTATTAAGAAAATCCATAGCGTTTATGCACAGCAGGGCCAAGATTATTCATCAGAATGCCTAAAATCCATATTTGTCATCGGTTCACTAGGCTATGCTGGTACTGCCACTTAACAAACCCTTCTGGGGATGCTACTTGTTTTGCTTAAATAGCAATTTTAAGACCAGAACAGACCCGTGAGACGCGGGTAGGAGCAGTGTACGGGGTAGTTGTCTCCGAGGGGCGGCAAGGGAAAGGGATTAGCCATGTCGTCTTTGATCAGAAACGTGATGAGCACCGCGAAAGCCCCAGCGGCTCTTGGTCCCGGCAGTCAGGCTGTGTTAGTCGACGGGACCATTTACATTTCAGGACAGCTAGCCATGGATCCTGCAAGTGGATAGCTTGTGCAAGGAGGGGTGGTGGCAGAAGAGACTAAACAAGCTCTTACAAACATGGGTGAAATTCTGAAAGCAGCAGGCTGTGACTTCACAATGTGGCAAAAACAACTGTTTTGCTGGCTGACATAAATGACTTCAATACTGTCAATGACATCTACAAACAATATTTCCAGAGTAGGTTTCCTGCAAGTGCTGCCCAGGTTGCTGCTTTGCCCAAAGGAAGGCAAAGCGTTGAGACTGAAGCAGTAGCTGTCCAAGGACCTCTTGTGACAGCATCACTCTGAGTGGGTCCAGTGTTATTTAGTCTGGAATTTTAATAATGTTTTTAAATTAACATCTTAATTTTTACAGTCTTTGTTGGGAAGTGTAAGGTTGACTGAAATATCTGAAGTTATTATGGAGATACCATATAATAAGGGGAATTGAACGTGAATTGAAGATTAATGATGAATCTAGTTACTGATGTTCTAAATTACACCTCTATGTTTCCATACAAATTGTGAAATTTTTTGTTCTAGTTCTGTGAAAAATGCCAGTGGTAGTTTGATAGGGATTGCATTGAATCTATAGATTGCTTTGGGTAGTAGAGTCATTTTCACAATGTTGATTCTTCCAATCCAAGAACATGGTATATCTCTCCATCTATTTGTATCATCTTTAATTTCTTTCATCAGTGTCTTATAATTTTCTGCATACAGGTCTTTTGTCTCCTTAGGTAGGTTTATTCCTAGATATTTTATTCTTTTTTTTGCAGTGGTAAATGGGAGTGTTTTCTTAATTTCACTTTCAGATTTTTCATCATTAGTGTATAGGAATGCAAGAGATTTCTGTGCATCTTGAGAACGAAAAACGGAGCTGGAGGAATCAGGCTCCCTGACTTCAGACTATATTACAGAGCTACAGTAATCAAGACAGTATGGTACTGGCACAAAAACAGAAATATAGATCAATGGAACAGGATAGAAAGCCCAGAGATAAGCCCACGCACATATGGTCACCTTATCTTTGATAAAGGAGGCAAGAGTATACAGTGGAGAAAAGACAGCCTCTTCTATAAGTGGTGCTGGGAAAACTGGACAGCTCCCTGTAAAAGAATGAAATTAGACAACCCTCAGAATGGGAGAAAATATTTGCAAACCAAGCAACTGACATAGGATTAATCTCCAAAATATACAAGTAGCTCATGCAGTACAATATCAAAAAAACAAACAACCCAATCCAAAAATGGGCAGAAGACCTAGATAGACATTTCTCCAAAGAAGATATACAGATTGCCAACAAACACATGAAAGGATGCTGAACATCACTAATCATTAGAGAAATACAAATCAAAACTACAATGAGGTATCACCTCACACCGGTCAGAATGGCCATCATTAAAAAATCTACAAACAATAAATGCTGGAGAGGGTGTGGAGAAAGGGCACCCTCTTGCACTGTTGGTGGGAATGTAAATTGATACAGCCACTGTGGAGAACGGTATGGAGGTCCCTTAAAAAACTAAAAGTAGAACTACCATATGACCCAGCAATCCCACTACTGGGCATATACCCTGAGAAAACCATAAGTCAAAAAGAGTCATGTACCACAATGTTCATTGCAGCACTGTTTACAATAGCCAGGACATGGAAGCATCCTGAGTGTCCATCGACAGATGAATGGATAAAGAAGATGTGGCACATATATACAGTGGAATATTACTCAGCCATAAAAAGAAACGAAATTGAGTCGTTTGTAGTGAGTTGGATGGACCTAGAGTCTGTCATACAGAGTGAAGTAAGTCAGAAAGAGAAGAACAAATACCGTATGCTAACACATATATATGGAATCTAAAAAAAAAACGGTTCTGATGAACCTAGGGGCAGGACAGGAATAAAGACGCAGATGTGGAGAATGGACTTGAGGACATGGGAAGAGGGAAGGGTAAGCTGGGAAGAAGTGAGAAAGTGGCATTGACATACATACACTACCAAATGTAAAATAGATAGCTAGTGGGAAGCAGCAGCATAGCACAGGGAGATCAGCTTGGTGCTTTGTGGCCCCCTGGAGGTGTGGAATAGGCAGGTTGGGAGGGAGATGCAAGAGGGGAGGGATATGGGGATGTATGTATATGTATAGCTGATTCACTTTGTTGTACAGCAGAGACTAACAACATTGTAAAGGAATTATATTCCAGTAAAGATGTTAAAAAAAAAAAAAAAGATTTACCCACCTACAGACTCTCATTAAAGGAACTTCCAAATAACAAAAATGAGAAAAAATAATCTCAGAAAGAAGGTCTGATCTGGAAGAAGGGATGTTATGTCTGGAAATGGATGTGTTACAAGCAGTCAGCACTTAATGAGGAATGAAGGAAGAACCCCAGTAAAACAGTGGGACGCAATACAGAAGAAATAAGGATCCAGACTTTGCCTTGGAAGAGCTTATGAATTGATTGAGACCTTAAGAACATTTCTGAGCGGCACAGAAATGATGAAATGTCAAAGACCCGAGGTTCTGGAAAAGAGGAGATTGTGTGATGTTATTACTGCGGCATCTGTTTAATAAACTGAAAAGACCTAATATCTAATCAGAGCAGATAATAATCTCTCCTGGAATCTCTGAAATCTGGCCTTTTTTCTTCCATGGACTGAATAGAGGGTCGTAGGATGGCCCTTTGTCAACAATGGCCAGAGTTAATGCTAAAACGTCATCATTAGTTATTCACTCCTACGAGTTAAACAGACCCTCTCCCTAGGATATAGTATGCATAGCAGTTCAGAGGTGCACCTGGTGCTTTAGCAGAGTGGGCCTGGGTATCATTTTTAAAATTTCAAATCGTACGCTCTGCTATTACTCAGAAGAGATGGGACAAGCCCACAGCTTTTTCCCTTTGGTTGTTTGTCTTTTGCATATTGATTTATGATAAATTATATATTAGAGACGTTAGCATTTTATCTATCATAAGCGTTGCACATATTTTCTTTGACCTGTAGATTTCTTTTTACTTGGTTATGCTGTCTTTTAACATATATAAGATTTTGCTTTGCTCTGTAGTCAAGTCTATGACTATTCCCTTTATGTCTTATGGGTTTGATTTCATGCTTAGGAAGACCTTCCATCCCCAAGATGATAATGATACTAGTGTATGTTTGCCACTGATACCTTGATAGTTTTAATTTTAATGTTTAGATCTTAAATCCATATGAAATTTGCTTTGGTATGTGATTTGAGGTAGAGGGTTCACCTTTTTGTTTTTCCACATAAGTAGTCTATTGTCTTAACACCACTGATGGATGCCCCATTACTTCCCATGGATTTGAAATGCCACCTTTATTGTATTATGAGTTCCAAAAGGTACATTGTTCTGATTCTGGCTCCTTTTGTTCCATTGATCAACTTACCTGGGCCAGACCAAACTGTTTTAATTACTGTAGTTTAGTTGATAGAGATAGAGATATCAAGCATTTCCTCATCATTATTTTAAAAAAATTTTCATGGCTATTCTCAGGCATTTTTCTCTTTCAGTTGAATTATTAAAACAACTTGTCAAGTTTAAAAAAAAAAAGCTCATTGGGATTTAAATTTTAATTGCCCTGGATTTGGAGATTAATTTGAAAAGAATTGACATCTTTACAATATAGGATCATTTAATCAAGAGCAAAAAATGGTATTACCTCATTTATTCAGGAATTAAGTTTGTGTGTGTGTGTGTGCGTGCACACACGCACATATGTCTGTGTCAATATCCATTCGTTTTTCATATTGGTACTGTACATTTCTGAATATGAAATTTGTGCATGGGTTTGTTCCTCCTTTCAGCTTTCCGCCCACAACTACCTATATAAGAATCACCAATGATATTCGAGTGCCTTTTGATTATGTCACTGTGCTGGGTACCCAAACCCCAGCACCTTGGCCCCAACAAATTTGACCATCAACAGACAAGAACTCTGCCCAATGGCATGTTTTGTCCTGGAGAGCTTCTGCTTGAACCAGTCAGAGCCTCTCTCTTAGGGATTTTGTTTTGAGATATAGTAATAGAATCTGCAGGGGTAGTGGAGTCAAGAAGCTGAAAAAGAGAAAGCAGTGAGCAAAAGCCAAGAGGCAATTCCATTCATGAGTAGGCATAAAGCACGTGATAAAGAAAAGCATCTAGAGGTAATAGCGGGCATCAGCTGCAGTAAAACAAATACAAAATATAGGAAAAAGCTGAATCATGCGTATGGCAGAGTTGCAAGTGTAGGAAGCAGGGAACACCAGTTACTGAAGGATGAGAAGGTCACTGGGGCAGCCTCTGAATAGTCGTATTATTGAGCCACCCAGAGCTGTTTTGTCTCCTGTGTATTCCAGTCTTCTATGAAGTTGGTCTGTGATATTGTTTTTCACTTCTCCGTATTTCTTTCCAATAAATGCGCATAAACTTAAAGCTCAACTTTGGGAGGGAAGGCAGGGAGTTAGATGCATGTCCTCAAGCTACCATCTTAAATGGAAAACCTATTTCTCCTTCTTAGCAGAAAACCTTGCCTTCTACTTCGTCATGAAGAATAAGACTAATAAGCACGATCTCCCTCACTTTCTCTCACCCCTGCTCTCCTGCAAATATACCTCTCTATTACTCCTCCCTTGTTTCTTACCAGTCTCAGGATGAGTAGCCCCTTCCTCTCATTCAAGTTCAGTGTCTTCTCCCTCCACCTCTTGACCCCATGCACACAGACTTGTGCTCTTGATTTTAATCCCTGGCCTCTACTCGGGGGGCTTTGCTCATCAACCACCCTCCCTACTTATTTCTTTAGCTCCTCCTTCCTTCCTGACCTCTCTCACCCTATAAACATGCTCTTCTCCCTAAGGTACAGCTCCTGTCACTCCCCGTCTCTACCTGTGGTCTAATCTTTCTGCTCCTTCACCCATCTTAATCAGCTTCCTGTGGGTGCTGCATTCACGGAGGGCATCCCCAACAATGTCCGAGTTGCCGGTGGTAAAGGGTATTTTTCAGTCCCTATCTTGACTCTCTTTGCTGATCATTTTGGTTGTGCCTTAATTCTAGAAACTTCACTTCCTTAGCCTCTGATATCACACTCTTCTGATTTTCCTTGTTTTCTACCACTTCTTACCATTTCTTTTCTCTCTTTCTTTTTAAACTGAGCTCCTCTTTCTTATCCCATCCCTGGATAATCCTGTCCTGGTTACTAGGTTACTGCTAAGGACTGCCCAGACCCTAGCCCTGAGCATCCCAAAGTGTACATCCAGCGTCCTGCTTGTTTCCACCCAGCTGCCAAGAACATCGATTCGGCAGATCTCAAACAGTGTTCCTGGGCTTCCTGTCATACCTTCTCCTACCCTTGTTCACTCTATTTCATTTTGGCACCACAATCACCTAAACTAGGAAACTGGTAGTCTTCTCTGTTGGTTAATTCCATGTGTCACCTTGACTAGGCCATGGGGTGCCCAGGCATTTGTTCAAACGTTATCTTGGTGTATGTGTGAGGATGTTTATGGATGAGATTAACATTTGAAATGGTAGACTGAGTACAGCAGATTGCCCTTTCCACTAAGGGTGGGCCACATCCAATCAGTTGATCCAGAATAGACTTTTACTCAAAAAGGCTGAGTAAGAGAGCATTCTTTTGCCTAACTGCCTTCAAGCAGGCACATTGGCTTTTTCGTGCCTTCAGACTCAATCTGAAACATGGGCTATTCCTTGGTCTTGAGTAAGTCAGCTTTCAAACTGGACCTACACCATTGGCTCAGGCCTCTGAACTCAGATTGGGAGCTACACCATCTGCTTTCCTGGGACGCCAGCTTGCAGACAGCTGGCTGAGACTTCTCAGCCTCCATGACTGCATCAACCAATTCCTCATAGTAAATCTCTTCATATATTTAAAACATATGTATATATACATATGCATATGTATATATACATGTATATACATTATACATAGCATACATTTTCTATGTAACTGTGCAGATGCATATATATAGGATATGTAATTGGAGATATGTATATATCTATTGGTTCTTTTTCTCTGGAGAACTTGGACTGATACACCCTCCTTGCCTTATTCCTCTCCAGTTTTTTCTCATGAATATGTATACTTACATCTATATATCTTTCTTACATCTATTTATCTTGTCTCTCCAGGACACTCCATCCACAGTCTGTCTATCTAGTACTTCACCTGTCTTAAGTCTTGATTGCTTGAGAAGGAGCTACCTGAAATACCAGTCACAATGTCCCTTCCCCATTAAGAACCTTCCAGCAGCCCTCCAGGGTCACAGTGTCAACAAAATAGAGCCAAGCTCCTTGATTTGAGAGTCTAGGCCATTACTTGTCCCCTGCCTGCCTCCCTGGCTTTATTTCTCTCCACAGAAATCCCATTTTAACATTGTCCTTGGAGCCACAGGAGGCTTTCCTGGCTTATTTACCCCAGACGGAGACCACCGAACTGATAGATTCAATTCTGTGCTAACACCTAAGTCAGCCCCGTGCCCTATCAGACTCCCTGAACCACCTCTAGAGTTTAAACCTACATCATGGACAGAATGAGGAAGGGGAAAAGGTTGGGTAGAAAAAAGATGTGCTTTATTCTTTTCCCCTTGGGACTTGTCCTCATGACAAATCAGAATGTGCAAAGCAAATAGCTGCCCGGTCACCAAAAAGGAGATACGCTCAAAATTGTGCTTGTAGCTCAACTTCTAACACGAAATCTGGGTTTCCTTCTGCCTTCCTGAAATCTTTCTGCCCAATCTCCTGGAATCCTTACTTAACTCCAAATAAGAGGTCACTGGAGATTCAGTAATAGCAAGTTTTGTTTTTTAAATGTTACATTGAGTTATTAAGCTTCAAGAAGCTTTTCTTGTTGTTCACCATTGCTATATTGATTGTGGAACTAAATTTTTTATCTTTTTTAAATACTGACCAGTAAATCTTCAATTGTTTTTCATATTTTCAGGAAAATAAAATAATCCAGCTTATAGTCAATGACGGAGGAAAAGTGCCTGTTTTTTTTTTTTTGGCCACTGAGGAGTAGTTTAATGTTCTTGGGGAATTTGTGATTAATTAATTTCATTTGAGCAATCAGCACTTATAATCATGTTAAATAGCTATGGCTTAAGCATTTTGATTTGCTTCTTAAATAATCTTATCAGAATCCCGACAAAATTTTTCAGCTTTAAATCATATTGACAACCTGTTCTTGACTTTATTATCCAAATATGAGGGTGAGGGCTTTTAATATTTATTTATTTATTTATTTGGTTGGGCCAGGTCTTAGTTGCAGCAAGCAGGCTCCTTAGTTGCAGCTCCAGGGCTCTTAGTTGTGGCTCACTGGCTCCTTAGTTGCGGCACGCGGGCTCCTTAGTTGTGGTGTGCGAACTCTTAGTTGCAGCATGCATGTGGGATCTAGTTCCCTGACCAGGGATCGAACCCGGGCCCCCTGCATTGGGAGCATGGAGTCTTATCCACTGTGCCACCAGGGAAGTCCTGAGGGTGAGGGCTTTTAGAAATTTTATAAGCATCAAAAATGTTTAACTGAAAGTGTCCAGTTTAATACTGTTTCTTATTTATTGGAACAGAAACCCAAATTACATAGCACAGCCCACCCAAAAAAGTTAGCTTCTGAGGTTCTATATTTTAATCCTGCAGAGTGTAAGTGACTTATAAAACCTTTCAGAAAAGACTTGGCATATTTAGTAGTGAGAGAGCAGAATCGTCACCCTCTGCAGGTTTGCTGTGACATTGGAGAATGTCTTGCTACAAGTGAGGTTCTTATGCATGTGAAATACTCCAAACATACAGAAAAGTATAAGGAATTATTTAATGACAAGTATGTGCTCGTTATCTAAGTTTAATAAACCTTAACATCTTGCCATATTTTCTTTAGATATTTTATTTTAAAAATAAAATATTTTAGATAAAGGTGAAGCCCCCCATGTACCTCTCTACCATCTTATGACCCTCCCTCCCAAGAAGAAATCTGCTCTGCGTTAGTTATTGTTATATAACAAATTACCACAAAACATAGCAGCCTAAAACAGCAAACATTTGTGACCTCACGGCTTCTGATGGTCAGGTATCTGGGAGAGGCTTAGCTGGTGGAAGCTGGTGGTTCTGACTTGGGCTCTCTTACCAGGTTGCTATCAACTCACAGTTCGACTGGGCTAAGATCCCCCTCAGACTCACTCACGTGTTGGCAGAACTCAGCTGCTCGCTGGCTGGAGGCTTCTGTCCTCCCCACGTGGGCCTTTCCCATGGCCACTGCAACAGATCAGAGAGAGATTGAAAACGGGATGCTAAAGATGGAAGACAAGTCTTTTATAACCTCACTTGGAGGTTAAAGTGACTTACCATCACTTCTGCCATATGCTTTTGATGACATAGGCCAACCCTAACATAGGGTGGGACAAGACTGCACAATGGTGTGACTCCCAGAAGGTGGGAATCACTGGGGCCATCTGGAGTGGCTACTGCAACTCCAAGAATGTTTTTATATTTTTACCACATAAATGTTAATAATATAAGCAGTATATAACATTGCTTTTTGCATGTTTTTGATCTATATAAATATCATACTATATATATCATCCTCCATATATATATAACATTTCTAAAAACAAACTTATGTTTTTGAGATGTTACCATGTTGATTCATGCAGATCTCATTCACTCATTTTCTCTGCTGTATGGAATTCCACTGTGTGACTATGCCATAATTTAGATATCCAGAATTTAAAGACAGACTGTTTTCATTTTTCACTATTTAAAATGAGCTGGACATTCTTTTTTTTTTTTGTTTTTAAACTTTGGGTATTTATTTATTTATTTATGGCTGTGCTGGGTCTTCGTTTCTGTGCGAGGGCTTTCTCTAGTTGCAGCGAGCAGGGGCCACTCTTCATCGCAGTGCGCGGGCCTCTCACTATCGCGGCCTCTCTTGTTGCGGAGCACAGGCTCCAGACGCGCAGGCTCAGTAATTGTGGCTCACGGGCCTAGCTGCTCCGCGGCATGTGGGATCTTCCCAGACCAGGGCTCGAACCTGTGTCCCCTGCATTGGCAGGCAGATTCTCAACCACTGCGCCACCAGGGAAGCCCTGGACATTCTTAAACATGTCACCTTGTGTACATGTGCAAAAATCTCTCTCTAAGGTATATGTTTAGAAGTGGAATTGCTGAGTCGAAGTGTGTATATCTCGTCAACTTTCTTACGTCGCACATTTTTCTCCAAAGTAGCTGCATTACTTTTTCTTCTAACAGCTGTGATGAATGTACCCTTTACTCCGCATCCTGACCAACAGAGATATTATCAGACTTGAATTTTTGCCAGTCTGTTGGTATGAATTGGTATCTCACTGTGGTTTCTATTTGCATTTCACTAATTGTTATTTAAGAATTGAGTCTATTTTTGCATGTTTGGGGATCATTTTACTTCCCTCTTTTGAGTATTCCTTCTTTGGAGTCTTTGTTCCTATTTCTAGTGTTATTGTATTATTCTTACTAATTAGACAATTTTTACATATTTGGTATATTCATGACTTATAGCTATTACAATCATTTTCTTCCAGTTTATGACTTGATTTTCACTTCGTTTTAAGTGTCTTTTCATGAACCAAATTTCTAATTTTAATGGGAATTAAATTTACCATTTTTTTCTTTGTTTCTTGGACTTTTTTCTGTGTTGATGTAAACAAACAAAAACCTTTTCTCCCAAAAGGGCATAATGATATGTTGTTATAATATTTTCTAGTGTTTTTACATTTTAAATTTCATGTTTAAGTTTTCAATATGATTGGAATTAGTTTTTCTTATGGCATTAGGTATCCATCAATTTTGTTGTTTTCACGTGGATAAGCATTTGTCCCAGCCCCTTTGAATAGTCCTTCCTTTTCTCATTTGTGTGCAGTAAAATCTATGTCATTTGTCAAGTTCCTATACATGTGCATCTATTTGTATATATATTAAAGACATGAGTTTGTTCTGAGACCTCCGATTCCAACCCAGTGGCATAGGGTTTATTCTAGCCTGTGCCCTGGCTTATTTGTAACTCCTTTCTCCAACAGGGAGAAACATGGCTCTCGTTTCCTACAATATATTTACTTTTTTGCTCTATTCTAGAATAAACACAAAGTAGTTTCAATTGTTTACCCACTTGCATAGTGTTTTTTTGTCTTTAGCTTTATAAGATATAGTCAAGATACTGTTTTCCAAAGTTACTTAATTTTTTGCTTCCCCATTTGCTTCAGTATAGGTATGCTATTCATTTGTAAAACACCAGTTAGGTTCATTGTTTGTATTTTATTTTGGGCTCCCCACACATCCTGGTTGATTTTAATTATTTTTTTACTTTAATGAGTATGTGACAACTTGATATGGCTTTAACACACAATACACAGAAGATATACGTATAGAAGTGTCACTTTCCTTTGTCCCTCCCAACCCATTCCCATCCTTCATCCTTTCTACTTCACTCCCACCAAGCCTTTTGTGGTGGTGGATTCATTTCTGGTCTATCCTTCTTGTTACAAAAGAAGACATACGTGTTTATTTCCTTATGTTCTTTCTTACCTGGAAGATAGCATACTGCAATTTAGATATTCGTTTGCTATTTTTTTTTCACTTAACAATATATTCTGGAACTCATTCCGAATAAATTCATATAAATCTTCTTGATTCTTTTTTTTCTTTTAAAAACTGCATTGTACTGCATACACGTGAATGTACCATAATTTATTGAACCACTTTCCTATCTATGGGCATTTAGGTTGTTTTTAATATTTTCAGCTACAAACAATGCTATAATGAACAACCTTGTGCCTTGTTAGAGATGTATTCTCAAGGTACAGAATCTTAGATGTGCAATTACTAGGTTAAAAGAGAACACACATAGTTTTGTCAGATTTTGCCAAATTCCCCTACAGAAGATTTGCACCAGTTTGCAGTGTATGAGAGTGTGTCCCAAAGCCTTGTCAATCAGATTTGCTGCCACGCTTTTTCTGTTTCAGCCAATCCAAGAGGTAAGAGATGGCATTTCAGTGTTTTAGTTTGCATTTCTGTAATTATGAGAAACTGGGAACAATTTTCATATGTTTGAGGCATATTATTACATTTTCTGTAAATTATTGATTTCCCACTTGACTGTTGGGTATTTGGTCCTTGATTCTGCAATTTTGAAGAGTTCTTTGTATATTAGGAACATTAGCCCTTTATCTGTGATAAATGCTGCATATGTTTTCACCTAGTTGGTCAGTTATCTTTTGACTGTGTCAGTGGTAGTTTTTATCGTCCAAAGTTATAAAAAATTTTATACTGTCACACTTACTAGTTTTTTATTGCCTCTATTTTTAGTCATATTCAGGAAGTCTTTCCCACACTAGCATTAAAGAGAAATCTACCATGTTTTTGTTTCAGTTTTTTCAGTGCTTATATGGTTTTACTTTTAAATTTAGATCCCTGTTCCTTTTGGATCAGGTATGGGTATTGTGTGAGGTGTAGATCTAATTTTATCTTTTTCCAAATGGCTACACAGCACCACTTATTAAAAAGTCTGTATGTATCCCAGAGATTTGAGATGTCAGCTTTATCCTACACTAAATTTCCATATGTCTTTAGATCTATTTCTGGACTTTCTATTCTATTCCACTGGTCATTGGTCTATCTATATGCCAGTGCCACACTGTTTTAATTATAGAGGCTTTGTAGTATGTCTTAATGTCTGATGGATCTAGTCCCCCTACATAGTTTTTCTTTTTTAGTATCTTCCTGAATATTCTTGCATGTTTGTTTTGCCACATAAACATTAGTGTCAATGTTTCCAAGTCCATAAAACAAAGGCTTGTTGGTATTTTAATGGGATTACATTCTATTTATCAGTTAACTTAGTGAGAACTGACATCTTTATGATGCTGAGTCATTCTTCCAAGAATATGAGATATTTTCTATTTGTCTAAGTCTATTTTTGTGTCTTTCCGGAATAATTTCAAGTTTTTCCATGTAGGTTTTGCCGATTTTTGATAGGTTTATTCCTACATATTTAATCTTAGTTGCTCTTGTAAGTTGGGGTTTCTCTTCCGTTATTTCTCTAGCTATTGTTTGTGTACATGAAGGATATTGACCTTTGTCTGTTAATTTTATATCTGGCTACCTTACTGAATTTTTGTACCATTTGAGTCAGTTTTATCATTGACCACTTATTTTCTAGAGCTTTCTAGTTATACTATTGTATCATGTAAAGATAGAGATAGTTTTACCAAAGATAGAGATTCTTTACCAAATCTTTTGTCTCTAATTAATTTTTCTTTTCAAATTACATTGGCTAATACTGCTAGTGTAGTATTGAATAGTTGTGGAGATAATTAGTACCCTTGCCTTGCTCCTGATTTGACTGGAAATTCTTTGAGTGTTTCCATATTAAGTAAAATAATGGCTTTAGAACTAATATTTTTCATCATGTTAAGATGTTTTATCATGTCAAGAAAGGGTCCTTCAATTCCTATTTTCTTGAGTGCTGTTAACAGGAATGGGTATTGAATTTTTGTCAAAGGCTTCTTTCAGCACCTATGGAGATAATTATATTTTTTCCCTTCGATCTGTCAATATTGATTTCCTAATATTGAAATGACCGTAAATTATTGGAATAAATCTCAACTGGTCATGGTGTATTATCTTCTTTATATGCTATTGGATTCTGTTTGCTAACATTTTTTTCAGTCCTTTTTTATCAATATTCACGAGTGACGATGATTGGCAAGTTTTTTTTCTACTTTCTTTGGCGTCTTCATCAGGTTTAGGTATCAAAATACTCAATTTATTAAAGGAATTAGGAAATTTTCCTTTATTTTTGCATCAGTATTTTGAGCTAGTTTTCTATTTGCTGCTGTAACAAATCACCACAAACTTAGTGCTTTAAAACAACACAGATTTGTTATCTAACTGTTGTAAAAGTCAGAAGTCCAGAGTGGGTCCCCCTGAGCTAAGATTGAATGCAGGCTGCATTCATTTCTGGGAGTTCTAAAGGAAAATCCACTTTCTTGCCTGTACCAGCTTCTAGAGGCTGCCTCTAATCCTCAGTTCACAGTCTCCTTCCACCTTCAGAGCCAGCTATGGTTTTTCTCTTATCACGTTTCTCTGACATTGACTCTCCTACCTCCCTCTCCCACCTTTAGAAGTGCCTGTGATTACTTTGGGTCTCCTGGATAATCCAGGATAATCTCCCTATTTTAAGGTCAGCTGATTAGCAACCTTAATTCTGCCTGTAACTTTAATTCCTCCTTGCCATGGAGCATAACATAGTCATAAGTTCTGGGGATTCTGACATAGACATCTTTCTGGAGAAGGGAGGCATTATTCTGCCTGCCACAATCTTCAGTGCTCTAGATCAATTTATAGAACACCGGAACGGTCAGATCTTTGAAGGTTTGATAGAAGACCACGGTGAAAATATCTGGGCCTGGTGTTTTTGTGTGTGTGGTAGTTCTTTAATAATTGTCTCTGTATCCTCTGTGGAAATTTGCTCTGTTTAAACTTTTCCTGATGGGCTCAATTTTGGTTATCTATATTTCTTTAGAAAAGTATCCATTTAATAAAGGATTTCAAATTTATTTGTATAGAGGCCTGTTACAACTTTTAATTCTTGTTTCTGTTTTCTTCTTGTCATTTCTTATTTTGTTTGTACATTCTCTCTTTTTCCTTGCTCAAGTTAGCTAGTGGCTTGCAATTTTGTTAACTTCTTTCAATTAAATCTACTGGTTTCCTATTCTCTACTTCATTAATTTCTGCTTTTGCCTTTACTCTTTCATTCCCAGTGCTTTCTTTTGGTTTACTTTGTTGTTGTTTTCCGGTGTTTTCAGCTAGGTATATAAGTCATTTATTTGCATCCTTTCATTTTTCACTTATGAAAGCATTTCCAGCTATGAGTTGTCCTCTCATAACTGCTTTAAATGTATCCCATGTTTTAGGGGTTTGGTGGTTTGTTTTTAGTGGTTTTGAAAACTTTTAAAAATTTCAATTTGTATTTTCTCTTTCACCCAAGAGTTGTTTAATGAGATTGTTTTTAGTTTTGATTAATGATTTCTCTTTTCATTTCATTGTTTAATAATCTCTACTTTTATTGCATTGTGATCAGAGTGTTGTTTGTAATATTTCTAATTCATGGAACTTACTGATGTTTCTTTATGATCTGTTTTTTTTGTCTTTTTTTTTTAATATTTATTTATTTATTTTTGGCTGTGTTGGGTCTTCGTTTCTGTGCAAGGGCTTTCTCTAGTTGCGGCAAGCGGGGGCCACTCTTCATCGTGGTGCGCGGGCCTCTCACTATCGCGGCCTCTCCTGTTGCGGAGCACAGGCTCCAGACGCGCAGGCTCAGTAATTGCAGCTCACGGGCCTAGTTGCTCCGCAGCATGTGGGATCTTCCCAGACCAGGGCTCGAACCCGTGTCCCCTGCATTGGCAGGCAGATTCTCAACCACTGCGCCACCAGGGAAGCGCCCTATCATCTGTTTTTATGCATGGTTCAAAGGCTCTTGACAAAAGATATACTTGCTTATGTTATCAAAATATAAAGTTCAGTATATATCCATAAGACCTACCTAGTTGATTCTGCTCTGCTTTGTTTGTTTATACACTTGATCTGTCTTGAACTGAGAGTGGTAAATCTGCTTCATAAAGTTGGTTACTTTGTTATTTGGAGCATAGATATTCATAAGTATTTTATTTTCATTATAAATTTGTCTTTTAGCATTAAAAGGTGCCCTTTTTAGGCTTGAATTCTTATTTGTTATATATCAAGATTGCTACTTCTGCTTTCTTATTGTTTTCATTTTCCTGGAATACCTTTATCCATCCATTTATATTTTGCCTTGCTGAATCATTTTGTTTTATATATCACATGAATATAGCATATAGTTGGGTCTTATATTATGAGCTGAATTGAGAATCTTTTTCTTATAATTGGTGAAATTAGCCCATTACATGCATTGATATGGCTTATATGTTTGGTCTCAATTCTATCATAATGTTTTATAATTACATCTATTATGTTCTATTGATGTGTTTCTTTTTCTAAAGCTGTATATTCTTTGCTCTTTAATTTTGAAGAATGGAATTTAGGCACATTTTATTTTTGTTTTAGTGGTTACCTTTACACTTACACGTTTTTGAGTGTTCCCAGTCCCCTGTTTTCTTATCTAACCTTTGACCATCTAGTTTGCCAGTTTTTAATTGTATCCTTTAACTCCTACCTATTGCCTTCACAGCAGCCAAGGAGCTTAACTTACTTTCTTTATCCTCTTCCTATTTTCTAGTTTTCCTCTTCCTAGTTTTCTTTCTTACTAGTTTTTTAGTTGCATTGTTTCTTTTTAGTTGTCATGACATGTACCATTTGTACATTAGTCTTCCATCCTCGCACCCACATTTGGTTTTGTCTTAGATCTACAATTCTGTGCATAAATCCTTACATCAGTCCTTTTGCTGAAAATTTCCCAGTCATCTCTCAGTTGAATGACACACAAACTCTAGGCTATTCCTTCAGAAAGACTCATAGGTACAAAATCCTCTATGTCCTTGTGTTTTAAACTTTCTCTATAGCCTTGATACTTGGAGAGCTTGACATTTTAGAAAGTCCTTGTTTTATATGTTCTTTCATTAAGTTGTTCTTTGTTCGTCTTTAAATACTGCTCCATTGTTGTCTTACTTTGAATATCTAACATTTCTGTCCTTGTAATTAGGTGATCTTTTTGCCTAGAGATCTTGATTTTTTTTCTAATATCTAAATTCTAACAGACTTAGTAGAAGTTAAACATCTTAGCGTTGTTTAAATCTGGGCTACTTTTCCCAGGTACCCAGTGGGTCTTTTCAAAATGAAGATTCAATTCTCTGAAAAGCTTTCTTACAGTATGTTATTTTTGTTTTTTTTTAACATCTTTATTGGAGTATAATTGCTTCACAGTGGTATCTTTGTTTCTGCTTTATAACAAAGTGAATCAGCTGTACATATACATATATCCCCATATCTCCTCCCTCTTGTGTCTCCCTCCCACCCTCCCTATCCCACCCCTCTAGGTGGTCACAAAGCACCGAGCTTATCTCCCTGTGCTATGTGGCTGCTTCCCACTAGCTATCTATTATACATTTGGTAGTGTATATATGTCCATGCCACTCTCTCACTTTGTCTCAGCTTACCCTTCCTCCTCCCTGTGTCCTCAAGTCCATTCTCTACATCTGCATCTTTATTCCTGTCCTACAGTATGTTTTTTAAGTATCATACCTGTTCCATTATTTTGTTTTTTCTCTTCAGGAGTCTAATAATATGAGTATTAATCCCTCTTTATCTGTTTTTCATTTACCATATTTTCTCCATGGCCCTTTTAAAATTCTTTCTTTTTCTCATTTTTATTTTCTTGTTTGCTTTTCTGCCTTTTATTAAATTTTCATTTTAATTTATCTTGCTTTGAGCACTTTGTAATTTAATCTTCATTTTTGAGATCCCTGTCTTTTTCTTCCGTTTCAAAATTCAATCAATAGCAGAGGTGTAAGAGGTGGTCAGATTCTTGGTCTATTTTTCAGGGAGAGCTGACAGGTTTTGCTGCTGTACTGTATGTAGGATTAGAGTTCATTATATTATTTTCAAAGAATTGTGGTCACCTTCACTGCAAGCGCAGACTTTTTGCAAACATCAGTTATAATCACTAGTTGTGACGCACCTACCATTTCCTTCCCTGAAGTGGTAGCATATTTGGGAATCTGGGCATATGATTTAGAGTAGAAGCTACGGAGCCGTTGGTTGGAGGCCATGTGGCAATCTAGAGTGAGCATTGCTGATAACGTTTAGTGACAGACCCACACAGATAAATGGCCAGGGTCTTCTCATCAGTGGAAAAAGAGAAAGAGGAAAATAGTAGGGCGGTTGGGAGAGTCAGCTTTCTCCCACGCTTAGGTAGTAAAGATAGCAACGCACAGTGGCACCCTTAATGTCTTGTACTTCTTCAGAGCTGCAAATCGAAAGAAAGGTCCAGGCGGATGTCAGAGCGGTTTCCCTGTCTTTGCTTGATGATGTCTATGCAGTTGGGCCTGAGGATTAATGTTCTGCAGGGGTCGTAAACGCCCCCCACCAAACGTTAGAGCAACAGCTGTGTTGTTGCCTATTAGCAGGTCTCTATGTCTTGAAGTTCTTCAACTTGAACTAGGTTGAGTCTGCTCAACGTTTAATGTATTTATTCAACATGTACCGGTACCTACTGTGTGCCTGGTGCTGTGCTGAGTGCTAAGGATGCTGTCGTCTCCTTAGAGGCTCTCACGGAGCTGGTGACCTTGTACAGGAAGGCAAACAGGCCAGAGAACTGTTTGATTGCCATGGTGAGAGGTGCTACAGAGGAAGCATAGAGGTTTCTGGGAAAACCTTCACCTAACTGAGGTGCTGGGGACTAGCCTTAACAAAAGTAAGAAGCCATATGCTGAGTTCAGTGAGTTACACATCATTCCCATTCCTGCAATGATCCCGTCTGTTCTTGGAGAGGCTACTGCTTCATCATGGTATAGTAAGGAGGGTTAGGGCACTGGGATGGACACCTAGATTGGTCACAGACACCATTCCAGTGTCCAAATCCTTTCACCCTTTCTTTATAAAGGCCAGTCAGTCACATTGCTGATTGATATTCAGCTTGTGGTCCACGGTGACCATCCTTCTTATCTAATGTGTGTCAAATAGACAGATGCACTTTGCAGCTTTGCCAACTGTTGCCCATCTCTGTATCTGATTCTATCAGTTACCCAGTCTTGTCCAGCCTATTTATCCAGCTAGTAAAGGTCATTTTGAATTTCACGTCTCTTACAAGAGTAGACAGCTCTTCTGAATATAATGCAGAAACTTAAGGAGGATACCGCTCCTGCAGTCATCCTAGTCACTGACTTAAAAGGAAAAAAATAAAGGTACTGTCAAAGACTAACAGATTAAAAACAAGAAAGATTGTCATACCTAAATAGCAGCCTTCCTACTTGGGTATTACAGCAAAGTGACAGCTCTTTTGACAAGTATCTAAGAACAGAATAGTATATGTGTCATTTGTTTCTTTTTTTTTTAATACCCTTAATATTCTAGATCCTGGTTATTACATCAAAGGTGTTTCAGAGCATCTATTGTCTGTATGCAAATGATCGTAACCATCAATTACTTCCAGTTTCAAAATTTCTGTTTCATATTTTCCCTTTCCAGCCCATTCTCACCTCATTAAAATCTCTAGATGGATTGTGTTTGGTAAAAGCTATGCGTATTTTCCTGGCAGTCCCCTTTGCTAAAATCCAGTGCAAGAGCTGCAGGTCATATTTTAGATGCATGGAAACAGGAGAGGCATGGACGGTGGAACCAAAATAAACAGATGGTTGCCTTGACAGTCTGTAAGAGGCTCTTTCATGATCATTTTTCATGGTTTTCCTTTTGAAATAAGTAGTGAGACAGACATATAGTTTTGATCTCGTTGACCTCCTGCAAATGGCCCATGGCTGACAAACTGCACGAAACAACAAAACGCTTCTGCCAGGAAGCCACCATCACTGAGTTCCGCTCCTGCGAGGTCCTTCCCGCGTCACTTGAGGCAGTGGTCACAGAGACCTAGTCCCAAGGCAGACTGCTGGTGCCGTGGGTGTGAACTGAGGGAGGCACAGCAAGGGGGCGTGATATTTTGGGGAAGACAGATGTAAACACTTATGATTACATGGAGCAGAATGTCATGAGCAAGAGCGAGTACACACAATGACATGAAATCAGAGAGAAGGAGAAAATTCACTCCAGTGGAAGGATCAGGCAGAGGAGGCGAAGTGGCACTGATGGGACAGGGCAGTCGGGTTTGAGCGGAGGGAGCCTTGGGTCTGATGGCTGATTGGGGCTGGGGGATAGGTCAGCAGCTCCCAAGTTCAAGGAAGACAGAGAAAGAGGAATAATAAAACTGACTATCTTAACGTTGACTTATGCTCAAGGTTTCTACTGTGTCCGTTTAAAGTTATTTGTACATTGGTTTGTAAATGTACCTTAAAAAAAAAAAAACACTACAGTAGAGGCTCTTCCTTCAAATTCTGAAAATGTGGGGCAATTTCATAAATATGTTTGAATTTCTTTTATATTTTTATATACTCACATCCCTTATCCAGATTATAACACAAATTTATAATGATGTAGGCCTTACAGATAAAAGCACAGTGGTAAAGACACAGCTTTTGAGTCAGATCTGAGTTCAGGGCCCCACTCCATCTTTTCCTCACTTGATGTATACATGGCAGGATGTACGATCTCTGAGCCGCATTTTTCTCATCTGCAAAATGAAGATGATAATAGGGCTTATTTCGCATTGCGCTGTGAGGGTTACATGAGCTGTTTGCATGCAAGCCCTAAGCACAGTGCCTGGCATCTGCTAATGATCAGTTAATGTTCATCATTATTTACCGCTCTAAAACATCGCGTGTTTATGAGGTTTTCTCTGAAGAGCTATCCCAATAGACCTTCCTATAACTTTTCTGAATGTTTGTTCCTACTCCCATGCAAAAAAAAATATACCAGGAATAAAACGCATCTCAAACTTTTTTTAAATATTAGGAACTAAAATGTCCCAGATTTCATCAGGCTGCGAGGTCACAGCTTCCTTTGTGCTGAATTACAATAGTCTAATCCCCCATTCTATACGCCTTCAAGAAGTTCAGCCTTTTCTTCCGATATCCATGCATTTGGGGGACTCTTTAGAAAATTCCTATGCCGGCCCTTGGCTTGGGCATGTTCTATAGGCCAGTTGATCTCCCCCAAAGTGAGTTTCATGGAGCACTTTTTCTCATCTAAAGGCCCCAAGAGAAGGAGCTGTTATTGACTCATTCCATCCTAAGGCCCCACCCTGATTTCTTCAGTGACATCTTCCAAGGATGTTTTGTCTGAGGGAAGGACTACTTCCTTCAAGGGAAATCTCAGTCCAAACAGGTGGCCCTCAAAAGACAACGAACAACACGGGATTTGTGACGTGTAACTCCCATCCCCAACTAGAAGGAACCAGGGCACCTGGAGGGGAGGGATGGCTGGTCCCAGATCTGTAGCAGGAA
The DNA here is from genome assembly GCF_965194805.1 of Balaenoptera borealis. Lineage (NCBI taxonomy): Eukaryota > Metazoa > Chordata > Mammalia > Artiodactyla > Balaenopteridae > Balaenoptera > Balaenoptera borealis. The sequence goes on from NC_138877.1 coordinate 7,471,091, forward strand.
ACATCCCAGGTGAGCCTAAGATACCGTGTTGTGTCAGAAAGCAAGAAAGGGAGCCGAATGAGTTGTGTCAAAAGGACACAGGGGCCATTAAGAAGGTGCTCCCGTTGGTCAGAGATGAGATAAACTGAGCATCTAAAAAGGGTAATAAATGCAATCGATTAAAACACATTGTGTATATCAACATAAAAACATGAGTTTATAATGATGTTTGGAAGAAGTGAGAGAAAGCAAATAACCGCATTGGGTACCATTACAACCCCAAGTCTTTATTCAGAAAATTGGCACTTAAAGGGAAAGGAGTGAGCATTTATCCCATCTTTCCTGTACAACCTGTATTGCTGGGAATTGAAATCACCCTAGTTGATGAAGAAAACTTCTTTTCTTATACAAAAATTCTAGCTAAGAAATGCAAAAGGATGATAGAGTCAGAACATCATGTTGTAACTCCTAATGAAATAATCGATTCAGGTAATAATCATTAACGAAAGCATTAGATGAGCTGATGATGGGGAACTTTATAATGGAAGAGATGAAACCATCACATCTGATTCACTGTAGCATCACTGACGATGGAACCCCCAAGTCATTGTGTGCTTCCTGATGGGTTGCAGGGTCACGCCCACAGCATCACATCCGAGGTATTGCTGCCCAGGTACATTCAACCTCGAATCTCATCCAGCCTCAAGAACTAAATTTTATTTACAGGGTTGTAGGAACAAGGGAAATGACATTACAAGGAAGCAAAGAGGCAAGTCCAGAATGTGGGACATTCTATAAGCCAACCAACCCAGTTTCTGAACAAATCAATGGCGGCAGGGAGATAGGAAGGGGAGGGGTGGGACCTACTGGTTGACAAAAGAGGCCTAGGAGACTTAACACCTAATATAATATGTGAACCTAGTTTGGGTCAAGAAAACCAACTGTAAAATAATTTTGTTTCAGAGAAGCCAGGGAAATGTTGTTACAGACAAAGTGTTAGATGCTAAGGATATATTGTCAATTTTGTTCGGGGTTTTAACGGCATTGTGATTATGTAAAAATGCTCAGAATTTTCAGCAATGCATACTAAAATATGTAGGGCTTGACTTTAAAATACTTTAACAAAAAAAAAAAAAAAGAAAGAAAAGGGACAAGTGAAAATAAAGTTCCAAATCTTGATAATTGCTGAATCTGGGTGATGGACATATGAAAAAAAAAAAGTTTAAAAAAGGGATAGATGTAAATGTGCCAAATGTGCCAAAATCTTGGTAACTGTTGAAACTGGAAATGGGTATATGCAGGTCCTTCATATTTATCCCTCTGTTTTTGAGTACGTTTGAAGTTTTTTCACTGACAAAGAAAATAAAGATGGCGTAACTCTAGGACCCTGGTACATTTCTCAAAATCTGGGTTGTTTGCTCTGAGATCTCACCATGTGTGCGACTTGAGCACAGCCAGTCCCGGGCCCCTTGGCGCCCTCTGTGCACAGGAAGAGAAGCTGAATGCATCTTTGTTTGGGCAGCCTCGCCTCTCACCCTCTCTCCTGTGGGCAGCAGCGGGAGCAACCATGCTCAGACCTTGCGCAAGAACGAGCAGTCACTTCCTAGGACGGTGCAATCTAAATCCTAATTTAGAAGGAAACCGTGTCCTCAGGTGCAGAAAAACAGTTCTCCCTGAAGAAAGCCTCCTGCACACGGCGCTGGGAGACGGTCAGCTTCTTAGAGTCTCCCTGTCCTGCTTCTCCACCCACAAGAGAGGCTTTGCTCTGTCTTCACTTGATCAGGAACTTACTGTGCAAGGACCGCCTACCCCCAGGGGAATGCACGCCACCACTTCTTTATTTTTATCTGTCGTAAAAGGCACATGACCTAACATTTACCACTTCAACCATTTAAGTGGACAGTTCAGTACCATTCCGTGCAGTCACATTATGGTGTGACCAGCCTCCAGAATTCTTTCCATCTTGCAAAACTGAAGCTCTGTCCCCATTAAGTATCTCCCCATTCCCGCCTTTCCCACAGCCCCTGGCAACCACCATTCTACTTTCTGTCTCTAGGAATTCGACGACTCTAGGGACCTCATGTAAGTAGGATCATACCGTATTTGTCTTTTTGTGACTGGCTTATTTCGCGTAGCCTAAGGTCTTCAAGGTTCATCCGTTGTAGCATGTGACAGGATTTCCTTCCTTTTTAAGGCAGAATGATACTGCGTTGTATGGATGGGTACATTTTTGTTTATCCATTCATCCATCGATGGACACTTGGGTTGCTTCCCAAGTGTCTTGGCTTGTGATCAGTGCTGCTATGAACATGGGTGTACCAAGGCATCGCTTCTTGCAATATCAAGTTTTTCTCCCAAGGTGTCAAAAGCTCCAGCAACAGCTCTCAGCCCAGGCTGAAGCTCAAGGTTCTGTCAGCTCTTCTCTCTCTGAGAGGTCTGCCTGAGTTCACTGCCAAAGAGGGCAAGCCGGTGTGAGAGGGAGGCACCTCTGTACCTCCTGACATCAGAGAGCCCAGGCAGTGGTCACTGCCTTCCCCTGATACACTTTGTCTGAAAACAATAAAAGTAATACATTCTGGCAAGATGGTAAACAGTGGAAATTCACTCCCTCACCCCTATTTTCCATTCCCCAAGGATCAGCTGCTGTTGGATGAACGGCGGGATTTTTTCCAACAGATTTACTGTAGACATATACAAACGCATGTGTGTGTATAGTTTTGCTTCATTTTTCATAAAAGTTTCCATACACTGGAAAGGTGCTGGATATCAATGGTGTTCCCATTTTTATGCTGTTACAAATGATGCTAAACTGAATATCCTTATGCATACACTCTTGTATATATGTGTTACTGTAAGATAGAAGTCAATCTGTTGGGTCAAAGCGTATGTACATTTAAAATTGTAATAGAAACAGCCTAAAGAATTATACCAGTTTACCTGTTAGCGCTAAAGAAAGATTTGAGTTTATTCTTTCAAGTTTAGGACAAACATTCTGGTCTGTTGTTATTTAATCACCAAATATCCTTGACCTCTCTACAAGCAAATCTAAGTTGCCTGTGCTACTTAATTAAAATCGTCTTGGAAAAATCTCAAGTTAGTAAAATTATCTAATTTTAACTATTGTCTGCTTCCAGTCTTAGGCAAATTTAATGGACAAAAATGTAATTGTATATTTCTGCAGACAGTAAATTTCAGGATTTCTCCTCTGAGATACCAGGAAGTATAAAGTTAATTTCATAAGTATTTGCATCTCTTACTTTTAGGATTACACAAACATATTTTTAAATACCACGTCTCTTTTGAAATAAAAAAAAACAAAACCCTTCGCTCCCACCCCTGTCCCTTTTTGATTTTGAACTTTCTGAAAAATTACAGATCGCCCAGAAAGATCCAGTCCGCTAAGACTTTTATGCTGATATGCCCAGGAGATATAGCTGCCCACACCCCAATTTTAATTACTCAAGCCACTTGAATGGTTTGGTCTGTCAAATAAGACAAGCGATTTCACGATTGTATTTCAAATATAAAGATTTCCTCCAATGAGGCAAAACTGTTCGTGGCACACAAATTTGAAAAGGAGCAATGGGTGGTCCCCTCCGCGCCGCCCCCCTCCACCCAGGCAACGATGCCCTGAGAGGCGGGTTACATGGAGGAAAGGCCGTGTATTATGCATCACGTTTATAAGCATCTTTACTTCTCGGGAAAATAGAAAGCCAGTATTTGAGCAGAGCCACGTCTCTCCCAGTCCTCTCCGTGGTCCTCAGCCCAAGCCTCCCTGGAAGACCAGCCCTTTTGTGTTTCCTGCGTCCTCTCCAGGCGTGTCTGCGTCGCGCCCGGGCGCAACCGCGCGAGGGGGAGGGCTGGGAGCGGCGCGCCGGCTGTCCCCTCCGGGAGGTGGCATCGGTACATGCTCGATTGTTATGCGACGATTGATTTGCCTCACTCTGAGGATTCCAGTGGCAAAGTGACCCTCCCTCCAACTGTCCCCTCCCTTCCCGGCTCCCGCCCTCCCTCTCCCCGCAGCAGGAACCTAACGCGGCCACGCTGCGCTCCTCCTCCTCCTCTCCTTCCTCTGGTTCCCGGATTCCTGAAGTTATTAGGAGAAATAAGGTAGCCGAGGGGACCACATGGAAGTTGTGACAGCTCCCAGCGGCGCGCCCCTCTCGCTGGAGCCGTCACCTCGCCTTAGGGATTACCCGCCGACACACTGAATGAAGGAGGTCCGCTTGCCAGCCAGCCTGCCGAGATGGGCCACTGCTGCTGCAAGCCTTATAACTGCCTTCAGTGCCTGGACAAGACGGTACTTTGCCTTCCCTGTCTCTCTCTCTCCCTCCCCTCCTCCTTCCAAAGGGCAGAGAGAAGGCCAGAGCCAGCGCCTCTGTCCCTGTCCCCGGCATGTGTGTGCACTTGTCTTGCGGGTGAGCAGGAAGCCGCCCTGACTGGCTCCCGGGTGCTGGATGGGAACGGTGTTGGCAGAAACACCAGGGTCTCCCATACTCTGCAGTGCCTTACATAATTGCCTTCCTGCAGTCTCACATGTAACTGTTGCATTCTCCTGAAACAGGGGGGCTCTGCTCCAACATCTTGAAATTCAAACTGCCAAGAAATCCTTGGAATATTCTTACTGCATTTTAATGTACCTGTGAAATCTAAGACGGTCCAGTGGGGAATTTAGATTAGCTAGACGTGTTTCCCTCGGCCAACTGGTAACTTTGAAAGTTTGCCGCTCTTTTTGACAAACAGCATCCATCCTTGTAATTTCTATTCTTAAGGTCAGAGAAGCAAGCACCGGTCCAGTTATTCTCTCTGTACGTGTTTGCCTCACGTAGGGGTGAAGAACATAGAGGTGAAAACTTAAGGAGCCGGAGAGCCTGAGGGTGTGTTCCAGTTTTCACTGGAAGGAAAATTCACAGCCAGGCAATGGAGAACAGAGTGTGAGCAAGCATTGTATGACAATTCCAACACAAAGCCTTTCTTTGCTTTTGACATTTGCCTGTGAGCTTGCAGAGGGATTAAGATATGCTTTTAATTTCACTATTAGAAATGTGCTGGCATTTCTAGCAGTGATACAAAATAAAATATATCACTGTTATCTCTGTGGTATATTTTATTATCACACACATTTGGATTTCTCAAAATGCATGAAATGGAGTTTAATGAGAGGTTGAAATTGCCTCCTTTCTACTCATGGGCGTCAGCTATATGGCTTGAGGTATAGTATGTGGCCAGGTGAAGGGAAATGAATGGCTTAATATAAAACACATTGCGAGGAGGTCACTTGGGAACATCTTAGTTATCAGTTGTGTTTATGAACCTTGACCTAAAGGAGGGTTACGTACCACCTAGGAAAGTTAAACTGATACCTTACAAGTCCCCTGGTCCTTCTCTTCCAGTAGAAATAACTATCTCAGTGGGATTGGCTTTTGCTACCATGACTAAGAACTAAAATATTTATGTACACATTTATGTGCTTTTGACAAATAGAAATATGCAACATTTGCACTCAGTTATCTGCAAATCCAACATGGAGGTGATTAAGCCCTTTTTTCAAGAGAAATGGTCACCAAAAGGTGTTGAAGGAAGCCTTGTAACAGTAATTATTATAAAAGGGAAGGATTTGCTACAAGTACAACAATATTATAATGTTCATATTTCTAAGCTCTGGTACAAAAGTTTTCGAAATAGAAGCTGATTAAAGGTCTTTTTTGAGAAAATATACTTTAAAGTGAATCCATCCTCTTCTTTTGTTTCAAATCAAGTTGTTGAAAAATATTATCCCTGTGTCAGTCTTTAAATTGGAGATTTTAGGAAGATAATTAAATGTTATTTCATCGCAGTGCGATGTTTAAGTGACTTGCAAATGTTTTAGCTTTGAAACTTCAAACTTAAGGCAAATTATTCTTTCCTGATGAAAACTTAAAAACTTACACAGCATTTATAAACTTTCTCATTAAGTTTACACCCACATTTCTTGATGATTCTTTGCTATATTTTAGAATGGTATTCCCATTGGCGGTTTTATAGATGTATGTTCATAGGTGCTCATTTTAGGGATTAAGGGCTTTCCTTTTTTAATTAAAAAATTTGTTGTTTTATTTAGTTACCCACCTTTCAGCATAACTTCGCAGGCAGTATGCCAAAATCATTTGTTTATTCAATAGTTACCTATTGGGCCAGGCATGGTCTACTAGGACTATTATGGGATTCCATTCCAAACTCTGGAAATCAGTTTATTCTTTAAGTCCCACAATAAAATCCTTCAGTTTGCTGATTAGCTCTGACAATCCCAGCATCAACTTGGTTTGAAAGAGACCTGATAAAATGGTCGATGAAGTTGTTTCTGATTACTTTAGCCCATTTTAATAAACCATAAAAAAAGAAAAGAAAAGAAACATTCCCTCCGAACTCTGTATAGATACAAAATAGAAAACTTTATTTTGTGAAGTAAAAATGTCTTTAACAGTTTGATTATAGTGCAGCTAAAGATGTTTTTTGTTTGTTTGTTTTTTGTTTTTTTTTGCTAAAGATGTTTTGAAAAGAGTGGGGAGACAATTGTAGATAAGTCATCAGTTCAGAGATGGGCCAAGAAATGTTAGTCTTAAGATGCTTCTTTAACATGAATTTATTGGGGGGGGGGGGGCGGAAAGTAAGGAATCTTACCTAGAGTATAAAATGCATAAAAAGTTGTTAAGTGAACAAATAATTTTTAAAAGCTGATCGTGCCTAGGCATTTTAATGTTAAAAACACCTGTAAAAACATCGACAGTATTTCTTACTCGTTTGCTCTGTGCCCAGTTATTATGGGGACGAGCAAAGAATTCTTAAAGGGCACAGCCTGTCCTATGGAGTTTACCAGTTATTTGTTTGGTTGTATTTCCACCTTTTCCAGAGAAATTGCAAGTGAGGTAGGCAACAGGAACACATACAGGGCAATTAAACCATTAGTACAAGACTGGAGTATCATTAAGTGAAAGTCATGTGGTACTGACCATACCTGTTTCTGGAATCCAGTGAAAGGAGAAGTCAGTGCTGGAATCAAAGGTGAGGTTTCTTAGAAGGAGTGGATCGTGACTTGCCCGTTGAGGAACGGGGTCGAGTTTTGGGAAGGTCTGAAACCCTAAGCAAAGAGCACAGGGGTAGAGATGTCTTAGCCCACTTTGGTGAAAGGTGAGAGTCAACATCGGGACACAGAAGCACATAGGGAGTGTGGGGAAATGTTTTCTAGGCTGAAAACCAGACCCAGGTTTTTTAACTTGAGTTAAGAAGAAGTAGGGATCCGTCTTGGGATTTGAGAGGCGGTCTGTAGAAAGATTCATCCTCTACAGGTATTTGGAAGGGAAAGGTATGACCCAGGAAGGCCCCTGGGACACCCAGATGGATTCCCAAGAGTCCATTCACCAGCAGACTCAGCGTGGTCCAGGCTCAAGCCAGCAGCTCTGCACATGCAGACACTTCCCAGAGTTGGTCATTCTTAGGAACGTTGAGGTACTAAGAGAAATCAAGTAGATGTACAATTAGATTGCCAACTTGTTTTTTAACAATGAGTAATACACCTGACAAGCAAACGAATGATTGCAAGCCCGATAAACATGGGATTTCTTTTTAGAGTCAAAGTCTAGCCTCGTAAGAAGCTTTGATGAGGATGGCATGTTATTTAGGCATCCAGTGACCTCATGTCCCATCCCCACTCCAGCCTGAAATCACTTGGGAGGCTGTGCGATTGTTACTCGCCCTGGTAACTGCCTCTTCCAATCTCCCTTTGCTTTGCTTCCATTTCTATGACCCGCTCTTGTCTTACTGCTTTAGGTCCGGTCCTTTCCCTTTAAGGGTTACTTTGCATATCTCTACCCTAACCTTTTCTGTGTTGCTTATCATCTCAGAGGCTAATCTTACTTACCTTTTCTCTAAATTCTTGGTAAGGATGTGAGTTGGGGGAAGGCACCTCACTGCTTCTCCCAGGTATGCACAGGTGATGGGACAGTAATAAATTTGGGAAGGTCACTCAAAGACGACAGAATCCAGAAAGGTCAAGAGACTTCTTCAGTGAGACATAAGTGGATTAAAAATCATGATTCTGGCTAATTTTCCTTTCTTTTGCTTGCTCTGGGATCCAGAATTTTCCAGCCTTACTTCTTTCGATTCACATTTCTTCTCCTTGGGCCCCACAAGTCTCTGTCCTTCCTAAATGTTCCTAGGTAATCCAGGTTTGTTCTGATGCCCCCCTATTAACTACCACTTCTTAGGTAAGCTAGATGTTTTGCGGTCATCAACACCCAAGCGTGCACGAAGGCAAAGGCTGGAATGATGCATCGTAAAATTTAGTCTGGTTTCTTTCGAAACCAGATACGGCTTTGCTCATTTTCCACGTGACTACACACTGACACGTATTTAAGAATATTAAATGTGAATGATGCTTTCCCTTTGACCAGTCTATATTAAATTTCATTTCCAAGTAGAAAAGCAGACCTAAAATACAGTGGGCTGTGTTAATTATATGTGAAAGAAATAATACTTATTGATTAAGTCAAAGCATGGCATCAGTGCTGCCTTAAAGCCATAATAACTGAAATGAATAAAAGGTCAGTTCACCTCCCAAAGGAATTTTCCACAGAGCTATATTATGAATCTGGCCAACCTTCACAATAATACTAATATTGAAAATGAATGCAGTATTCACAAAGGGTGAAAAGAGAACAACACTGAAGACTTAGGTGTTCTGTTGATGTCACCTGGTGGCTGGTTCATTTTGAAATACAAAAGAAAATGTTTCCCTATTAAGACAAGTTCTACCGTGTAGAATTAAACCCTAAGCTCTACCGTGTAGAATTAAACCCTAAGCTGAACTCATGAGTGAGAAGCAATATTGTTTCTGGGAAGAATGAAAAAAATCCCTTAACCTCTTTGTAATTTCATGTGTAGGTATATGACTTAGGATTTCAAAAATTCATAATAAAAAGGATCTGGATGTTTCCTCAAATACCAGAATTCTGTAGATATTTTAATTTTTCACTCCTCATTAGGGTTCTTTTGTTTAGCCTGGGAAAAAGTGGCCCAGCTCACATGATTGAATCTTCCTGATCTGCACCGATTTCAGGGCAAGCTAAAAAGATAGGAGAGATTAGTTGGGAGTCTTTAAGCTTACATATATATATATTTTTAAATGTACATACATACGTCCCTCTTTAAAAAAATATATCAGATGGGGAAGAGGGAGCTGATAAAAACACTCAGAACTACAGTGAATTTTATGAAGTTGTCATCAGTACCCTTGTAGCTGATCAAGCATTCTTTCAGGGACAGTCAGAGACCAGAGGCAGACACTTGGCAAGAAAAGGAAAAGGGCCCCTCTGATGGGGGTGACAGAGGTTTCCAGAAATAGCCCCAGGTGCTGTCTTGTGTCGATGGCCCTTCTGGCCTTTGCCTGGGGTGCTCCCTTCCTGGGCCCCCTGCTTACGCATCCTCTGGTTTCAGGAAATCTCCAAGCCAGCCCTGCCTGGTTGAGTTGTATCACATTGTTTTGTAATTGCTTATTTATTTACTGACTCTTTGGGAGACTCTTAAGCTTCTTGAAGGCAGAAGTATCCTGCCTGGCATGTCTGCCTGCCACATAGTAGACACTAAGTAAATATGTGTTGTGTTGGATTCATTCCTGTTTCTAGATCAGTTGGGGTGAAAGCACCTCAGATTCACGCAGCGTTTTATGTGTTGATTATCATTCAAAACAGATCTACTCAATTTTAATAAAAACCAGGCTGTCCTGTCGATTTCTAATTGGGGGAGGGGCTTAGGTCGCTGATGCCTAAGTGAGGGTCATGTGGCTGATGATAAAACAGATGGGCGTTTTCACTTCCCATCACCACCAATCACACGGGCAGCACCAGCCCCCTGAACAGACAGCCCCCCGTTGACCAAGCACGTTAGGATAACGGAGTGTGGCAGGCTCGCTTGGGGCTGGGCCACACATCCAGTTGCTTGAAGTTAATGGGATGATGACCAGTTTGTGCACTTTGCCAGGCTTCTGTAGGTAGCAAAGATCAAAGGCAGCGTTTCCCCAGAGTTTGCAGCACCCTGTCTAAGAAGAAATGTGGGCTTCACTGGAGCAGACCTGGTAGGGCAAGAGGTGGAGGGGAGACTCAGATGTTTCGTGGGGATAGCGCATCTGGGATCCCGTCTCTGAGCGCCGTGGACCACGCCAGAGACTCTAGAGGACTCGGATTGTAAAGGAGAGGTGCGTGACAGCATAAAAGAGGCGGCTAAGAAACACAGCTGCTGGTGAGGGGCCGAGATGAATGTTGTCCAAGTGTCCGTTTCTAGTTAAGCCCGTCCTAGAGTAAACAGTAACTTTAGAGGAATGGCCTTCTTCGACTTGGCAATTTCTGGACTCTATCACTAGGATAGTTTGGATGCCTAATACTGAGTTCTATTTTTAGCCCATCGGACTGAACGCAGGGGCTCATGTGCTTGGCACCAGCGAGGAATTTTCCACTCATTCCCCATGTAGGGAAGCGCTGCCCTGACACTGAGGCCTCGAGGAGGCCCTGCTTGTATTTCAGCCCTCCCACTGCATCATCACTCGGGACCTGGCTCAGGGTGGGGGAGGGGAGGGGACGGTGCACGAGAGCCCCGCGAAGGGAGTCTTTGGGGCAGCCTCACTCCTGAGGTTCGGCAGAACCTCAGGGCCTGGCAGGAAGGCTGCGGGGCTCTGTTGAGCCACAGTGGCTGGGAAGATGCCTCTCTGAGGCAGGGAGTGGAGAGTGGACATTCCCTTTGGGCTCCTTTCTTGCCCGAGGAGCAGTGTCCCTGAGGCCCTAGCTGTTGACTCATTCCATTGCAGGGAGCATCGCATCATTCTGGTTTGGTTTGCAGAGAACAGAAAGTAACGTAATTGATGCAGAGAATTCACAAATTAGAAGAGTTGATATCTTTTCAAAATCAAGCACTTAAGGAAGGAGGGCTGCAGCCAAACTGCTCCGGCTGGCCTCGGCGAGCAGAGCCGTGCCAGCACCTTCAGGAGGAGTACATTGGGAGGCCATCGGAAAGGGCTCGAGAAAGCTGACTGAGAAAAAGCTAAGTAGCTGCCCTATCAGATGTTACCGCCACACAGAGGCTAGAATGGAAATGAAGTGCAACTGACGAATCCACACCAAGGACAAACACAGGGAGGGCACGGGGCGGGTGAGGTGAGAATGCAGCCAGCCAACATTTCCATAGAGACAGTCATTGGGGGTGGCATTGCCTCTCCTCCAGTTAGACGTGGAAAGCTTCGTGGTAATGAGTGCTCGGATCCAAGCTGAGGATGGGTGCAATTTGGATCTCGGTGTTGGGTCTATGTAAGCACGGGACAGAGGGGAGAATCTCCTTGTGTTAGTGTTTGATGAAGAGTGTGGAGCCCGGGTGAAAACTCCTGCTTGGCCACTTCCTGGCTGGTTGTGCAGGTTACTTGGCTAGTTACCTAACCACAGAACCCCAGTTTCGTCCTCCAGAATGGGAAATAAAACCTAGGACCTGCTTGACAGTATTTGGGGGAGTAAGTGAGGAAAAGGGCTTACCCAGCGCTGTGCCTTGGCATCTAGGAAGTGTTTGGTCAAGGTTGGTGTTAATATTGACATAGTGATTAGCAGACCTTAACCAAGCTTGGTCGTTTTCCTTGACATTTTAGCCACCAGGTTTGTTGCTTGTCTTTGTCTGTTTGATGACTCTGAGATCAGTTAGTTTTGTCATCTGTGCCCGCAGAAGGCTGGGGATGAGGGGGGCCTGGGTCTTCATGCATCGTCTTCCTCTCTGCTTCTCAAAAGGGAGAGGGTGCAGGGTCTCTCCTCTCTCTGGTTTCCCTCCTATTTCCCCTGCATCTCTTCTCCCTTCCCATCCTCTTCCCTTTCCTCTCTTGCGTCTTCTCTTTCATTCTCTCACTTGCGTTTCTCCTAAAGCAAAGATGGGTGGGCAGGCCTGGCCACAGATACCAGCGGTGGCTTTTCATCTAAGTGACTCAAGTCTGAAGATCTTCATCAGCATCAGCATCATCTCCAGCTGAGGCCTGTCCTCCTCGCTGGACCTTCAAGCCACTCCGTCCCCAAATGCCTGATTCTTCCCATGGCTGGAAAGTGGGGTGTGATGGGTTGTGACGCAGGATCCCTCCGCACGGGTAACATCCACCCAGGGCTTCGTCCCAGGGCTTCTGCAGGCGCTGAGGGAAACGTCGGCTTTCGGTGAAAGATTAGAGTCCGTTTGTTGGTTTTTGTTACATTCTAGTCGGTCCCTGCCTAACCTCGTCTAAGTCTTTGCAACTCTCAGCGGCCCGAGAGTGAATACTTGGTGATGCTATTTCTGGACCGATGAGGACAGTATTTCAATTCTCTGGCTGTGCTTCGGAAACTGAGGATATGAGTGTTCAGAATTATTCTTGAGAGTAGAAACAAGTTAGTTTTTTCACGAGTTCGAGATTACTTCAGGGTAAATGCTGAAATTTACCCTCTCAGGAATACCAAGTTTTCTTAATTTGTAGTAACAAGTCAGCCGGCTGTATTACGCTGCTGTTAGACCAAGCACCTATCCCTGTGATCAGTCTGATTAGACACTTTGCCTGTTCTGAGTTCTCTAAGTCTTTGAAGTTAGAGTAGAATCAAGACAGAGCCAGGAAGGTGCTTTAAAAAAAAAAAAAAAAGCAGAGAACAAGACATATGCCAACTCTAAACACATTCAGGCACTCAACGTGAAGAAGCACCTATCATCTATAGGATGTCATCCAGTTGCAAACAAAATCAAAGGAAACAACAGAGTTGTAGTAACAGCTAACACTTGTATAGAGCTTGTAAGTGCCAGGCGCCGTTCTAACTGCTTCACGTACGTTAATTTATTTAACCCTCAGGACAACCCTGTGCCATGGGCGTGGCATCGAGGCAGTGTCACGTAGTGATTAGGAGAATGTACACTTTCAGGGGTGATTTCCAGCCTTCAAATTCAGGGAAGGCAAGGATGCTACGGGTTGGGGTAACCATGACTTAATCATTGTTAATGCCTGTGACTAAAATAGCTCTCAGCTTATTATGCAAGTAGAGTTTTACCTAGGCATGAAATTCTAACATTGCTTAGCAAATTCCCTTTGGATAACCTGAGACCCTGCCATCAAGCCAAAGTAGCACACGTGTCACCGGGGTCTACATGCAGCAGACACAGAGACAAGATCGTGACAACTGTCTGTTCCCATTCGGCACAGGTTGTCCGGAGGTGCTGACATCAAAGTCAAAGGAAGTTTAAGAAAGAAAGAGCATTCACGAGGCCCTGAGGATATCTGTGCTAGATATTTGGTATCCATTTTAGCCAAAATTCCCTCTTTGGAAATGTTTGCTTTGGGAGTACATTCTACATAATGAAGGAGCCTTTCCTTGAGGGCCTGTACTTTTGGCATCTGTCACTTAAAGAGAATTTATGTACCACATCTTTCCTAGTTATTTTTAGTAGTAATAAAAATCATAACAAATGTAAATATTGGTGCTGACTCATGTCTTCAACTCGTCTATTTTATGTCATAGTATGTATTTGATTTGAAAACAACTAAGCAATCATTTAGTGACAAATGGCATTCTTCACAGTAAGTAACACTTTGAGTGTGAGTTTTCTTCGTCTTCCTTCTACCGATGCAGAGAATGGAACAAAAAACCTTGGAAACTTAAGTTTTGGTGTTGGTCTTATTACAAAGAGAAATGTTTCATGTTAGGTTTTCTGCCCATTATTCATTAGGTAGGTAACAGTGCATGTATGGACAAAAGGGTAAGTTTAAGGGGACAGCTGGTAAAATAAGCATCTGTCCCTCAGAGAAATATGGTATTTTCATGGTCAAAAATCTCGTAATAGTGACAATAATTAAAAATATATAATATATAACAGTAGGTTAATGTGTAGGACATAGGCATGCAAAGAATTACTGTAGGTTGAGGTATACAGAGTGCAATACAGGTATACAGAGTGCAAAAAGCACAACATGGGTATTACTAATATTATATGGCAAGCTTTGCGATTTGAATGTGATACAAATGAGTGAGTCAGACTTGGCTTTGTAAGTTTTTTATATGCTTATATAATGAGAAAATTATCTCCTTAAGGGCTCAACTTATAAATATTTGCTTAATATGATTCATCAATTAAACATGTGAAAGTGCTTATTTAGCCTAAAACGAGGGGACTCTCGGTATCCATTTTGTTTTTTCAGAATGAAAGTGCCCTTGTGAAAGAAAAAGAGCTGTCAATCGAACTTGCAAACATCAGGGATGAAGTTGGTAAGTAGGGCATTGACAATGAGGAACGTAAAGAGTGTCTTTTTCTGCTATCTGTGAATGTATAACAAAAGCAATCATGTCTCAGGTGATAACCAGAGCACACCTGCCTGGACAAAAGGAAGTATCATCCCCAGCACAGCGGTGGGTTCTTGTAGCCTTGCGGGGAGCTCTGATTTCTATGTGATGCCTCCTTGGTTATACAGGCAGCTTCCTAACCGTTCACGGTGGAACCAATCAGGCTTGAGTCTGGTCCTCCCAGATGGCAGCACATCTCTCTGTCTGCCTTGTGTGGGGTGACAAGCACCCCTCCGTGTCACACCCCCCACCCCCGGACAGGCACAGCTCCAGCAGAAGCAACTCAGCTTTGGTGGGTAACTGAGGTGCTCCCTGTAACATGCCTCCTGCCACCGTACACCCTGCCGTGAAATACCCTGTGATCTAGAACACGAATCTGGATGGCTTAGAAAATGCTAGGGTTCATGTTGAAACTACTTCTCTTTGTCTGATACAATGGTGTAGTTCTGGCTGAACCACAGGAGACCTTGCCAATGACAGGAAGATCCCCAGACCCTGGGGTGTGGTAAGAGATGGGCTTTCACTGTAGGCCAAAGATCAGACCAGGAACTTCCCACGTTCCAGTTTCTTGATCCCATTCCTCTCTTGGGACCTGTTACTCCAGCAAAGGTGAAGCGAACATGACATAGTCCCTTGGCCTGCTCTTCTCTTTACAGCGGGCGTTTCTCCCCCATCCAGTGTGGTCCTGGGGGCAGCCCGCCTGTGCAAGTGTGGCCTCCTCCACCAGCAAGGGACTTGAACCGGCCCGGCCATCCTTAGTGCGTGGCACCTGTTTCCAGGCCAGCCATGCAAATAGGCGTCGAGTCTGGAGGCCAGGCGTCCCCGGGGAGCACAGGCCCCCAGGATGCCCAGTGGACGGGGTAGTGATTTCCAAACACAGCTTACCCTACCCATTTTTTTCAGTTTTTTTTTTTACCTTAAAAAAATTTACTTTGTTTCTTCACCATAAGTTTTGCGACTTCCTTTGCCGTTGAGACAGGGCAGCCGTGGCCTCTTCTCCCCTCCAAAGAGAGCAGGCCCTCCCCGGCCTCACCTCTGTGTGTGATCGGAGCAGCAGACCGGGGCGCCCAGGCCTGGCACCCCCACCAGTGGATGAACCCACAGGGAGGTGTTCTGAGAGGCCCGAGGAACGCAAGTTGGCAGAGTTTGTGAGGGTAGCTCCCGCACAGCCCAGGTCCACAAGCACGTGTCTCTCCACGCAATGGCTGGGCTTTCGAGCAAATGACCGAGGTCCAGGTAGGGCGAGCTGGTTCGCGTCTGTGTCCCTCGGGTTCCACTTCCTAGAAAGGAAATTCGATTAGAGAAGAGAGTGATGATGAAGCAGTCTGTAAAGGTGACTCTGTAGCTCTTAGGTGTGTAGCACCTTGAATCTGAAGACAGAGGACGAACTCTTCCACAGTAGGGTGAACTCCTCCCCGGAGGAACATCTGCACCCCCTGGGCAAGCGTTGGATCCGGGGTGTTTGTCCTCACCCAGCCAGGTAGTGTGCACCAAATCCAGCGCCCCTCCCTCTGTGCTTTCCCGAAGCTTCTGAGTGCAGCAGGAACCACACGGGGATCACGCTGGGATTTTGTGTTTAAGCCTTACTTGATTTCTGCATTAGTGCTAAGAATAGAACCAGAATTCACCTGCCAAATGAAAAAGCCATGGGGGGAGGGGAAGGCAGCACCATGGCCTGGGCCCTTCAGCCCAGCATTCGGCCCCAGCGGACACTTTAGCAGCGAGTTCCTGAACCACTGGAGAGGCTGCATTTGTAGTTAACAGACGGGATCGTCTGTTAACCGTAAAGTCATAAATTCTAGTGTCTTGACCTGCAGGGTATTCCCTTGAAGGGAAACGGGTATTGAGCTTACAAACCAGACTTCCCAGTGATCCTATAGAGAGATGATCAGTCCTGTCTTCTTACCCCCGAGCCTTATTTGGACCTCTTATCAGCTGAGTCTGGGGGGTGGGGTCACTGGAGGGGAGGGGCCAGGGGTGCAGTTCTGAGGGGGAGATGGGATTTCTAAAGATTGTAAGTTTGACATAGAAGAAAAAAAGAAGCTGTGAAAAGTCAGAATCCTTTAGGGGCACTTATACAGATCCCAGAACAGGGCTGGCCTGTCCCCCACATTCAAAAATCGCTGCTTAAAATTCTTCACGACCATTAAAATGCTGCCCTAAATTCTACCGATATCTGCTCGTAAGTACCCATCAGCTTTCTGCACCCTTGATGTGAATAAATTCAATCAGAGGCTTTTAGCATCCAGCCAGAATCAGCTTTACTGGTGGTTCTCAGCCCTGGTGCGTGTTAGAATCACCTGGGATGCTTTTTAGACCATAGATTCCCAGGACCTTCCCTAGGGCAACAGAATCAAAATCTTTGAGGGTGAGGCTGAGGCATTGCTTCATTCCCCAGGTGTTTCTTAGGTGCAGTTTGAGAATCACTGAATTGCGTTGAAGGACAGGGGTTTTGATTTGGATCACGGACAAGGGCGAGGCAGTGGGTGGTTTGGGCTTGGCCGGGGAGTGGGAGGTTCCCACGGGCCAGGGCTCTGGGCAGCAGGAGGGGCCCAGGCAGAGGAGCCAGGCGGGTGAGGGAGGGTGCCGAAAGGGAAGATGCAGAAGACAGATTCCACCTGCTTTGGTCTCACCCTTAGGGTTGGCCTGGTTCCCGGGAAAGGGGAGGGAGGTCCCCTTTCCTTCTCATCCTCCTTCCCTCGCCTGTGCCGGCCAGGCTGGGTGTCCATCCTCTGAGTCCGCTCCCATCTGGATAAGATGAGCTTCCGGGAACTAAACACAAAAAGTAACCCCCTGGTGTGTTTGCTGACACACTTCACATTTACAATACGTTTCCATTTGTGACTTCTGTGGGGGAGCTACCACAGAATCTTCTAGAAGGCGTGTAGTTAGAATCCCACTCAGAGATTCTGAGATGTGTCATCCCACACTGATTGAGAATCTCTGACCATATTCGTTTTTAAGTAGGAAACTTCTGGCAATTGATTTACAGGTAAACTTTGAGGACATCTCCAAATAAGTGGTGGTTTTTTTTTAAATTTATTTATTTATTTTGGCTGTGTTGGGTCTCTGTTGCTGCGCACGGGCTTTCTCTAGTTGAGGCGAGCGAGGGCTACTCTTCGTTGCGGTGCGTGGGCTTCTCGTTGCGGTGGCTTCTTTTGTTGTGGAGCACGGGCTTTAGGCGTGCGGGCTTCAGTAGTTGTGGCTCATGGGCTCAGTAGTTGTGGCTCGCGGGCTCTAGAGCGCAGGCTCAGTAGTTGTGGCGCACAGGCTGAGTTGCTCCACGGCATGTGGGATCTTCCCGGACCAGGGCTCAAACCCGTGTCCCTTGCATTGGTAGGCGGATTCTTAACCACTGTGCCACCAGGGAAGCCCAAGTGGTGTTTTCTGATCCCACTTCGGACATCAGGTGTGTAGGAGATTTTTCCACATCGAGAACACTTGCTGGGTGTTCAACAATTCAGTTCAGTTTTGACACAACTCTCCGAGTGAGTGCAGACCCCACAGGTGAAGGGCCAGTCCCGCAAGACTGCAGGTGTCAGTCCTAAGTCCCAGGAGCCTCTTATACGTCTGACCAACTGGCTATAAATTCAAGGGTTCCCACAACCCCTCCTCATAGTCAATAATTCACTAGAATGACTTGTACAACTCAGGAAAACAATTTACTTACCAGTTCATCATAAAGGATACAACTCAGGAACAGCCGAATGGAAGAGATGCACAGGACAAGGTATTTGGGGGGAGGGGGAGGCACGGAGCTTCCACACCCTCTCAGGACAGGTCCCTCCCCCAGGGGCTAGCTGTGTTCACTGACCTGGGAGCTCTCTGAATCAAGAGATTTTATAACCTCTTCTCCAGCGTCTCCTCTCCCTAGAGGTTGGTGAGTGGGGCTGAAAATTCCATGCCTCTAATCACCTGGTCTGTCCTGTGACCAGCCCCATCCTGAGGCTCTCTAGGGGCCCCCCAGTAATTTACCTTGTTAGCATAAACTCAGAGAAGGAGCTCATTATAAATACAAAGACACTCTTATCACTCAGGAAATCCAAAGGGTTTTAGGAGCTCCAGGGACAAAGACCAATGTATTATTCTGCCACAACTAGCCAAGGTACTTAGCCAAGGCTCTGCCCAGTTATGGAGAATGGTTCCTTCATTTAACAAGCTTCTGAGCACCTTTATGTAGCAGGCAGCTTCATAGCATTTCAGAAGTGATCCAGGTCTTAATGACTATAGTCTATTCACCACGTTTGTGAGATCGGTAAACTGAGACATGGTCAAAGATCTTGGCTAAAGTTGGGACGTCTGTAAGAAGTACCAGGAAGAAAACCTTAGTTCTCCTTAATCTCCGTCCATTCATTCATTCAAATATTTATTAGGTGCCTAGTATGTGCCAGGCACAGGCTAGGCAGGGTCACCATGGATGGTGAAGCAGTCATACCTTGCAGGGGGCGCCCCTCTGAGTTGGGGATGAAATGCACCCACATTGCAGCCGCTCACCAAGCCCTGGACCCCAGCCTGGGGTTGCTGCCACCCACAGGAAGGGCCGCTTTTTTCTAATTTGCACAAAGGCACCATGTGGACTGGCTATGACCTGGTGCCACATACGGACAAGGCAGTGGTGGATGAGACACAGCTCATGTCCTCAAGGAGCTTACGATCCAAGACTCCGTGCCGGAGGGGCTGAGATGGGCCTGTACAGTGACTAAGACTTGGGTAGATGCACGTGGGAAGGGAAAGAGCACAATTATTGAGCACCAGCTATGCCTGCTGCCCCCAGTGAATGTGCCCTGGACCTATGGGCGCCATGACCATTTGGGAGCATTACCCATCCTGCATACCTTTGGAAAGGAAAACCCATTCCTCCTTCCATGGATTAAAAACACTTTTCGCACTTGTCACTTAGGAGTTATAAAACACTCTGTCATAAACTAGAATCAGCTACTCTTCCCCTTTGAGTGTTTGGGGTTTTACCATTTTTTGCTATTACGCTACAATGAGTGTAGTGTTTGCAAGTTACTTTTCTCCTCTTGTGTTATTTTCTTGGAATATAATCTCAAAAGTGTGGACCAATAATTTGGGTAGGATTTCACATTTGTTTTAAACTCATCTATATGTGCAGTGTCCTGGATATTTATTCTGTAAATCACTGCACAAGATTATGGTGGATTTAATCTCAGTGTAGCTACGCTTGCCTTATAAGAAGGGAATTAAATCAATTTCCTCTCTCTCTCTCTCTCTCTCTCTCTCTCTCTCTCTCTCTCTCTCTCTCTCTCTCTCTCTCTCTCTCCCTCTCTCTCTCTCCCTCTCCCTCCCTCCCTTCCTCCCTCTCTCTCTCTCACACACACCTGAGAAGGGACACGTAATTGCCAGTCATATAACAAGATGTAGTTTGGGATGGAGCCTTTTGTGGTCCAAGGGAAGAGTCCCTGTGGAGTGGCTGAAATTTCTGTCATCTATGGTATTTGTATTTCCTATGAAGACAGGGATCTCTAGTCATCCTCTCGAAAGCTTCTCATCCTCAGGTCACCCTCCAGGGTTGATGGCTCTTGCTTTGTCTTTGGAGTTGGCCTGAATTGGGTCTATCCTTGGAAAAGCCTTCCTCTAGCTGTATTGGTTGTGGGATGAAAGGGCATTTCGGATCTCCAGGAAACCAGAATCCAGCATCACATCCAGGGAAGGAGGAGTAAAGATGCTAGAAACATATTTAATATATGATTTTTTAATAACATCTTAAAATTTCCCAAAAAGTATAGTTCTTAAAATATGAGCCCTGATTTTTGGATAAAGTGGCATTCTCCAAATTTGGAAGTCAAATACTGGATCCTTGAAGGTTCATCCTTTACATTTGTAGATGCTGAAATAGATTTGTAAGATGTTCTTCCCGGAAGCAGATTACTTCCTTCTGAGATGTGATGCTTCAGGTTGTTGACCACCGTCAGGTAGATATTTATGGTCTTCTCTCCAGCAAAGCTGCCTTATTAGAAAACCTGAGCTATAAGAAAATATGAATGAGATGAACTCCACAGAAGAACATGCAATAAATAGCTAGGTTCAAATGGGGCCTCTGGCTCACACTCCTTACTTAGCCCCGATGCTCTCACAGGCAGACCAGAGCCCTGTTGAGATGTACGTGCAGACACAAGTTGGACCAACGCTAACAGCACTGCACACCTCCCACCAGATTCCTTCCTCGAGGCCGCTCAAAACTGTGACCGTCTGAATGTGGTGTGAAATTGCCTCTCATCTTTGAAGCTCTCAATCACCCCAGATGCCCTCCTCCTGGCCTTCTTTACCTGCCACTGCCCCGGTCCCAGTGCTCATGGACAAAGCTTCTCTCTGCTCCCACGTGTGGCTCTGTCACTCCCTCCTCTCTTGAACTTGTTACAGCCTCTGCTCTGGCTCTTCCCTAGCCAAGGCCATGGGTTTTTAGCTTTCTGCCAGCCTCAGACTTAAGATGGACTTTGCTTTTTCGTCTCTACTGAAAACTTCAAAAACACTTAACATGAAATATAGTTTTAAAACAGAAAGCAGTGGTTAACAAAGCAATCCTTCTGTTAAAGTTTCTCAGGTATTGTACAGGAAGCTAAATGGTTAAATCCACATTTAGATTAAAGTTAGCTTATTGAAACAAAGCAAACAAACAATACCTGAATGTTTTCTGTAACATGAAATAAAGTCATATTAAAGACTTCTGAGAGCTTTGATATAAAGGTATGATAGAAATCTCAGTTTATGACAGTAAACACTGAATTGTTATTTATTACGTTCTTAAGTTACTAAATAGAATGAACTTTTCAACTTATTCTCATTTATAACTAGCAACCTAAATATATTTACACACACCACTGTAAGTGTATCTGTGAGATGATTTTACCTTCCAGGGTTTATGCATAAAATGTGTCTTCCAATTTATGGTCATAATCCCTTGTATTTACAAAGCGCTTAGTACTTACCAAGCTCTGTCACATGGTATGTTTTATTTATTCATTCAGACAGCTCTGTGAAGTAGGTGCTGGTGTCTTTTTTAGGAAGTTGAGGCTCAGAAAGGTTAAGTGACTTCCATAAGAGCACACAGCTGGGATGGGACAGAGTCAGCTCTTAACCCAAGTCTAGACTTCTTCTACACATCGTATGTAACTTTACACATCGTGCGTAACTTTACACATCGTGCGTAACTTTACACATCGTACGTAACTTTACCACGGCATCCCCAGCTCCCCCACCACCTTTTTTTGGTAATTTTTAATTTAATAGATTGAAAAATCAGATAAACAAAATAAAATAGTTTTGTATCCCAATTCTATATGACTTCCACCCAAAACCATGATAGATGCTACTATGAATCTGTCCAAACGTAGATCAGAGTATAATTATGTAACAGTGTTATGTTAATTCATCCCTAAGCTATAGCCGTTAGGATTGGATTCAGGAACAAATAACAAACTCCCTCAACAATGGTAGCTTAATCAAGGTAGACGTTTATTCCTCCCTTATATAAGAGTCAGGAGGTGAGCACCCAGAGGCAGGTGTGGTTCTGTTCCACAGGGGGCCCAGGCTTCCAACAGCTCAGCGTTCACCCGTCCCCAAGACAGTGGTGCTTCTCCTCGTGGCCCAGGGTGGCAGTGCTCAGCATTGGGTGCCACGTGGTCACCATATCTCTAGTCCAGGTAGTAGGATGGAGGAGGGGATGAACAAAGAAGCAGACACAGTGGGTCAGCCCCTCTTGGGGAAAAGTTTCCAGGAACTTACATCCCCTTGGCCAGATCTAAGTCACAGGGCAAACCTAGTCACAGGGGGGCTGGGAAATGTGCGCTTTTTTCTTGGTGACCTTGCCCAGGTATTTTGTTTCTATGGAAGAAGGGGGGAACCGTGCTGTGGAGCCTCACTTGCCGCCGTCAGTTAGATGGAGGGAGTAGTCCTGTCACACGAGCTGAATGAGAGCAAAGGATCTCGCAGAACGTTGGGCAGAAAATTGGGGGCGCAGTATATGCTAATTCCCTTAAGTTTCAGATTAGATTCTGTTGTATTCCTTCCCCTCACAGCTTTAAAAAAGATGAGTTAAAATGCAAAACCCAAGAGGACACCTCAGAAAAAATAATCTTGGGATCACAAAAATAATGTACATTTTCTGATTTATAAAAATATCTCTTCGAAGCACACCAATTAAAAGACAGTTTGCCAGATTGGATCAAAAAGTAAGATGCAGCTATGGGCTGCCTAAGAGAAATCCACTTCATATATAAAGATATAGATATTTAAAAGTAAAAGGATAGAAAAAAGATATACTATGCTAACACCAACCCAAGAAAATTGAACTATGTTAATATCACACAGAGTAAACTTCAGACCAGTAGTGTTACTAAGGATGAAGATGGCCATTACATAATGATCAAGGAGTCAGTTCACCAAAAAGACATAACAATACTAAATATCTGTGTGCCTAAAAATAGAGCTTCAGGTCACATGAAGCGAAAACTGGTGGAACTGAAAGGAGAAATAGACAATTCCACTATTACAGTTGGAGACTTCAGCACTCCTCTCTCAGTACTGAGAGAACGAACAGGCAGAAAATCAGTTGGGATTTAAAAGACCCAAACAACAGTATCAACCAATATGACCTAACTGACATTCATAGAAGATTCCATCCAACAAGCAGAATGTACATCCTTCTCAAATACACGTGGAACATTGACCCACATGGACCATATGCTGAGCCATAAAACGAACCTCAACAAATATAAAAGAATTGAACCATACAAACTGTTTTGGACTATAACAGAATCTGACTATACATCAGTAGCACAAAAATACCTGGAAAACTCCAAACACTTGGAAATTAAACAACACACAACTAACACATGGGTCAAAGAGAAAACCACAAAGTAAATTAGAAATTTATGTTGAATTGAATGAAAATAAAAACACAACATCTGTGGAATGCAAAATTCTCTCTGATCAGCAGAGTTGAGTCTTTTCAATCTTCTCAACAACTTTGGCAGGGGGGACCCAAATACATATTTACTATTTAACTATCACTGTCCTAGGTTCTATGGTGGGGAGCAAATAGTGTTATTTCGAAGATTTGATCTAGAAGGTTTGGTCTGCTGTCAGAAATTTGAGTGTGGCAATAGAGCTTCAAATATACTGCTTTCTTTGCAAGATGGACCACTCAGCGTGACGAGGTCCGGGAGTTACCTGCCCCTCCTATAGGAAAATGATGTTCTGAGCTGGGAAAAATTCAAACCAGTGATGTCAACTGCCATGATTAGATTTTATCCCAGTAAATGTAATTTTTAAAAGTCATTTTAGTTTCTATGTCAAACAGGTGCTTACCCATGCACAGTAATATCAAAACCACAAACTCCCTTAGATATACCAGAGCCTGGGTTTGGTTGCCATGGAAAATACATCATCAGCTACAGTTCCACAAAGCTGCTACTTTATTTGAGACAATGATTTATTCCAATTGGCAGCAACACATTTTTTGATATTTATAAAATTCTTTGAAGTCTATAGGTATAGCACCTTCTAGTTATTTTATATGGAGATAATCTGTTTTGTGGTCCTCTAAAATATTTACTCCTTTATGAATAAAGACAGTCCTTTCTGATATATGTTAATATTTTTAAATCTGTGGGTTTAATCCTTAACCTGAATTGACTGAATAAAATAAGTCAGGATACCAAGGGCTGCCCGTAAACTACCCTGCGGACAAGCAGTTTCTTGAAACTTGGAGTCAGCAACTTGCATAAAATTGTGACTTCATAATAAATCTAATGTCTACAGTGGTGTATGGTTTACAAAGCTCTTTCACATATTATTTCATTTAATCCTGACAACAACCCTAGGAGACAGACAGGTAAGGTAGATAATACCACCACCATTTTAAAGGTGACTAAATTGTGGCTATAGAGAATGAAAGCAAACCCCAGATCACGTAACTATTAAGGATAATGGAGCTGGGTCCTTATCTTCTTCCACCATGACCATAGCATGCTGCCTTTGTGTTGTAAGATTTCAGTTGGTGTCTTGGGGAAGATAAGAAAAAGCAGAAAAAGACGTGACCTGCTAGATAGATTTAACCTGAAAATTGCTGAAGAGCATCTTGCAAAACACAGTGCTTTAAATGACAATTGCATACAAATTATGCAAATGTAATCACCGCCCACTTGTGAGTTTCTCATGCACTTGGATCCCTCTTATTTTTCTTTGTATCTCGAGCCCCATCCCAGGGCTTAGCGCATTAAATGGGAACCATTCATTGCTTCATTGTATAAACTTGACTGAACCCAGGAGATGCACCTGTTAGAGTACCAGGAGTGGGAGATGGATGCGACATGGTCTCTGACTTCAGGGGACACCTGGGCGCTGGAGAGGCAGATGCATAAGCAGGTAGTTAAAACCTAGGGTACTGAGTAAGGTGCTGGAGGTCTGGGAGTTCAGAGGATGGTGTGTAACCCAGTCAGGGGTCCAGGAAGGGCTTTTAGGGGCAAAACAGCTGAGCTTAAAGGAAATGGAGGAGTCACTGAAGAAGTGGTTCTTCTACACTTGAGCAATTATATCAACAGCGTTAATGACATCATTGACTCAATTTCTCCTTTGGGAGATGGGAAAAATAGTAAAGACTGGTTTTCCATGGGGTGACCCCTAAACCAGAGGAATAGGGCAAATGAATTTATCTGTGAAACTCTTTAAACTGCTTGCATACAAAGCAGGGCAGTGTTTGGGATATTAGACTCCAATGAATCTCTCTTCATAGATTTTTTAGACGTTTGGTTTTTCTTGTCTAATGCCATTATGAAATTACTCTCACTCATTCAAGTAACCACAGATACCACCAGGCCCAGCTTCAAGAGTACTGTCAATCTATTTGCTTAATTTGGCAGTTAATTTGAATAAAGTAATATATAAGTTGCAGTATATGCTTATGTTATATTCAGATCACTCTTTTTGATTAAAATTGCAGTTTTTCAGCCAAATGTCAGGTCTTCAGGAGGTTAATTCTGGTGAACATGATAACTAGACCAGTTCTGCATTGCAAGGAGCCGTGTAAAGACTTACTAGGTTTTGGTGATAATGAATCTGACTCTGATCTCAGGGCTCCTTAACACAGCTATTTTCTTTTAAAAAAAGAAAAGAAAGGAAAAGCTAGTGATGAAGAATTTGGTCAGAATTTAGCTAATCAAAATGATGGTTCCAGCTGGAGAGACCAGGCTGGCACCTAAGTGTGGGCATTGTTAGTGCACCAAGAATGGCTCTTACTTTCAAGGAAACACCTTTTAAGTAAGTTTACTAGAGCCTGATACAGAAAACGAAAATCCCAATTTATTAATTTACAGTGAGTAATGATATGTCTCCTTATAGGCACATCTACCTAGAAAGCTATAATTGTAATCAGAAGACAGCTTAGTGGACCAGAATCAATCATGTGCTCTAATAATAATGGCATCTCCCTGAGATAGCCTTGGGCAGCCATCTGCATACCTCTTTTGTTCCTGGGACCTCAGTTCTTAGCCAGGGATCCCCATGGGAGGAGATGGAAGCCTATTAGAATCACCTGGGAGCTTCTACCAAGTACCCATGCCTGCCCTGCTTCCAGCTATTATAGGGTAACTAGTACTGGACTTAACATCCCACTGTACACAGCTATAAGACACAAAATCTATGAGGCAGCTGTTTCCAAGCAGTAGACACCGCAGGCCCGTGATCCTTGAAGAAAAGGGATCACACTGAGTCCCTGTTGGCCCCAGCTTCCTGCCTGGAGTCACCAGACCACAGCACAGAGAGGTGCCCCAGCGGTGACCGCCACGTTGCTGAGCTGAAGAAGCAGGTACCAGAGATCCAGGTGATTAAAGCAGCTAAAAATCGTGGGGCCATGGGGACTTCCCTGGCGGTCCAGTGGTTAAGATTCCGTGCTTCCAGTGCAGGGGGCGCCGGTTCAATCCCTGGTCTGGGAACTAAGATCCCACATGCCGCGCGGCCAAAAAAATTAAAAAAAAAAAAAAAGAAAGAAAGAAATCATGGGGCCAAGCACTGGAGAGCAGTAACCTATGCAGAGGAGGCCCCAGGAACTTGCACGGGGGGTTCCTGGGTGATCTTAGATGAAGCATGGGTATCACATGCCCGGGGAGGCCTGGCAGAGGGCAGCTGCTGCAGGACTGACATGGGTGAGGGCAACAGAGCCTGCATGGTGCTGGCAGATGTTGGATTCCAGCCCAGCCAGGGTGGAGAGACCTCACTGAGCACCTCGAGACAAGACCTGAGAAAGGCCAGGCTTTAGGGGTAAGGACCATGACCGAGAGTAAGGGTCTCTCTAGGAAACTCAAGTGGACCCACCCTAACAAAGAATAAAACCAAGTCTGGTGGAGTCAAAGGCATCCAGTAATTTACCTGCCTGCCAACAAAACTCAACACCTGCTAAAGGAAGACAAAGTAATAACACGCTTCCTACAGTATACCATCCATGATGTTGAACACTTATTTTTAAAACTTAGACCTACAAAAAGCAGGGCCCATAATCAAGGGGAAAAGTAGTCAATAGACATGCGTGTTGAAATAACCCAGATGTTGGAACTAGCAGATGTGAAATTTTTAAAAAACTGTCATAAACATGTTCAAGCACTTCCAGAAAAAGGGGAACGTAGTGAGTAACCAGGTGGGAAAGCACAACAGAGAAACAGAAACTACAAAAGAACCAAATGGAAATGTTAGAGCCCAGGAGTCGAATCTCTGAAATCAAAGATTCACTGGCTGGGCTTTACAGCAGGTTGGAGACTGCAGGAAAAAGGGTCAGTGAATCGAAGACAATCAACAGATACTATCCAATCTAAAGAACAGAGAGAAAAAAAGATTAAAAGAAAATAAACAGAGTGTCAGGGACCTGTGGCAGTATAAGAGATGTGTAATTGGATTGTCAGAAGGAGAAGAGAGAGTGATTGGGGGGAATCTTTTTGAAAAAATGATGTGCAAAGACATCCCAAATTTGGTTTTAAAAGAGCAACCTGCAGACCCAAGAAGCAGTGAACCCCAAACAGGATAAATACAAATACACAAATCACACCAAAGTCATCTTAGACAAACTGCTAAAAACCAAAGATAAGAGGAAGAATTAAAAGCAACCAGATAAAGACACCCATCACATACAGAGGACAGGGATATGAGTGACAGTTAACCTCACCAGAAACAGACCGAGGCAGTGGAATGACATGTTTGAACTGCTTAAAGAATAAAAAAAAAAAACAAAAGCAGAAGTCAATATCCAGAGAAAACATCTTTTAAAAATGATAGAAACTTGGAATTATAGGAAAGAAAGAAGATTGTCAAAATGGTAAATGTGTGGATAAATATAAAAGATTATTCATTTTGTTTTAAAATGATTATTCATTTTGTTTTAAGTGTTCAGCTTGATGATCTTTGTCTATGAATACATCCATATAATCACCACCCAAGACAAGACGTAAGACGTTTACATCACTCCCGAAGGTTCCCTCAGGCCTCTTTCCAGTCAATTCCACCCCCTCCCTACCTCTGAAGCAGCCACTTCCGTATTTCTGTCACCATAGATTAGTTTTGCCTGGTCTTGGATTTCCTACAAATGGGATCAGACAGTATATGGTCCTTTGCGTCTGGGTGTCTGGGTGCTTTTGCCCCGCGTGAGAGATTCATCCACGTCGCCGAGCATATCAGTAGTTTGTTCCTTTTCATTGAGTCGTGTTCCATTGGCATGCATATGCCAACATTAATTATCCACTCTTCCGCTAATGGACATTTGGGTGGTGTCCACATTTTGCTGTTATAAATAAGGCTGTTATGAATATCCTCGCACACGTCTTCTTGTGGACGGAGATGTTTTTCATTTCTCTCAGTTAGATTCCTACACGAGAAATTACCGGCTCATAGGACAGATGTGAGTTTCACTTTAGGAGAAACTGCCAAACAGTCCTGTCAATGGCTGTTCCATTCTTGCACCGTCCCCAAGAGTGTTTGAGGGTTCCGGTTTCTCCACATGCTTGCCAACATTCGGTGTTGTCAGTTAGTTGTTGTTGTTTTCGCTGTTAGAGCAGGTGTGAACAGTATCTCATCGTGGTTTTAATTTGCATTTCCCTGATCACTAAGGAAGTTGAGCACTTTTATGCGCTAATTAGCTATTGGATATCTTCCATGAGCCGTCTGTCGCCCATTTTTTCTTGCGCGGTTTGTCTTTTTGCTGAACGGCAGACGCCCCCTTCACCTGGGCACGCAGGTGCTCTCAAGGCTGCCACGCTCCCACCTGGCCCACCCTCATCGTGCTCATGATCTGTCTTCTGATTCCCAGCACTTAAAGACGGACTCAGGATGGCCTAAGTCTACAGCCTCGAATATCAAGGATAGAAAGCAAATCTATTCCTAAAACATAAAGCATTTTAAGGGTGTCGTTCTTAAGATAAATTTGAATGCCTATTCTGCATAAAAGTATTATCGGTGTTTTGTTCCGAGATCAGTAAGCTATAATCCAAGAACTCAAAGAGTTTGTAACCAGTTGAAAAAGCAGGCATGGCAGTGAATGATTGTAGCATGAAATAAAGTTAGTGGCTCTCTCCTTAAAATACCTTTTTGTCCCTGATGCTGTCCTAAGCCCCCTTTCCTTCTCACTCTCCGTGGTCTCCCTGGTGGCCTCATCTACCCCTATGGCTTCGACTACCCCCTAAGCAGTGCCCTCCCGAGTCCATGGCTCCAGCCCTGGTCTCTCCTGAGGTCACCTCTTGGTGAACCACAAGCAGTACAGCTCTTCAGGGGCAATTAATCTTGTCTCTACCTACCCCACGCTCCCCACTTCAAAGCAGAACCAAATCGCCACTTCTGCTGTTACAGTCCTAATTTATTTCAAGTACAAGCCAAGCTGCTGTAACAAAAAGGCCCCCAAATTCAATGGGATAAATAAGATAGAGGGGTATTTTTCTCTCGTGTAATTGTCCGCAGACAAGAGGCCCCAGGTTTCAGCCTGAGGGAAGGAGAAGGAGGGAAAGTCGAGGGCAAGCAGCTCCCTCATAAGAATCTGGTCTAGAAGTTGCCACGTCACTTCTTCACATCCCTTGACCTAAGGACAGTCACGTGGCCCCATGGGGCTGCAAGGGAGGCTGGAAGATGGCGTGTCCAGTAGGGCAACCGTTTCTGCTAACACTTAGAGAGTATTTTGAATGAAAGAAAGAAAGGGAGATGGGGGACAGGTAGGCTCAACCACAGTTTGAAGCTCAGTTACTGACACCACAGTTTGCAGAGGAAACCGGTACAGGAAGTGGGGGGCATCGCCGACGCCACCTCTGCGTCTGCTTCATACTTGATGTCCAGGAAGTCCCAGGTCCTGTTGATTCTAGCTCGGAAGTCCGTCCTACTTCTGTCCTCTCCTCTTCATGCCTGTAGTGACTTCATCTCTCCTTTTGCAAGCACCTTCTCACTCATCCCCTTCCTTTCCTTCCTGCCCCTAGCGTCCATCCCCTGTCACTTCCCCGATTAAAAACCATCAGTAACCAGAAATGCTTGTGGCAAAAACAGCGCTTGCCTCTAGCTAGAGCATCTAACATGCCTCTCAGACCTACTCTGAGACAGCGTTTTTGTTTTGTTTTCATGTCTGCCTCTCTTTTTTTTTTTTTTTGGCTTTTTAAAGAATTGAAGCATAGTTGATTTACAGTGTTGTTAGTTTCGGGTGTACAAAAGGCTCCTGCGTGATGGAGACACAAAGAGCTTACGATCTCCAGCAATAAACAAGGAACCAGTCGGGCAGTGGCCCGGGCAGTGCTTACTGTATATGACAGGCTGGGGTGGGAGGCAGCTGCTAGATGGAGGTGAGACCCTGCAAGAGAGGGAGAGTCCCCGCACACACAGGCATGAGTGTGGAGAGGTTGGGCTTGGCTCTGGACCAGCAGGATCCCGGCTGTGCTGGTTGGGGGTGGCAATCTAGACTGGCCTGAGTAAGACTATGGGTATCCCCAGTAGGGGACATCTGGGGACCATATCAGAGGTCCATGTTATAGCTTTTAAGAAAGGTTATAACATATTTCAGTTAAGTAAAATCCTCAGTTATTTCAGAAGAGGTTCAGTCATTCTTGGTCAGTCCTGTTATTGTCTTTACACAGTGCTGAGTTAAAGACCTCCTTCCTCCAAGTTCTGTGGCAGGAACATGGGCTGCAGGGTCCAACAGACTTGATCTTACTCAATGCTCATGTGCAGGAGATTAAGCCCTCTTAGCCTCAGTTTCCTCATCTGTGAAATGGGGGTTGCACTAGGACTTACCTACCAGCTTCTAGTGTGAGGTTGAAATGGGATAATTCAGAGTAAGTGCCAGGCTCAGCATCGTGCCTGGCCTCTATTATTAGCTGTTTATTAGCTGCTTATTGTTTTTTGGGGGGTGGTACATAGAATCACTGAAATATTAAAGTAAGAATATTACCCACCTTTCATGAATGCTAGGGTGGGACCTAGCATAAAGAAACACTCATGGGCTTCCCTGGTGGCGCAGTGGTTAAGAATCTGCCTGCCAATGCAGGGGACACGGGTTCGAGCCCTGGTCCGGGAAGATCCCACATACTGCAGAGCAACTAAGCCGGTGTGCCACAGCTACTGAGCCCGTGCTCTAGAGCCCGCGAGCCACAACTACTGAGCCCTCGTGCCACAGCTACTGAAGCCCGAGCACCTAGAGCCCGTGCCCTGCCACAAGAGAAGCCACTGCAATGAGAAGCCCATGCACTGCAATGAAGACCCAACGCAGCCAAAAATAAAAATAAATTAAAATAAATTTATTAAAAAAAAAAAAGAAACACTCATGTTACACGCATACATCTAGGTGGAGTGGACCCAAGTTGACTACTACCCGTTACATGGGCTTCACCCCCGCATGGGAGACCCAAACCCATCAGCAAGGGCAACCTGGCATCCGGAAGTGAGAAGGCCCTGGGTAACTCAAAAGGGGTGTGGCTTGCCCAGGCTGCTGTCTCGTCTGAGGGAAGTGATCCCCTGGTACTCTTCAAGCCAGCATGTATTTATGGAAATCTGCCCGGGCCTGGCATTGTGCGGAGATGGGCGTCCATAGAGGAAGGCTGCGTGGGGTCTAGCTAGAGTAATAGACAAGTATTAGTGCTCATCATAAACATACTCTTGAGCCATTATTAATTGCCCAAAAATTTAACTTCTTCTGTGTCTATGCTTAAGATTGGTGGGTAGAAACAATTCAAGGTTGTCCATTTTGTTCCTTGGAGTCGATTTGACGTATTTGGAAGTAGTATAGCAAAAGGATGGGAAGAGTTCATGGGGAAATGCACACCTCTTTAAAAATCAGAGTCTATAGACTTCAAACATCAACCCTTCATTCCTGTGCAAAACTAAAAGCGATAAACCCTCGAACAACAAGTAAAGACAGTCATAAGTCTGGGAAAACCTCCGAGAAAATGTCCCAAATCCCATGGAGAACACAGAATATCCAGGCCATGCATTTGACATCCTAAAGGAAGGAATGACAGTATTCAAACTTACCACCATGAAACGGATTAAAATTATCTAGCAGCCCCTTGGTCTCCATCCCCTCCAAGAGCAAATAAGGGGAATGGGGCCACCCAAACGATGGGACAGAGGGTGGAGGTCAGCAACACACTGTGGAATCCCCGCCAGCTGGGAAGCTAAGGAAGGGACAGGGTCACAGGAGGTCAACGGTTAGAACCCTGTAGGGTGGGTTCTAGCCCGTGAAAAGGGCTCCAAAATCTCAACTGAAGCTTCTGTTCAAACATCTTTCAGGAAGTTATTGAAAGCTCCTTCTGAAAAGGATGTCCAACCTGGAGATGATATTCACTGCCCAATTTATGTAACAAATATTAATTTGAGGTAAAATTAAAGGGTCATTTTTCAATGCCATTTTGGACAGGACAAAAAAATATTAAAAATATTAAAAGCAGTAAATGCTCACTGGACCCACTCTCTGGCCTGTTCAAAGCCAGCCGTCAGAGCGGCTCCCATGGTGTGTTAGGTGAACCGGCACCAGCTCTGCAGCCCAGATTAACCCGGAGGAGAGGGAGGAACAGATTCTGTGCAGAATCATCTCCCCAGAAAGCCGCTTCCTGCTTATGGGCAGTGGTGTTATTAGTTCTTATGTGGATGGCATTTGTTTCTCTTTTCAAAACTCATCATTATAACCATCCTTTTAAATCCATTTCCTCTTTCCTCCTTTGCCCCCATAAATCACTGTTGCATTTTTCTCCTCTCAGACCAAGAAGGTTACTTCTAAGCATTGCAATTACATTCACACACAGGATCGGTCATTATCCATTAGTTGAAAGGCTCATCCTTTATCTTAAGGAACACATAAAAATGGCACCAAAGTATTTATGACTCGAAAAGCACCTTAAACTAATTGGGACTTTTGTATCTGTTTCTCCTTATACTTCTTTGTTTCCATTCTCCCAAAACATAAGGCAGAAGAGCAGTATTACTATTACTATTCGAAAGAGCACTGCTGAGATTCAGAGCACCTGGAGGGACTTCCAGCTCTTGAGTTCTCACTGTGTCAGCTTGGACAAGTGATTTAACCCCTCTGCACCTCCATTTTCTCTTCTATAAAAATCAGAGCAAAAATGCTGGCTTCCCCCAGCTTTGAAATTTGTTGCAAGGATTAAACAAGTTAACATTGTGTGTTAAAGAACTTCATAAATGAAGACACAGAAATGTCAGTCGTTGATATTGCTACTAATGTCTCCTGTCGCTGGGCATTGAGTCATTCTGCAAAGCACATTGTCTCTGCAGATGAAGCTTCTCTCTTTAGGGCTCCATTTTGGAGGGAGATCATCATAAAAATGGTATACCCTTCCCTGTCTTCTTCAAGAGAAGACAGTGGGCAAATATAAACTCTTCTTGATGACCCTTGGTCACCATTACAATATCCATAGAATTCTAGCATGCCAGGGCAGAAGGGGGCTTAACACTAAAGGTGCCTATCTTAATCCGCTCAGGCTGCTATAACAAAATACCACACGTTGGGTGGCTTAAACAACAGACATTTGTTTTCCCACAGTTCTGGAGGCTGAAGTCCAGATCGGGGGCTGGCAGAGTTGGTTTCTGCTGCGGCCTCTGTCCTTGGCCTTTGGGAGGACATCTTCTGCCTGTGTCCTCACCTGGCCTCTGAGACATCCCTGCTGGCTTTTCTTCTTATACGGACATCAGTCATGTTGGACTAGGGCCCCACTGTAATGGCCTCATTTTAACTTAATCACCTCTTCAAAGACCCCATCTCCAAATAGGGTTACACTCTGAGGTCCTGGGGATTGGGGCTTCAACATGTGACTTTAAGGGGAATACACTTCAGCCTGTAACGGTGCCTGACCTCCTCATTTTACGGATAAGGATGTGGAGACCCAGAGAGGTTGAGTGAGTTGCCAAAATTCCCACAGCTCGTGGCTGCAGAGCCTGGGACAGAGGCTGGCCTGGAGACCAGGGCTCCTCCTGCCTCCCCCGCCTTACTGGGTCTTGCCTTTGTCTCCTGTCCCTTCTGGGTGTCACCTGACCACTTCTGTCCTGGACTCTCACTCCCCAACCCCTCCCCACCCCTTCTAATCTGTTGGAGACTGACAGTCTGGATTCAATGTGCAGGAAGGGTTATTTACTGTCATTCTGTGTGGAAGTTTAAGTTGTAAGGGGGTGGGATGTAAGTGGGCACTTCAGGACACATATTTGGGGATCTTGAGGCTCCTGTATATAGTCATCCAGTTTGGAGGCCGTGCTCCCAAAATTTGACCCACAGGTAAATGTTAACGCACTCTGAAAAGCCGCCTTGATGAGAAACCTTTCCGTGTTTGTTCCATAGCATTGGAAACGCCTAGCAACTAGAAAATGCCCTGCATCTTACTGCATCCCGTGTCTCTCGTAGTCCCCCCCGAACCGTTTACACACCCTCAGGTAGGGAAGCACATCTGTCAACCTGTGCCCGCCTCACTGGGGGAGATTTAATAATGAGAGTTTGTTCTGAGGTCTCATGCTTTTAAGACTTCAACACTTATAAAATAGGCCACAGCATATGCCCACGTGAAATGGAATATTATCGTTAATGATTGAAGTGTCGCAAGGCTTGTCAAAATTCAGCAGTCCTGAATTTCACATTTTTCATACTAATTGACAGCATCCAGAAGGGCCCTTCTTGAGTACTGCGAACCAGAGGTGAATTCCACCATAACGTTTGTGAACCGTGGGCCCTTATATGTACATGAATCCGGCTATTAGTTCAGTAGAGATTTATTTGGTGCCTAATGTGTGCTTTCCTCCCCAGTTCGACTCCTCCTCTGACGTTTGCCTCTCCTTAAACGGCACCACCATCCCCAGTCGCTCAGACCAATAGCCTGAGTCATCCTCGATGCCGATTCCTGGCTTTCCCTCACCTCCCTCGTCCAATCCAGGAGCAGATGCAGGTGGCTTTGCCTCCCAAATGCCTCGCACACCCGTCCAGCCCTCCCCAGGCGGCATCCTCAGTCCCGGGCGCCGTTATATCCGCCTGGACCCCAGAAATGCCCTCCGCGCCGCTTTCCTTGCCTCCGTCGGGCGATTCTCCGTGCAACCACCAGGGGGCTCTTGTAAAAGCTTCATGAGCTCTTGTTTTTCCCCCGTTTAAGACTGTCGGGGGCGGCGGAGGGCGGTCTTCCAGTTAGCGGACTACAATCCCCACTCCTCTACGGGGACCACGGGCCCCGCGTGATCTGCCCCCGCCTCTCTCCATCTTCACCTCCCTCCACTGGCTCCATCACGGGTCCTCAAGCCCCGTGCTGTCTCCCTGTTCCTTAAGTGAGCCGAGTGTTCCCACCTCGGGGCCTTTGCTCTTGCGGTTCCTGCGCCTGGGACCCCCTCCCTCGAGCTCTCTGGACGCCGCCCCTTCCCCGCCGTTCACATCCACCCGGGTGGTGATTTCTCCGGCGCCCCCTTCATCCGCCGGCCGCCGGAATCCGACCCCGGCCCTAGCCCTTCCCGAACGTTGCTCTCATTTTACGTTCTTCACTGCAGTTATCCCAGGTTTTCACGATCTAACATTTTGCCGTTTAAAATTTTTGCCCGCGTCTGTATTTGCCCACCTGACAGCGTGTCTGATTCACCACGGGACTGGGCGTGGCCCGCGGCAGGTGCTCAGTAAATTCAACTGTCTATTGATGCTGCACCTGCCTCTCTGACCGCAAATACGAACGTGGCTCTGACGCTGTCCCTGACCGCTGGTGAGGGAGACGGGCAGGTAAAGACATATGCTTTGATTGAAAACAGAGTGCTTGGAGGCTGATATGCCAAAGCCTCACTTCCGAGGCACTGAAGCCCTGGCGCGGCGTGGCGGCCCCATCGGGGCTTGGAGGGGAGGGGCCCGGGCTCCAGCCCCTGCCCTGGAGGGCCTCGCAGCTGCCGCGGGGGCTTCGATCAGTGAGTTATCCCTTTCTCAGCGCCCCCTGCCTACTGGCCACCTGCCTGGGGGGCAGGGCGTGCCAGGTGCGTGGTACCCAGGAAGCGCTCCGTAAACGCCGGCTGTTTGGTCCCGGGCCCTGGGGATACCGCACGGACCTGCAGAGATGCCGGGAGACCCAGGACTCTCCCCCTGGCTCTTTCACTCCCATTTCTACTCCTGGTCCCTAAACCTTTCCTCCATCTCAGCCCCTCCTTTTCTCTCTTGTTGACATTTTCATCAAATAGAAAGTCCTAAAGAAAGAGAAAGAGAGCAGGGCAGTAGAGGGCAGTGTGGCCAGGATCTCAGGCAGCGCGTTTCATGGACTGAGCCTGTGGCCTCCTGTGGGTGGTTGTGATTTGACAAGTGTGGACAGAGGCCTTCGCCACCAGAGGGCTTTCCCAGGCATTATAGCTCCCCCTGGTGGGCACTGATTTGTTACAGGATCAAGGCCATCAAAAAAAAAAAACACCGAAAAAACTTCACAAAGACATTCATAATCTTTAACCCCACGTAACTCTACTCCTAGAAATTTGTCCTAATGAACAAAGCAAAACAGTATATGAGTGACACAAACCAAATGTCCGACAATAAGGGCATATAAATTACGGTGCATCCACATGAAAGTATAAGGTAGCCATAAAATATTAAGTAGGAAGACATGAAAAATTCCTAACAGAATATTAAGAAGTCATACCATTGCAACAGCTCTGAAGGGACTACACAAATGGAAAATTTCATTTTCTTTGTGTAGTGAGTTATGGGTAATTTTTAAATTACATTTTTTTCCTTGAAAGTTATTTTGTCCTTTCAATTACTCCCTGTCTCTCAAAGAAACAACTTAATCTTTTATCTACTGTGGGATCTCCTGTCAATATGTAACGATACTGACTGTATTATTGTACTAGGGCTACCGTACAAAGTACCGCAGGCTGGGGGACTTAAACAACAGAAATTAATTTTCTCATAGTCCTGGAGGCTGGAAATTGAGATCAAGATGCCAGCAGGGTTAGTTTCTTCTGAGGCTTCTCCTCTTGGCTTATAGATGGCTACCTTGCCTTCCCTCTACAGGTGTCTGTGTCCTGTCGACTCCAGTCATATTGGATTAGGGCTGACCCTAGTGATCTCAGTTTAACTTAATTACCTCTATAAAACTCCTGTCTCCAAACATGGTCACATTCCGAGGTACTGGGGGTTAGGACTTCAACATATAAATTCTGGGGGCACACAATTGAGCCCATAACAGTGACTGTTGTAATAGTACTACGTATTTATATACAGTATCATTTCTTCATATTTAGATGGTTTATCTTATGATTGTTATAGCTAAAGCACTTCTTGTGACATAAAGGCAGTATAATATCATTCCTTATGCTTTATCATGAGTTAGAGCCAGATACTTTTCTTCAGTTTAAGTCTAATGCTGTAATTACTGATCTTTGCTACCTCTTTGGTAAACCAATAACAAGTTGTAATTATTCAAGGGACATTTGGGGCAATTGTTTAAAGAAAATTGACCTCACTCACTGGGTTTTTTTCCCTCTCATTTGATTTATGAACTGTGGTATATATGTATATACTGTATACACACACACACTCTATATATTGATGCATACATACATATATATGTCCAATTATTTAAAACTGTACAACAGACTCTAATAATCTCATTTTTGCTTTTCAAACTCATGCTTATGAATTAGAAATGTTATAATACTCTTGGCCTGGCATAATCCTGTTCTTTTAGAAATTATTTTCTCAGCTTCTTAGGTTCTAGGGATTTATTATTGTGGTGTTTGCCTCTCACACTATAAAGTACCAAATGTTTTCTCATGAATAGAAATAATGAAAGCAAGACTCCAGATGTTACCCATTAAATTAGCCTACGTTAATCTCTATCTGCAAAAATCCCCAATAGATACATTTTTGAAGATTTACCAGAGGCAAGAGGATGTTTATTTCTTTAGGGACTCTTGTTATTGGAGCTCTTTCCCTGGTGCCTCAGCTGCGCTTCTTATCCAATATCTTCTGCAGGCCTGGGGCTTATGACATGGGGTCATTTCAAGAATAGAAGTATCACCTCTCGTATATAATAGCGATTGGGAATTTGGGGATTGGTGCTATATGTGGGAAAGTGATTACTTTGCCACTTCATAGACAGCAAAACTGAGGCCTACAAAGCTCATGATTTATTTAAGGCAACAGTACAGTTCAGGGACGGCTCTAGGATGAAAATCAATCATTTCTGACCCCTCAAAAGAGTGCCAGGCCCGTGAATCATCCTGCCACGAACATAAATAAAATCGCAAGTTAGATGGAAAAGTCCTGTCCTTTCTGACCACAGGCTACATAACCTTTTAAAACCTGGTCTTCTCCTTAGTCATGGTAGTAATTTTTAAAAATGTTTTAACTCATAAAACATGAAAACACAGAATAGGATTTTCTTAAATACATACTGTTGCAGGTGTTTGTTGGGCAGCGAGCCCTGTAACTTAAACACACAACCTCTGAGGGAGGAGGGAAAGATGGAGGGTCAGAAATACAGATGCATTTCCATTCCAAGTAGAAGTACGCTGTCATACTCTTTCTGCATCTTGCCTTTTTTGTTTAACGGTGTATTACAGATCATTCCACGATAACATGAAAAGATTCACCTTATTTTTTTTACTGGTTACCCGTATCCCAT
Organism: Balaenoptera borealis; assembly: GCF_965194805.1. Classification (NCBI taxonomy): domain Eukaryota; kingdom Metazoa; phylum Chordata; class Mammalia; order Artiodactyla; family Balaenopteridae; genus Balaenoptera; species Balaenoptera borealis. The sequence goes on from NC_138877.1 coordinate 7,509,528, forward strand.
TGCACGTAGGATTTGTCCTATGTGAATAATGGATTTATCATCATTTATTTAACTAGCCCCCCCACTATTTCCTGAAGGCAAATCGTGCTGTAGTAGTCATCCTTGATCAGATTTTTTGTGCCCTTGTGAAATTGTTAGGTTAAAAGATGCGTGTCATTTAATTTTTCCTCCAGTGTAACCGATTTGTTATTATTCATTTCTTTACCTTTTTGTCTGTTTTATTCCATCTATGCAATCTATATAGTCAACTTACTGTTCTGATTTCCTAAAGATACTGATATTAGTATATGACAAATACATTTTTCCCATACAAAATAGTACTTGTTAAAGAAAAATACATGATGAGCATTTTTTATTATCTTCATTTGAGTCTTATGTGCTGTTTCTAGTTAAGAAACAGTAAGAGTGGTTCTCAGGTTCCCTTAGGCTCCACAGATATCCGTGTGTGCGTGTGTGTGTGCATATAAAACAGTGTAGTGGTGGAGTTTTTATTTTGTCAGTGAATATCTTCATCATTGTTATACAGAATCTCAAAATCCAAACATGAACTTTTCCTCTACAAAAACATCTAAATTTATCCTCTGAGATATTTTTCCTGTCATGTTATTTTGCAGATTTTCTTTCCATATTTGGTAAAAACTTTATTGAGGTATAATTCACGTACCATAAAATTCACTCACTTAAAATGTGAATTGAAAATAATTCAGTGGTTTTTAGTATATTCACAGAGTTATGCAACTGTAACTATAACCTGTTTTAGAACATTTTCATCACCCCAAAAAGAAACCCTTTAGCTGTCACCTTTCTCAAGCTCCCATCCCTAGCTTTTAAATTTTGAAAGATACTTGTGCCCTCCAAAGCAGCTTCTCAGTTATAACCCACCATCGGTCCCTCGAAGGCCAGTTTCCTCAGACCCTCCCTGTGTTATCAAAATATTTCATTTTGATCAACCTCATAGGTGAAAAACATCTCCTGCTTCGATCTGCATGTACTGACTCATGAATGGTGCCGACCATCTGTTCTCATGTTTCTTGGCTGTTTATGCATCATCTCTGCACTGCTTTGTGGACCTATTTTAAATACAAACAAACATGTTGTCACTGCTTCATTTTGATCCCATCCACCGGGGCAGGATGCATGGGACAAAGACTGCTAGGAGGTTTGTTCTGCGGAAGCAAGAGCACCCACCAAAGAGGCCCCCCATGCACCCAGAAACCCGCCCCGGGGCTCACTGCCCGGGACTTACCCGTCATTACCCTGTGCCCCGCCCCCCCCGCCGCCATTCTTGTCTGTTGGATGACACTCCACCCTCCCACAATGTAGGTGAAATAATTGCTCCTTGGCGGGGTGGGGGAGGAATGGACTGGGAATTTGGGGTTAGTAGATGCAAACCATTACATATAGGATGGGCAAACCACAGGGTCCTCCTGTAGAGCACAGGGAACTATATCCAGTCTCCTGTGATAAACCATGATGGAAACGAATAGGAGAAAGAGTGTCTGTGTGTGTAAATAAGTGCTTCTCCATTGGCCTCAATCTGACTGTGTCTCAATCCATGAAACACTGTTTTTTAATGGACATTCCATGGTCTTTGTTCTGTTAAAGCCCAGTCACCCTAGGATAAACCTGTCTTTATATGCACACCTCTTGCCTAGTCTGTGGATCCTGATAGCTTTTTCACTAGCTAGGGTCCCTGGTGAAATTCTAACAACTTCCCCAAGTTGGAGGGTCTTTGGGGAAAGCTGGAGCTCTGTTTCAGCCGAGGCTCAGACTCCTGGGAACAGGTGATTCCTCACCACCGCCTCCAGGCCTGAGGCACTGTGGCCTTTAGCTCCTGGTAGGTTCTTTCTGTGGGGACTGTGGCCTCCCGTGACCTCACTACCAGGGACCAGAAAGCCTCAGCCCGAATCTGCTTTTCCTGCTGTATTTATTAGTGATCGAGCAAAACGCCCTTTCACTACTTGTGGTGGGAAGCCCGGTGCACGCCCAGCCATTCGTCCTGAGGTACATATGCCTGACCGGAAAGATTTACTCACAGCAGGTGTGACAATAAGATATATGTTCAAGGGAATCCCTAGCATATTTAACACCCAGCATTTGTAACACTCCCTCCTCTATACCACAAAATCATTTTCAGGATAACGTTGTGATAATCAGTCATAAGCATAATTTTCCTGACTCACTATATAAACAATTAGAAAAAAGAAATTTCAATTTAAAGATGATTCAGATTGATTGATATTCAGATGAGAAGCACATAGTGCCAAGTCTGTGATACTCCTGCCAGACCTACCTGACCTGAATGTAATAATGAGGAAACCTCAGAGAGGCCGAATGGAATGACTGGCCTGTCACCTTCAGAAGTGTCCAGGTCCTGAACATCCAGGGAAGACTGAGGAAGCATCCCAGACAGAAGGAGACTCAGGACAGTTAAATGCAGCTCGTGATTCAGAACCAGATCCTTTTTCTGGGAAGAACATTATTAGGACAACTGGCGAAATTTTAATGGGTCTGAGCATTGGAGGGCACTGTTGAATCAGTGTTGATTCCTGATTTTGATGACTGCATTGTGGTTACGTAGGAGAACGTCCTTGTTTGTAGGGAATATGTACTAAGGAATTCGGGGTTGATGAGACAGCAGTCAGCCTCTGATTCTCAAATGGTTCGGGGGGAAAACATCATTTGGACGATAATGTCCTTGTACCGTACTTCCAGCTTTTCTCTGTTTGTGATTTTTTTTTAATACAAAAATTGTTTTTAAAAACCTCGACAGTAATTGTAGCAATTGCTTAGAATGTAGACCAACCAAAAACTTTTGAGGAGGAGTATTTTTTCACCAGCAGTCTTTAGAGTTGCTGGCACAGGTGACGGCAAAAAGCAGAGGGCCTTTCAAGTCAGTGTGGTTATGGCTTTCACATTCCCTACAGACAGTGCGTCCTCTTATGGGTCCACCCTGGACCATAAGAGGCACGGGGGTGCCCCCCACCCACCCTCAGTACACCCTGATTACACTGGCGGATCCTAACAACTCTTCACGATTGTGTGTCAGAATCCTCCCAAAAATGATGGGACACAGGACACAGGGCCACTTGAAGCCCCGGACCAAGAAGGCCTCTGGGGACAGTGTTAGGCTGCTGGGCTGGCCAGACTCTTACACGCTGGGCACACAGGGCAAGATCCAGCCCGTGCACCGCTCATTTCGCCAGGGAAAAAATGTTTTTAAACATCCCCTGTGCTAATGAACAAACTCTTTGAGAGCCGAGTGTGGCAAAGAACCCCTTGAACGAGCTGCGCCTTTAGGGTGGGACTTCTGATTAGGGTGTTTCAAATGCTCTCTGACTACCTTGGATGGATGGTCCTGATCATAGCAACCGCCCCTAGCGTGCAGATTATCCTGAACCGGTACAGATACTGCTCACTCAACTTCAGAGTAAACGACAAGCCCCCCCAGACTGCAGCACGGAGCAGGGAGCGTAGGGGCCCCAGTCTGTGTGGAGTGTAAGTGAGGTGTCCTCACTTACATTTGATGTCTGCGTGCGTGTGCATCGTCACCTCCACGTGACCTAAACAGAGTAGATTGTCAGGGAAGGTTTTCTCCTTCTTGGAAGCAGTTTGCAGTTGAGGAAGAGACTTTGAAATGAGAGCAGCCCGCTCTGGCCCAGGGGAGGCACGAACCCTAAGTGCTGTCGCAGCCCCTCCCCGCGAAACAAACCAGAACTGCGGCAGGGCGACCCACCCGTGCAAAGGGGCGTTGAGTGGTTACCCGTCCTTCCTCCAGTGGGGAGGGATCCTGCTGGTGAGGTCTCGGTCACCTGAAAGGACCCACACGCACACTCCTCTGCGATTGTCCCATTCGGCACGTCAGCCTGGAGAGAATCCCGCGCATCCCGTCTTGTCTCCAGCCTCCAGGCGTGCCCAGGTCTCAAGCCTTGACGGGTGTGAGAGTCACCGTGGCCCTTGTGAAGAGTTGACATGCTGGGCTCCTGTCCGGGGTTTCTGATCCACCAGGGTGCGCCTAGGAGCGTGCATGTGTAACAAGCACCCAGTATCTGTGAGGCCCACGGTCTGTGGACCCTCAGAGAACCCTGATCTAGCGGCAGAAACATGCGGCTTGTGGTCAGAAAGCCCAGATTTGCCTTCGCAGCTCGTGCTCCGCACACTGAGTGTGACCTTGGGCGGGTCACCGGAGCTCCCCAGGGCCCAGGTTCACCCCAGCATCCAGGGTCTGTGTTGCGGATCAGACGTGGCAGGGAGGAAAGCACTTGGCAAACGGTGAAGCTCTGCAGAAGGATGGGGACCTGGCCTTGGTCCTTAGGTCCACCTTGATGTGCTGCTCGTGGGGGCTGCGGACGCTCGGGCCATGTGCTGCTCGTGGGGGCTGCGGACGCTCGGGCCCGGCGCTTCCCGTGCGTCCTGACCAGCTTTTTACGTGTCGCTCTCCCTGTCCCCAGCCTTCCACGCGGCGAAGTGTGAGAAGCTGCAGCGGGAGAAGGCGGAGCTGGAGCGGCGCCGTGAGGACGAGGTGCGCAGGCGGGGCCGGCAGCATCAGGCCGAGCTGCGCGACCTGGAACGGCGGCTGCAGCTGCAGTTCGAGACCGAGGCGGCCCAGCTCCAGGAGGAGCACCGCGCACAGCTGCTGCGGATCGGGTGTCAGCACCAGGAGCAGGTCAGTCTGCGCCCCGGCCCGGCCCTGCGCCTGCGCCTGCGCCTGCCGTCGTCGGGAGGGAGACGTGGGTGGGAGGTGGAGGGGAGCCGCGTCAGCCAGGAGTCCGTGCGGCAAGCAGGTGAGCTTCCGGTCAAGCCCGCTCTGCCACCTCGTTTCTCGCCTCTGTCCCCTCCCGTCGTCCCCGCAGCCACTCTGGTCTCCCTGCCTTGTGCTCCCAGGCACACTCCCACCTCCGGGCTTCTGCGCTCGCTGTGCCCTCTGCCTGGGATGCTCTCCCTCTAGAAAGCCCATGGCTCCCTCTCTCCCTCCCTTGCAGACTTTCCTCAGTGAGGCCTTTCCTTATCCAGAATTACCGCTCCTTCCCCACCTTGTGCACACGCTTCCTGTTTAGTTTTTCCTCGGCACTTATTACTACCTAATGTATGATAACTTCCACTTTGTACCCTGTTGATCTTCTGCATATTCCATAAGGACAGTGGTGATGACAGGCACATGTGTATCTAGCACGTGCTGTGCACCAGGCCCTGCTCTTCCCTCTTTACATGTACTAACTCATTTAACCCCCACGGTAACTCTAAGAGGGAGTACCATTATTGCCCCCATTTTACAGGTGAGAAAACCGAGACCCGGAGGTTAAATAACTTGCCAGCATTCACGCTCATGGAAGAGCCAGGGTTGGACCCAGTCTGATCCCAGGGTCCGTGCTCTCGAGCACTGAACTAGAGTCTTCTGCCGGGTTTACTGCTAAATCTCTGGCCCGGGACTGCCTGCTTGCACAGAGAGAGCCTTCAGTGTGTATTTGCTGAATGAAAGAAGGACTCCGCTCATTAACCTTAGCCCAGCAGTCTTCCTAGAGAGGGTCATTCATCCTGGAATAGCTGGGGAAGAATTCCCAGGGAGCCTGTCAGCCTGGAAGCAGGTAGGAGCCCGGCGTGCCCATCCCCATGGCCAGCTGCCGTGTCCGTTACCGTGTTGGCGCCGGTGTGACAGGCAGGTTAAGACGAGACCACTCTGCTTCCAAGAGAGCTCGTTTTGCTTCTCCCTCTTCTCGTCTTCCTAAGTCCCCAAGGCTCTTGATGCCTTAATGCCCACCTTCTAATTGTGTATTGTTACCCCTAGTCTGCTCATGGTATCCCTAAGGTAAACTGGCATTTGTGAAGAGCTCACTTTACATCTCAGGCTGGTGCCGAGTGGCGCTTCACTATCATGAACGTTTGGGCTGCCTCCCTGGTAGATAATCTGGCTGGCGATGGTCCCCAGAGGCGTGTGAATCATAGGGGGCACGGGAGAAATCTCAGAGTAATAATAAGTACTATTGTTGGAATAAACGATCTCCTATGTGACAGCACGTTCTTCTATTCAGCATCTCGGGTTAGTCATCCTCCTCTTTCTAGAGGCCTGTGGAAACCAGACACATCTGCCTGCTTGAGGTGGTACAGACTTAGAGGCTGGGAAACAGATAGGTGACAGCTAAGGTTACCTGCTGGGCTAAGATTAGCAGTGGAACCTTCAGCATCTTGGCTTCTCAGCTGGCTTTAAGTGGACATTGGCACGGCTGCCGTCTTTAGTCTTACCTGCTTCGTGGTCCCTTGATACAGCTCAGACCTGGTGCAGATATCGGCTTGTTCTGTGCCCTGTATCCTGGGGCTATTCATTCCCAATTTTACACAAAGAATGTATTTATACTCATATTCACTGACTTTTGGTCCAAAGTTCTGGGTTGGTTGAGAAGATGTCAAGAGATGGAAGGAAGGGCAGGAGGTGGTCCCCAGGCAGAAGGATGAGCTTCTGAACAAACGCTCATGTTGGGGTGTCGTGTGTGGGAAACCGGGAAGCCAGGGCCACTGCCGAGCGGAGCCTGTCCACCAGTGGAGGGACCCGGGGCAGAACCTCGCTAAGTTTTGTCGGTGCCGGAGCACGTGCTGGGGGTTGTGGCCTCATCTGCCTTTGAGCTGGGACAGCGGCCTTTTAAAGATTTCATACTGGGAGAGATTGGAGGCCCTGACTTTTCCACTTGAGAGTGAGTTACATGAACTACTTATGCATATTTTAAAAGTGCTCTGTCTTATGAGAGCTCTGAGTCCTGTTCTTCTTGATCCTTTATAACAGCTAAAGTGATTGATTTAGTTATTCATCCATCTAAGCAAAGAATAGTCAGTGAAGGCCCGCCGTACACAAGGCCTCATGATGGCATACTGCAAGAGATGCCAATATTTATAAAATGTGGACTTGCTTGTTCCATAGCCTCGGGTTATAGATCCAGGGAAGTTCTGAGGCAGTTTCTCCAGAAACTGTAATACTGGGTGGGAAAGACAGGTTCTGTGTTTAGGAACTGAGAGTTTCCTTCCAGATGGGAGGATGAGGGAAAGCTTTATGGTGGAAAGAGCATCTGCACGCTTTACATTCGAGTAAATCTTTCCTATAGAAACCCATTGGTTTGGGGGCAGGGGGAGGGATGGATGGTTGAAATCTATGAATTATTCAGGCCCCTGATTCTGCTCTTGCTGCTGGATGTTGGCTGTTATCCTGACCTTCAGCTTCTCCAGCAGGGAGCGCGCAGGCAACGAGGAAGAAGGTGAAATGCACATCAAGCCATATTCTAATTTCCAGGTAGAGTAAATGCTCATGTACTTGGTCCAGGAGGAGGCTCGGTGCCTGACCGCAGGGGGGATCTGCAAGGTCTGTGGTTCCAGCGATCTGTGCCGACCCTCCACACTCAGGTCCTCTTTGTGGGGGACAGTCGCGTTCGGCAATGCTGACCTGTAGATCTTGCCATCTCTGTCCTTCTCGAGCCTTAAAACTCAAGTTCACCAATGGGGCCTCTCCTGGCGCCCCGGTGCCCCGGCCGGCAGCGGGGAGGCTGCTTCCGTCCTGACGTAGGATTTTCTGAGGCTTTCCTCCAATCAGGAACTCCCTCGAGAAGGCCGGCTGACCTCTGACTTTACCCCAGGATGCCCCTAGGAAGATCCAGCCGTCCACTCGCCTCAAGAGGCAAAGGCCGTCTCTCTCTCTCTGGCCTCACATGGGAGTCACTTGGGGAGCTTCTGGCAAAGCACTCCTCCTGTCTGCACCCCACGCTAATGGAATCAGAGTCACGGACTGGGGCTCCCCAGGGCCCCGAGCTGCAGGTGTCTGGTGTCGGGGGATGTACAGGGCCTCCTTCTTTAGCCCTGCAGACAAGATAGGGTATGAGCAGGGGCGTGGCTTGGCCTCCTGGCTTTCTTACGTGCCTTTAAAGATATGGTATGACTCTTATCTTAAAAGTCGGATTGTAAAGGTGTTTCATCAAATCAGTGCTCATTCTAGAGCTAGCCGCACATTAACAGAAGCCAGATTTCCCAAGCTTCCCTATCTCAGGGTACACGAAACAGATTTTTCAACATAAACACAAATGCTTTTCCTTTTCTGCTCCAAATGTACTCGCCCACAGAGCCTGGTATTTAGTGATCAGACTTGTGACCTTTGACCCTCTCCCTCCAAGACCCTTTAGCAGTTTGTCTCTCTCCCTCACCCGGCCGGGAAGCGCCTCGTGCAGGGCCCCCTGGTTCCTAAAGGCATTCCGGATTCTGCATTTTGAGCGGAGACTCCTTTCCAGAGGAGCAGTAGTTGGAGTTTACGTTGGCTTTGTCTCATATCCGGGACACACTTTCTAACCTTTCCTAAAGAAATCATCCTTCTGGACTAACTGGGAGCCCCAACATGCCCACGCTTAATCAGAACGTGCAGAGGCCACTTTGGCCTCATCTTGCATTCTGTCTCTTATTCGTGCCGCACAGCAGGTGCACAGCTGCCATCAGCGAAACCACACTCTCTAATCGGATAGAATGAGGTCCCGAGGGCCCCTCTGTCTTCTGGCGCCAGAGCCCCGCCCATTGCAGCCCAGAGCCTCCGGACACTGGAAAGAGGCAGAGCAGGGCAGATAGAAGCCTCTGTGAACACCTGCCCACGCGGTGGGCAGCAAAGGGGCAAAGGCACAGCCCGGAGGGGGCTGAAGTCAGCCCAGGAGCTCTGGCAGGGCTGTCTGCCTGCTCCGAGTCGGTACCCAGGATGCTGTAGCAGGGATGCAAGGACAGAAGAGGGGGTGAGTCGTCTCGTTATCCGGAAGGAGAGTCGTTCAGGGAGCCCTGGGGAGCAAAGACAGGGCAGCTCCCTCTGCCTCATCAGATAGGAACACACGTCGTCGCAGATGGAGGCAAATGGGAGTTTAATCTGGTTTTCCTTAATGAGTAAAGCCGAGACAATGTGAAGCCCATGCTTCTTCATTCTAAATGGAAGTCTTCTCTAAGTGAATTGCCGAAGGCTCCCATAATTGCATTTTCCAAATGGCTGAATGAAGTAAGCCTACAGCTCTATTCTTACCCATCGGAGAGGGTGGCTTCCCAGCCCTTTGCTTTGCTGGAACTCAGCTAAACAGCAAACAGCTGCAGGAACAGAGCCTGGTGCAGGGACCAGCTGCTGCTCTGTACCCCTGGGACTGCTTGACGGGCACGTGGACGGAGCTCCGCAGCCAGCTCAGAACTTTGTCCTCCTGGAAGAGGGAGGAGGCTGGCCCAGCAGAGATTTTGGGGGGACGGGGGCACCCAGGGTTCTAAAAGGAAGAAAATGAAGCTTCACCCAGCGTAAGTTTGCTGTGGCCGGATAATGGTTTAGCGCCTCTGTCTCTTTTTTGGTGATCTACAACACAAAACATATCTTGTGTGTCCCTTGGGTCAACTTGTCTGAATCCCCTCAAATGCCTGCCGACCTGGAGGTCTTCTCAGGCTGAGAGCTCAGACGGGCTGCTGCTCCGTGCTCTGGAAAGAAGCCTAGAGCCACAGAGGAGAAGCCATGGGGATTGAAACTGGGATAAGAAAGGGGACGGCCAACAGTGCACGGCCCCTTCCTCGTAGAGGGAACAGTCTTTAAAAACCATACGCACGTCTAGAAACCTAAATCACTCGAGAGTAAGGACCATGATGGCCAAATTTTGGCTCACTGGCTCTCACTGGTTTCCTTCAAAACATCCTGGGCCTTCCTCTCATTGCATATGGAGGAAATAGGGGATCAGTATTTCATCCCCAAAAGCCCCTCTGAGAGGCTGTAACAGATAGATCACACCCTTACATCATCCTTGATATATTGGGTGTGGTATTCCATCACCACTAAATCAAAGACCTGACTCCACCAAGCCAGGAGGGCATGCGATGAAGCACCACCCTTGCTGATCAGGGCAGATCCACCGCCAGGACGAAAGGGCCTCTTCTGGAACTTAGTCCTTGCATCCATCTCTCTTTTCTGAAACCACCCGTGGCAATTTGTGTAAGAACCCAATAAATTAGAATCATACTAAGGACTGATGAAAGAGTTTTCTTTATCCTGAACTGGGTAACATACCTCCAAACAATGTGTGGGTACTTGTTTCTAACGGAAGTCACCAATGGAGCATAAGGAAAACTAGTTCCATTTTTTTTAACCAGTGATTTGTTTTTCCAAGAGACTGAAAGTCTTTGGACAAAGATTCCATAAAAAACCTTCATATAAACAGGATTTGGACAATTAAAAACTGCAGTAGTCGGCCTTTCTGCTGAGCGGATTCATAGCTCTGAGCCTCAAGTGAAATATTGTTTAATCAAGAATGGCCAGTAGATAAAAGTGAATCATCGCATACCATGTCCGTTTTCATGTCGTAATGCAGCTTTCCGAACACTGTCAAGTTCATTGTTGGTTTTGCCAGTGACATTTCTGTTTTAGTGGATGACGGTTCCTTTTACCGTAGGAGAGAGAAGTCGGGCAGACTTTCCCAAGCAGTGATGGTATCCAGAATGGGAATCTGTCCCATTGTAAAATACAGACACTCCCGTGCCTCCCCTTCACGGGCGGGCTTCCTTTCTTGTGCAGGGTTCTTCCTCCTTACAGATCAAAGATCAGCCTGTGAATTATCCCCAGAGAACTGAGACCCGCTGAGAGGTGGCCGGACAGTATTCTGAACCGGCCCGCCGCAGAGCTTCAGGGCATGGGCAGGTGCGCTGGTTCAGTGTTGTTCAAATGCTAGGTTTTGACACCTTAGTACGTCGTGAGATGAATTTAGTGGTCTGTAACTGCATTTTGAAAAACAACAAAGGAACATGGAATAAAAATTTAAAAACGAGATTATTGCAGGTAAGAGGGGAAAGTGTCATTTTGTGAAACTTTGGTTTCACACACACGCTCCGCGTGTGCGTGTGTGTGTGCGTGTGTGTGAGTAACAATGTACAATGGTGTTTTTACAATGGGTCACCGACAGGATTTGGAAAAACATTGTTCTGGTTTGCTATCACAGGGAGAGGTCGTCTTATGCAATGACTCCTGTAAGTCATACATTTGAAGTTAAAATAACAGCTGCAACAACAAAAATAACAAAAGCGGTAAAGATGGAAGGTGTGTGGTGGGGGTGGAGATCAGGAAGGGGAAAGATAAAAAATCCTGGGCTGGCATAGCACAGGGAGATCAGATCGGTGCTTTGTGACCACCTAGAGGGGTGGAATAGGGAGGGTGGGAGGGAGGGAGATGCAAGAGGGAGGGGATATGGGGACATATGTATATGTATAACTGATTCACTTTGTCATAAAGCAGAAACTAACACACCGTTGTAAAGCAATTATACTCCAATAAAGATGTTTTAAAAAAAATGAAAAACAAAAGTCAAAAGAAAAAAAAAAAATCCTGGGCTGGCTGCACTACCTGTGATTAAACTCCTGGAAATGGACCATCAGCCAGAGAACAGCAGCTTCTTAGGAGCAGGTCCCACAGCCTGGGCAGGGGAAGGTCTGCACCGTGATCCGGGGGGCAGGTTCACGGCTGGGAACAGGGGTGGCGAGCACACACACACACCTGCCCACTTGCCTTGGGGCTGGTGAGGGGGTCCTTGGGCACTGGTTGCTGGTCTTGCGGGGGGAGGCAAGGGCAGTGCGTTTGAGAGCTTCGCCCGTGGATGTCAGACAGCCCTGGGCTGACTGCTGGCTCTGCCATTTACTAGCCTTTGGGCAAAACACTTCAGACCTCTCTGAGCCTCAGTTTCCTCGTCTGGGAAATGAACATGAAAACATTTGCTTTATCATATTGCTGGGAGGCTTGAGTGGAGAAGCCGAGAGTGGGTAGCTTAATAAATGTTAGTTCCCTCCAGATACCTCGCGTGCTGTAGCTCCCACCTGCTGCCAGGAAGCAGAACGGACCATCTGGTAGGGGAGGACCCTCTTCTGTCCCTTATTACCTCCGGGAGTGCTTGGTGGAAGGGGAAGGAACGGGGTGGAAGGAAATGGTCCAGAGGGGGCCCAGGGCAGTAAAGAGGTGGCTTCGGCAGCTACCCACCCCACCCCGGGAGCTGCTGCTTCCCGTTGCATGAGCAGCAGGGCTGTGGCAGTGACTTCCCTGTGACATCCCCTGCCCGGCCGCCCCTGACTCCGGGACTCCCGCGTCACCACCAGATCCTGGCTCTCCTGCCTCAGCACAAGGCTGAGGGTGGCTGTCATCTCAGCAGAGTGTCCTGCCCTTGACGTTTGGGCCGCTGACATTTCCCCTCGTTGCAGTCCGCCTCGGTCCTCCAAGCGGCGAGGCCATTGGAGCCCCCGGTCCCCGGCTCTCTGTGTAACCAGAGCTGTGATCTCCTGCAGGTGGAAGACATCACCGCCAGCCATGAGGCTGCTCTCCTAGAGATGGAAAACAGCCACACGGTTGCCGTCTCGCTTCTGCAGGATGACCACGACCACAAGGTGCAAGGTAGCTACGAGCCTTGGTGTGCGCGGCTGGCGGGGTGGGCTGTGCGCACTGACCCTCTCCGGCTGCAGGCACGAGGGGCCCTCCCTTTCCCTCTTGCTCCCCTTTCCCTTCTTCCTTCCTTTCCTTCCTGGTGTGTCCTTTGTGTTGCTTCTTGGGCTAAGAAAAGACAGAAATCCAGGACCCGGTAACTACAGTAAGTCCCCTACATATGAATGAGTTCCGTTCTGAGAGCGCGTTTGTAAGTCCAACAAAGTTAGCCTAGGTACCCAACTAACACAATCGGCTATATAGTACTGTCCTGTAATAGGTTCATAATACTTTTCACACAAATAATACATAAAAAAACAAACAAACACAAAAGTAAAGAAAACATTTTTAATCTTACAGTACAGTACCTTGAAAAGTACAGTAGTACAGTACAACAGCTGGCATCCAGGGGCTGGCATTGCCCGAACAGGCAAGAAGAGTTACTGACTGGAGGAGGGAGAGGAGGTGGGAGATGGTAGAGCTGAAGGATCGTCAGCAACAGGAGACGGAGGGCGAGCTGCAGTTTCACTCACGTTGATGGAATGCACATTCACATCTTTGAAAGTTTGCAGCTTGAAGGTTCTTTTGTAGGGGACTTACTGTACTTTCCTCTGAAGCCGATCCTCTCAACCCTGCCTGAATATTGGAATCCCTGGGAGCCTTGGTCCCAGCCCAGGGTTTGGTAGCTGGTCTGGGTTACAGCCTGGGCTTGTTAAAGCTCATAGGTGAGTGTAACAGGTAGCCAAGCTTGAGACCCACCTTTCTACAGTAAGTGTAGACATCCTGGGCTTTGTCTTGTTTTGTGGCTTTATAGCCGTCCCACAGGTGTGGTGTTGTCAGGGCCACACCAGCATCTGATTGGGCCTGGCTCTCCACACCTTGCACTCAGACCACATTCACCATGGATGTAAGTGGACTCTCAGGATCTTTCTTTTTACATTTTTCACATTTTTTATAACTTTGAATTATCTTTGGATACATAGGATTTTATGTGGGTTGTAACAATAGCGACAACATTTAACTAAGTACTACTAAGATTTTGACTCTGTGAAAGAAGCTTTTTACACATTAACGTGCATTTACGTTATATAGAGAATTTGTTTTTCAATTTCCCCTTTCCTCATTTTTTCCTCCCCAGTCAGCTGATTGTTAAAGTATATGAAAAACAATTAATTTAACAATAGATTAATAAAAATTTGAGAATATCAGAGTTTTAAAATTATTTTTAAATGTTCTTTGTAAACAACAAGGCCCACTGTGCAATAGTCAATACTCATGTGATTGCCCTCTCGAGCACCATCCCCACCGCCTCTGGGAGCTACCCATACGTGGGAAAGTCCAAGCTGGACGCAAGAGAGAGAACTTCCTGAGAACTAGTTAAATGTATTCCCTGTTCCTGAGAGCGTGTCTCATGTTTAGAGTACCAGTTCCCACCCTTGGATGCACATTGGAACCACCTGGAGAGTTTTGTAAAAAATACTGATGTGTAGCTCCCACTACAGAGGTTCCGATTTAATTGCTCTGGGGTGCAGCCCAGGCATCAGGATTTTTTAAAACTCCCCAGGTGATTCTAATATGTAGCAAAATTGGAGAAGCACTCTCTTAGAGCACAGTCTTAAGCATGGGACAGAGTGTCAGGACCTTAAAATAATGAAATACATTATGAGTACATAGATAGTCGCCATGGTTTATGCCACCTAATAGATACTGACTTTTCTTTGCTTGTGAGGTATAGGGTATCTGAAAATGCCCTAAAGCCCATCACTGCACTGCAGGAAAATGGTCTCAGGAAAGGGAACAGGAATGGAAATGTTACAATGAGTGTTGCCTTTTGTTTCCGGATTTTCGTATAAATAGACTTGGTAGATTTTTCTGACTCATGAAGTCTCGCTTAGACGCCACATCCACATCCAGGGCCTTTGAATTGCATATAATGTGAAGACAATGTAGGCGTATGTAATGGTAGCTGAAAACTTCATTATTGTGGATGATGCTCTCAATGACTATTAAAAGTAGTCATTTAGACAAAGGCAGGTAGACCAGAAACCCACATGGTTTTGTGTCAGTAAAATAAGCACAAACTTTTTTTTTTTTTTTCCAAATGTAAATTTCAGCTAAAACAACTGGATTTCTTAGAGACCTTAACCATCATTAGTTAAAAGATTTGGGTCAATGGAAACCACAAAGTTTTTCTTAATTGCAGCTTATGCCAGCCGGAATGATAATTATTGGTCTCCAGTACTCTCCTGTGCTATAAGCATATGATCCAGGTTGATTAATGAGACCTTTCCTCTCTCCAGTTATAACATGAAAACAAATTGCTTGTGTAGCTAGAATGAGACGGGCTTCACCCAGCTAATAAGACTATTCCCATCTGGAGGAAAACAGAATCCATTTGCTTAATAACTCTTACATGACATCTCTTTCTGCCTGTCTTGCAAATTATCACTGGAATGACACTTTTCACGGAATAGAATTGCTCCGAACTCCCCAAGAGGAACCAACCCAATGAGTCCTTCCTTCCGTCTGAGTGGCTTAACATCGACTCTTTGCTCAAGCAAATCCTAGCATCTGTGTGGCCCAGAGGCCACCAAGGTGACTTTGCAGGCACAGCACTGGTCCCATTCACCTGTCCATTCTCCAGCAAGCCCATGCTCCGCTCTCCTTGGAAAGGTCCCTGCTTCAGCCCGAGATTGCAGCTTCGTGGTAGAAAAGAAGAGTGATCCTGGGAGGGAAGAAAAGGGAGATTTAACATTAATTACCTAGTAGTTTTACCATTAGGAAAAGTTGGAGAATCAGTGAGTGCTGTGAATGGAGAATCTGACTTGGCCAGGGTGTTGGTAGAGCTGGGTATAAAAGTGAGTGTGTGTGTGCGTGTGTGTGTGTGTGTGTGTGTGTTTCTGTGTGTGTGTGCTTGTGCTCTGTTTGCTTCCCTCCCTTTCTTTCCTCTTACCCTCGCCCTTTCTCCTATTTCCTTCCTCATCCTTTCTCCCTCTCTCCTAAATAACATTGCATACAATTTCAAACTAATGGAGAGGTCTCTTTAGCCTTAAGTCCACTGTACACTGGTGTCCCTTACTCACCTACGTCACTAGTCTTAGCCTGGCAAAAGAATCTTGTTTGATCCCTTTTCAAAAGAAAGATCAACTTAACAATTTGATGTCTTCTCTCCAGAACTGATATCTACCCACGAGCTTGAAAAGAAAGAATTGGAAGAAAATTTTGAAAAGCTGCGGCTGTCATTACAGGTTAGTGCTTCCTTAACTCCAACATCAAGATAATGGCAGCATTGTAATTCCTGTCCACAGACATTTATCCAGCACCTACTGTGTACTGGATCCTGTACTAAGCATTGGAATATGGGGGTAAATAAGACCTACTCCCTGCCCTTAAGGAGTTTACTGTCTACTCTAGCTAGCTGTGATACAATTAGTGACAGACCAGCACAGAAGGTAACACATACTTGCACGGAATGAATAATACCGTTAGCGCCACAGGGGTTCCGAGAGACGGCTCCCCACGTGCTTGCGGTCAGAGCCATGTTTGGGGAAAGGGGAGGATTAGGGAGCAGAGCATTCTAGGCTGGGGTAACGGGGTAAGGAGACTCATGTAGGGCAGAAATCGCAGGACATGTTCTGGGAATTGCAAAAGCAACTTCAATCCCCTGGAGATGTAACGAAGCTTCTTGGCGTCCCGCTTGAAACCTGCACAGAGTGTGGGTCTCAGATGCCAGGGGCGCTGCCTGGCTTCCTTCTGATCTCGAAGGGGAGAATGGAGGTCTCTGCCGTCTAGAGACCCCAACCAGCTGCTTCTGTGAAAAGATGTTGACCGCCCCCAGCCCTAGAGAGGGGCTGCCTGGGAAGCCAGGGGGAGGTTGGTGGCCCTGCTTCCATTGCCAGCTGTGGACGTCCCAGTCATAGAAAGATTACCTTTTAAATATTAGGGACACTCACATCTGGAAATTTGGGAGGTGATTACCATAATTCTAATACAAAGGCAGGGATTTTGTTTCTTCAATGGCTCACTTTCCCCAGGCAGTGTTTCTTGCACAGAGCCTGCCCTGCCGAGAAAAGAATCTAGGATTATGGAGTGTCACACTATTGAGTGTACTATTCAAAAATTTTTAAGTGGGAAACCACCTGCTGCAAACCCACCCCCAATCCGTCGATCCATGGATCCATCGGTGGGGCTGCACATGCCCACGTGCTCCTCGTGTGGCTTATCCTTGGCAAGTTAACCCCAAACTTCTTTGTGTACCCCACATCCCACACCATCCAGATATATTACCCTTAAGGAACACAAACCAGGAAAGTAATAGCCATACTGTGATGTATCAGAAAACCCCAAACGGTCCAAAACCAAAAGAAGGGAGAGTTCTGTTTCATCCATGAGTCTTTACTTTGCCACTAAAATCACACAGTCATGAATTGTGCACATTTTAGTGGTAACTCATGGGCAGAATCCATTTGAGCTGAGATTTTCTGGTGTGAGATGGGTACAGTTGCTTAGGCCAGTCTCCTTGGGCTACTGGCAGCTAGAGAAACAGGTTTGGGGTAAAAGATTTGAGTTTGAGGTTTAAATCCCCACTGTACCTTCTCTTAATAGCTTTGAAATCTTGGACAGCTACATAAGCTGTAAACCTTAGTTTACCCATCTGTAAAATGGGGATAATACCAATTCCTTCCTCAAAGTGTGAGCATCTTAAGGGAAATAATATGTGTGTCAATGAAAAAATTAATAGTCAATCCAAGAAAAAAATGGAGAATTTTATTTGAGCCAACCTGAGGATTAGAACCCAGGAGACAGTCTTTATGTGGTATACAATGGAATACTACTCAGCCATAGAAAAGAATGAAATTTTGCCATTTGTAGCAACATGGATAGACTTGGAGGGCATTCTGCTAAGTGAAATACGTCAGACAGAGAAAGACAAATACTGTATGATATCACTTATATGTGGAATATAAAAAACACAACAAACTAGTGAATGTAACATAAAAGAAGCAGACTCACAGATACAGAGAACAAACTAGTGGTTACCAGTTGGGGGGGGGGAGCAGTATAGGATGGGGGAGGGGAGGTACAAATTGCTGGGTGTAAATAGGCTCAAGGATGTGTTGTACAACATGGGGAATATTTTGTAATTGCAATATTTTGTAATAACTGTAAATAGAAAGTAACCTTTAAAAATTGTATTAAATTTTTTTTAAAGATTAAAAGACAAAGCACTAAGGACTGTCCCTTAGAGGTCAATGCACAGTTATATAAATTTTTGAGACAAAGGGTCTTACATCAAAGTAACATATTGACAGTGTACATAGTCCAACAGGGCAAGTAGTGGGTCATCGTGACCCCTTACAGGATTGAGAAAGGAATATTATCTCCTAAGGAGTTACCTTGCTGGCGCCAGGAGAAAATTGCTTTTTTTTTTTTTTTTTTCCTGGTGAGCAGGCATTCCTGTGTCTTCTAAGGGGATCTAGTTAATGTATAATGCAGATGCACAGTGCACACTAAAGAAAGGTAGTGGCCCAGATGGGCAGAGAGAGAATTTTATGTTAAAAAATTTTCTGGTCCTGCCTTAAAAATAAATTGATTTCATCATGTGTAAAGGGTATAGAGCACTAGGTAGCAGCCAGTGCTATTATAATAGTTTCAGGCGTTGTTACATTTGCCATCATCATCATTATTATGGGGCCGTTGGTTAACTCCAAGTGGTCCATGCCGGGCCAGGTCACCAGCTGGGTCTTGGTGCTCTTACCTTGGCATAAAGTAGCCAATCCAAGTTGAAGAACAGCGCGTCCTGTCTGATTGCTGGGGCACCATTGTGTGCCTGAGGATCTGTTTTGAATAATGGTGAAGAAAGCAGAAAAACCACAGTGTGATAGTTTAGATGCCACCTAGATGGTACTTGCCTGAGTTTTTCACTGTTTCACTTTTTAATGGAGGACAAGAGGCTCGAGAGGAATGCTTGCTCTGACGAGGCTTGTATAGGAGGTGGGTAGCACTCCAGTCATTTTATTTTATTTTTGCAATAAAATAATAGCTAATGTTTATTGAGCACTTACTATATGCCAGGTACTGTTCTAAATATTAACTCCCCACCATCCTCTGGGTTAGGTACTATTATTATCATACCCATTTTACAGATGGGGAAACCTGGACACAGAGTGGTTAAACTGCGTAGCGCTCCAGTCATTTTATAGTCACGTTCTGCGCATGCGTGCTGGGGCCCAGCCGGCTGCCCTGAGCCCTGATTTACACTTGCTGGCTCATGTGCCTTCCGGCTCCCACTGACACTGTCTTGCCCTCATGCACCAGCGTGTGCATTTAATGGCACTGTGGGGGGCTTTTATTTCTTAAAAATGAAATGGAAGTAACTGGAAACAAAAAAAGGAGAGAAGGAAAAGGGACCCGCCACGGATGGTTTGCAAAACTGGGTTCTCTGTGGTGACAAGAAAGCGGTCGAGCCAGCACGTGCTATGTGGCAGTGCTTTCATGTGCAGTTCCATCGTTGACTGCACCCAGCTGCTCACGTGGTGAGCGGGGCCATCTCTCTTGCCGGAAGTGTTCACGGGAAGACCTCAGTCCCTGGGTTTTAATGTTACAGAAATGGTGATGGGGGTGGAGAACTTTGGAACACGTGGCACCAGCAAGGCACCGTCTAGTCCCTCTGCGTGGGCGTCAAGGCTCTGCCCGGCTCCCTCTGCTGCCCGCCGCCATCGGTCAGCGCCGGGGCTGCGGGGAGAGGGCTCAGCGTGGTGGCACCTGCGCTGGCAGCAGGGCTGGGGCCCCGGGCCTCCCCACACACGCCTCCGTTCTCTCCACCTTCACACACAGAGCGGCCCCGTGGCGGGCACGTGCTGGGGTGAGGGTCAGGAGGGTCCTCCGAGTCGGGGGGAGCGTCTGAACAGGACACACTTCACTCACGTGGCAGCTCAGGCCAGGGGCCTGCCACCAGGGGCGCCGAGGGGAGGGCAGAAGGGAGCCGGGGTGAGCGGGAGCTGGCTGTGGAGGAAGAGCGGATGTAAGGCGGGCTGGGGGCAGCGAGACGAGAAGGGCGGATGCGGAGGATGGGATGCTGCGTCAGCGTCACTTGGTCCCGAGGGTGCGGGGTTTTGCGTTGCGGGGTGAGGGGCTCAGGCTTGTGCTTTAGAAAGCTCCCCACTCCCCCGCCCTGACCCTGACTCCCCCTTGAGGGCAAACGAGTTGCCGGGTCCGGAACAAAGTCAGCGAGTGGCTCCACCCCAGGTGGAGCGAGTGGGGTCAGGAGTGTTTGTGGATCCGGGGGCGTGACATAGGAGGCAGAATCCTCCGGAACCTACCATCGCTGTGTTTAGTGTGGGGGGAGGGGCTCGGGCAGAGCCAGAAGTCAAGGTTGGTTCGACAGCTTCTGGCTTGAACTTAACAAATGAGAACAGTTCTTCTTTGAGATAAATTAATCACCTTTCCTGAAGTGGGGGGCTAGAGGCCCCCTGGACTAAGATGGCTCTCTGCTGATGGGCTGCTTTTGTGAAGTCAGATATTAAATTATTAAATGCCTCTGTTCCGCAGGCTTCTTGCTTTCCTGGGGCTGGGGGGCGAGGACAGCTCTCTGATCTCAGGAAGTGCTGTGTCGGGCCACCTGCTTCGAGTGCCCCGCCAGCGTGCGTGCACTTTCCGTGAGACGGAAACATGCATCCATCAGTGTTCTGTGGTCCATTCTGGACAAAGCACGGAGGCAGGGAGACCGGGGGCCTCTCCCTCGTGCATGCGAAGGCCTTTTGGTGGAGCCCGGTGGGGGGCGCCTCTGATCTCGACGCCCTGGGAAGAGCCCCCAGGGAAGGGTGGTGGCCGTCGTCACCGCCTCCCAGGTGCCGCGTCTGCAGGGGACCGGGCTGGACGTCTCGTGCGTTACCTGCAGGACCAGGTGGACACGCTGACCTTCCAGAGCCAGTCTCTGCGGGACCGAGCCAGACGCTTCGAGGAAGCTTTGAGGAAAAACACTGAGGAGCAGCTGGAGGTATCATGCGCTCCTGGTCTCCCAGCACCCGCAGGGCCCTTGCAAGGCAGTTCTGTTGGACCCCAGGAAGCCCGGGGCTCCCCCAGCAGTCACCCCAAAGGCAGGGTCCCTGTGCTGGTCTGACGCCAGAGCGACAGCGGTCAGGGCCTCCCGGGATTTTAAGCATGTGCCTGTCAGCACCTGTGCTGAGTCGGGACGGCCCTGGGTTCTCCATCTAAGTGTTATTCTTGCCTCATTGCATACGGCTCCCCAGCCCCTGTCCCTGGGCTGCTGTGACAAGCTGGGCCTGGGAACACCCCACCCTGGCCAGGGCCCATCCCAGCCCCACGTCCCGTTCCCTCCCAGTGCCGCCTGCAAGGGAGGCATCCCTGAAGCCCCAGTTGGTAGGGTGAGGGGTTTTTCCCCAGAAAGGCTGGCACAATTCCTTCCCTCTGATGTAAGGTTGCCAGATAAAATACGCGCCACAAAATACACAATACCCAGTTACATCTGAATTACAGATAAATGAGTTTCGTAGTAACAAGTATGTCTCATGCAACACTTATGTGAAATTCAAATGTAATTGAACATCCTGTCTTTATTTGTTACATCTGGCAACCTTATTCGCACATTTCCTTTGCTACAAGGCCTTTTCTGCTTTTTAAACCACTTTGCTCATTTCCTATGCATGGCAGGGGGCGGGGCCCTCCATGGGCACAGATGGGACCTTTCAATCCCCACCTGTCTGTTGAATCAAGTAGTCTGCGTGAATGTTAAAAGCCAATGTTGAACGTACTGTTTTTACCCGCGAAGCTCCCTTGGGGCGATAGGCTGGTAGTGTCCGGCCGCCCCAGGATCCGACGTTTCAGGGAATGACGGCTTCACCTCTCCTGCTCCCCAAGGAGCTGGATTTTTAGTAGCTCTCCCAGTGGAAACTCGTGGGCATCGTTATCAGGGGAGGCTGTGAGCATTGTCTCCCTCTGGCCCTCTCGCTCTCATTCTCCAGTGCCTGTTAGGAGGCTTGTTAACGGATGACTAGATTCCACTGAATTCATGGTGCTGGAGAATGCTGGGCTTCGCCGGGATACCTGGTAAATAGCTCCTTGCCCTCTGCCCCTGTAGATTGCATTGGCGCCTTATCAGCACTTGGAAGAAGACATGAAGAGTCTGAAGCAGGTATTAGAGATGAAGAATCAGCAAATACACCAGCAGGAAAAGAAGATTATTGAGCTGGAAAAGCTGGTGAGTTGGCCTCTTACCTTGGGAGGTCCCAGTAACCTGCATGATATTCCTGCTGCCATCGTGGATGTCAATATTTACAGCATCCAGGCGGGGGCCCTTACGTGTCCGGTGCTCACAACTGAGCAGAAAACGCCTTTCTTAGGAAGCCGGGAGTTCAGGAATCTCGGAGGTGGCCTCATCTGTAGAAACCTGGAGCCCGTCTGATGCCCTGCCTCACTCCCCGTCCAGCACTGTGGCGTGCCAATTCCTCCCCTCCCCGGGGAAGGTGTGCGGTGCGCCTGCACCCGTGATGTGCGCCAGGCACGGCGCGGACACTTCACGCGTGTTTGTTCTTTAACTCTGACAGCAACCCACTGAGTAGGTGCTGTCAGGAGCCTCCTTTTACAGATGCGGAGACGGAGGCTTAGGACGAGGTCGTGTCTCACCCAGAGCCAAACAGTGGTCCAGCCCAGGCGGGAGCCCCGGGCCAGAGCTCCAAGCCCCGGCTTTCACCACACTCTCTGCCTCACCTTTCAGCCTGGCTCCCACAGAACTAGCAAAGGGCCCCCCTCTGGGGGAATAGAGCAGCCAGAGTTCACTCCCCGCCCCTGTGGGTGCAAGGGCTGAAGCTGAGATAGGCATCCAAAGTTAGCCGCAGAGAAGCCTGCCTCCAAGGAGATGCCATTCTTGAGGGGAAGGTTGGCCCAAGGGTCGCAGATAGATTAATTTTTTCTTTTTTATTGTTGTATTTAAAATAAATTTTTGATACTCTAAGGGGAAATATAATTTCCTCTAAAAGGAAATTATAAGATATAGATAAGAAAATTAAAATATCATATTTCTACACTGTTAATATTTCCAGAGCCTTTCTTCTGTACAAGTGTACACACCCTAATATACAACCCACACATACATACGAGTGTTTTGTATCCCGCTTTCTTTCAGTTAGCAAATCTTCAGCTTACCATCTCAGTAACTGATCACCTCCTCTAACTTTTCAAGTTCTCCGTATGTCTCGGAAATGTCCTTGAAGCTGCTATATCCAAACCAGGAGCTGGTCCCAGACCACCTGTTGCATTCAGTCGTCACGTCCCCTCTCCTGATCTAGCACCATCCCTCTGTGGGGACCTCTCTCACTGCACAGATGCCTGTCAGTCAGGATAAGGGCGGATGGGGGTGTGAGTGCCTATTGCCAGCATCAGAGGCAATGCTGGCCTCCTGGCACCTTCCAGCAGCCCAGAGCTTCCCAGCAAGGCCGGAGCCAAGGGCGGCGGGGGGCTCGCCAACAGAGCCCTCCCCCCTCAGCCCTGCAGCCCTCCTCCTCCAGGCAGGGCCATGTGCATCGTTATCTGGTCAGCCACAAGCCTCTGGGCTTCTCTGGCTGTTTTTAGCCACGCTCCAGGCATTCTGCAGGTATGCAAGAGTTCTCATTCCAGAAGGGTGGGTAGGGGTGGGGGAAGAACTGAGTTAACCACTTCCCATTTCCTGGGAGCACAGATGAGGATGCGGTGAAGAGCCTAGCTGGAGAGCAGGGGCAAAGCCCCGTCCTGCGGCTCTGATGCCGAAGCCTGATTCATGGAGAGGTGGCGCTTTTCCTTAAAGATTGCTCTAGCTGTGAACTTGTCACATTCTCTTCAAAACCTAATTCAGTTCTCAGTGCAGCTTAGAATGGAGCTCTACTTTGGCTAGGTCTCAGGCCCTGGGGACACACCGACAGAGAGAGCGGGGCATAAGTTGCAGAGGAGTAGCGGCCACAGAGGATGTTATCTTCTGAGCATGTGCCACGCTGGGCTTGAGCTGCGTGTTCCTGGCTGCCCAGAGCCTCAGAAGGAAAAGAGTGTGTCCATGCTATTTGTATTTCCAGCCCTCCATTAATTCAGAATGTCGTAGAGTGTGTACAGGCCTGGCCAGAGATGCCGGTGCAGGGCAGACGGCCTGATGGGAAGAACCGGGGGACCCAGCAGCCAAACTGGGTCCTGGTGGTGCTCACGGCTCATTTCTGACAATGGCAGGAGTCTGGGGACACTCACCATGAGAAATATATTCTACACAGGAATCCAGGATAGGCACACACATAAGTTGTATATATACAGTACATACAAGCCACGATATACACTAATATATATATACACACATAATATATCTGAGAGGGAAATATATACTGTATCTAAAATATATACAATACTTTTACTACACACAGTGCACTCTGGTACTTTCTATTCTGTTTTGTTTAAAAAAGAAATGCTGGTCACATCCCTCTAACCTGATTTTACAACCGACTAATGCATTGCAAACTGCGGTTTGGAAAACACTGTTCTTGATAATGTTCCAAAGCCCAGAAGCCAAGGGCATTGGTCTGCCATCTATCCATAGGGCCTTGCTGAGAAGCTCTTGACACTGCATCTTTTATAGGCAGAAAAGAACATTATCCTGGAAGAAAAGATCCAGGTTCTCCAACAGCAGAATGAAGACCTCAAAGCCAGGATCGACCAGAACACCGTTGTCACGAGGTAGGTGGGCCTGGGCGTCAGAGCTTCCAAAGCATGTGTCGCCGACAGGATGGCTTTGCTCTTGACCTTGGAGCGCTCTGCTTTTGTCCTCACTCGTCCGAGCCCTGAGGCTTCCCCACCCAGGCTCTTGGCCCTCCCCACGTGGAGGGAAGCGTAGAACACACTTCTCTGAGCACCCAGCCGGTGCCCGGGCTCCGCAGAGCGGTGGGTCCCACCTTGGCGGAAATGAGTGACACCGGCCGAAGCCTGGGGCACAGCTGGGAGGTGACGGGGATATTTCTGGAGGAGGTTTCGGAGAGGCTGCCAGATGGGGGTTTCCCAGGCTAAAGAGAACCACCGTGTGAGCCGACCCCGAGCTCCATCACTGGGGCCCGCGGCTGCTGCACCAGCGCTGGGCCAGGTGGTCATGGCAAAGGAGAGCTGGCCTGGCCGGAGGGCAGCAAGGAGGGGACGCACCAATGCAGCTGCTCCCCAGGGACACTGCTTCCATCTTGGTGCTGCCTTCCCTGCTCGGAGGGCCCCAGGAAGGGAGGAGGTGGGCAGACCCACTGCTGTCACGACAGAGGCACGGAATGCCTCGGTTCCTTTTTCGCTTAGCGTCCATTAGCCGCAAACATCAACTAAGCATCCGTTACGCACCAGGCGTCAGACTGGGTGCCGGGCACTCGAGGAGGACCGCTCTGGGGCCTGGTCTCCAGGGCTCCCGGTCCAGCAGGCGGCCAGATGCGCAGACCAGAGGCGATGGCTGCCAGGGAGGCCTGAGCCAGGGGCAGGGCCCCCCCCCCACACCAAGCCCCACTTCCCTCTCGCTCTTCCGGCGGCTTCTGCTCTGTCCTCTGGCCCCCAGCGCCTCCCCTGACCTGGGCAGAGGGGCTGTGGGCAGATCGGGTGTTGGCGGAGGGTCTCTGGGAACGGATGTGTGGGTGGGACGAGTAGCAATGACGTTTCAACCCCGCTTCTTGGTCCCTGGGGTCCGGCAGGACCCTGTTCTCCCCGCCGGCACCCACCACCTACCCCCTTCCCCTGCACCCCTTGGCCTGGCAGACCTCAGGTTAAGTGCTTCCGGCGTGACTGCTGCTCGACAGTTGCTTGTTCTCCCCGTGCAGACAGCTGTCAGAGGAGAATGCCAACCTCCAGGAGTACGTGGAGAAAGAAACGCAGGAGAAGAAGAGATTGAGCCGAACCAATGAAGAGCTGCTTTGGAAGCTGCAAACAGGGGACCCAACCAGCCCGATTAAACTGTCCCCCACGTCCCCCGTTCACCGAGGCTCCTCCTCCGGGCCCTCCTCTCCCGCCAGAGTCAGCATGACGCCCAGATGACGCCACCACGCTGCGGGTCCAGCTGCGGCGCCTGGTCCACGAGGGTTTCCGCCTCGAGGGAGTGGTGACCAGGGACCGGCCCGACTGACCCTGCGCGCGTGCCCAGTAGCTGCATAGCTGCACCCTAGACAGAGTCCTTTTCTGATCCTCGTGTAAGACTGTCCTGGTACTGGCACTTAGGAAAGTGTAAATGGTAGTGTCTGATGTGCAAACGTTTGACCGTAGTTAGAGCCAAAAGAAAGAAACGCCAATCGTTCTTGAGCAATGAACTTTCACTGCAGAATATCAGGTTAGTTACAAATAGCTCAGTTTTGAATATCCATTGAATAATCATTGTGTACTGCACCGATATGTGTGTGTATTTAGATATACGTATATACACATGCAGCGGTTCTGAATTGCATTTTTTATAACATGAAGCGCTGACATATTTTGGTGAAGGTCAGCAGTTTTCTAACTCGTGCCTAAGAATTATTGGGAAATGAAAATGCATTTCTATCTACCTTCCCAGGAATATTTCTACCCAAAATAGAAAAAGGAAAAAAAAAAAAAGATACAGAGAAGAAGCGCCTTCCGACCTACCACCACGTGGTACTCTGTTTAACACAAACACCAGCCATTCATGAACGGTAACTGCCTTTGGAACAATCAGCTTCTTAGTCCACATAATGTGAGGTCACTATTACTCCATCCGCAAGTTTTAATTATTAATACTTCTGTCATGAGCAGATAAGGGGCAGCAGTGGGAAACCCTGAGGGGGTGAGGAGTTTTGCAGATGTCACTCATGACAGTGGATCATCTATAGTCTTGTAAACACAAGTTCTGCTTTTTTTTCCTAAATGGCATCTTGGAATCCATCATTAAGCTCTTTCATCTTCGGGAAAATATGGAAGCACATGACCTTATAGGATGAGGGTGAGAGTGACCTTGGAGTTGGCCAAGACCATTCACGCTCCGTCCTCAAGAAGGAAGACTGCTAATAGGGTCTGTGTTCTGACTAAGCGTAGAGTAGGAAAGCATACTCTGGCATCCTATTTGCTTTACTCTGATGTGATGCTGAAAATGGTCAACTCACCAAAATATAACCCTCAGCCCCACTTCATTGGCACCCCCCTTCGGTTTGGTTCTGTAACCCAACCTCATTCCTGTACATTGAGAAGCTCAGGGGTTCTAGCAGGGGCTTCCAGAAAACCAATTCTTCTATCCTGGGGGATCAGTTCCAAGCTGTGCTAGATTATCACATGACCTCCCAGAAACCCAGGTGTATTTTCTGCTGGATGATCGAGCAGTGCCACAGCTGACAGAGGTCCCATCTTTGGTCCAGGAGGTGCTTCCAAACAGAGGAAGGAGCCCGGGAAACAACCAGCCAGCGGTGGCTGGCTTCTGGACTGGCATTTGACTCTGAAATGGTAGAATTAGAACCTGAGAGGTATTCCTGTAGTGCCGTGGACGATTAGAAGCAAGACACACAAAAGAAAGAAGCGGTTTCAACAGTTGGTATGGTGATGATAGTGATGCCTTTGTTCGCTGTTTGTGACAAAGACCCTGCACTTTCCTCCCTAAGGCCCCTCAAAATGGTCCTGAGGACTGGCTCTGAGCATCCCCGAGGCAGGCGGACTCATGTAGGGATGCTTCGTGGGCCAGAGCCACAGAGCAGGGAAGACACGGCCCACGGAAGGGGTTGGCTGGCCCAGGGCCCTGCCTGCTCTGTGAATACGTGGCCAGCGTAAAGACAGACCTGGTCTGTGTCCCTTGCGTGAGTCAAGGTTGGGTTTCCTGGCCTCATGTACATCTCATTTCTAGCAAACCGCCAGGTGTTTGCTCATCCTGGGGACGTACACAGGAGTATCCACTGAAGAAACATTTTTTTCCTTTAGTGGCTCTGCATGATGCTGTGATGTTGATTTGGGCCTCCCGTTAGAGTAGATCATGCCACGTTGACTAAATACACAAGTATTTATTCTTTTAGCAGGCACCACCTGCAGACACAATAGCTCAGCCCTCCGAATTAGGAACTGCTTCCCTAACGGCACTTGCTAAATGCAGTTACACAGCAATACAGATATCAGTGTTATGTTAGAATGTGGTCCAGTGTGTTAGCCTGTTGCAGTCAAGAGTTGTAGTGGTGTTAGAGTGAAGTCATCCCTCACTAGGCGACTAGAGCTTGGCTCTAACCAGCCCTGACCTTGGGTACTTGAGCTAATTCCCACCTTGCCCTGGCTTCATTTCCCCGTCATGGACGCCCATCATATATGGCTCCTAGCCCAGAACACGAGGGGCAGCGGCCACCGGGCCCCTTCTGCGCCTCTCCAGCCCCACACTGTTAGGACTTGGACCTCTGTCTCCCTGGCGTCCACCTCCCAGGCCAGAGCTGCTGCCACGCGGAGATGCCGCAGCCTCCCCGCCTGCCGCTCACAGACCCGCCGAACCGCACCAACCTCTTCCTGGTGAGTGGGACCCCGTCGGTGCCCTGCCCTCCCGCCGCCCAGCACACACCCGGCGAGGTTCTGGGGGGGGGTGGGCACACCTGGTGGCCATCTGAATGGGGTCACTCGTTCCTCTGCCGGCCCCTGCGGGTTCTGTGTTGCCTATTTGTGTTTGAAGCATATTAAAATGAACTTGAGGGACCTTCTGTGACATACACTTGATATGACTGTTGGCCTGGCCCTCCCAGGCTTCAGGAGGTCTGGTGGGGTCAGGCAGGGAGGCCAGAAGGCTGGGCTCCCCTTGTGTGTGCGCCAGCTGGCCGTCTCTGAGTCACGAGAGCCCCCAACTCTCCCCCAGCTCGGCGGATTCAGGATCCCTGCACCCATCTTCCAGCCCGGATCCTTCAGCAGCCTTGCCCAGGCTTTGGGGGCTCAGCGGCTCTGTTCCGTCTCCGCCGTCCTGGGGAGGCCCGGGTGGGTTGGAGGAGGTTGGAAAAAGGACACGAGATTTGAGGCCAGTCCCCTCACTGTCAAGGTCGAATTCAGACGTGGACCTATTGCTTCTACCCCAGAGTGAGCTCGGTCTGTCCTCAAGCCCGTCCCTCTGCACCTGGCTGGTCACAGAGCTCTCTCAGAGCGCCAGGAACAGGCTGGCGGGCTTGGGGGCCGTGGTCACAGCACTGCCTTGTCATGCGCTTTCTCATGCCCTCAGGGTTCTCGGGGGCCAGGACACCCCTTGAACCTAAAAGCGCTCACTTGCCCCACCCGGGCCTTCAGGCTGGGCTGCAGCCACTTGGCTGCCTGCCCAGGAGTGTCCCTCGGGGCTGCCCTGCCTGGGGTCGCAGGCTGGTTCCCTGTGGGGTTTGGAGGGACCTCCGGAGACTCCAGCCACTCTGCCCTCCCGAACCACTGCCTGACAGGAGCCCCTCGGCAGGTGATAAAGCCCCTTGAGTTACTCCGGACCTGCCAGCACCACTCCCGGACCCCCTGGGTCACCCACGTATCCAGGTTATTGGCGATGGCTGCTATTCATGATCTACTTGTCAACCCGTCCCAACCTGTTCGTTTCTTCTGGCGTCTTGTGCCACCACCTTTAGCATACCCACCCTGCATTCTCCTGTCAGCACAGCCGCTTAACAGAGGGGCGCTGGCGCCCGGCCCACGGCCCACGGAGGAAACCAGGGTGGAGAGGCCTCGCACCCGTGGAGAGCTGTGTCCCCCTGTACGTGTGTCCTGCCGTGGCAGAGAGGCTTTTGAAGTCAGCCGCTCGGTCCCCGACGCTGGAAGGAGTGAGGAGAGCGAAGCTCAGGTAGAAGCCGGGGGCAGGGCGTCCCACCCGCTGCTGGAGGCTGTTCTCACTCCGTGGCTGCATCCGGGAACAGGCCCCCAGCAGTGGCCCGCGGGGCACCCTCTTATCGCATCCCTGCATCCCTCTAGGCAAGAGGCGGGGTCCTGCCCGCTGGGGAGTTTGGGTCAAATGCTCGAAAAAATCACCACCACCATCACAGGCTAGAGCTCATTCGCTTAAGTTTGCTAAATATCTTTTTTTTTTTTTTTTTGAACCTGTCTGCTTCTCTCAGACCTCTTTAAAAACAAAAGCAGGACACCTCGGGTTTCTTGAACGCCCAGCTCTGTTCCTTCCCCCTCTGGGGGACATGCAGGCGACTTTGCCTCCCTCACCAAGTCTGGGCGAGTTTTCCAGAGCCAGCACCACGCGGGATGAAGCGCTGTGCAGCCTAAGCTGGGCGCTCCCGTCCCTGCAGGCCCCCCGGGTCCCTCCCCCCAGACAACCCAGGCAGGCTCAGCTGCTGCTGTCGGTTTCAACTGCACCCAGATCCACGTAGCAGGGGCTGCGTTAGCAGACGCTCAACAAGTAACCGCACCGCTTCACGGAGTGAAAATGTAAAGCGTCCGTGGGAAAGTCCGACCGCGCAGCTTCTCCCGGCTCCCGCACCTCAGTCCTGGGTGCCCGCGGATCGCTGCTGAGAAGGAGGCCAGAGCTCACGTCATCAGCGGACGTACCACCTGCTTCATTCCCGAAGCCTCTCTCACATCGCACTTTTTCTGGCCGTATTGATGGCTTGGTGGACAGGCTTATACAGTAAAGCGAAACGATGGCCCTTGGAAGAGCGGCGGACTGGGCTACCCCGGGTAGGTGTCCCCGCCCTCCCGGCCGTCTGGTGGCTGAACAGCAACCCAAGGAGTCCGTGAGATTCCTCCCCGCTGCGGAGGCCGGGCTGTCCGGGGGCAGCTTCTGACTCACCAGACGCGTTTCATCACCAAACTGTGCTCCAGGTGACTCCCCACCCACAGGCCCCCATCAGGGTTTCCTAGGAAACTGCCCGGAAGCCTGGTGGGGGCGCTTCAGGCGCCCGCCCGCGCCGGCCGCTAGGTGGCAGTGTGGCGCCGCGGGACTGGCCGCTCGGGGAAGCCAGCCCGTCTACAAGTCCGGATCTGGGCTCACGGGCGCCTGCCAGTTGTCACAGATCGCCTTGTGGGAGGGGGCGGCTGAGGGCAGGAAGGGGCACCCTGCCTGCGTTCGTCCCTGCAGACCCCTGGGCGCGGAGGGAAAGCGTCCCCGCGGTCCAGGCCTGGTGGGTGGTTCACCGCGCGGCCGACGGATGCCCCTCACATTCCTGATGCTGAGCGCGCGGGGCCGGCAGCCGCCCCCTGCTCTGCTCTCGGGCAGCAGACCTCCCAGCGTGATCACGCGGGGCCTCAGGGTCTGGGAATCAAGGCCCCCTTGACTGAGTGTGCCTCCTGTGTAAGAAAGCGCTTCCTTTCTCAAGGGGGGCGGGGGGTGGTGAGAGATCAAGGATTATGAGAACAGCTACAACCCTCCCCATCCCTTCCCGCTCCTGCGCGCACCCCACCCTCCAGATGGGTGGCGGGCGTGTGGCCGGAAACGCAAGGCCGGTGTTCAAGGCAGAGGGGTTTGCTGCACTGACACCCAAGTGCTTCTGCAAACGAGCAGCGTCAGGCCCCGCAGACCCATTGGCAGGAAGACCTCTGGGCCCAAACCCAAGCCAAGTCCGGAAAAGAGTGGGAGGTGGGGAGACGGCTTCAGAGGATCCTAAATGAGGGTCGAGGGGTTCCCTGGCCGAGGCGCTAAAGCCGGAATGAGGATTTCCACCAAACGGCTGAAGGAGAACGAGGCAACGCGACATCCTTCCGGTTGTGGGGAAGCAGGCAGATACTCAAGAAGCAAAGAGCAGGGTCTGAACTCCCTGCGGGGCACCCACCCCAGGGCCCCCCCTCTGCCCCCCGAGCTGCCGGAATTCCTGAGATCACACTGAGCACGCCCAGGCCATAGACGGAATTTATTAGGATTTGCGGAAGCATGAGAGGATGTACCACAAAAGAGCTTGACTTTACAACATGAAGTACGGTATCAATGCAGTGTTGTCAGCAAAACTGGGATACAGAGCAGAAGTTCACATTTTTTAAAGGTGATGGACGACATCTACTCTTGTCCTTAAAATAAAAACAGGGGGACCAGCAGAGGCCCATCTGATTTGCAGTTAGCGTCAGAATCTAAATCTAGTATCACAGTTATAAGAAACTATAAGAAAACTATTAGAAAAATAGAACATCAAACAAGCAAAAATATTATACAATTTACATAATAAAAAACACACAATTCTCTTAATAATGGCTCCACGTTCAGTAGAAGAAAAAGTGTACTGAAGAAACCACAGCTCTTCAGGTTTGATTAGAAACCAACCCTCAAGAAGATCATCACCCTCTGTGCTCCTTAGACCCATCAAGGCTGAAAGGCACAACGTAAGCAGGAAACTTATCTTAAATATATAACTTCTCCAATGGGAAAATAAGCCCCAAACTTAAAAAGTTTGTCATCAAGAAACACAAAATCATATACCTTGTTAATAATTTAACAAAGTCTGAATGCATCTTCCCAGCCCTCCTCCCTGACTCTGTTTGGAGAAATCCCATTTGGACTTCAAGCCAAGGTCTTTCATCTCATGGGGGTTTTCAGCAGTTCAACACATTTACAGGGTGGGCCAGGGGGGCTCCGGAGAACTGCGCCCCGAGACCCTTGGCCAGTCCACGCCCCTCTTGAAAGAGCACTGTCACCCAGCGAAGCAACGGGCACAGACTGGGCCATAGTGATGAACAGGAAGGTCAGTTGACTTTTGTTTTCTGCCTTAACCTCCCATTAGGTATTGTAACTACGAGGATGAGATACAGAATGTATGTAGCTTCTTGCACCACTGGACCAATAAAGCATTTCGTTACCCAAAAAAGTCCACAAGAGTCTGATAAAATGCACATCTTGCTCTCCCTAAGGAGCCTTACGTACAATACTCTCATTACCAAGGCAAACAGACGCATTTTAAATTACACCTAACAATTACGCACAACACATATTCAGTTCCATCTGAAGTTAACTCACACAGCGTCACACGCCTGCGCCCAAAGAGTGTGGTCGTGGTGGTCATGCCTCTCCATCCATCCTAGAGCACCCGGGCCACCGGGCCTGGCACCAAGCCCCCTCCCTCCTGTCTCCACGGGGGTGGTTCTCGGGTGCCAACAGAACAAGCGGCTCTTAATGTGTCAAAGCGGGGCACCCAGGTCAGGAAAGACAGGTCCCAGCATGAAGCCAGGCAGCTTTCCTCCAGCAGTGAGGCCCCTCAAATGCCCGTGGGCTCGCCTACAGTCTGGGTGGGGCCATTAGGAGACGTGTCCACACAGCCGATGCTGGCAGCTCTGCCTACATCAGGCTAGACGCCATCCTAGGCGGGACGGCAAGACCTGTCAACTCACCCTGGCTGCCGGGAGGAGGGGGTGGAGGGGAGGCGACCTGGTACAGCCCGGGTCCCCCCCGCCTCCCGCCGTCCGCCCCGACGCCATGCACAAAGCACAGCAAACACATCGCGAGGCTCCTGCTGGGCCCGCGCCCCTCCCAGGTGTGAACAGACGTGTCAGAGGTGGAGAAGGGAGTGTCACGGGCCCGGGGGCTCGGGGTGGGCAGAGAAGCCTCCGCAGTGCTGCGGTCACCTGTGGACACAGGGCAGGGCGAGGCCCGTGGTGTCCAAACTACACGGAGCCAGAAAGCCGATCACCTGATGGAGACGGACTCAACGGGACAAAACCCAGAGTGGGGGAGACGCGAGTGACCCTGACGACAGTATAAACTCAGCAGCTTCTCCACAACGGCCTGGAAAGATGGCTCCGTCACGGGGCCCTCTGGGTTTGTAAAAGCAAAGCCGGCCCAAAGTCGGGCAGAGGAGGGGCGAGCAGGTGAGCCGGGGGCCGTGCGGAGGCTCGAGCTCCTGCCCGAGGCCCCCATCCCCGCCCGGGGCGGGGGGGTGGCTCAGGGCCCCGCTGCCTCCCCGGAGACCCCGCACCCCTCACTTTGGCACAGGTCCCGGGGACCCCGCGTGGGCTTTCACAAGGCCGTGGACACGCAGGGAGGGGGCCACGGGCGGCAGGAAGGGGCGCTTCCTCACCACAAGCGGGTCTTTCCAATGTGACTGTTTGGGGCTGGTGCACAGATAAAAGGAGACACGGTGTCCCCGGAGGGCGCGTCACTGGAAATGTGGAACTTCTGACCCTGCAGGAAAATGTAGCCGAGCCGTGGAACCGAGTGCGGGAGGGGCTGGGATGTGAACCCGTCGGGCACTTCCGGCGATTACTTTTGGCTGTGTGTCTGTGTCCGTGTGTCTGTCTGGCAGGTCTGTGTGTGTACGTGTCTGTGCGCATGTCCAGCTCAGGGCCAGGAAGGAGGGGTGTGATCAGAGAGCCCACTGACTTCGGAGGCGCCCACCAAACGCCGTTCCTGGCAGCACCGCCCCACGCACAGAAGAGAAAACCCTCGGCAGCGGTACGAAGACCCGCTCTCAACAGGCCCCATCCCGGGACCCCAGGCGCTCTTTCCGGGGGGGAGGGCGGGGGGCTTCTCGAGGCAGCCACTGCCCTTCTGCGCGGTGCTTCGCGGCTCTGGGTGAGGAAGGGGACCACGTGTCAGGACGCGCTCGCCCCGTGAGATGCTGAGACACACCTTCTTGGCTGGAGAGCCACGAGCGCTGCTGGCTGAAACGTCAGTCGTGCAGTCTGCTGGGGGGTGTCACACGGGGAAATTTCAGCCAGAACGAAAAAGAGAAAAAACACCTCTCAACCTGCCACCTTTCTTGGACACCCTCTTTCCCTCACGCTCTCTGCCTCTGTGGAAAAACAGCAGACAAATCAAGCAAACAAATGGCTAACAGGTCCCAAGAAGACAGCAGACAACCAAAACCCCAACAAAATAAGTTAACGTTTATCAAAATATTGTACAGCACCAAGCTACATAAATTTAAATACCTTTCTTTGGAAATCCAAGCTTTGGGCTCTTATAATCCTCCCGCTGGAAGATTCACAAGTGATACTGAGAATAAAGCTTCCACGAGTGACCAGAGTGGCCAGAGCCTAGAACGAAGGCTGACCCTGCCATTTGGCCGCTTCACTCATTCTTGCATTTTTCTCCAAGAACTTTCTGGGGCAGAGGGAGAAAAGCCAAGTGCCATCAGTTCATCAGGCTTCTTTCTACCAGATTTGTGACAAAGGCCAGAGGGGGAAGATATGGGGAGCTAAGCTTCAAAAGCAGCATTTACATTTTCTGTGGAGTAAAACATGCCTGGCCCTCACCTCCTGCCAACACGGGCCCTTCCGTCTACTGAATTACACTCTCTCGGGAAGGAAGACTCGGCCCGGCTACCAGGAGTGTCCCCAGGGCCTCGGGAGGGAGTGCCGTGTGCACAGGGACACACGGACACCGAGGCAGGGGTACGGGGCAGGGTCACCAACCCGCAGCATGTGGACGACACACACCCACACGAGAGGCACAGCAATGTGACCCCAAACCATCTCACATGCAGACCCCGCACCCTGGACAATTCGGGGTAATTAATTACTCGGCTGTGTTCCGCGCCACTGTTAAGCGCCAACTGAATGTGGTGGAGTGACTGATTCACAGCGACGGACAGAAGGACTCCACGTGAGGATAAGACACAAGAGGGGCCAGAAGCAGCTGGAGGGCCACGCCGTCACTCAGGACGAGCGGACGCCGGCCTTGGGAACCTTGAGACCCAAGACACCGACCTACGAGTGGCAGGAGGACTCAGGGAGGAGCCAGGACCACAGGAAGCGCTGTTCTCCGCTCTGCTCATTCGAGGCGCGTCCTACAGAAACAGTCACATTCCAGTTACTCAGGACTCGGCGGCGCTGAGACACGCCAGAGCAGCAGGAACTGGCCCGGGGCCTGGACGGCTGGTGGCTGCAGGAAGTCCGGGTGGAGTAGCCACTGCCCTGGCCCCATGCAGAGCCCGGCCTGCGGCCCGAGTGTGCAGTGTGCGAGGGGGGCCGGAGCCCCTGCCTGGAAGGAGGGGGGAGACCGCAGTCCTCACGACCCCTCTGGAGGCAGCTCGGAGGGCAGAAGCAGGAGAAGGAGACCGTCTAGTTTTCCTTCCTAAGTAAACTAAACCGCTGTCCTCAGGCTTGGGGTGGCACAGCTGGGGACAGACCGTGTCGTGGTGCTCAGCTGGCATCCGGGGCGGCTCTTCGGGGCCGGGCGGGGAGGCGGGGACCGGAGTGTCCAGCACAGTCCCTGGAAGGGAGGCCGGACCGCTCAGGTGACGAGAGAAGGTGACCTCCATTCTGCCCGAGGCCGCAGCAGCAGGGGCGCCCGGCCGGCGAGGAGAAGGGCTGCCGTCTTGCTCAGGGAGAGGCTCAGAGGCAGGTGGGCAGCCTCGGCCCCGTGGCCCCAGCTGGGAGCTGCCAGGGGACGGGCCCAGCGAGCCGGCCTGAGCAGGACACGCGGGTCGCGGGCCACCCCGTCGTGGCAACTGTGCTCTGTGGGTGCGCGAGGGGGGCGAGGTGCTGCCGGGGCCTTGGGGGCAGGGCTGTGCGTCACTTGCAATGGTCCAAGTGACCGTCAGGAGTCCTTGCTGGGTCGGCGGCCAGGGACGCCTCCTCGCTGTGCCGGAGACCGTAGCCAAAGTAGATGAAGAAGCCTGCGGGCCGAGGGCAGAGACCGGTGTGAGCGGGCACCGTCGGGTCCCGGGAAGCAGTCCCCGCAGCAGCCTCTGCAGGCGGCCCCGCCGAGAGGCCTCCGCAGGTGGCGGCCCCAGGCAGGGCCCCCGTGGAGGAGGGCGCGACTCTTCGAGCAGGGTCGCCTCTACGCTCGGCAAAGGCGCGTCCTTCTGGGCAGCCTCAGGCCAGGGGGGCGGCTGGGCTGGGGGCCCCGGCGGGGTGGGGTGGGCGCTGGTTCCGCAGCCTCATCCACTGCCCACCTGGCGGGGTGCCCCGCGGGCGCCGGGGGGGCCAGGACAGACCCTGCACAAGTCAGGCTGTCCCCGCCACGGTGGACTTCCAAGGGCGCTGGGGGTCCCCAGGCTCTTCGCGCCGTCTGTACAGCCCTCGTTCTCCCTCCCTGAGTGACTCAGACATTCAGGTCGCCTGGGACTGCGTGCAACCCGTGAATTTAGTCATTCCAGCGAGTGTCAGGGGCCACAGAGGTCTGTGCCCCTAACTATCCACCCCCCTGGGGCCACCTCTGTGCCAGTGACACAGGAGAGCAGGCCTTGAAGGAAGGACCCAGCCACCAAAAGCCCTGGGACCCAGGAGCGTGTCGGGGACGCTCAGAAGCGGGCGTCCTCCACCTCTGCCACCTCCACTCCCGCAGTCACTGGGGCTGGGAGGTTTGGCCGCAACACGGCCTGGGGGTCACCGCTCTCGTCAGTGGCACGGACCGGTCAAGGCCAGTCTCCCGGGCACCGGCCCCCGGCCTCCGACACTACAGAAGGAAGCCGGGTCCATCTCCGCAGCGCCTGCTGTCGGAGGCCCAGAGAGGGGCCACGGTCGGCGCTAAATGGGGCCAGCACCCAAAGGGTGACCCCTTGCTTCCCACAGGCCCAGCCACTCCCCGCAGCCCACTGTTTGGGACGGACAGCAGACTCACGGGCTCGTTCTGAGAAAGTCAAGCTCTGGCCCGAGATAACTAGCAGACAAAGGCTTTAAAGTTATCTAAAAGGGAGGGGAGGACCCACAGCCTACCAGGAGTTCCTCACTGTCAGAGAGGAAACCGCTGACTACGCGTGTTTTCGCTGTGTTTTGAAATCTGAAACGGGGGCGGCTGGAGGGCACGAGCCATCCAGCCAGTAGCAGGGAGGACGAATGAGCAACTCAACGTAGGTTGGCGGGGCTGGGGGCCTCTAAGAGACGCTGGGACATCACGTGGTCACCTCGAAACCCACAACTCACGTACCTATCAGCATCCACACTGCAAACCGGACCCATGTGCCTTGGTCCAGCTGCATCATGAGATAGACGTTCACAAAGATGCTCAGGACGGGAAGGACGGGCAAGAAGGGCACCTGCAGAGACGGGAGGCGGAGCGTCAGGTCTGATGCGATGGAGAGTGCGGGACGGACGGCGTCTGCTCGAGTCATTTAGCGAAACTACCCAAGAAAGTAGTGCACCCGAGGCTGATACGGACGGCCAGGTCTACGTGGGGAGGGGCTGAGTGCCAGTCCCCAGCTCCGTACCCACACCCCGTCCCCCCAAATACACCCCCGCAGGCAAATCCTAGTAGGTGGGAGTTTGTTCTATGCTACTAATTGCCAAAGTGAGCTCTCGTCTAATTTCCCCTCTTGCTCTTCCCCTGAAGGGGCTGGAAGAGGGGCTTCTGCTTTATCTCTAAGGCTGAACTACCTTATTATGTGTAGAATCGAAAAATGCAGAAGCCCTGGTCATCCCCAAGGCTTGGTGATGACATGCGGTCCACCAGGGCAGACGTGTATTTATGAGAAGCCCAGAGAACGCAGGGCGCTCCCCCACCTGCGAGCCAGGGCCCGGCCTCTCTCAGCAGGCGCCGTCTGTGCCTGGGAGCCCCAGGCTCACGTCGCCCGAGGCCGGCCAGCGAGCACCTCCCTCCGCCCACCCAGGCCTCGCAGAGCCCGGTAGGCAGGGCGGCCTCCCGGGGGGTTTCCTGCAGCCAGGTCAGGCCGAGCTGCTCACCTTGAATGAGAGCTTGGTCTTGCTCTCGGGCTGCCGCCAGATGACGGCTGTGACCACGCAGCAGAGGAAGGCGGAGCCCATGAGCACGAAGACTGCCCACAGCTCCCCATTTACCAGGGCCCCCTTGCCAAGCACAGCCACCGTGCAGAAGGTGACGACCAGCAGGGCTAAGAGGGAGAGAGAGAAACGCACTTCCATCATTTCCCAAGTTTCCACACACAGATCTCCTCAGTTCTCCCCAAAACCCACGGAGAGGGAGGCTCCGTTTCTGCAGGCACCAACCCCAATTAGGACGGAATAACTGACCTCACGGTCCAGGGCAAGCCCGGCTCTTGCCCACCCCCGGGGATAAGCAACACCCCAAACACCGCACAGGGAAGGGCAGGCTCTTACCTATGAGGCTGGTTGAGATGTTCACAATGAGCCCAGAGAATTTGGAAGGCTCTGTATTTCTGGGTGAGAGTATGGTTTTCAGAGAAAACTTTTCTGCTTCTGGTAAAAAGCCCGTCTGGGAATCGCTGGTGCTCACCAACTCGTTCTGGTAGACTGGATCGAGCTCGTCACTGGTCCTGGCCATCTGGTATACCATGTTAGGCTGCTCTGGTTGATACCTGTAAAGCAGCAGTTTGCTTGACCGTCGTAATGTGCTTTAATTAAGCAAAAGGACACACACTAACTCAAGTTCTTAGTAAGCCTTCAAAGGTAAGCTGCCCAGGACACAAGGCATAAGACGGGAAGAGGATGATCACAATGATGCATTTCCCAGCGAAGAGAAACAGAGGAGGAGACCCAGGCCTCACCCTCCGCTCCTGCCTCTGGGCAACACCCTCCTTGGTGTCTCTGTTATGAGGCAACTTGACCTCCACCATGAACCAGCCCAGAGGAAGGTCCCGAGAGTTTCTCTTGCTCTGAAAAGTAGCACTGGCCCTTGGATGCTTAAGGTATTAGGCCACTTCCAACAAAACTATGGCTGTAGGGAGCTAACAGTACAGACAGAAATAGAAAGCAATTATATTAGGACCCTATCTGGTGCAGAGAGCCAGAGAAATGTGTCTGCAGTCTGATGAATTTGAGAAATCCTGTTTGCAAGACTTAATTGGATCAATTTATTTTAAAACTCCAAGTGCCTTGGAATAAATAACTCTATAGAGCTGGGTGAAGGACCAAGCCTGTGGCATTGATTTCCAAGACACAAGCCACCTGCAAGTGAAACACTCATTTTAAATGAGGCTCCTTATCTTCCCAGCCAAAATGAACAAAGGTCGAATCCTTCCCACCAGCTTTGAAAAACGGAGTGCTCTGAATTATTCTGCATCTAATCTAAGAGCGAATATAAAGATATTTAACCACTTTTTTCACTGACTCACTCATAC
This sequence comes from Balaenoptera borealis, assembly GCF_965194805.1. NCBI lineage: Eukaryota > Metazoa > Chordata > Mammalia > Artiodactyla > Balaenopteridae > Balaenoptera > Balaenoptera borealis. The sequence goes on from NC_138877.1 coordinate 7,548,801, forward strand.
AATACCATTCGGTCAGTTAAGACAGTGGGGTGGAACTCAGAGAAGATTTTAGCACTGAGCTCTTGGGAAGGAAAAAGTGGTCGGAAACTAGCAAACTAGCTCTAGCTGACTCTCCAGAGCCACTACTGAGGCTCAAGCTAGGTAATTAGCTGTAGAGCACGTTAGGGATGGAATCAATGGCCTGGCAAGTATAAACCCCTGAGAAAGTCGGGGGCTCTCCCCAGGTGACCACACTGAGCATCTCCACGAGTACCTGTTCTCATCACGTGCCCTACCTGGGGTCGTTCCTGGGAGTGAGGAAGCAGAGCCCTGTCTCCCAGAGCAAAGGAAAACTGGAGCAGGGGTGTGCTTGAAAAGAGGGGCACCGTGGCAGCGGAGGACCCCAGGACACCAAGCCTCGGCCCAGAACTGCTTTACTAGGGTCCTCCACGGGGCTGGCCCGGTCCAGACAGGACTCCAAGCCAGAACCTGGAGAGTCTTCCTGAACACGGTTGGCTACTCCGGGACCTGTAACGGCACTCACTCCTCCGGGGCCGGTGCACTGCTGCCACAGAAGCATCACACTGACCCACGTTTCACAGGTCTTGGATTCTCCCAATTCCCACCAGGGCCTGACCCCAGTCCTCTCTGTCCCAGAACCTGGACCAAATTGAAATCGTTACCCTAAGCCTTCAAAAATTCTGATCCAAGGATCCAGGCCCAACAGTCGGGTTGATAATCTGTCTCTACCCTCCCAACATCTAGCCAGAAAAATCAGGGCCCATGAGAGAGACAGGTGGGGCCACCCCGGACTCTTCAGGGATATTCTCAGTAGCCAGGCTTTCTACCACCAGACCCCACCCTCTCCCAGGCGGGTCCCAAAGGAGCTGTCCGCAGCCTGAAGTTTACACTGTATAAACCATTGACACAAACTGCTAAAAAGAAGGCTGGCAGGGTGCCTCTGTCCTGGAACCCAGAGAGCCATACCTACCGTAAGACCAACACACAGGCGGCCACCAAAGAGTAGGCCAGGAGAGTGCCAATGGACATGAGGTCCACCAAGTCCTTCAGGTCGAAGAGGAAGGCCATCACGCCTGGGGAGGAAACGAAAGTCAGGACCGAGCATGGCCCTCCACAGCCAGCCAGAACCACAACCCAGCTGCGACCCAGGCTGTGTGAGGGGTGCTGCTTCTACTTTCCCCCTCGCCCTCCCCGGCCCTTTCCATGGAAAAACACGGTGACTTTGCTTAAAGGGGAGAAGAGCTCAGGAGTAACCATATACACAGCTCTCAACAGACAGTAATAATAATTACTGTCTGAATTACATATATATGGAGAGTACTTTTATCAACATGATCCTTTTTGACCCTCATGGCAATTTTGCCAGCCATCCCTACACTACAAATGGAGAAAGTGAAGTTCAGACATGTTGAGAGACTTACCTAAGGTCATACAGCTATTAAGTGGAAGAGTCAGGCTCTGAGCTAGTTTCTTATGGCTCTGAGCCCAATGTGTCTTCCCCTACACCATGCAGACGCATAGACAGACATGTATATCTATCCATCCCCCCATACACCACCCACCCATACACCACCCATCCATCCATCATCTACCCATCATCCATCTATCCATCACCCACCCACCCATCATCCATCCAACTACCCACCCATCATCCATCCCTCCATCATCCACCCATACACCACCCATCCATCATCCATCCATCATCGCCCCATCTATCATCCATCCATCCATCCATCATCCATCATCCATCCTCCACCCATCCACCCATCATCCACCCATCCATCCATCCATCAGCCATCATCTACCCATCCATCCATCCATCCATCCATCATCTACCCATCATCCATACATCCATCATCCATCGATCATCTACCCATCCATTATCCATCCATCCATCCATCATCCACCCATACAACACCCATCCATCCATCCATCATCCATCCATCATCGCCCCATCTATCATCCATCCATCATCCATCCATCCATCCATCATCCATCCATCCATCATCCATCCATTCATTCATCCCTCATCCCTCATCCAATGGCACTCGTGAGCATGCCAGTCACTGGGTGCTAGGTATGTGCCATTGAACAAGGCAGACCAGACAGCCACTGGCTTCCCCAAGCATATCTCCTGATACTTGCATCAGCAGGCAACAGTGATGAGGAGGCGGCTGGGGGCAAGTCCACTGCCCTCAACAGAGGATCCTAACCCAGAAGGTGGGCATGGAAAGCAGTATTGTTCCCAGACAATACAGTCCCTTTGCCATGACCCCACTTCAAGCAAAACAGAACATGCATGCTTCTTTGAAAATCTTGTGTAGATTTTTATGAGAGTATGCATGTCTATTTATGTGGGTATATGTGTCAAGTTTCCCATTTAAAAAATAACTTGGCTGGATCTACTTTGGGATATTTTCAAATCACGCACAATCAACACAAGTTGAAACATAAACACTAAGCCGTTAACTTTTCCACAAATATTTCTCAAGCCCACACAGACCACTGCAACTAAAACAAATTCAAATTGAGGCTAAAAAACAGAATTAAAGAGCAGTGAGGCCCTTCTGGATAATTAGAAGAGGATTCCCCTGTGTATGCTAAAAATGCCTACGTTCCCACTCAGAGGAACTCGAGCCAAACTTCTTCCATGTGAGGTGATTTTAGAAAACTAAATACTTATTTACCACCCCTGCCAAACAAAAAGAAAGAGCAAACCCTTGGTTTGGCGATGTGAGTACTCTACAGTCACTTTAAAGATTATAGTTTAATGTCCCTTAATAAGCAGAGGAAGGAAATTAAGGCCAGTCTTCAATACAATCAGATTACAAGTAAATACTGAAAAAACACGATTTCCAATTCCTTAATCCCTTAAACATACTGGTCATATTCTGGCACATGGCGCCCCTTAATCTCCCCACTGCAATCCCCCTCAAGAATGCAGACTCACGTAACAAATGTGTAAAATAAGAAAAACTGGCTTTCCTTCATTATATAATATTAATCCACAAAACTATAAGCACACTTTGCTAAGGGCGTAAATGCTACTAAACAACAATTCACTCCTTAAGATGGTCCTACGCCTCACCCAAGGCTATGTGACAAGTTCCTGTGATACAGCTGTGACTGGTATCGTGTGTCATCATTTACCAAGAAGACCCACTGCTCTATTCATGGGCTGGAAGGAACCAGCTACTTTGGCCCCAAAACAAACCAGGAACCAAGAGGCAAGCTCTGCACTCCCCGGGCGAGAGCATCACACTTTACCTCTCAGCCTCCGCTTCTCACCTGTGTGCACCTGCCTCCTGGGCTACGAAACGCAATTCGAGGAGGAAACATAAAAAAAAGCACAGTCTCCTCGCGGGGCTGCCATGGCTTTCATGGCACACACAGAGCTCCAAGGGTTCTCTAGCCCCCGGCTCTCACCTCTCGGAACTGTCCTCTTGGAGAGGGACCCGCTATGCGGTCAGGTCGGCCTCCTCTGGACCTGCCATTGTTGATAAACTCAGGGCCAACGGCTTCACCAGCCACACCCTCAATGTCCCCTGCGGAACAGGTGACACGTTTTATAAAGCATCGATCGGAAGGGATTCTCACGTCCCAGAGAATTCACAAGCTAAGACACACGGATGGTGAATTTCCAGTACCAACGAAAAGTCACTTGGCTTGTACCGTGTAAAATGTCATCCCACCAAGGTCTGCTCAGGGACATTCAGAAAAGGGGAAAGACACCGGGCTTTGAAGGAACAGCGTGTATTCTAAGCTCTGTCCAATGAAACGATAACTATTTAAAAATTCAAATTGTTTGAGAATTCCATCACATCCTCGGTAAAACTGGCTTCTGCCTTCTGTCAAAAAGGCACTTAGTTACCTTGCAATAAACCAGGTACAAGAGTAAAAACCCAAAGTTAAAAAAGGCCGGTTACAACTTCTCTCAGACCAGCACAATTCAAGATATTTCCCTCGGGAATTATAACTCCACTGTTACAATACTGGCGTGTGAAATTCCAGTTCTTACCAGCAATGGCACCTGAGGTTAACGTGGCGATTATTGGTGTTTTGGTCCTATTGTTGATCTGGGCCAAAAATTTAAACAGCAGCCCATCTTCAGCCATGGCATAGATAACTCGAGGCATGGGAAACATGGACCCTAAAAGGCTAGACGGGAGGAAAAGCAAAATGCGTCCGTAAAATATCTCATGGGAATAAAGGCACCGTAACGCACCACGCGTGTTTACCACCGAGGAGAGGGAGCTGTCTCCAAACTGTGAAGCCCGCACCTAAAAGACAGGGACTCAACACACCAACCCCCGGAAAAGCACTTACTGCAAAGTCTAACAGGAACACGAGACGTGTAACGTAAACTAGCGTGGCAGCTAGACATAGTTTTATGGAAGAGAAATTTTGTATTTATTCCCGTGATTATTTCTAGCTGAATCAAACAGAAAATAAAAGCATCGCTGCATTCATGAGGATTTCTCTGTGGTCAGTCAGTTTTTAGCAAATATTTCCTGTGTGTCCAGGCTAGCAGAAAACATCAGAGCAAAGTGTTTGCCATTAAAAGGCACATGCTCCCCTTTTCAAGGTAGCCTCTGCTTTATGGCCGAACTAAGGGCCAAAAGACAGTGTTCACAGAGGCGGCCTGGTCCAGTGGCCACAGATGGGGACAGAGAACCAGGACCTTGCTGAGTAGACAGTGCTACAATGTGGGCCTCGGGTTCTTCGAGGTGAAATGTCAGTGACACAAACAGCCCTTGGGGTGACCGACAGCAGCACGAGGGGAGAAGCCACACGATCAGGGCTGGGGTTTGGCTCTATTTCAAGGGACGAGAGGAATAGTCACAACAAGCCCGCCTTCCCGAGATTTCCGCTTCCTCACCTGGTGGAAAGGGCACAGAGGGAGCCGATGGCCACTGCGTACTTGGCGCCCTCCCAGCCCACGTACTTGAAGGCGTCTGGCAGGGGGCTGTCCTTGTCCAGGCAGAAGTACGGCATCATGAGCGTGAGGGCGGCCGACACCCCGAAGTAGGCGACGAAGCAGATCAGGAGGGACGCGACGATGCCCACGGGGATGGCCTTCTGGGGGTTCTTGACCTCCTCCCCTGGAAGGAGCAAGGGGTCAGCCGGGGGGCTCGGGACCACCCCATGGCACGGGGCCCTGTGGGGGCCAGGGCCTTCCCCCAGCACCACAGAGCACGACACCCACAAGCCCAGGGACAGTGTTCTCGGCCTTTACACTGACGGTCGGCAAGGAAGACTCGCTGCCTTTAGCAGAGAACAGGCGGGAGGCCCGGGAGCCCGGCCCGTTCAGTCACCGGGACGACGGTGTTTTTAGCGGCCCTGTTTCTCCCGGAGCGCACAGGTCTGCAAGCAGCTGCAGCTGTGTACGGCGCCATCCTCCCGGCCCGCAGGGGACCGGCGGTCTCGTTCAGGATGCCGCTTCCCGTCAGGCCTGCCACTCGGAGAGTGACGAAGCGGAACATTAGCAGGAAGGTGCAAGCGCACACGGTACTCAGGAGGGAGAGCGCGGTAACAGGCACGCACGCGCGCCCGGGAAGGGAAGCAGCGATCTGGCCAGGCGGGCCGAGGGTGGCGGCGTACCTGTGGTGGCGATGCAGTCGAAGCCCACGAACGCGTAGAAGCAGGTAGCTGCCCCCGACAGGATACCGGAGACCCCGAAGGGCATGAAGCCCCCGACACCAGGTCTCCCCTCCTCCGTGTCACTGGAAGAGAGAGCCACAGTCAAGAGGCCAGCGCCCGCTCCGTGGTCCCCAACAGGAGCCATCCCGACCGTCCCCCCGCGGCCGGGCCCCCCACCCGTGGTGAACGGTCCTGGGACGGCTGTCACAGCCGCCACACTCCTGGGCGACGGGCCTCCCTGCTTTGCACGGCCAGGGCTGCAAGGGGCAACCAAGCCCTTTCCAGACGCCCCGGCTGAATACTGATTTGTGCGGGGCAGGGACCGCAAGGCAGGGTGCCCATCAGGAAGGGGAGGAACCGGCGACCGCAGCCTCTCCTCCGGGACCCTCAGAGCATGGCTCAGCTGCCCGCCAGACGCAGCGGTCCCCCCCCCCCCACCGCCCGGGACCAAAACGCAAAGTCCTGCACGTTTACCAGCGGCTCGTGTCTGAAAACAAGCATTTCCAGAGATGCCGCGGTTAGAAAGGGTGAACTGTTTCGGTGGAGAAAAGCATGTCTTAAGCCGCCCCTGCCTCCCGTGCGCCAAGCGAACAGCGCGGGTGCCCGTGCGGGTGGGGACAGGTCTTCCGGATCTGAGTGCACTGTCCTCACGCTCTGTCCCCTCGGGGGAGAGCTGGGCCATGCCTGTGCCCACAGCCCAGATGCAACCAGGCGCACAAGGACGGCGTCCTCAAGGATGACGGGACAGCCAGGCGGGAGATCGGGTCCTTGAAAGCCAGCGTGTGGTCTCGCTGGCCAGCCCCCCCGACTGTTCATTCCAGGACCTGAGAAATCATTTTAAAGCCACTGCCCTTTTAGGAAGGTCTCTTCATCAGAGCAGTTTAACCTTTAGCCATAATTAAAACAGAATTGTATACAAAATGAAAACTCCCCATTCTCCATCCTAGGACCCTAAGATTTACCCAAAAATCTGACAAAAAAGATCAGAAAGGCCCGTTTTGATGTTTGGCTTCTGTTTCCTGGATAAGATGAGCCTCTCGGTAAGGGTGCACCTAGAGGCCTGCAAAGGCACGGGGTGGGGAGCTGGCCAGGGACCTGCCTCCAGGCCTGGGTGTCCTGAGCCCCAGATACGGAAGGGAGACGGGGCCACGGTCTCTCAGGGCTGACGCGGCACAAGCTGAGTGCGAGTGAAGGAGATTATTATGATCACATTCTGAGACTTCAGTAATTCTGAAAACCTCCGATAAAAGCCTGTGATAAAAGTTCCACATATTTCTTCTTTGTTCTAGGTTATTAAATAGGAAGGCATTTCAAAATAAAGTGGTTATCACCATGGTGCTGCAGAGAAAATCTTTTCTGAAAACAAAATTCAGAGCTTGGTCATGAAACAGAATATGAGGGAAAAGGGATTCCTGAGTGAGTCTGACAATGATCCTCAACCATGCACAATTTTGGAATCAGCATGAAGATACTGTTTCCCCAACGTCTTCCTTAGTCATACAGTGTGCAGTCAAGTACAAGGAAAGAAAACTTAACCCAAACTTCAAACAGATAAAACACCCTCAGCTACTTGACTGCAAAAAAAACAATTAAATAATAACAAAACATTCTAGTTCAAATCACGCTTTAAAAAAAAGACTCGCGTTGTCATAGCCGACGGCATCACCCACCATGACCGTCACGCACCCACAGACAGAGCAACACTCACTTGTTCAGGCAGAGGCGACTAGACGTGTTCTGGAAATCCTCCTCCGTGAGCTGCCAGTTTTTAATTGATCCTTTCACAAATCCCGACACCATGATGAAGCCCAGGACCAGAACGTTGATACACGTGAATATTTTGTTGACCATGGCTGACTCTTTCACACCCAGAGTTAAAAGTCCTGTAAAAGCGCATAAACAGAAACTCTCTCTCAGTGTTAACCTCGTACCAGGCAAGTCCTCCTGGGATGGGGACGGGGATGAGAGGGTGACTTAAAAAGAATCCAAGCAGCGTCAGACCTCCGAAGAGGAATGGGGCTGAATTAATTCTCATTCTAGAGGCAGGGATCAAAATAACCAAGGTCTGAGGGTGTGCTGAACAAAGCCATCAAGGCTGGCCTTCCAGATCCCCTCTGGACCTGAGACGCCAGGCCAGGGGCACCAGGAACAGCAGAGGCAGTGATGTGTCAGCCCACGGCCCCCGAGAGCAAGGCCCTCCCTCTGCCAGGAGGGAGAGAGCCCTCCCTGTTCCTGAGCCTCCATCCCCGAGAGCCACCCGGGAGCAGGATTTCATTTCCTCCAAGAGACACTTTGCTCAGTTTCTCGGGAGAGGGAGAGTTCTCTAGAAGAGGAGTCATGCACTCACTGCTAGGGGTGCTAGCGGTGACAGCCACCTGGGCTGTGGGACCCCTGCCACGTACGGGTCCTCCTTGGACTCAGCGCACGAAGAACAATGTATAAGCTAGACTAGTGCCAGCTTGTAAACTCAGGATAAAAAAGACACCGAATGATAGAAACCCACGGGGGCCACGTGACATCACTGCCGCAGGGCACACGCTTCTGTAGTGAACTCTCGGCTGGGCAAGAAAAGAGGCAGGGAAGGTGCCTGGTGACACGTGACCACCGACCTGATTGGAAACTACTGCCCTGCCGCGTAGGTCTCTTATACGTTTTAAAACAAAAGACGCTCTACGTAATAGACTGAGTTCTGAAAAACAGGCATTAGGACAGAATTAAGCCATTCATCACAGGGAACACTTCTCCGCCGTGTTTGTTCTTCAGCGTCCCTCCCTCTCGTGTTTATGAAAATCTCACTCGTGCAGACTTAATTTCTGATACATGTTCCTGCCAGCTGGACCAGAAATACTGCTGAGACTGGCCTGTGCGGAATGATTTCAATTATGTGGTGTGTAAAATAAGGCACGTTGTTTTTAAAACCCATCCAAGATTTTCTAACCTCACAGGAGAATTTATCTGCATTTCAGCTTAATGTTTATATAAACAAAACTCCCATCCTAGTGGCTGAGACTCGGGTAAATGCCACTAAGAAGCTGCCATCAGCTGTGTCCAAGCCATGCCTGCGATTTTAAAATTCCGTACCAGCAACTTCGTGGTGAAGCTTATTTATTTAAAGGGTGTTTTGCCGGCCGTTGGGTGTAAACCACCCGAGCCTTCGCCAACACTGAGGCCCTCATTCCTCCACATCGCCCTGGCTGACAAATGCCAAATGCTTTCCTTTTCCAAGTAGTCATCCGCTGACTCCAAAGAATTTGAATTTCTGTATCAAAAAGCCTGCAGCATTAATAAAATCTTATTCCACAAGAAGTTACGCAAACACCTGAGATTCTCTTTAAATTAAATGACACGTAACTCGACCGATTCAACAGGTCAATCCTACGTGAATCTCTAAGAAGCCACAAAAAAGATGTCTGTATCAATTACAAAAAGGAGAGGAAGAAAATGGGGGGATGGGAGAAAGAGAAAAGGAAGAAACCAACTTAATGGGAGCCTGTTCTACACCTTGGACCCCTCGCTCCAACCCAGTGCCTTCCGGTGTGTGGCTTTACCTGTTAAGATGAGAATTATGATCACGGCAAATATGTCCGGGTTTTCGGCCAGCACCCCGGGTGCATTCAGGGCCATGTACGTCCGCGAGAACTCCCCGATGGGTCTGCCAATCAGCTCGTCAAACGTTGCGCTCCAGGCTCTGGCTACGCTCGAAGTACCTGCCACAAAACACACCGTCAGGCGAAACTGAAGGGAAACAGTTAACGGAGCACCTGTCACCAAGCTCGGCACCGGCGGCACTCACGCAGGGATCGCAGCCGGCGCAGGGGGGTCCAGCGGTGGCCGCCGGACCCTGGGACGTGCTGACTCGGAAGTGAGGGCCAGTTAGTGTTTGCAGAGACGCGAGCAGTGGAGCCTGGCAAGAAACCCGTTTTCCATCACAACCAGTACAACGTGCATACCATGCGTTTCAAACATACATGTAACTCAGTTATAATAAAAGTCCAACAAACTAATGTCACCCTGAGCACAGAGGGGCACTCTGACAGCACTGAGTTCTACTTATTTGATCTCATCCGACAAGAACTCCTGAGGGCGAACCATTCAGGTGGCTTCACGACCCACTCCTGGGCTGCAGAGAGCAGGGGCCACACTCCTCAGGAAGCTCCTTCTCTAAGAGCCCAGCAGCAGAGCTGACAGGCCTGCCTCCCGCTGCGGGGGACTAAGGACAGCGGCTCGGGGCTGGCTCCACCTCGGCAGCAAAGTCCCCGCTCACCCCCGCCTCTGCTGCTCCGGGCCCGGGCCGGCACCACCTGACGCGGGCCACGGCCCCGAGGGTCTGCCCGACGGCAACACAAACGGATGCGGCGTCCAGCACCCCAAAGGCCAAGAACAGCTGACTGCTCTCTCTCTCTCTCTCTGAATCTGAATAACGTCACTGCTTTTCCAGCAATGCTTCTCGGGAAATGTCGCTAAAGTTCCAATATCCACAAAAAGTTGCTTTATCTTCGAAGGGGGCCTTGCTGGTGACCGTGGTCTGGATCTTCCACAGAACTTGGCCCGAGTGACCTGCAGGATTCCAGTTCACCGTCTGGTCTCACGCTAAGTGTTTTTCCAACAACTCAAAAAGGAAACCACGTTTCTTCATCCCGAGTAGCCAGCCTATGATGAGTTCCGTCCTTCAAGGCCACAACCCAGTGAAGAAAAAGGTCACTACCTCTCCTGCCCCAGAGGCCAGCTCGCTGCCAACAGGGCTGCCCAGCCTTTCCTGCCAGCCTACGCCTCCCCACCTCTGAATCGTGGCTTTTTCAAAAACCACATTTGATGGAAAAGCTGCCCTCGCTCAGGAGCTGAGGCCGAGAACCGCCTGCAGTAGCACGGGGGTGCGTCTCACAAGCCAATGCCACTCTGGCCAAGACCCCGTCACCTGCTGGGCCAGAAGCTGCAGGCGCTTCATGTTCACCGTTCTGTTTTATTCGCAGGTAAATCCTCTGGCAACGTAATGGCCCCTTTAAAATAGCTGCATTCCCACCGAGAGGCTGCAGCTTGTAAGGACGTGTATGGTTGCAAGTTTTGGTGCTGCACTGAGAAAAACGTGATTAGGAATTTTATTTTCCAACCCAGAAGAGTAAGCTCTCGGCAGGTGCTGGAAAGAAAGGGAGGGTGTCGCCCAGGGAGCCTGGTGGAGCCCAGGCGGAGGCCCAGCACCACACACGGCTTCCCAGAGGGCGGGCATGGGAGCCAGCAGGGCCCACGGGGTTCAACTCATCCCACGCCCCGGGTTTTTGATATTACTACAAAGAGCTAAAACAGAACTGGAAATTTAGTGGCCACTTGTATTTCTGTTTGCGAACCGGCCATTCGTATCCTTCAGTTATTCTTACATTCAGGCGTTTGTTTCTTTTAAGTGGATGTGCTCAGCTTCGGCTGTAATCAAAATACAAATAACATAAAGAGAATAACGCTGAAACCTATCGAACAGAAAAGACTATGTCTTTGGTGTTTTTGTTTGTTGGTTGGTGGTATTTAATGCTGACGCCAAGTCCAGAGTCGGCAAGGACGTGAGGAAAAGGGGCCCTTGGCCATCAGGAGGATCACAGGCAACACGGGCCTTGAAACTACGCAGGCCCGCTGACCCAGACGTTCTGCTGCTTAGACCATCTTAAAGGAAAAAGCACAGCTTCTTTTTTATATGCCAAAGACACTAAGTAATTAACTGTTTATAACAACAACACAGCTGGAAACAATCTAAATACCCCACAAAGACACCCAATCAATTATCTGTATATAAATCTATATAATGGTACATCATCAAGAATATTACTATGGGGCCTCCCTGGTGGTGCAGTGGTTAAGAATCCATCTGTCAAGGCAGGGGACATGGGTTCGAGCCCTGGTCCGGGAAGATCCCACATGCCGCGGAGCAACTAAGCCCGTGCGCCACAACTACCGAGCCTGCGCTCTAGAGCCCGCGAGCCACAACTACTGAGCCTGCGTGCCACAACTGCTGAAGCCCGCACACAGCAATGAAGACCCAATGTAGCCAAAAATAAAATAAATAAATAAACTTATAAAAAGAAAAAAAAAAGAATATTACTATGGAAAAATAACTAATGCTATGAAAAATGTACACTATATATTGTTTTACAAGTATAGAGACATACTAGACAGAAAAATACACATTTAGGTTCACAAAAATATTAACCACGTTATATCCCTGAACTCTGTGAACGGAGGTCATCCTGTTCCTCCACGGGTCTAATGTTGAGCAAGGTGCCGGGCACAGAGGAGGCACCTGATAAACGTTCACTGAGAGAATGAATGAATAAGAGAATTAATTTCTCCAGGCTGTCAGGGTGGGTAATTTCTACTTTCTTCTTTGTGCTCTTCTACATTTCCTAAATTTTTCTGTATCAGTGATGTATGTACTCAAGTAATCAGAAAAAATACTGAAAGACGCTACGTCCTTTTTAACTAGATACAAACTCCCTACTGATTCTGCGTCTGTCGTGCTGACAGGACTGGCCTCCTTGCTGGCCTGGCTTGTCCCCACTAAGGTCGGCCCGTGTACTTGATCACTAAGAAGCAAGGGCAGTGATGCCCGAGGGTGGCCTCCGCCTTGCGCTGGAGGAAAAGGGAACCCGTGCGGCAGTTCGGCGAGGCGCAGGTGCCAGGGGGGTGCCAGGCTCTGTGCGTCTGGGGAGCCAAGCGGGGCACGGCCCACGGCTGGGGGTGGGAACAACCGAGGCGGCAGGGGGCAGGCTCCAGGCCTCCTGGACCTACCGATGATGTAGGAGAGGATGAGGTTCCAGCCGGTGATGAAGGCCCAGAGCTCGCCCACGGTGACGTAGCTGTAGAGGTAGGCCGAGCCCGTCTTGGGGACCCGAGCGCCAAACTCGCCGTAGCAGAGGCCGGCCAGCACGGAGGCCAGCGCGGCCACCAGGAAGGAGATGACGATGGCGGGCCCCGCGTCCTCCCGGGCCACGGCCCCGGCCAGCACGTAGACGCCGGCCCCCAGCGTGCTGCCCACCCCCAGCGCCACCAGGTCGAACGTGTTGAGGCAGCGGGACAGCCGGCTCTCGTCCCAGCTGCAGTCCACCACCTTCCGCCGCAGCATCTGCTGCCCGATGCCCACCAGCACCTCGCACCCCATCCTGCGGCTCACACCTGCCGAGAGAAAGAACAGGGTGTGTGTTTCATCACCGCCCCGCTCTCACCCATTAACCCCCTTCACCGCAGCATGGGTGGCAAGGTGGTCCCGTGTCGTCGTCTACAGCTAAGGCCTCGCACGTCATGATTCCACGACCCGCGGTCACAACACCCACCCACGGCTGCCCGGTCTCAGGCTTGACAAGCGGGAGAAACACCCGGAGGCCCACGCGCTGGCCGACTGGACTCTGGTCTCTGAGCCTCCACACTGATTTCAGCTCTTAAGCGAGAGCCTGCTACGGGCAGAAAGAGCACGTGAGGCACACGTTAGGGACGTCGTTCCTGCCCTCAATAATCGTGCGACTTGCCAGGAAAAGCAAGACGCTATTCCAAGTGGGCTGCTGGGGGAAGAAAACCAAACCACATTTGAATTTAATTATTAGGACCCAGAGGCCTTGGATAGCAACGACAATGCCTTTTAGAGACCTTCCTGGGATCCTCTGAGGGCAGGGGTCAAGCCGTCTCCACTTGAACACAGAGTTAGGTCCAGAGCAGAAAAGCGTTGAATTACTCACAAGTTAGGGCTCCCTGTAACCGTCACTACTCGGGGAAGCACTTCTCCTCTGGACCAAAATGTTGGCCCAAAGTGCTATGTGATGCACTCCTGATCACATGCCAAGAGGGGGCCCCCATGCACACATGGCTCCCGGCACCCGACTTTCACACGGGACACACCCAGTGGGAGTCCCAGGATGCCACCCACGCCGTGAACAGCATCGCAGGACAGTGATTTAAACGCTGACAGACACGGCCCCGGCCAGGTGGCCACGGTCGACATCAACAGTGACAAGTTACAGTTGACCGTATGATGTGATAAGAAGGGCCTTTACCTCTGAGAGCCTCCTCCCCAAACCCACAACCCCAGGCGAATCCTGAGAAAAAGATCAGACAAATCACAGGCGAGGAACTCTCTGCGAAACACCTGACCAATCGTCAGGAGTCATCAAAAACGAGGAAGGTCAGAGAACCGTCACGAGCAGGAGGAGCCCGAGGAGCCAGGAGGCCGCACGTCATGTAGGCGGGGATGGGATCCCGGAACAGAGGAGGACAGCCCGGAAAACTAAGGCAGCCTGAATAAAGCGTGGACTTCAGCTGTATCAACGTCGGGTCGTTAATCATAGCTAAGATACCACACTAGCGTAAGATGTTAACCAGAGAGAAAAGTGGGTGCGGGGCACGTGGGCACTCTCTGTACCATCGTCACGGTTTTTCTATAAATCTATAAACGTGCGCTAAGATAGTTTTCAGACAACAGCATGTGCAGAGATAAGCTATCACCATGACTTTTAGCTACTAAAAATTCATCTTTATGATCCATTGGTATTTACTGACCTAACTCTGCTGTTAGCAAGTCACTGGAAAGCAAAACCGTCTAAATGGAGACGGCAGGTCCAGCCAAGTCCACACCCAACCACCTAGCACCCTGGACCGCCCACCCTCACCCTTGTGGCCCCGCCCCCTCCCAGCCTCAGGCCAGGCCCCCGTGGGTCACGTCACTGGCCAGCTCCAGGACACAGAGGGACCAGTGGATGGTCCCCTCTGCCAGGCCAAGAGGAGAAAGTTTCTCAAGACTCAAAGTTTTTAGCTAGAGTGGGCAATAAAACTCATCCGATCCGATCTCCTTCACGTAAAGATGAGGGAAAACAACTCAGAGACCAAGTGTCAAACAGGGTCACGAGCTCAGAAGGTGCAGGGTGCTGGCTCCACATCTGGGCCTGGCGTTGGCGTTGGCGTTGGCAGGGGGGAAATGATATCACCGTCAGTGAGGTGGGGAGGAAGTGGGAGGAAATGAGGGAAGAAGACCTTGTTAGCGGAACAGCAGTGGAGCAGGAAAATCACAGACACAGGGTGTGATAAGAGCTGAGAGGGCAGGGACAGAACAGGAGACACGCAAAAGCGCAATGGGGCCCGGGGTGTTTCCGGCCACTCACTGGCCAGTTGCTGACGCTCGGTCAGGAGTGGGCCCTGAGGGGCCCCAGCGGAGTGTGAAAGCTCCTGATTACTGGCATTGTTTCTAACTTGGATGGTAAATGGGACTGACACTTAGAGAGCGCTGACCTGCTCCCGTCCTCTCCTAGATGTAGTTTTTGGTTCATAACAAACGGATTCTCTCCCCAAAATCAAGTGCAAAGCAAAGACAATGCAATTAAATAGCGTTTTCTTTCCTCAGCTTCACAGAGTAAAGTAACCCCAAGGCCCAGGAGGCACCTGCCTTCCTCTGAAAGACCAGACACACTCTGCCCTGGGCTCTTTGGAAGGGCTGGGTCCACAGTTCACACGCCTTTCTCAGATGTGCTACAGTCTGGGGCAGAATCCAGAGCTGCCAGAGTGACCCTACTTGGGACGCTTGGCAAGGGGCACACTGGAGCCTGGGGACACTTTCCCGAGAGCCCGCTGCCTCACTTTAGGCCGGAATGACCCCCCTGGACGCGCAGCTGCAGTGCATGTGCCCCATGCCCCTGGGCAGTATCACCGGCACAGGTGGAAACCCTCTCCAAGAACCCACTTACTAACCCTGGGGGCCCCTGCACCATCTTCAAAATAAAGGGGGCGGGGCATCGAATTCTGTAAATTTAGATACAGATTTTAGACACAGGTTTTCAACCATATGTGAAAGGGACTTCTTGGTTGAGACCACAAACCGTGACTCCAGGGAGGCAGCCGACTTCTTCTAAGCAGGGACACAGCGCCCCCGTCTCTCACGAAGGGTCCTGGGCTGTTCCTCCCTCACAGGAGCCGGAGGGAGGTGCTCTGGGTGCCAGTGGACGGGAGCACAGGAGGGCCCGTTAGTTTCACCTTGGTTACTTCCTCGGTGCTCCCTGCTGTCTGGGGAAAGGGCAAACCCAACTTCTTTGGAAGCCACTGGGACAGAAACGCAGCTGCTGAGGCCTAGAGCTGAGAATTCGGAAAATACAAGTGCTCTGTCCGTTTCTACTTTCCAGGGTAGGAGAAAATGAGATGCTCACTAACCTTGTTCGGGTTTATTTTAAAGAAATGTCCTTTCTGTCTCCTTGGGAGTCATGCAAAAACTGTTCTCCGGGTGGCATCGTCGGGCGGTATTCTGTACACATTATGGCACGACTCACATTCATGCCTGGACTCCTAAGGTGGGCACTCAGCCAACAGTGAGACCAAATGAAACTTCTCTGTGTAAAACCCATCTAACCACGCCAACACCGGCAACGTCAGGGTCATGCGGACTTCCTGCTGCTGGGATTTACACAGACAGTCACCAAATACTTTGAAAGGATTATCTGGAAATTACGTTACCCTCTCATGTGGGGGGGAATTTGTGCAATAGTCGACACCTACACTTTCATTTCAGTTTTTGACAGAAATCCTGTAATAGCAAGAGCCTCAGATCTGTCTTACTCCCGATTCATTTATTATTAAAGAGCACTTACCTTATGTGTTATCCTCTCAGAAAAGCAAAGAAAATCTGCCCCTTTCCCACAGAATTTCTAACTCCAAGTTTTATTCTAGTAATCACTGTATAACAACAGGAGCAAAATGATCCAATGGGTCCAGATTGCAGAGATAAAGATGCTGTTTTCAAGGTGTCTGATAAAGGTGGGCAAGTGTGAATTGTATGTTTTTTTTTTACTCTCAAATGTAATGATAGTCCCATCACTGAAAAAGTCCGCTTAATGGCCTGTGGGAGGGAGGGGAAGAGGTCCGACGTAAGCTGCAATAGACACTAAGTTCATAAATCCTTTGGGGAAAGTCTTAATACTGAAATTTTATTGCCCATACTTGTGCTTTTCCTTTAAGTGATCTTTACAACGGTCCCAGACATAGGAGCCTCCTAGAGTAAAATCTGCCATTCCTGCGGGGGAATGATGCACTGTGGTCCACACGTGTCCCGGGCTAGAGAAAGTAGGTCCTTGCTAGGGCGCTCACCTGCGGGACACACGGAGTTGGGGGCAGATGAGTCGGCAAAGTCACTTCAGCTCTCCTATGGCCACGTGGGGAACTCCCCCCAGGAGCCCCCAAGGCTCTAGAGCGCATGCAAGTTTCACAAGGAAGGGAGCGGAGAGCTCACAACAGAGCAATCTCAACCAGATGTGGTCCAAGGGGTCCAAAAAAAGAGCGTTTCTGGACCTGGGCCATCGTGGCGACGGAGACTCACAGCAAGGAACAAAATCTGTGTTGAAGGAAGTTCTTCTCCAAGCCAGATTCACATCCCCCAGATGTCAGGAGGAGCAGGTGCAAGAACTTAAAAAAAAACTGTGGTGTGGAGGGGACCGGCTGATGCAGATGAAGACCCAACATGTGGGCACGTGGAAGGAGGGAAGGAAACAACAGAACGGAACCAAAAGCACAGGGGCGGGGGGGGGGAGGGGGAGGGGAGGGGACAACACAGTGGGGAAGGTCTGCGGTGGGTGACAGGGCCCGGCTCACACCCCGACGTCCTCACTGGGCAGCAAGAGCCTGTCTGCCTCCAGTGAGATGTGACTTCAGGACCCAGATTCTCTCTTAAAGTCCCTCAAAATCTACACTTGTCTGACCCCAGGCAGCAAGGACATGCTGAGGATAAAACTGAATTCCTCCAAAATTTGCAGATCTCACAGCTGTTAAGATGCCCTGTGCTGAAACGGCCAGGTTTAGGGAAAAGCATAAACCCGGTCCCAGCCCAGGAAGCAGAGCGTCAGGGCTGGGCCGAGGGGTGATGGGGCTCCTGAAGAGGGGTGTGGGACCAGGCTTAACAGTCCGTCTCAAAGACCACTACCTCCACGGGGAAGAAAAGGTCCACTCCACCCAGCGAGGACAGAGGCCTAAAGCCCGCAAGGCGCCTGGGCCTGTCTCTGCTTCCAGTGAAGACACTTTGTGCTTGGCTGAAATCCACAACCAATAGGTAAGGTGGTCTCCACCGGCATAGGGGGCACAAGGCCTACCATCCTCGGCCTTCCCAGAAAGCCAAGCCCCAGGACCCCTGCCCCCGGGCTGACCCCTCCTACTGATTCAACAGAACTAACTGCAGGAAGTGCCAGAGGCCTCTGAGGTCCCGTAAACTACGGCAGGTATGTTCTGCATCTCAGTCCTAACTCCCAGCCGCCAGGCCCCGGAGGGCGGCCCTGGGGTCCAGCTCAGGCACGCACCCACCCCGCAGAGCAGCTTCCAGGGGCAGAGTCCAATGCAGGGATGCCACAGGGAACTGGAACCGCTGACCACGGGCACAGCGCCCCCTGTGGGCCAGGCACCAAGCCACTGAGGGGCAGGGAACCCCGTGTGGCTCGGGGGCCGAAGCGGTGCCGTCACCCACGATCGCGCCTTGCAGAGGCCCAAGCAAACAATCCCAGGCTGAGAGCGAGGATGCAGCACCAGCTCAGGACCTAGAGCGAGACCGTCCAGGTGCAGATCTGCTACCAGACGGGGTGCAGACAGCGAAGTGCTTTCAGTAGTTCTAAGACCGCGGGAAAACGTCAAATTAAAAACTACATGATAGGATCCCAATGAGGATTAAGTGGGGATGGGGTGTAAATACCGAGATATTAACTGAGACTATCTTCCAGATTATGCACTGCTTTCTTCTTTTCTATATGTGCCATGTTATCTATGGCAATGAGATGTGTTACTTCATAAAGCAAAAAACAACAGTAACAACTAACATTTGGGGGCACCAGCCAAAGGGAAGATCCTTTACATAAATGATTTTATTTAATTCTCACATCACCATATCCAGCAGGCAATACTTTGCATTCTGGAAATAAGGGGACCCAGGCAGACTAGAACTCAGTCATTACCAACCCTGGCCACACATCAGAGTCCCGTGGGGACAGTTTTTAAACTAACGATGCCGGCCCACCGCAGATCAAGTGACTTCTGTGAAGTTCTCCCAGGTCACCTGGTGGAGGGCAGGCAAGCCAATCAAAGGTGGAGTCAGGGCTCAGACCCACATCTTACTGCCTCCAGAGCTTTGAGCTGTCCTCTGAATTAGGATCTCCTGGGTCCTGGGGGTGTGCTGGGGGGGAGAGAGGCTGTGTAAGAAAGAAGGGGGGACAGATGGCAAAGCTAATGGCCAGGGGGAGCAGCCCCCCATCGCGGGGCTGAGCTTCCACACGTCCCACCTGCAGGGCCGCATCTAGTCACCCTCTGTCCCCCCAGCGCGTAGGAGGCACCCAGCAGTGCCTACGGGACCGTAACACGTAGAGTGCCCACAGCACACACTCAGTACTATCGCTGACTTAAATTCAGGAAACTAACAGGACACGGGCTGTCTTTCTGTCCTTCATCTTAGGTCATATCCCCGGCGTGACCGTCAACGACTAACGAGGGTCTGTCCATCAAAGGAGATCTTATTACCTGGATATTTAAAGGTTTGATTCACCAAGGAGTTCGGTTCTATTTCTCTAAATGAATACACAGGCAAGAAGATGCTAGTTGGGTTAAAATCTAACCCAAGCAACACAGTCTGGTCTATGAAGCCTTGAAATAGTTCCCGACAGTTCCTTCCATCATGGGGGGTGTCCCATCCCCAGCCCACCCCGCCCCACTGTGGGGACAGCTGGAGTCCCTGTCCCCTCTGCCCAGGGCTTTCGCGAGGCTCAGGTGGCTGGGGCCTCAGTCTCCACATCTGAAAGATGGGTGGCCCTACGGTCCTGCCTGTGCAGGAGCTCGTGAGGACTAAATGAGGAACCGATAAGCAGGCTGAGAAGACAATCCCTCCGATGCTGAGTCGGCATGGCTTCTTTCTGTTTAAGTCTCAGCATCTACCCGTCGCCTCTGCCTCCCAGAAGCAGGGGACACACACTCCCCGGCAGCTCTGCGCCCCCGTCACAAGGCAGTCATGAACTGACACCTTGCCAGACACTGTGAATGCTGCCTACTTAACCACACTCAAGCTTTCCAAGACTGTTTACCCAAATCCAAGAATGACAAAAGAGTCAAGCCGCCAGTGGAAGATCTAGTAAGTACTTCTTCATGAAAACCAGATACAATCTAGAAACGTTTCCTCCTAAAGCCGGCAGGATGTGATTAGAGAGTCTTTATGTCTCTGGACGGCATTTCCATCACTAGGGAGGCCGTGCTTTATCAGGACACATGCCCGGTTTTGTGTGCAGAAACACGTTACAGCAGAAATGCGTGTTCTGTCAGGAGCTCAGAGCTCCTCTGACACACGCCGTAGCCAGACTTATTCTCCGGGTATAAAGAAAACAAAGTTCTCTCCCTGGTTCACAGTGACGTGAAACCGAGCGACGTGCAAACTCTGGGGGGAGGGTCCGGGGGAGACTCGCCGCCTCACCCCCTCCAGTGCAGGGTCCACGAACCTGAACCCAACAGGGGCCGGTCCTGAGCGGGGAGGCTTCCTAAAGTCGTGCGCGTGTGAACTGTGGGCACTTCACCGGGGCCTTGACAACCGTTACCGAACTGGCTCTCCAATCTCAAATGGAAAAGAAATGTCTTAAATAAATTTCCCCTAAGACAGGACTCAGACTAACTCTCAGAACATTGCCTCTTTAATTCTCTAGGCCTCTAAGGCATCCTGAAAGGTCAACTAGAGTTTTCGCTGGCTCCTTCTAGAAACGTCCTCCTTCAAAATGCCCCAGGACACCTGGCATCTGGAACCAGAGCAAGGCAGGGGGTTCCCGCCAGGCTGATCTAATTCCGCTGCACGGTCAGACCGTTATTCTTCCATGTACTCAGTTACTCACTCAACAAACCCTAACAAACCCAGGCAGCGCACCGATTTACCCGTAAGCCCGGGGCTACCTTAATCCCCAAATGCCTGTAATTTCCTCCCTTCCCCCAGTCTTCCCACCGTCACAAGCAACTCTGAAAAAACTCGGAATTTCCAGAAAATGCACTGGTTCAAAAGTAAAGAAGGTGTGAAAAATCAGGGACAGTTTCCCAAAACTGAGCTGGAGAACAGACTCTTGGGGAGCTGGGGTCCACTAGAAACCAACACTACACTACACGACACCAGCTCCACGCCAGACACACACACGAGGTCATTTCGTCCTCACCAGAAACCAGCACAGGTTTGAGAAAAACTGAAAACGGCGTGGTTCATAGGTTATTCAAAAGCTGGGAGAGAGAAACTTGTAGATCCGCGATTCTGTGCTATGCATTGTGCGGGACATACCTGAATTTTAAGGTTCACCTCCCACCTTTCAGCAGGTCACACCCTGACCTGCCTGGGAGACGAAGCTCAGGCCCGCTGCGCCGCAGGTGACCCTGGCCAGACTGCACAGGTGAGGCCGGGCCGGGGTGTGGGGAGCTGGACAGGCCAGGGCCGTGCGCCTAGAAAGTCACGGGTGGGCAGCTGAGGGATTCACACTCGAGATGCAGAAGTTTCGTGCAAAGGAAGGGCATCAACAACATAACACCGGGAGGATTAATCAGGTCTCGTGCAGGACAGACTGGAGGGGTAACGGCCTTCTTTACCTGGGTAGCAAATCGATATGTTCACCTTTGAGCAGGATATTTTAATCCAACTAATAAAGCCCCTTTGCGCAAGCAAATGCTATATTCTTTCATATGTACCAGCATTTGTTCCCCGTCCCTGTTTTCTCCACTCAGAGCCCTGAGCCATTCCCAGCACCCACGCCCTGGTTACCATGGGGATTATCTGCACGGGTGGGGAGCGTCCTGCAGGAATAACCCCTAGTAGGAAATGCACGTTTTATGATGGGCCTTGCTGGTAAAAGTACTGGCAACCTACTTTCACTGGTGGCCGAAACTTCAGACACTCACCCCCAAGAGAAACGCATTTACAATTTGAAAGAAACACCACGGCCTCCCTCATGGCTCGCCACCTCACCTGTCTTCCATCCAGCACTTTCCCGCCACAAGGTTTTCTCTCATGTCACATGCTTAGAGGACACGTCCAGTGGGTGGTAACAGAACGCCTCCCTTACAGAGAACGTGACGCCGTTTACCCGAAGTCACTGTGAGGCATCGGAAGCAAACGGCCAGTTGCACGAGGGCCTGTGAATACCGGAACGCAGGACCGAGTGATCAAAGGCCAAGAGAGAGTGGACCAGACGATCAGGCTGAGCCCGAGATGGAGAAAGCAGCCCAGAGTGCTGGACACGAGACCAGAGCTGGCCGGCGGCGCTGAGTGTGAAGGGGCTGTTTTCCTGCACGTCGGATGGACCGTGTGTACACCGTATGTCACAGGCAGAGCCCCCAGCTCTGCTGTAATGGACGCTCCAGTGCAGTAACCTGAAGGACAGGCTGTCCCTCCAGAATGTCACCCGAACGTGACCCCAGGGCCTCGCCATAAGCCAACGTTCAATATCCAGACTGCAGTTAACTGAAATTCTCCCTTCTCTGGTTCCCACTTAATGACAATTAGAACCCACATCATCAGAGAATGAGGAAGCACAGCAAAGACTTCTCCTATCGTTTTTAAGGAGTTCTTAAAGGCTGAAAATAGAAGTTGCAACTTATGCCCCAAATAATGCTCTCTACATGCCCCACTGCACAGGAAGACCCACGAAGAGGGCGCCTGCCTTCTTTCTAGAAGTTCACAGCCGCGTCAGTCACCTGAGATCAGGGTCACATTTTCCTATACCAACAATGGGACAAAGCCACCACTGGGTTCTAAAGCAGCTCACAAAAAGCAGTTTAACCCCAAACGTTCCTGAAGTGGATCCGAGCTCTCTGGAGCTGCCCACTGCCCAGCGGGGTCAGTGAGGGCACAAGGACACCCACGTGGGTTGGGAGAATAAATGGATCCTGTAGAGTTGTGATCCTTTAATAGATGTAAAGTTATGGGTCACTGTGGAAAAAAGAAAGGAGCAAAACAATTTTTCACAAAAATGAATATCAGATGGGAGCACTTTTAATCCCTCCTCTCAGGGGCAAGGAAAGGTGATCTGCAGTGGCCAGTGTCTAAGGTGGCCCGTGACCCACTCCCCCTGGTGGGAGTGGGAGTGGGGTGGGAGCTGGGGCTTGCTTCTACCAGCAGAACCTGGCAAAGGGGAGGGATGTCACCCCACAATTATGTGACACTATTTAAGGCTCTGTCTTACCAGCTTGAGGAAGTGAGTGACCACATTGGGAAAACCCAAGGTGCAGTCAATGTGGCCTCCAAGTCAGCCAGCAAGAGACTGGGGCCCTAAGTCCCACAACCATGAGGACACG